>NC_048595.1:23611770-24211770 GCF_003668045.3 Cricetulus griseus | reverse complement strand
TGGTACTGAAGGATGGTTCTACGAGAGAGCAGAGGCTCTTGCAGGCAGGGGTCAGTAAGGCTGGGCTTCTCCACAACAACTGTGGGAGCCACAGCGCTGATTTCCAGACCCACAGTGCCCCACTCCCCACCCCCACCCCAGGGATAGATTTCCTGACTTCTCCATGCCTATACTCCTAGGCTGCAAAAAAGGATGATAACAATGGGGGCTATATATTTCCATAAGTGCAAAGCCTTGGAGAACATGCTCTGGCACAAAGCGAGCACTCTCTGTGTCCACTCTAAATACACAGGTGACAGTCCAAGATGTGGTCAGGGTCAAAGTGTCGAAGGTCCTGAGTGGGAAAGCTGCTCCGACGTTGCAGTTCTGAGTTTGGGAGAGGCTATGATTCTAAGATTCCACAATTGAATCATCGCATTATTTCCTAACAACAACCTCGAGACTCCCAGGGGAAGACGACAGACCTCAATGTAACTTCATCTCCCAGGCACTGCCGGGACACCAGGGCTGCCACCACACCTGGCTCCACAGCTGTTCCTCACCTCTGCTGAAGCCCCAGCCACACCTCACTGGAAGCTTGAGTTGAGCTTAAGCCTGCATGGAATTTAAACACGTTCCCGGGCAGACAGTGAGAAGTACAAATAAACACACGAATGAGGTTTCAGATGCCCAGAGCCACAAAAGAAAATAAGAAGGGGCTCATGTGACAGCAGGGAGCTATTTACAGCAAACGGTCAGCAAAGGCCCCTTTGAGGAGGTGATGTTCGATGGTGCCACCAGCTAGGCAAGGATTCAGGAAAAAAACATTCCAGGCCAGGGAAGGTGTACAAAGATGCTGGCCTGGCCAGAGGTGCTTAGATAAGGGGGTGAGCATGGCGGGGGAGGGGGGGCAAGAGCAGGGAAGCAGAGGTTGAAAAGTGGGCAAAGCTGGGACCATGAAAGCCCCTGCAGGCCCAGAGAGGAGTTTGAGTTATTTATTTTTCTTCTAAATGTTCAGGAAACAGTGGAACTTTCAGCAGGAGAATAAAGAGACAGAATGGCCAGTCAGGGTCCCCAGATCACTTGGTGTTCTGAAAATCATCACTATGGTTGACAAAGTCAAGACAGGGCATAGAAAAGTAAGTGGCAATCCTTATGGTTCAATGCACATGTCCAGAGAGCCCAGCATAGACCTGGCCAGGGGTGGGAGACACCTAAGACCCTGTTATTATCTTCCCAAGTATCAATGAGATCAAGCAGAGCACCCCACTTTACAGTAGTCTCTCTGACGCTCACAGAAGTAGAGCATCCTCAGAGCCCTGAGACACAAGCAGGCCTTCATCTTAGGACCCAGGCCCACTGCTGAAAGGGTTGCTGAAACACTTCATTCTTGTGGAGACAATCCCTGGGGACTCACCTGAAGCCTTGGCTTTTCTCCCTTGCTGGCTTTAGAGAACCACTACATTTGCATCTCATATCTGTCCTCATATCATCTCAACCTGGGCTGGACTGGATGAACTGATGGATGGATGGATGGATGGATGGATGGATGGATGGATGGATGGATGATGGGACACACAGGCAGACTACTGAAATGACTAACCAATAAACCACTGAGTAGACAGTAGGATAAATGAATAAATGAAACAGCAAGGATAATGAGCAACAACCAGAGAGAGATACAAGGACGTGCTTGCCCAGGGAAGGGCCGGAGCTATGCTAGCTTCAGACCCAGGCCACAGCTCACTCACACACCAGCTTCCAACCTTCCACCAGCTGGCCTTCACTCCCCAGGATCACATACAAACTATCCATTTAGCCCTTGGGACCAACCTATGTCTCCATCTAGTGTGGCCATTATTTCCCAGCCCCTGAATCAGCTAGCATCACTCCATGGGGCCCAGTGGTTCACTATCTCTCTGAGCATTTCCCAGAAGAAAGGAGACAGGAGACCAGGACTCCAGTCCTAGCTAAGGCCAGACTTTCAGCCAGTGGCTTCCTCTCTCTGAGTCCAGATGACCTCCCAGGGCCTTTCCATCTCTGACATTCTTTGGGGTGGGGGTAAGCCTCTGGATTTTTACACAGCCACTGGGGTCAACAGAAGAATTTCAGACCAAAAACTAGAAGTTGGGAAAGGTCCTGCCCACAGCACCACCCACTTAGGAAAGGCCCACACAGGGAGTCTGCAGGCCTGAGTTAAAGCCCTCCACCCTCTGTCACCGCCCAACCTCTCCATGCCTCAGTTTCTTAGATTTTAGAATGGGAGTCAACTGTCCCTGTCTAAACATCTGACCTCAACTTAGTTTTGGGGAGAGCCTGACATAGCAACAACCACATATGACATTGTACAAACTGTAAAGTTCAATTTCCTGAATGATTATGATGATAGGGTCTGGAAAAAACGAAGGGGGTCAACACTGTCCTATTCCTGTTTGGTTCTGTTGGAAACAAAGCATCCTGGTGTCAGAGCTCCAAAACAGAGAACAGTAGTGAGAACCCAGCAGTGGATCCCGACCGCAGTTCTCTTCCCACTGGGGAGTGTAACTGTGACTCTGGGCCTCAGTTTCTCCATCTAAAAACCTTGTTGGTTCAGAACCCTGTGGCCTAAGCAAACTTGGCTCTGCAGCTTAACATTCCCAGACCTTGTACCCCTGACGCTGTCCTTAGGGAGAGAGTTCACATAGCCTAGTGGAGCCAAGACACAGATCTAAAGGGAGGCTTGAGTGTTTTCCCTCCAGGAAATGGGGGGGTGGGGGTAGATAAGCACAAAGGTTCTGAGCATTGCACAGGATCCTCCTAGGACAAAGTCTCCCAAAAGGGGAAAAGACCAGGTTCGGATTTTATAGGCCTGGCCTCGGACGGCTCTGCTGGCAGCAGAGCCAGCAGGTTCTAACCTGTCCAGACGGACACTTCAGAAATTCAATTGATGTCCAATCAGCAAACTTCAAAGTGGCAGGCAGGGTGACAGAAAGGGGTTAAGAACACAAGCAGAGGAGAGGCCCATGTTACAGGGGCCAAGCAACCAGCTACTCCTGTGTGTATTGGGACCCACAGGAGCTGCAGGCCTGTACCTAGCCAAAAAGCCACCACCAAGGCCATTCATCACCAGAAGCCAGCTCTGGAAGCCAAGAAGGCCACCCATACCTGGAGGGGGTTCTTCAACTGTAACCAACAAGACTTGTCCGAGAGGGGGCTACCATAACTTCCTGTCCACCAAGGGGCTCTGGCCACCCATGAAGGGGCAAGCCTCCCTCCACCCCCAACACACACAACTCCTAAAGGATCCACACTGCTGGAGGACAGGGTGGTGAGAGAGAAGGGTCATGTCCTCACGACAGGGATCTTAGCTCCAAACCCTGGGCCCACTCTAAGTCCCTAGTGCCAGCCACCTCCCCAAATTTGGGGTTATAGTATAGTTCCTTACAATACCACTTTGATAGAGCCTGGTTCAAAGGACTCCTCCCCAAAATTCACCTCAACCCTACATACATACATACATACACACACACACACACACACACACACACACACACACACACACAATCCCCACCCCCACTCACGCAGCAAACCGGCAGTTAACTTTTCCCAAAAACCCTGCAAAGGCGGCTAGCTGGGGGAAGAAACAGAGAAATGAGCCCCCATATCCTTTCGCGGCATCTCACAGCCCTCGAGGGAAGAAAAAAAAATCTTTTTAAAAAAAGGCAAGAAAAAAAAAAAGAAAAGAAAACTTTCAGAGTTAACTTTAAATTCCCAGCCCCCTCCCCCCAAATCACCCGGCAGCTTCTCTCCCCCTTATTTTTCCTTTAAAGTGTAATTGTATTGTGTCTCACCTCCCCGAAAGGCTCCCGGCTCTCTCCAAAGAAAAGGAAAAAAGCCAACCCTTCGGGTGCCCCCTCTGCTTCCAGCCGCCTCTCCCACATTCTCAGACAGTTTTATTAAAATCTTCAGACAAAAGAAAAACAAAAATGGCAGCCTGGCTTATTTTTAAAACAGGACAGGGACGCCATATTCTGCAGATCTGCAAAAAAACGGAGAAATCCGGCACTGGCCGCTCCACCGGGCCGGCTGCAAAGTGCGCGAACCGCGCCGTTTGCAATCCGTTTATTTGCATTAAGCCCCATGAATCATTGTTTACCGGAGAATTGCAGCAGGTTTGAATAGCCCGGCTTAGGAAAACACACACGCACACACTCGGAGACTAGCCCCAGACACGCCGCGGGAGACGCTGCCTACCCCGCGCGCGCAGCCGCCGCCGCCGCAGCCGCCCCGGGGCCGGGCCCGAGGCACCGGCGACCCCGGGGCCTCGCAGCGCGGTCGCCCCGCGCTGACAGCGCTGGCACCGTCCCGGCCCCCGCCCCGCAACTCGGCGCAACTTTCCCGCGGGCGGGCCCGCTCCCCCGCGCGCCCCGGGCCCGCACGGACCTGGCAGTGCTGGCAGAGCTCCGGGATGTGGCCGCAGCCCCGAGCCCGGCGGCCCGAGCAGGGCCGGGCTGGGGGCTCCCGGCTCCGGCAGCGGCGCGCGGCTGGGGCTCGGTGCGGAGCGGCGCGCAAACCTTCCGGGTCGCCTGCTGTTCACTTCTGGGTTCTGCAGGCGCCGCGGCGGCGGCGGCGGAGGCCGGGTGTGCAGCCGCGCGGCCCCGGTGCGCTGGGCCCCGCGAGCGAGCCGCGTCCGGCCCCCCGCCTCTCGGCTGCGCAGCCCGCCCGGCCCCGGGGCTCTGGCGAGTGGGCAGCGCCCGGCGCTGGCGACGGCGAGGGGGGGGCCGGCGGGGCGGGGACGCCGCGCGCTCTGGGGGCCCCCGCTCGGCCCCGGGGCCTCGTCTCGCTCTCGCCGCGCCGCCGCCGCCAAGCAAAGTTGCGCGGCGCCCCCTGCCCGCGCCGCGCCGCGCCGGAGGCTGAGCCACAAAGGAACTCCGCGCCCCCCTCCGCCCGCCCGAGCCGCGCGGGGAGGGCACCGGCGCCCGGCCCTAGGACAGCCCCTTCCCCAGCACGGGGGCTCCCGGAGCCCGGGCGGCCGCAGCCATTGTCCCGCCCAGACTTCGCTCCCGGGTGGCGGTGGCCTGGGGACCCGGGACTGGCGAGCTAGGCTGCTCCCAGGGGTGTGTGTGGTGGGGGGTGTCCCTCCCTGGGAAACCGCAGGCTGCTGCAGGCCCCCAGAGTGCCCCCACACACACCTGGTGACAAACGGCCGTGCTCAAAATCCAGACTAAGATTAATGTTATTTATTTTTGAAAAACAAGGACATGGGGGCGGGGTGGTGGTGGTGCAGAAGTTTGCACAGGCCAGGACACTGCTTCCTAACCCTAGGCCTGAGCCTCAGTGGTGGGGCGGCCTGGGGCTGACAGCAATTCTCAAGTCTATCAGAGCTGGCACCGGCTGTCCCCCAGCTCCAGACCTCAGAGCCATCTACGTGACTCCTCCTCCCGCCTCACCCTCCCCAGCCAATCAGTCACCAAGTCCTTTTGATTCGGCCTCGCGGCTGTGTCAACTTCTAAACTTCACTTCTACCTGAAGAGGCGGACATTCCTTACTCCAAACCGGCTTAGCTTTCTGAACACACTCTGCCGTCCACCTGCAGGCCTAGAAGATCGAGGCTGCCTCTGCCCTCAGGAAGCACATCAGGGAAGGATGGACACTTGAGCCATCCTGTCTTCTAGGAAGTAAAAATTTAGAGACACTGCTAGTTGTCTGGGAGCACAGTTCTGAAGACTGGATAAAGTCCCTGTCCTCCTGGAGATTCCAGTCTAGCATACGATGTCACCACACTGAGGCAGCTGGAGGGTGGAACCCACAGAGGTGGTTAGTTCCTTCTCAAGCACACAGTTCTTGGCACAGGGCACAGACACAATACCATGTGACACGAATTAGCTGGGATGATATGGTATTGAGGACACAGAGAAGGCCACTCTCCTCGAGAGATGGGGCCTGTTTTCAGGACAGGGATCTGGGGTGAGCCTGGTGGAGGAGAGAGGAAGAGCTTGTGGCTTCCAGAACAAGGGTGAAAAAATGACTAGCCCGCGGTTGAGAAGGTCTATGAGGAAACACACCAGCAAGTAACCAGAGTGATGAGACAAATCACCCATGCAGAATGGGTGCTCAGAGGGGCGATGGAGGGGGTGGCTCACAGGTGTGGGTTTCACAGTGACTTCCCTCCAAGGAGCACAGTGTGAGAGAGGGAAGAGGAAATGTGATGTAAGAGTGGAAAAGTCTGCCGACTGCCGCCTCAGCCAAGTGATGAAGGCCACCTCAGCAGTCATGCTGACAGTGTGCACACTTGACCTGAGATAAAAGCAACACCTTTCGGGGCTGGAGAGGTGACTCAGTCGTTAAGAGGGCACACTGCTCTTGCGGAGGATCTGAGTTTGGTTTCTACCACCCATGTCAATTAGCTCAAAACTGCCTGTAACTTCAGCTCCAGGGGATCTGATGCCCTCTTCTGGACTCCTCCAGAACCTACACTCATGTGTGCATATAACTCCCCCATACCCATAAACATAATTAAAAATAGTAAACAACACTTTAGGGGCAGGAGAGATGGCTCCCTGGTTAAGAAGACTTGCTGTTTCTGCAGAGGACTAAAGTTCAGATCCCAGCACCCATGTTCAGCAGCTCACCACTGCCTATAACTCCAGTTCCAGGGGATCTGACTCTCCTGGCCTCCCTGGCACTCCTCCATGGGTGCCTGCACACACACACACACACACACACACACACACACACACACACACACACACACACACACACACACACAGGGGGGGGGTTAAAATAGTATGTTACCTCTGTGGTATTCCTTCCTATAAGGAAAAAAAATCAGATACACTCCACTAGCGGTGAAACAAAATATCTAACTTACTTCTCAGACCTGTAAAGATCATTAAAACAAACCAACAAACAAAAAACAAAACAACACCACCAAAAATTGGAAAGTCTGAAACTCACAGCCTGGCAGAGGCTCAAGAGCCATGACATCTAAATGTAATATGATTGCCCTAAGTGAGGTACTGGAGCCAAAAAATCGATATCACAACAAAACTGAGGATCTCTAAATAGACTATAGATTCTAGTTAATTGTATCAATAAAAGTATCCACGAGGGCTGGAGAGATGGCTCAGAGGTTAAGAGCACTGGCTGTTCTTCCAGAGGTCCTGAGTTCAATTCCCAGCATCCATATGGTGGCTCACAACCATCCGTTATGAGATCTGGTGCCCTCTTCTGGTGTGCAGATGTACATGGAAGCAGAATGTTGTAAACATAATAAATAAATAAAATCTTTTAAAAAAAGTATCCACCAATAATTGTGGAAATTGTATCCCATAGTCATAGTGGGGAGAGTGGGGAGAGCCTCTACCATATACTCAAAGTTTGGTAAATATAAAAGTATCCCTCAAAAATAAAGTCTAATGGCTGTGGTGTTGCATGACTTTAATCCCAGTATTCTGGAGTCAGAGATAGGAGGGTTCCTATGAGTTTGAAAGCGCCCTGATCTATATAGCAAGTTCCAGGCCAACCACAGCTACACAGTGAGACCCTGTCTCTAAATAAATAGAAAGCCTAAAAACAAATTCTGAGTGTACTAATTATGGCATTATTGAAAGCTTCAACTCACCGCTGCACTGAGCATTCTAGGAGTCTTCAAAAGTGACTGTTATCACTGACCCTTAGAATAACCTAGAAAAGTCACACCGCATTAGGGCCAAAGATCAAGGATACAGGACACTAAAGGCATTCACTGCTGGGCTGGGGCCTTTGGAGGGGATCTGCCGAGTACAGACAATGTGGCCTGGCTCATCCCTGCCCTGCCCTGCCAGCCTCCTCTCTGGCCATCTAGAATGCCATCTCACCCTTGCCATCCCCATTTGCATATGTGTTCCCTCCACCTGGGACTCACTCACCAGTATTTCCACAACACTCTCCTCACCACCATCGACTCATCCTTCAGATTGCAGTTGAGACATTTAAAAGCTCTGGGGGAGGGGAGCTGGACGGGTTAAGAGGCCCCACAATGGGAGGCTCACAATTTCCTGTAACTCTGGGTCTGCTGTCCTCTTCTGGATTCCTTGGGCACCTGCACTCTCACATGTACAAACCCACATGCAGACACACACACACCTCATACACAAAATTAAAGAGAAAGTAAAATCCATCCAGGACCTTCCAGAATGCTATTAGTGTGGCCTGAATGTATACGGTGTGGCATGGCATACGGGAGCCAAGGATGAGGGTTCTCAGCTCTTTGACACTGGTATTCACACTCCTCCCCCAAAGCCCAGGGAGGTGGTTCCTTGTCCCCCACCACACTGTTCACCCCTCCACCTCTGCTCATGCTCCTCCATCTATCTGGGATCTCAATCCTATTTTCCATTTTGTCTGTCTGATAAACAGCTATTTGTCCAGCCTGTCTTCAAACAGCATCTTCTCTGTGAAGCCACAGTAGATATCCTGCATGGGAAGAAATGCTTCCTCTGGTTCTACAGGACCCCATGGGCCACTAGACACCCCGCTAGCAAACTGCCTGAGGTCCATCAGAATAAACGCTCACAGAACCAAAAGATGAAAGCCGAGGTAGGCAGCAAACCTATGCCCATCCTCTCCCATTCTGGAAGTCTCCTTATTCTCCCTTAGAAAGCCCTCTGTGGCTGGGGTTGCCTCTCCCCCCATTTCTCAAATGTGGAGAGTGCAGCGCCTAACTACATTTTACCTGCTGTGTAGATGTATTTGTTCCTTGAATCTGAGTTTAATTAGAAAAAAAAATTAACAGGATCTCACTGCATAACCCTAGCTAACCTGGAACTCTTTATGTAGATCAGGCTGGCCTCAAACTCACAGAAACCTGCCTGCCTCTGTCTCCTGAGTGCTAGGATTAAAAGCATACACCCTCATACTGGGCCAGAGTAATTTGTTTGAAGAAGGAAACGTGTCTTTCATTTTCAGTAATTCAGCACACATCCATGAAGGGCCTGTTCAGGTGTCTCACTCAGGGACTGAGAGGCAGCAGAGGACAGAGGACAAAGCCTGGTCCACATTCAGATATAACACTGTACTAGCCAGAATGTGTTGCAGTAGCAAAGAACTCCAAATCTCAGGTGTAGAACACAACGGTAGTCTGCTGCTGACTTGTACTACATTCCCACGTAGTACAAGTCAGCAACATTAGTCACCTAGGACCTCAGAACGGCCAGTCACTGACATCTTTGAGCAGTACCCCCTGGCACCTAAGACTGTCTCAATGACCATGTGCATGGGTTTTCTACTGCTCTTGCCTGGAAGTGACTCATACCACTGCTCACCATCCATTGGCCAAGACTAGTCACATGGCCTGCCCAACCACAATGGAGGCTGGGAGATAGAGTTCCCTGTGAGAAAGAGAGGTAGGTGTTTGTGATGCCAGTGAAACTCTCCAAAAGTCTCTTCCCGGACACAGGGTTTAGCTAAGAATTCCTTTACTGATTATATGCAGGGCCCATGAACAATATAGAGGAGCAATCTGACGTGCCTAGGGACAGGATATAAGATCATGGAGAGCTTTCCAAAGGAAAAGGGGTTTCAACTGAAACCAGGAAGACAGCAGCGATGCTAGGAAAGAGAACAGCACGTGGAGGATCAGGACAAGGAGGAGCTTGTCACAGGGAAGAGACCATGGACCTGCCACTGAATGAGGCTACTGTGACGTGATACTGATGACGGATGAATGCTTCATGTGGGCCCAGGGAGGTGGGGGTCTAGGGTTTCAGTTTTAGAGAAATTAAGCATCATGGCAACATAGCATTCAGTAATGAAGTTGTCTATTATGGACCCCTGTCCTCCAAGTATGGCCTGATGTTGCTGGCTCAAAATCACAGAAGCTGTGATCACACACATGTGGCCCTCACAGGATCATGCCTCTTAGCCTCCTCTGATAGAAGGAGTGAGGCAAAGTCACCAGAATCTGAGATAAAGGAGACTACTCCCACCTGACCCCTCCAGGTTACATGTAACCCTGCCTGAGCTGCATCTGGCCTTGGGAGGTGCCCCCTAGAGTTCATAAGAGGTGATAGCTAACTGGAGCCAGCACTCCAATAAAGCATGGGCAAGAAGGGCTTTTCCATGATGTGGCTGTTTGAGGCTCACCTATGGGCCCCTCACCCACATTCTTGTAAGTAAGCCTGATAAACTCATTGGCTTGACAAGCTGGAGTTATTTACGTGGGTTGTTTCTTTAGATGGCTCTTGGGATGAACTCTGGAGTGAACAGACATCTGTTAATATCTCCCTAGGGAAAAAAAAATCACAAAGCATGGTCTCTGGTCCCAGTTCTTTCAAAAGGTTCACATGGCCACTGGGAAGCAAACGGACTGGTATGGGACAAAGTGGGGGACATCGGGGTGTCAAGTGGGCAGACTTTCAAAGTCTTTTTTCATGAAGGATGAATTTGGTTGGACCATGATGGCATTGGCGGAAGTGGGGAGGCTCAGAGTCAGAGCTTGACAGATGTGGAGAAGCAAGAAGCTTCCATGTGGGAGCCCACGTTCTCAAGGGGACTGAGTATTTAGCTCACTACTTAAAAAAAAAAAATCTGTGTGGGGTATGTGTGAGAATGGGTATGGATGCCACAGTGGAGGTGGGAGGTTATCTCCAATATAGATCCCCAGCTTACACCGGCATAAGCCAGGCTACCCAGCCTGTGAGCTTACGGGAATCCTCCTGTCGCCACGACTCATCTTGTAGGAACAGTGGAACCACAGACACCACATTCAAGGCTCTATGTGGGTTACGAGGATTTGAATTCAGGCCCTCACACTTCATGGTGCATTAGTTGGAGTTGTCTAGAGAAACAGAACCTATGGAGTAAATATTGAAAGGGGATTTATTAGATTGGCTTACATGATATGGCTGAATAGTCTGATCATAGCTGTCCCACACTGGAGATCCAGATAGCTCAGTAGTTGCTCAGTCAACAAGATTGGCTGCTTCAACAGTCTCCACCTGACACCCAAGGCCTAGGAGATTCCTGGAGAGGTGCTGACCTTCAGTCCACTTTGGTAGCCTGAAGAAGTCAGTTCTAATGTCAGCAAAGGAAACAGCTTGAACAGAAGCAGGGTAGCTGAAAGTGACACCCACATTTAGGGGGGGGGTCCTTCCTCATCATTCAAGGCAATCAAGACAACCCACACAGACATGCCCACTGGCCAATTCAATGTGGGCCACCCCTCATGGAGAACCTCCTCTCTGTGATTCTAGCTTGTGTTGAGTTGACAATTAAGGCTAACCGTCACATGTGGGGCAGGCACTTTACCCACTGAGCCATCTCCCGCCCCCTCTAGCCCATTATTAAGCTGCCATATCTTCAGAAATTGGGATAAATCACAGTTGTCTGTGAGCTGAACAAGAAAAGATCTACAGCCAGGCGTTGGTGGTGCACACCTTTAATCCCAACACTCTGTGAGTTCAAGACCAGCCTGGTCTACAAGAGCTAGTTCCAGGACAGCCTCCAAAGCCACAGAGAAACCATGTCTCAAAAACAAAACAAAACAAAACAAACTACATTGATTTACATGATGGGCCCCCGAAATCTCATACGTTGGCCCATACTGATCTCTTTGTCTTCCTCCACAATTAGCTCCTTGGCGTCGGTCTCCAGCCAGCCAAACGTGAGCAGAGCGTACTATTTCCTTTGACTGCAAGGCTTTGCATGTGCAGCCCCTCCTCCACTCAGAATGGATGTTGCACCTGACCACACTAGGTCCCAATACTGCTAAACCCACAATCTCTTGACCTAGGGAACCCTTGCTCACCCACCGTACCGTGGCCCATAGCTGCATCCTAAGGGTGGCCTTATACCACCTTCAGGTTGTTCTCATAGCTTCACAGGCCTCTCCTCTTCTTGCACAACTATTCCAGCTATAATTCTGCCTTGGTATCACTAACGGTTAGACCTACCCTCATCACAAGTCCAGTACTTCCGTGCTCATTTATTTCATAAGCATGTGACAGGTATGAAGACTTTGGGGGCTGAAAGAGGCTCAGAATGAAAGAGCTGAAATCTGTGAGCCAATTTGGACGTGGTGGGGTGGGAAGACAGGGAAAAGGGGAGAGACCCTGAGGAGAGAGATGGTCTGGAGTCTGTGGCTCAGTGACCTCTAAGGGAGAGCAGATCTCTTCTCTGCCTTGCTGCCCTTTGCCCTGATGTCCTGCAAGCAGCATCTGTCTCCTAGAATAGTTAACAAAATGAGCCCCACACACTGTGTTCAGATGGCACCAGGTGCCTGGATTGGCACTAGGGAGTGGGGTTAAGAGGCTGAGCTGAGATTAGAGACAAGTGGGGCTGTGCTGGGTACAGCAGGTAGGATCTAGAAGTGATCAGGACTCTGTAAGGTATCTTGCGCACACTACTGGATTTCCACTGAGGCACAGGTAAGAGATTCTAGTTAACTAATATCCAGATCTGGAAGGTTGAGGAGTCAGGGCTCGAACAGGAGGAATGCTCTCACTGATTAGTGATGTCTGTCACCTGCAGCCTGCAGTGACAGCCCAGAAGCCACCAGGAGTCTATAACTCCAGCTCTGTAGTTCAGCTCAGTTCTCACTTGCCCAGAGGTAAAGCCCTAATCTTAGCCATCCTCCTGTCTCCGACAACAGTAGGTCTGAGACTGAGGACTGAGAAGAGGGACAGGGGAGAAGGCAGACCAATGGAGCAGAGCCAGCAACAGGCCAGAGCCTCATTCAGACATGGAAGGACACAGGACACTAGGTCCCAATACTGCTAAACCTCTGAGCTAGTCAAGGCAAGCTATGTTGTGCTTCTAGGCAACTGCTCTACCAAGGGAACTCTGCCTCCAGCCCTGAGATGCTGGTTTTCTAATCTGTAAATGGGTGCAATAATCTCTCCTCAACAGGGCAGTGTGTCCAGATTAGAACACACCACCACATGCCAAGCATTGGCTGTAAGCAAGGCATCTATTAGGCTTTTGGTGGAAGGATCTTATCCAGAGAAGGGGGTACCTAAGCCTGTACCCTGGACATGCCCAGGGTCCCCGATTCCTAAGGAATTGGAGGAACTCCTGGGCATGGGAAGGTTGGATCACCCACAAACCACCTTTGGAAGATGAGGCCCCTGACAGTAACCTTCATAGCCTTTCTCCAGGGACCCTCCCAAAGCTTCGCCAGCTCCCTTTTATTGCTGGCCTGGGGCTGTGAGAGGAGAAGGGCACAAGTGCCATAATGAAAGGGCAGGCAATTACTTTCCCTTCTAATTACCACTCACAGTAATTAAATAATAATGGTCTTTGTCCCTGGAGAACTAAAATCAGTCTGCATGGTAACATCTGGTTCCCTTCTACCAGGAATGGAAAGCCCACAGGGACAGGATAGGGAAACTGAGGCAGAGGAAAATAAGGCCAGTCATGCTAAGTTACACTCAAATCCCCGAGTTAGAGAAAGGCCTTAAAAGAAGATTCAGAGAGGCAGGCGAGTGAGGATCTGTGTTGAAGGTCCCCTGCACAAATGCTTGTGACCTGGGGGAGTCACTCCTCACTCTAGGCCTCAGTTCCCCCACCTGCAGAGTGAGCAGAGGCCAACACCGTGGCTTCACTGTCACATTCACTAGGATGTGAATGGTTTTAGGTTTTATTCTGCCCATACACAATCTTTTGTATCTTCCATGTTGGAAAAGACAGATATCTCTTAGACCAACAAATAAGAGGAATCCAAAAAGGAGGAGAAAGGTGAACAGCGAAGCTGTGACCAAAGTGGGGATCTGATTGTTACAGTTTGGATGTGGGATGGTCCTCCAGGCCCACGGGTGAAGGCTTGGTCCCATTCGGCGTTCTTAGGGAAGGTGGGAACTTGAAGAGTGAGGTCTAGTGCGGGGTCTTCTACGGTTGTGCGTGTGCTCTAGAGGGGGATGTTGAGACCTTAGTCCCACCATCTCTTTTCATATCCTGCCCGTGAAGTGAGAAGGGCTGTCCTGCCGTGTGTTCGGCCATGATGTGGTCCAAAAGCAAAGGGTCCATCAGATCGTGAACTGAACTCTCCAGGACCTTGGTGACTCAGATAAACCTACCCCCCCACACCCCCTCTCTCCCCAAAAACTGCAGTTCAGAGCCACAGCCACCTAAGGGCATCTAACTGCCATTGGCCCGGCCTGAGTCAGGGGACCACCTTCAGTCTAGTTAGCTGCAGCCTGTAAGGCAGCACTTGGAGTACTCTATGGTCACTTCAGGGCTGTAAAAAGGGAAGGGGCCAGGGCCAAAGACAGGAAGCTCTAGAGAGGAAACCAATGTTTTGCCTGTGGCCTGCCCAATGGGGAAGGCAGACAGAAACTTCCAGGAATACAGAAATACTAGAGGCTTACCCAGGAGGAGGAAGAGGAGCTGAGACTTCTAAGGGAGGCTACTCCTCCTAGCTGGGTACCCACTGTAGAGAGAAACACTTTCCAAGTTCCTTGGGGGTGAGGCCCAATGGCACCTTTCATCTTTAGTAATGTCTCTACTGGGGACTAGTGGGTGCCGTGACACCAGTCAGCCCAGCCACCATCACCATCTTTCTGACTTTTCCTTTGGAGCCATCCAAAGCCCAGAAGCAACCATCTGAAACAAGAGATGGAGAGGCAGTCTCCCCCTGCCTGGCCCCAGCTGCCCCAGAGTGCAGCCACGCCACCGCAGGCCTTCTCCTCTGGTTTTGCCTACAGTCAAATTTCCCTTTGGGTGGCTGTGTTTGTGTCTGAGGGCTGTTACAGTTAAGTTACCATAGTGTTAGCTTGAAACAGTGGGGACTTACTCTCTTACATCTGAAGGTCAGAAGTCCAAGTGCAGGTGTCTGCTAGCCCACCTCCAGCCTCTGGCTTTAGAAGACTGTCTTAGCCCTCGCGTGTGCTCAACTCTGAAGTTCCATTTCATCGTCTCATGGCCCTATTCCATCTTTTTACTTAGGGACGCTAGACAGTGGATTATGATCTGAATGCGAAATTTAGAGCCATCGCTTTGTTTTTCTTTCTCATGGTACTAGAGATCCACCCCAGGGCTTTGCATATGCTAGACAAATACTCCACCACCAAGCTGCATACCAACCCAAACGAGTTCATCTTAAGACTCCCTAACTCCTGCCAGAAAGTCGGCCCAGTGGGTAAAAGCATTTACTGGTAGCCTTGTGGTCTGAGTTGGAGCCCCAGGATAGAAGAGGAGAATCAATGCCTGAGAGTTGACCTTTGACCTCACTCAAACATCAAGTACTCATATAGATCATACTAAGAATAAGTAAAAGGTTTTAAAAGATCATTTCATTCCATTTGCAAAGATCCTTTTTCCAAATAAGTTCACTTTTGTTTTTTGTTTTGTTTTGGTTTGGTTTTCTTTTTTTTTTTTTAGTTCTGGGAGGCAGGATGTGAACATATCTTTGGGGAATAACCACAGAACCCACCATAGCCAGCCTGTCCTCCCCCACCCCAACCAAAACAACCCTCTGTGGCTCAGCATCACACACCACTGAGGACAGTCTGTTTAGGGTTTGGGCTGCTTTGTTTTCTTTTGTTTGTGGAAGAGTTAAGCGTTCATGTTAAGGTAATTTCGATTTTATAGAAAAGTTGCAAGCTAGCATAAGAAACCCCGAGTGTCTTTTATCCAGGTTTGGCCTCATTCACTCCAGCTTTCTCTAAACACATATTTTTCACATAAAATATGCATAGGAAAGCATCAGGCCTACTTTCCACTAACTATTTCAGACTGTGTCCCCCTAAGAACAAAGTTCCCAGAAGAAACAAAAATACAATCACAGAAAATGGGAATCAGAGGCAGGCTACAGCCCTGTTGTTTAAACCACAGTCCACATTCAGATGTTGTCAGTCTCTCCAGCAAAGCCCTTTATAACTATTTGTTTTCCTGTTGAGTATATAATCCAAGATGGTGTGTCTGTATTTACTCCTGAGCTCTCTCTCTCTCCCTTTCTTCCCTTCTTTAATCTGAAACAGTTAACGACCCTTTCAGTCCTCCTCGAATTTGACATTTTTCTGTCTTTCTTGAACTTGACATTTTGAATCTTCTCCAGGCGGGTTACTTTATAAATGTCCTTCAGTTTATTTTGTCTGCTGTGTCCTTGTGTTCAGAATTGAAGCGGACTGTACACTTTTTTTTTTTTAGGTATCGAACAAAAGCAGCATTCTTAGTGTCTGTTCTAGGACATTCAATACCAGGTCAGAGAATATGTTAATATATTCTCTCTTCTATATGTCACCAATATTTTCAGAAATAATCATGAAGCTACATGAATGATAATGGCTACAAAAGAAACACAGAGGTGCCAGTAACAATGCCAGGAAGTAAAACATTTCTAACATATACACACACACACACACAAAAATAACAGATTTGTGATGTTTTACAATTTTATGATGTGTGTATGTTTGTGTGTTTGAGTGTGGGCACACTTGAGCCACAGCATGGAGCCTCCGTGTGGAGGTCAGAGGACAGCCTTAGGTATCCACTTTGTGAGAGACAATGCTTCTTGCTATTCACTCATGCATATGCCAGGAGAACCCGCCCATGAGCTCCTGGGGATTTTCCTGTCTCCACTTCCTGTTTCCCATAGGGGTGTGCTGAGTCTATAGATACATGCCACTCCATGCAACTTTACCTGGGCTCTGGGGATCTGAACTCAGGTTCTCATACTTGGATAGCAAATCCAGATTTATCTTTCTTAACTTTGTTGGTATAGTTTTTAAAAGAAAGAAGTAGCTAGGCCAGGATGGCACAGACCTTTAATCCCAGCACTGGGGAGGCAGAGGCAGGTGGATCTCTGTGAGTCCAAGGCCAGCCTGGTCGACAAAATGAGTTCCAGGAGAGCCAGGACAGTTATACAGAGAAATCCTGTCTCAAATAATAGATGGATAGATAGACAGACAGACAGACAGATATCGTAAATGTAGGTCTACTGATCTGAGAGACACAGAATAATCCCACACTTTCTGTTTCTGTGCCTTCACCTCTGTGAATTTCTCATGCTTTCATCAAAATTGATATTGACACTTAGTAAAAACATGGTCACATTTATAAATATATTCATAGTTGATATAAGTATTTTTTATTTAATTTTAATTTTCATGATTCATTTCATATGAATCTAATTGTTTGATGTATAGACAAAAACAAAAAACCCTTAAACATTGTGGTAAGTCTCAAAAACCCTTGGAAAAATCTCCTTTCAAGATAGGTGTGGTGGCTCATGCCTGTGATCCAATACTTGGAAGGCTGAGGCAGGAGGAGGATTGCAGCTAGTTCAAGGACAACCTGGATTACATAGTGAGTTCCAGGTCAACCTAGACATTGTGTGACACTCTGTCTTAAAGCAAAACAAAAACTCCTTTCAAAACATTTCTTCTTGTTGTTGCTGTTATTATTAGTTATAATTACTACTGTGATAGGGACCAATCCAGGGCTCCACTCTGCTCTGCACTGAGCAACACCTCCAGTCCCTTTCCTATTAAATGGGAAAATTGCCATGCTGCTCTTACTTGTTTTTTTTTGTTTTGTTTTGTTTTGTTTTGTTTTTAACTGACACTGATTCAAACATTCCCTGCTAAGCAGTTTCCACTAAAAATAGATTTACTGCCCAGCACTCAGGGGGCTGAGGCAGGAGGATTGTGTTTTGGAGGACAGCCTGGGCTACATAGTGAAATTTAGTCTCAAAAGTAAATAAATAACCCTGTGGTGGCTCACACCTTTAATCCCAGCACTTGGGAGGCAGAGGCAGGGAGAATCCCTGTGAGTTCAAGGCCAGCCTCGTCTACAGAGTGAGGTTCAGGACAGCCAAGGCTATTCTACAGAAAAAAAACCCTGCCTCAGAAAGCCAAAACAATAGATAGATAGATAGATAGATAGATAGATAGATAGATAGATAAACAGGAAGCTCAGCGGCTAAAGCACTTCACTGCAAGCATGAGGACCAGAGTTTGGATCCTTGGCACCCACATAAAAGCCAAGTGGGCATGGTGTCACACCCATGGTGCCAGTACTCAGGAGGAGGTGGACCCCTGGGGCAACCTGGCTAGCAAGACTAGTGAGATCAGTAAATTCTGGGTTCTGTGGGAAATACTGTCTCAGTAAATAAATTACAAACACATCAACCTGATGTCAACCTCTGGCCTCTATAAACACCTACACATGTGCAAACACACACAGAGAGATTCACATATACCACATGCATACCCACAGTAGTTAATTAATTAATTAATTAAATGTACACCACAAATTCATCAGCTATTTCTATTATATTTGGTTAAAAATGACAAAAAAAAAAAACTCCACACATTCAACAAACAGATGGCTCAGTGGTCCTTGCCACCAAGCTTGAAAACTTGAGTTCAATCCCAAGGAGCAACCTGGCAGCAGGACAGAACATACTGCTATAAGTTGTCCTCTGACCTCAAAACTTGGCGTGCCCACACGTTAAAAAAAAAAAAAAAAAAAAAGATTTTTAAAAATCTGTTTTGTTTCTCTTTTGCAACAACATAAAAATGACTGCACACTGGTATTAATTGCCTCCTGGTGTCTAAGAGGATCCAGTTCCTGATGGAGATGGCCGCGCCTATCAGGATTTCCCTTATATTTCTTCTGACAGCCTAGACTAGCACTTCTCTTTCTCTGCAACTCTCTTCTTTGCCAGTTGATTGTTCTTACTGTGTAAATGCTCACTCCCTTCACAGTGCCATCGAGTGCACAGCCAGCGGACTGCTGGATTCAACCTACGAGGAGCGATTTCATCAAAGCTTGCTGTTTTACTGAACTGTGAACGGGGCTGATTGCAGCGGAGCCCGAATATTTTTGTGTCTGATTGACCTCCCCTGAAACTTCCCACTTGAAAAAACAGACAGCTCAGTGGGCAGAAAAAGCCATCTGGACTGGCAGAGCGCAGACTCCGCAAACTCGAAGGGCTCTCGCTACAGATGACACCACACTTCAAACGCGAGGTTAACTTTCCACACACCGTCTCTGCTGCAGCTCAGTTCCGTGCAGAGACATCGTTTTTGTCTGCGGAAGGCTTTTCACTCTTCCAGCTGTATTCTGCAGCGTTTCCCATCAGTGACGCAGGACTGAAAAGAATGAGTGAGCTTCCCCCAAGTGCCCCACAATGTCACCCGTGGGAGAAAAAAAAAAACCTCCGGGTCATACAGCTACTGGAATCTTCAGTTTTCTGGCCATCTTTCTGCTTAGCCTTGCCTGTTTTCCAGTGTCCTCTCTACATGCAGGGATACATAACACAACAGGGGCTGGGGACAGACTGCAGCCAAGTTGGCTTACTCCCGAAGAAGACAACTGAACTTTATCAGAAAGCAGATGAAAAGCACACAGGCACTCTTGCAGAATCAGCATACACCACAGTTGACTATAAATCTGGGACTTCTCATAACCTCATTTTTGTTGTTGTTTTTGTTTGTTTGTTTGTTTGTTTGTTTTCCAGACAGGGTTTCTCTGTCTACCCCCGACTGCTCTGGAACTCACTCTGCAGACCAGGCTGGCTTTAGAGATCCACCTGCCTCTGCCTCCCAAGTGCTGGGATTAAAGGCGTGCCCCACCACCTGGCTTTTTTTTTTTTTTTAAGCAAAAGTCTCACTATGAAAAGAAGCATACACTGGCCTCAACTACTCTTGTATCAGTTTCAGCTGCTGGGACAACAGGGATGCACAAAGATAGCAAGCTAAACTCACACATGCACTTTGAGTACAGCATTTACTAAAGAAGTAATTAAGATTTACCAGCGGTGCTTGGAGTATTGCTCAGAAATACAGCACTTGCCTAGCATGTACTAGGTGTTGGGCTCAGTCCCTACAACCCACACTGCAAAAGGAAAAGGGCAACCAGAACACTTGCTAAAATGTGTGAGGCTGTGAGTGCCCCACACATTTGTGTGCATGTCTGTTAAGAGCAATTGCTTCAATGTTTTCAAGGATGGCTGTTTTATCACCAAATTATCGGCACATTGCCCGTAATCAAAAGCAAGTTAGTTTTAGTCTATTTTGTTTTCTTTCTTTCTTTCTTTCTTTCTTTCTTTCTTTCTTTCTTTTTAAATCTGAGGCCTAAAGAGATGGCTCGGTGGGTAAAAGCTCCTGCTGCATAAGATGAGGACCTAAATTAGAATCCTCAGCACCCACATTAAAGCTGAGCCAGGCCACCCATGGCTGTAACCCCAGGGCTGTGGAGGATGGAGACAGTGGGATTGCTAAAAACCCAACAAGTTCAGTGAGAGACCCTGTCCCAAGGGAATATGGTGGAGAAAGGTAGAGCAGCATACCTGGCATCTTCTGGAAACCTGTGCAAACATTCTCTCTCTCTCTCTCTCTCTCTCTCTCTCTCTCTCTCTCTCTCTCTCTCTCTCACACACACACACACACACACAGTAAACTATTTTCTAAAATCTTAGAGAGCTCCATGGATCCAGTATGGCTGCATGAACATCAGAGGACTCCCAATCGAAGCCTCCCCTTCGGCACAGCCATGAGGTGAGTTTGACCAAGACAGGTCATGTTTCCTTTGGTCCCTTGGCGAGGACTGAGTCTTCTCTAAAGCTACCATGTTCCCCTCTGTAGCAAGTACCACGGGGTGGTCCTCTGAAGCCACTCTGACGTCTTGCTTCATGCCAGGCTGTCACCCACGAGTCCTACTGTCCATTGGAAACTCCGTCTTTCTATATTTAGCAACTGGAATTTCATTGTCAGGGAAAAACATTTCATGCTCCTTGATTGACCAATTAATTGGTTTTGAGACAGAGTCTTGCTGTAGAGCCCAGGTTAACCTCACACTTGTCATCCTGCCCCTCAGCCTTGTAAGTGCTGTGTGCTGCTACACGGGGGATTTCCCCTCCCATTTATTTATTTTTTATATCAGTGTGGGCCTAGAGATCCTTCCTTATCTCTTACAGTAGCTTCTAATTCATTGCTATCAGTGTGTGTGTGTGTGTGTGTGTGTGTGTGTGTGTGTTCAGGTATGTGTGTCCATGTGCATGTGTGGCAGGCAGTCAGAGGACAGCCAGTGTCCTTCCTCAGATGCTGTACATTTTAAAAATTAAGTTTACTTGTTTTTGTTGGGGGGTTGAGCATGCCACAATACACATGTGGAGGTGACTGACCATCAAGCCTTGAGGGTTTGCCGGTCTCTGCCTCTGGGTGCTAGGACTACAAGTGTGTACCACCACACCCAGTCTTCTCTGTGTGTCAGGGTTATGGGGAATTCTGAGTGTCAAACATAGGTCCTCTTGTATTGTGAGGCAAGCACTTTCCTGACTGAGCCATCTCCCTAGCCCTATCTTTATTAATTTTGATTTCAAGTTGTCCTTGATTTGACCAGCGGAAAGCCCTTCGAGTTAGCACCTCTGCCCTTTGACACGTTCCAAACAGTCTTTTGAGCACTTCCCTTACTTTCCAGTAACTGTCTGAACACACTGTGTGCATATGCACCAATACTGTGAGAAAAATGACCTAAAAGACCCCAGAGGAAGTGTGTGAAGTCACTTTGGGAGCCCGTGTGTGTAGGCGCACTGGGGCATGAGAAAGCAAGTGAGAACCTCTCAGTGTACACACCCCCGTCAGAGTGTGGCTCTGCCTCACCCTCTCATATCCCCGTATGTATCTCCTACTGGCAGCGTTTGGTAAGAGTGCTGCAGGCACAAACTGGGAGTGGAGTGTGTGCCGCCCGCCCGGCACACAGTGTTTCTCCCAGAGCTAAGCCATCATGCCTGTGCCACCTCCACCCCACCCCTGCCCTCAAGTGACTCCTGCACTTGGGGAAACCACTTCTATATCTGTCTGTTCGGGCTGTCATTAAATGGCAGGTGTTCCATCGCACAGGTCCCGAGGCTGGAAACCCAGTATCAAGGTGCCACGGGTTTGAATTCTGAGGAGGCCTCTCTGTAGCCTGTGAGGAGAGCCGCTCCACTATTTCCTCATTCCCCTTTTCTCTTTGGGTACGAGAGAGGAGAGAGCGGTGGGTAACGCACTCTCTTCTTTTTTTCCTACTGCAGTTTCCCCTTCCTCCACCCCCCCATCCTCCTACCTCCTCTCTCCCCCAGACCCACTGCTCCTCTGTTAACCTTCAGAAAAGAACAGACATCCCAGAGATATCAACTGAACATGGCATAACAAGATGCTGTCAGACTAGACACGAACCCTCCTTGCAAGGCTGGATGAGGCAACCCAGTAGGAGGATGTGGTGGTTTGAAAACAATGTCCCCCAAAGGGAGTGGCACTATTAGGAGGTGTGGCCTTGTTGGAGTAGGTGTGGTCTGTCACTGTGGAGGCAGGCTTTGAGGTCTCCTATATGCTCAAGCCATGCTCAGTGTCTCAGACCACTTCCTGTTGCCTGCAAGTCAAGATATGGGACATTTGACTTCCTCTCTAGCACCATGTCTGCCTACACGCCACCATGTGGCACCATGAAGATAATGGACTAAACTTCTGAAAATGTGAACCACCCCAATCAAATGTTTTCCTTTGTAAGAGTTGCTGTGGTCATGGTGTCTCATCACAGAAGTAAAGGGTCCCAAACACAGGCAAAAGAGTCAGAGGCACCCCCACTCAAATTAGTCTTGTGGAATTCAGACCCCATCCTTGTGACCTAATTTAGCTGTAATTGCCTGGGTTTAGGGCTTCAATCTATGAATTAGGGGATGGAAGTTCATAGCATCTCGCTTTGCTCTAGCTGTATGATCCGGTTTTCCTGAGCCAAGCTTGGCCAGTCACTGTGCCAACGTGATTGGTCTAGCTAAGGGTACATGACTCAAGATGACTTTGCACAGATCTGAACCTGCAAGTCCAGTTTCAAGGTGAATTCTGTGTTGTTTTATATTTTTAGTCAAAGGATTTTATTTCTTTATTGAAAACAGGAGTCATACTTTTTTAAAAATGTAGATTATAAATGGCTCTGGCATGGGTTGGACGTCTATGATTCAAATGTCCCCTCTAAAATTCAGCTTGAGATTTAATCTCCATTGTAAGCAGAATGAAGAGGGGAGACTTTTGATAGGTGATGAGATCACAGGGGCTTGCAGGGTCATGGGGGGCTGTTATAAAAGGGGCAGTTCAGCCCCTCCTACCCCCAGCACTCTTGCCTCCTGCCACATTATCATGCTTCAAGAATGTTCTCACAGATTGTGGGAAGGCACAGAACTGACTCCATTCCATTTTGACTTAAGGTCAGAGAGTTTTTACCTGCCATTGATCCTTCAAGGTCAAACTGCAAAATGTTTGGCCTAAGATGTGGCTATTGTGTATCTCACCTTGACAACAGGATGCCTGGCCTAAGATGTGGCTACTGTGTATCATCTCTCCTTGACAACAGGATGCCTGGCCTAAGATGTAAATGCAACAGGATACTTGGTGTGGTCGCTGCAAGTCCTGCCTGAATAATAGAATGCTTAACTCAGGAGATAGTTGTTTGATGTTTGGGATATGAGAAGGTAATTACACTTTCTTGTTCTTTGTATCTTGGTAAGGAAGTCTTCTGCCTTCTCCCTCTCTTTTGATGGTGATATAAAATATCTGTGCACAATAAACATGGGTGGTTCAGTGTTCACTGGATGCCCTCCTGACTTTCTCTGTCTCCTGCCTATTCCTTCCCTCCATCCACACTTCCCCCTCAGGTCTGAACACAGGCAATGACAACAGATGCCAAAAAGAGATGTAAAGTTTATAAAGGTTGAGAGACATAAAAGCTTAAGTTGTTTATCTAATAAAATGTTTTAAGGTCTAAAAGGATATTTTTAGGATGGTAATACAAATTATGATAAAAATGGTTTAGGTATAAAACGTTGGATTCATCAAGATTAAATAGATAATAGAGTAATTTCTCCAAATTTGCCAAACACAAATAGACTGAACATTGTGAATGCAATTCTTACTTGATAACTGTTCTTATTGTATATAGCTTCACTATGTTGGAGATAAAACCTTTCCTTTCTACTTAGAGAAAAGAGGGAAATGCTGCAAAATGTTTGTACACTGTGTGAAGATGTTGCTGTGATTGGGGATACAAAGCTGAGCAGTCAATAGCTGGGCAGGAGGGATAGGCAGGACTTCTGGGTAGAGAGAGGCAGAGGTGATAATCAGGCATGCAGGAGACACCATGAAGATGCAGAACGAGTCACACACACAGAGTGGGAGGGAGGTAAAAGCCATGTGGTAGAACATAGATTAATAAAAATATGGGTTAAGTTGTAAGAGCTAGTGGGACAAGCCTAAGCTAATGGCCAAGCTTTCATAATTAATAATTCTGTTGTTATTTGTGAACTGGTAGCCCAAAGAAAAATCCGACTACAAATATCAGACTTCCCATGCTCTAGAGCTGAGCCAATAACTTTATGCTCTTTATACATTACTCAGCCATAGGAATTTATAAAGCCAGGGGAGCAGGTAGGCTATCTTCAGGCCTCTACTCTTCTTCCTATCCTCCAAATCCAGCCCCCAGTCTCATCCCCAGCTCTGTAGCAGATCACAGCCTGCAACCTTCCCTTCCTCTTGGCTCCCATCTCCAGCCGTCCATGCAGGTCTTCTCCTACAGCCCCCCTCACCACCCCATCCTCTCCTACAGCCCCTCTCACCACCCCATCCTTTTGTCTCCGCTGCCAACTTCTGCGGCCGCTCTCCAGGAACCCACTGTCCATGGAAGCAAATAAGCCAGGGAAGCAGATCCTGGTGCACACTTTGCTTTCATCCTTCCTGTGGATCCTGTCAGACATCCAGTTGTAGGACTGAGAAGGAAAGATTTCAAACAGGAACCTCAGAGGTTAAACTTACCAACAGAATACAGGAGTTGGAAGAGAATCTCAGTAACCGAAGACAAAATAAAAAGACATAGATACCTCAGTCAAAGAAAATGGTAAATCTAAAGAATCCAGGCACAAAACATCCAAGAAATCTGGGACACTATAAAAAGAGCAAATAACAATAATAGAGGAAGGAGAAGAAACCCAGGTCAGAGGCACAGAAAATATTTTATGTTGAAATCACAGGAAAAAAAAAAAAAAACACACACACACAACCTAAAGAAGGAGATGCTTGTCAAGGTACAAGAAACATACAGACACCAAATAGACTGAACCAGAAAAGAAATTCCCCATGTCACATAATAACCAAAACACTAAATGTACAGAACAATGAAAGATACTAAAAGCAAGAGAAAAAGACCAACATTTCCCATTTTTTTAAGAGGTCACAGTTACTCTGATACCTAAATCACCTAAAGACCCAACAAAGAAAGAGAATTACAGACATATTGCCCTTACGGACATAGATGCAAAAGTTCTCAACAAAATACTTTCAAACTGAATCTAAGAACACAGCCACCATGATCAAGCTTCATCCCAGAGAAATAGAGATGGTTCAACATTCATAAATGGATAAATGTAATCACCATATAAACAAAGAGAAAAAAAAACACATGATCATCTCATTAGATACAGAAAAGGTTTTTGACAGGGCTGGAGAGATGGCTCAGAGGTTAAGAGCACTGGCTGCTATTCCAGAGGACCTGTGTTCAATTCCCAGTACCACATGCTGGCTCGGAACCATCTATAATGAGATCTGGCGCCCTCTTCTGGCGTGTAGACATACATTCAGGCAGAACACTATATATAATAAATAAATAAACCTTTAAAAAGACTTTTGACAAAACCCAAACACCCCTTCACAATAAAAGTTCTGGAGAGATTAAAGACACATGAAACATACCTCAATATAATAAAGGCAACTTACAGAAAGCCCATTCCCAATATCAACTTAAATGAAGAAAACTCAAAACAATTCCACTCAAATCAGGAATAAGACAAGGTTGTCTACTCTCTCCATATCTATTCAATACAGTACTTGAAGTCTTAGCTAGAGCAATAAAACAACTAAGGAGATCAAGGATATACAAGCAGAAAAGGGCAAAGGCAAATATCTTTATTTTCAGATGATATGATAGTATACATAATCGTCCCTGCCAAATTCCACCAGGAAACTCCTTCAGCAAAGTAGCAGGCTACAAAATCAACACACAGAAATCAGTAGACCTCCTGTCTACAAATGACAAATGGACTGAGAAAAATAAGGGAAACAACACATTTCATAATAGCCTCAAACAATAGAAAATATCTTGGGGTAACTCTAACCAAGTGAACGAAACTTTTGCATTAAAAAAAAAACCGTGAAGACACTGAAGAAAGAAATTGATGAAGGTATCATCAATAAATAAAAATATTTTATAAATATTTTTATAAATAAAATAAAATAAATAAAATAAAAAGATCTCCCATGCTCATGGACTAGTAGAATTAATATAGTAAAAATGGCTGTCTTCTTGAATGAACAATTCTCAACTTTATATGGAGAAACAAAAGACCCAGGATAGACAAAACAGCCCTGTACAATAGAGGGACTTCTGGAGGCATCACCATCCCTGACTTCAAGCTCTATTACAGAGCTATAGTTCTGAAAACAGCTTGGTATTGGCACAAAAATAGACAGGTAGACCAAAGGAATAGAGTTGAAAACCCTGATATTAACACAAACACCTGGTTTTTCACAAACAATCCAAATATATATGCTGGAACAAGAGAACATCTTCAACAAATGGTGCTGGCATAACTGGATGCAAACATGTAGAAGACTACAGATAGATCCAAGCCTTTCACCCTGCACAAAACTTAAGTCAAAATGGAGCAAAGACTTCAACATAAACCCAGCCACACTGAACCTATTAGAAGATAAAGTGGGAAATACCCTTGCAATAATCGGTACAGGAGACCGCTTCCTGAACACAACACTAGTAGCACAGACACTGAGATCAACAATTGATAAATGGGACCTCCTGAAACTGAGAAGCTTCTGTAAGACAAAGGACACAGTCAGCAAGACAAAACAGCAGCCCACAGACTGGGAAAAGATATTCACCAACCCCACATCTGACAGAGGGCTGATCTCCAAATTATACAAAGAACCCAAGAAGCTAGTCTTCAAAACACCAAACAATCCAATTAAAAAGTGGGTGACAGAACTAAATAGACAATTCTCTATAGAGGAATCTAAAATGGCTGAAAGACACATAAGAAAGTGTTCAACATCCTTAGCCATCAGGGAAATGCAAATCAAAACAACTCTGAGATACCATCTTACTCCTGTCAGAATGGCCAAAATAAAAAACACCAATGACAGTTTATGCTGGAGAGGATGTGGAGAAAGAGGAACACTCCTCCACTGCTGGTGGAAGTGCCAACTTGTACAGCCACTTTGGAAATCAGTATGGAGTTTCCTCATGAAAATGGGAATCAGTCTACCACAAGATCCAGCAATTCCACTCCTAGGCATATACTGAAAAGAAGCACATTCATACAACAAAGACAGCTGTTTAACCATGTTCATAGCAGCACTCTTTGTAATAGCCAGAAACTGGAAGCAGCCTAGATGCCCCTCAACCGAAGAATGGATAGAGAAAATGTGGTACATTTACACAATGGAGTACTACTCGGCAGAAAAAAACAATGGAATCTTGAAATTTGCAGGAAAATGGATGGAACTCGAAGAAACCATTCTGAGTGAGGTAACCCAGTCACAAAAAGACAAGCATGATATGTACTCACTCATATGTGGATTTTAGACATAGAGTAAAGGATCACCATCCTACAATCCACACTGCCAGAGAAACTAGTAAACAAGGAGGACCCTAAAAAGAGACAAACATTGTCCCCTGGAGAAGGGGAAAGGGTCACCATCCCCTGAGCAAATTGAGAGCATGGGAAGAGGGGGGAGGGAGCTATGAGAATGAGAAGGGAAGAAGAGGAAGGATGCAGAGGTCATGAGGGAGCAGAAAGTTTGAGTCAGGTGAAGATTAGAAGAAAGGATATGTGATGGGTAGGTTTTTAGTTGGGGAAGGGAACTGGGATTGTCATGTAATTCAATCTTGTCTCTAATTCAAATTAAAAAATGATAAAAATGGCTGTCATACTGAAAGAAATTTATAGATCCACAGCAATCCCCATCAAAGTTCCCACACAATTCTTCACAGAATTTGAAAGGACAGTTTTCAGCTTCACATGGAAACACAAAAACCAAAGGATAGCTAAAACATTCCTGAACGATGAAAGAACTTCTGGGGTGTCACCAACCCCATTTCAAATTGTACTACAGAGCTACAGTAGTAAAAACAACATGGTATTGGTGCAAAAACAGACATGTTGATCAATGGAATTGAATTGAAGACCCAGAAATAAGTCCATATACCTATGGACACCTGGTTTTTTTTATTTTTTTTAGTAAAAAAGCCAGAAATGCACACTGGAAAAAGGGCAATACCTTCAACAAATGGTGCTGGTCAAATTAGATGGCAGCCTGTAGAAGGATGTAAATAGATCCATACTTATTACCCTGCACAAAACTCAACTCGAGATGGATCAGAAATCTCAGTATAAGGCCGGATGTGCTGAATCTGATGAAAGCGAATGGAGGGAATAGTCTGGAGCTCACTGGCGCAGGAAAAGACTTTCTGAACTGAACACCATTAACTTGAGCACTAAGAACAACTCAAAATAAATGGGACCTTGTGAAATTGAAAATCTTCTGTAGGACAAGGAACACCATCATTAGGACAAAGAGGCAGTCTACAAAATGTTAAAAGGGTTTACCAACCACACATCGGGTTGAGGGCTAATATCCAAAATATATATTTAAAACACCAGACATTGAGAAAACAAATGACTCGATTTAAAAATGGAGTACAGATGCAAACAGAGAATTCTCAAAAGAGGGAACTCAAATGTCTGAGAAGAACTTAAAGAAATGTTCAACTTGCTTAGTCATCAGGAAAATGAAAAGCAAAACTACTTTGAGATTTAAAAAAAATTCAGAATGGCCAAGATCCAAAACAAAAACTAATGAGAGCTCATGCCGTTGGGGATGTGGAATAAAGGAAACACTCACCTATTGCCGGTGGGAATGCAAACTTGTAAAGTCACTATAGAAACCAGTATGCTGGTTCATCAGAAAGATGGGAACCCATCTACCTCAAGATCCAGCTTTACCACTCTTGGGAATATAACAAAAGGATGCTTCATCCTACTACGGAGGCACCTGCTGCTCAACCATGTTCGTTGCTGCTCTATCCATAATAGCTTAAAATCGGAAACAACCTAGATGTCTGCCAGTGGATGAATGGATAAAGAAAATGTGGCATATTTACACAATGGAACATTATCAAACCATTAAAAAATGAAATAATGACATTTTCAGGTAAATGGATGGAACTAGAAAAAAATCATCCTGAGTGAGGTAGCTCAGACCCAGAAAGACAAATGTGGCTGTTACCTGTTAAGTCATTGATAAGCAAGTTACAATCCATATAACCACAGAGTTTAGGTAGAGAGTAAGGGACTAGAGAGAAGTGATAATCTCCCTAGGAAGAGAAAATAAGATAAATAGTTATGGGTGGATGGAGAGTGCTAGAATAGGAGGATCAAACAGGGAGGGGGAGGCAAGAAAGATGGATGGCAAGAATAGAGGGAAAGACAGCTAAAACTAAGGGCTAATTGAGGCATCATGTGTAAACCGAACAGTAGAAGCCTCCTAAAATACATACACATATGAAGGCAATCTAAGTGAAATCATCAAATAACGGGAGAGACAGAGCCCTAACTGCAAAACGGTACTTCTTGTACTGGGAATGGGTTACATCTAATCCAGTTGTTTTGCCAAATGGGTCCCATGGGAATCCCCAAACAACCCAGGTTGTCAAGGTTATTGGTGGCTCTCCACATCCAGACAATACACAGAGACTGAGAGACCCTCAAGCATTCAGCCCTAAAAGGAATGTCTCCATCAAATCCCTCCCCTGAGGGCTCGGGGAACCCGGGAAAAGAGAAGATGGAAAGAGTTTAAGAGCCAGAGGGGATAGAGGATACGATTAATCTAGGATTAAGGCCTTCTTGACACAACAGGGTTGGCACACAGATGAACTCACAGAGACTATGGGAGCATGCACAGGGCCTGCATGGGTCTGCACCAGATGGGGTCCTACAAACTGAAAGGAGAAGTAGACACATGCCCCCATCGCTAACCCACAGGCCATCTCCAATTGACAGCCACTTGCAAATGAAAAATTAGTTTTCTGGGGCTGGAGAGATGGCTCAGAGGTTATGAGCACTGGCTGCTCTTCCAGGGGTCCTGAGTTCAATTCCCAGCAACCACATGGTGGCTCATAACCATCCATTATGAGATCTGGTGCCCTCTTCTGGTGTGCAGATATACATGGAAGCAGAATGTTGTATACATAATAAATAAATAAAATCTTTTAAAAAAAGAAAAGAAAAATTAGTTTTCTTATAGGGAGTCTCACTGTGGAAACAAGCCACTCTAAAGGGCGGGCCCCATGCCCAGCAGTAGATAGCCAACACAAAACAAACTCAACAGCATCTTTGGAGGTCCTTTGTCTCATAATGTTGTCAGGGCATTTTTTTTTCCTACCTTACAGGTCCTCTGTGTATGTATTATGTCTTCTGGTTTTGGGTTTTTGTGGGATTCCCATGTGTGTAAACATGTGTGTCTCTGTGTCTACATGTGCTCCCCGTGCTTTTTCTTTGTGTTTTGTTTTGTTTTGTTTTGTTGTTTGTTTTTACCTGTTTGTGATGTGGGATAATGCTCTTGTTCACTGTAAAGATTTGTCACTCATATTGGTTTAATAAAATGATGATTGTCCAATAGTCAGGCTGGAAATATAGGTGAGGCTATCAGACTAAGAGAATGCTGGGAAGAGGAAGGCAGAGGAGTCGCCAGCCAGACACAGAGGAAGCAAGATGAGAATGCCTTACTGCAAAAAAGTACCAAGCCATGTGGCTAAACATAGATAAGAATTATGGGTTAATTTAAGTTGTAAGAATTTGTTAGTAATAAGCCTGAGCAATAGGCCCAGCAGTTTATAATTAATATAAGCCTCTGTGTGTTTATTTGGGACTGAATGTCTGCAGGACCAGGTGGGACAGAAACTTCCATCTACATGGTTTTGTCTTACGTTATTTTATTATTGTTCTTTAGATGCCTATTTATAGTCTAACGAGGGAAAAAAAAGGCTATGGGTCTGGATAGAAAAGGAGATGGGGAGGAACTGAGGAATAGGAAGAGGGAAACCATAATCAGACTATATTGTATGGAAAAATCTATTTGAATAAAAGAGAAAAAGTAAATTAGCCAGTCTTAGGTATTCTGTTGCGGTAGAGTGAAACTGACTGAGGTTCAGGAAAGGGGCACAGGCACTCCACCACAAACTTACTTTTTTTTTTTTTTTTGTTTTTTGAGACAGGGTTTCTCTATGGCTTTGGAGTCTGTCCTGGAACTAGCTCTTGTAGACCAGGCTGGTCTCGAACTCACAGAGATCCATCTGCCTCTGCCTCCAGAGTGCTGGGATTAAAGGCATGCACCACCAACACCCAGCCACAAACTTACTTCTTTGTTAAACTTTGTTCTTGCAAGAAACAATATTCACCTGTTCCCTTGAGCCAGGCTCTCTCGTGGATCTAGAAGCTTGCCGTTTTAGCCAGGCAGTCTAGCTAACAAGCTCTCAAGATTTGCCTTTTCCATGGGTTGCAGGCATGCACAGCCATGACTGGTTTTTTTTTTTCTATCTATTTTGAGTGTGAGAGTTTGCCAGCAGGTGTTTTAAGTGTACCACATAGGCACAGTGCCTGCAGAAGCCAGGAGGGGGCATTAGATCCTCCGGGTTGGGAGTTATAGATGGGTGCTGGGAACCTTGGTCCTCTGCAACAGTGGCAAGCGCTCTTAACCACTGAGTCTCCATGCCCAACATGTTATGTGTGGGCTGGGATTTGATTGTGTTTCTAGAGGAAACACTACTCACTTTGTGTGTGTGTGTGTGTGTGTGTGTGTGCACAGAGAACAAAGGAGTGATTCAGACATCCTTTCTTACTCTTCGCCTTAGTCTCTTGAGTCAGGGTCTCTCCCTGAACCTGGAACTTTGAAACTTGATTTTTTGGAGGGAAGGGGCTAGGCTGGAAGTTGGCAAGCTCTAACAATCCTCATGTCCTCAGCCCCACATCCCTGGAGTTCCATGCACGCATAGGCTTGCAACATGAGTGTGGGATCCAAACTCTGGTCCTTGTTCTCCCTCAGCAAGCACTCTGCCCCACTGAGCTGCTTCTGCAGGCCAACACAGGTAAGTTTTAAACTCACACCTGGAACTCATAGCAAGGAAAGGAGTCGCAAAATGATTGTTAAAATCAGCACTTTTTGTTTTAATAAGAACTTGCTATGTAGCCCAGGCTAGTCTCAAACTCATGATCCCCCTGCCTCAGCTCCCCATGTCCTTGTATGTGTGACACAATGCTGCTTTATAGACGACATTTACCCCCACCCTCTCTCTCTCTCTCTCTCTCTCTCTCTCTCTCTCTCTCTCTCTCTTCCTCTCTCTCTCCTAAGGACTAGTATTCTATCGCTGAGCTGTGTCTCCAGTCCTCAACATTTTAAAAAATAATAGATTATTCTAGAACAGACTCAACTAGAACTGAAACCATCCCAGCATTTTGCATGTAGTAAGAACAAACTGTTTTATGGACTTGCATTGCACATGCGTGTGTCTCTGTCTTACCTCGTGTCCTGGGACTATTTTCCTCCTGAGGAATGAAGTCTCTGCTTTATTCACTGACTCCAACAATGCAAGGAAGGGTTATTCTAAATCCTGCCCTGTAGATAGGGAAGTAGAACTGGCAAGAGGTGACCTCACTTGCTCTGTGCTAAAGCAGAAAGTGACAGAGTCAGGGCTCGTAGCCCCTTCTGCCTGCTGACAATCGCTGTAATACGTGGAGTAACGTCACACGTCAGTGGCTTTCCATGCTTCCAGCATCGTCAATTCAGATCTCTGTGCTGTGCATACCCAAACATGCTAAATAATTGAGGGAACTGGGCTGATGAAGATCCCTGGCTCACCCAAACTGCAGTCAGGCTCCTGACGCCCCTCCCGGACCTGTCTGCACGTTTCCTTGTAGATCCAGTTTCACAAGCGCCCGGCTAAGTCAGGTTGGCAAGAAACCCCACCCTGGATATCTGATCATCCTTGATATTCTACCAGCCCCCATCTTCCCCTCTCTCTCAGCTGATGTCTGACCATCTTGGCCAGTCTCCAGTAAGAAGCCTGTTAGATTGGTTTAAGCTCCAACTTCCCCCATGTTTCCTCTTAGTCATTTTCTACTCACCGACACCACCCTGCTCCTTGCCTATAGACTCCCTCTTGTTGCCACTGTATTTGAGGCTGAGTCTAAACTTTCTTCCCCATTGCAGTTCTTACTACAGTGGTCCATACCCATTGTGATGGTCCTGAATGCAGTCTACCCCTGTGCTTCCTTTAGATGGTACTGTCGAATCGTTTATCGTTTTAACAAGGTTAGGAGGCAGGTCCGGGACTAGGCTCAGCCTGGGGCATGGAGGAGACCTCCCAAAGGACACCGCACCTTCCTAAGTCTCTCTGTTCCATCAGATAATGCCTCCCTCAGATGCCTAGTAAAGTGCCAGCCGTGTATCTGGCCCAGCAGGGACAAAGTTGGAGAAGTGTTGGCCAGAGCCAGGAGAGAACAGGCGGCTGAGATCCGGTATGGAACTTGACTGAATCTGAAATCAACTAAGAGACACGCCTCCAGGCAGGTCTGTGAGGGTATTTCCAGGAAGGATTAACTGAGAGGAGTTATTGTCAGGACCCTCTCTCAGAGTGGGCATTCCCTTGTGGAAGAAGCCCAATTGTAGTGATGTCTGGGGGAAAGGATATGTATGCTTCCTGACAATCACCTCTCTCCTCGGTGATGTTGCAGCTCCTCTGTTGTCACACCTTGCTAATGTCAGAACTCGGCTTCTCTGGCTTTCCAAGACAGACTGAAGGTCAGCTCCCTGGACTGAGAAGCTACACTGTCCATAACCTCTCCAGAATGCAAATATATATCTGTATTGTTTGACCGTCCCCCCAACCCGTGTTGGGGGTTATAAATCTTTGGGGGGTATAAACCTTTCTATAGAACTCACACAGATGAGAAAGAAGTCAGGCTTGGTAGACACTGTTGAGTCTCAATGGCCAGTCAGAATATAGATGAATACTGTTAACCATGGAGTATGAATGAGCGGTTTTAGAAGGGTAAAAAAGAGAGTCAGTCGGTTGTGGCGCATGCCTTTAATCCCAACACTCGGGAGGCAAAGGTAGGAGGATCTCTGTGAGTTCGAGGCCAGGCTGGTCTACAGAGTGAGTTCCAGGACAGGCTCCAAAGCTACACAGCGAGACCCTGTCTTGAAAAAACAAAAACAAACAAACAAAACCCAGAAAACAAAGAAGGGTAAAGAAGAAATTCCTGTGTCCTAAGCTTCAGGCAGGTGTGCCTAGAACTCAACACCACAAGAGGAAAATGCAGTCAAGAATCTCAAACCTGTGACCCCAGGACTGGGGCAGGAAGATTGAGGAAACCCAACATCTGACGTCAGCAGAGGCCTCTGCTGTTCCCAGGGCTGCACAGCAGGCTCTGTTCAGAGCAGGAAGCCAAGAGCTACTCAGAGGGCAGGCAGCTGCAAGGCCTCCTCTGGGAGGACAGCCTTTGATCTCCCCAGCAGCCAGGAGTCCTGCTTCCTGCATCCCAGAATGCCTCTCCAGAAGAGACTGTGGAGGTCATGGAGTCTGGCTCCACTGGACAGATGAGGTCAGTGGAATCCTGGGAGACCCAGGCCTTGCTCAAGGTCACACAGGGAGCCAACATGGACAAGTTGGGCCACAGTGCTTGTTTGGTGGGACCACAACCCCCCTCCCTGTCCCCCATTCCTTCTGCTCTTTCAGCAGGGAGCCTGCGGGGAAGGCTAGCTTTCTGTTGTGGAAGGGTCCACTTCCTGCCAAAGCTCAGTGAGTTCAAAGGCCCCTGGATGGTCTGGGATCTGGACAGTACAAGCAGGAGATGGGGTCTCTAAGTCACAAAGGCTTCTTTATTCTTTGAGATTTTAAGTGGACCAAAGCCAATTCCCTAACATTCTTTCTTCTGATGTGGCCCTTGGCAAAAATTCTGCTGCTGTATACTGGGCTTGGTGCCAGGTGACTTTCGCAGACGGTCTTTCACGGGAGGTATTGTTTCTTGGTTTCACAGATGAGGAAATGGAAGTGTAGGGAGGTGAAGAGAGTTGCTCCATGTCACACAGCTAGAAACTGAGCCCAAGCTTGTCAGGTGGCAATGCCTTAACAAAGCTGGCCTTTGGGTCAGTTCAGGGCCCTAGGGAACTGTGTTCCAGCAACCTGAGCTCTGCTGTTGCATTCAAATGATAGATGGCGGACAGAAGTCAACAGTTTTGAGTGTAGAGATAAAGATGGCAATGTGTATGGCTTACTGGGTCAGCCTGTGTGTCAGCCATTGCCCTGAGCATGTGATATGTGTAAGTGGTTATATAACCATCACAACTGCACATGGGGAAATTATTCATATCCCTTTGCATATAGGGAGCAGAAGCTGAGGTGCAGGCAGCTGAGTGGTTGCTCCAGGGTTGCACACAGAGGCTCCACATTGCCTGTAGCAGGAACTTCACAGATGTCACTGTCCAGCATCTACCACCCTTGAAATGAGAAACCATCACTCAGAGATGCAGGGGAGAAGCAGACAAACAACGCAGGGTCCAGGGGCTCCCTCTCACCTGTCAGTGGACTGTGAGCATCACGGAACTAAAGCCCAGGTAAATATGGTTTAAGCCATAAGAAATTCATGAAATAGTAAGGAGAAATTTGGTGACTTGATATGTTCAGAGGCCAGCCTCCCCCCTGCGTTGATAGCATTTCCTTATGATGGCTGGGTGGACCAGTGTCTGCCTTTATCTGTAGATGTGACCAGTATTCAGTGAAGAAGGCATTTTCTTTGTACATTTTGGCAGGAAGACAGTCTTTACTGAAGTCTCCCCATCAGACTTTCCTTGAATCCCATTGGCCATGACTTGATCACATGCTTTTAATCAAAACAGTATCTGACAGAAGAAATACAATCACCACCATTGGCTCCAGCCAATCATGACTCATGCCCCTGTGTCCAATAGCAGTCTGTTCTCTGAGTGCTTAGCCTCCCAGGGACAGGACCAAAACCCCAGGCCTTTATTCTATACTGTTGGTGTACTCAGCATGAAGGAGTCTCGGAGAGCTAGAAAAATAATTACCGAGTGGTCCAGCCAGCCTAAAGTGTATATATAGTCAAAGGAATTAAAATCTGCATGTTACATAGATTCCTGCACTAATGTGTTTATTACAGCACTATTCACAACAGGCGCTTCCATGGGAAATCAGCCAAGGCATCCATGGATGGACAACTGGGTATACTGCTAGTTTTATGTCAAGTTGACCTAAGCTAGAATCATCAGAAAAGAGGAAATCTTAACTGAGAAAACGCCTCCATACGGTTGAGCTGTAGGCAAGCCTGTAGGGAATTTTTTTAATTAGTGATTGATGGGAGAGAGCCCAGCCCATTGTGGGTGGTGCCACCCTGGGCTGGTGGTCCTGGGTTCTATAAGAAAGCAGGTTGAGCAAACCATGTGAAGCAAGCCAGTAAGCAGCTCTCCACCATGGCCTCTGCTTCAGCTCCTGCCTCCAGGTTCCTGCCCTGCTTGAGTTCCCTCCAATGACAGTGATATGGAAGTATAAGCCAAATAAACCCTTTCCTTCCCAACTTGCTTTTGATCATGGTTTTTCATCACACCAATAGTAACTTTGACTAAGACAATGAGTGAAAAAAAAATAGGATATGTACTGTGAAATATTACTCAGCCATGAAAAGAATGAAATTCTGTCTTTCACAGTACCATGGATGGAACTGAAGGATGTTATGCTAAGTAAAATAAATCAGGCACAGAAGGGCAAATGCCACATGTTTTTATTGATGTCTGGAAAGTAAAAATTGATCTCACAGAAGCAGAGACTAGAATATGGTTACCAGCAGCCAAAAGGGTTCAGAGAAGGGTCCAGGCAGGCAAGCACTGTGACCCATATTCTGGTCCTCACTTATCCACTGGTTCCCCGTGTGACCTTGACCAAAGGCTTGGGTCTCTCAGGATCCCACTGGCCCCATCTGCCCAATGGGGCCAAGCTCCATGACCTTGGCAGTAGGCACAGGGGTGCAGTTGAATAAGAGGGACAACCTCTAATATTCTCTAGCATAGAGGAATAACTGTGGGCTTCAATGACTAATTCAGTATTTAAAATAGCTGGTAGAAGGGATTCTGAATGTTCTCAATACAAAGAAACAATAATTGTCTGAGGTAAGAACCATGCTATTGACACTGAACTGACTGTTTACACAGGGTACACAGGAACTGAAATGTCACATCACACCCCATAATGATGGACAGTTATGCCATGTCAATTAAAAATTAAAACATATATTTATATGTATATATATTGCTTCTATAACCTTTTATTTTATTTCATGCATATGCGTATCTTAGTCAGTATTCTACTGCTATGAAGAGATACCATGACCACAGAAATTCTTTTTCTGTGGTGTTTTGGAGACAGGGTTTCTCTGTTTAACAGCTCTGGCTATCTCGGAACTCGCTGAGATCTGACTGCCTCTGCTTCGAGATTGCTGGGATTAAAGGTGAACACCACCACTGCCTGGCTGACCACAGCAATTCTTATAAAGGAAAACATTTCATTGGGACTGGCTTACAGTCCAGAGGTTTCGTCCATTATCATCATGGCAGGAAACATGGTGGCACGCAGGAAGACATGGTGCTGAAGAGGTAGCTGAGAGTTCTGGATCTGCAGGCAGCAAAGAATGAATGACATGAGCTTCTGAAACCTCAAAGCCCCAAAGCCTGCCTCCACAGTGACACACTTCCTACTACAAACCACGCCTACTCCAACAAAGCCACACCTCCTAAGAGTGCCACTCCCTATGAACCTGTGGGGGCCATTTTCACTCAAACCACCACAATGTATGTTCTGCCTGCATATATGTCTGTGTACCATATGCCAGAAGAGGGTTAATTCCTCTGTAATCCCTGGGGATTGGAATTACAGACAGTTATGAGCCACCATGTGTGTTGTAATTTAAGGAAATCAGTGCATGAGAGAAAGACACCATGTGACAGGGCTCAAGCAGAGGAGTTTTGTTTTTTGGTTTTTGTTGTTGTTTTTTGTTTTTTTTTTTAGGGAAAGGGATCATAAAAAGGAGAAAGGGAAGCTGGAAACCGGCCTCCAGAGACAAGAGCAGCAGGAGAGAGGAAAAAGGAAAGTGGGGGAGGAGAGGAAAGGGGGAGAGAGGGGGAACAGGCAGAGAGAGGGAGATAAATAGAGAAGGGTGGGAGGTGGGCAGGGTCCTTTTTAAATAGAACATAGTGAATCTGCACAGGAGGTGCTCTTAGTGGCTGCAGCTGAGGGCAAATCCTGTCAGAACCCCAAGGGCAGGCCAGTACAGATGCCTGAATACAAACAATGTGGATGCTGGGACTTGAACCCTGGTCCTCTGAAAGAGCAGCAACCGCTCTTAACTGCTGAGTCATCTCTCCAGCCCTGACAGGAGGGAGTAGGGTGGATGTGTATGGAGTCTGCAGCATCATCTCAGGATCTGAACTCGGGCTCTGAACAACGGAGATCTTCCAGGTTCCACCTGCTGTGGACTCGGGAACTGACACCCTTCTACGGGCTCTGAGATCAAGGTAGACTGAGTGTAATATCTTGAGGCTTAGAAACTGTTTCAGCTGTGTTGAGGGAGCAGAGGCGTGTCCCCGGTGCATCCTGGATTCAGCTGGGGGACTTAGAAAAAGCTACACTCACTCACTCACTCACTCACTCACTCACTCACTCACTCAGTTGGTGCACATTAACAGGGCAGCTATTCTGTGGTGGGCTCTCAGAATGGTCAGAACTCAGCATGAAGCTTGCCAATGACAGGCCCGCCCTCCAGCCGGGGAGACAGTGAAACAGCCACCCTGGTGTGAGGATGATGACGACCATGGTGAGTTGGGACTGTGGTGCTCTGAAAGGAAGAATCAGAGGGTGTTACAGACATGGTTGGTCATGAAAACATGAGGACCTAAGTAAGGATTCCCAGTGTCTACTGAATAGGCCTTGTGCAGAAACAGGCACCTATCATCCCACCAATGGGGACGTGGAGACAGGAAGATGCTGGAGCCTTCTGCCTGCCAATCAAGACAATGAATTGAGGCTCTTCAGATTCGGCCAAAAACCTTGTTTCAAAAATAGAGAGATAGCCGGGCGGTGGTGGCACATTCCTTTAGTTCCAGCACTAGGGAGCAGAGGCAGGCAGATCTCTGTGAGTTCCAGACCAGCCTGGTCTACAAGAATTAGTTCCAGGACAGCCTCCAAAGCCACAGAGAAACCCTGTCTTGAAAAACCAAAAATAAATAAATGAATATAGAGAGATATTGAGGATCTTAAGTCAACTTCTTGCCTCCACACACGTGTACACACACACACACGTGTGTACACACACACAGAGCGCAAGAGAGAGACAGAGAGACAGAAACAGAGAGACAGAGAAACAGAGCTAGAGAGAATGGCTAGGGGGTGAATAGAGGACTTCAGATGGAGTGGGTGTCATTTGGCTCTCAACCTCTAATCTCAGTTACTTACTGACTTTGTGACTTTTTTTTTTTAACTTTGTGACTTTTTGAAGATGATTCATTTGACATCCCCGTGCCTTTGGTTCACTGGGAAATTGCTGTCATCCAGGACCATTAGAAAACCTACAGCAGGCAAGGCGGGCTGCTCAGTTGTCAGGCAAACACAGCAGTTCAAAAAAACCATATATGGTAGCTGTGCTTCTGGCTCAAGCCACACTATCTGTTTTTGAGGCCCTGCTCTGCTGCTTCCGTACGGAGTGTGTGTGTGTGTGTGTGTGTGTGTGTGTACGTTACTTTTCCACGTCTGTGATAACATACCCTGACAAAAGCAATTTAATGAAGAAAAGGTTTATTTTGGCTCATACTTCCAGAGAGATAAAATCCTTTATGGTGAGTAAGTCATGACAGCCAGTGGTCTCAGGAGCAGGATGATCACGTGGCATCCACACTCAGGAAGCAGAGTGTGAACAGAAAGTGAGCCGGGCTATAAAACCCCAAAGTCTGCTTCCAGTGACCCACTTCCACCAGTGAGACTGTCTCCTAAAGGTTTTACAACCTTCCCAAACATTGCCACCAGTAGGGACCAGGTGAGCCCCCAGGAGACATTCAATTTCCAGCCCGTAGCAGTGTGCATGCATGGGGTGACCAACAAAATTTTCAAGTGCAACGCCTCAAGAGACAGACATCTGAAGGTCCCACCTTCCTGCCGAGTCAGGGCCCCAGAGGACAACATTATGGTGTTGGTTCTATGTGTCCTTCTTTATGTGGATTCTGGAGATCAACCTCAGGTCACCAGGTTATGTCATGGCCCATGGCATGGGGCTTTCTGATTATACTAGGCTGGCTGGCCAGTGAGCCCCAGGGATCTGCCTGCCTCTGCCTCTGCCTCCCATGCACTGGGACTAGAAGTGCACCACCACTCAGGTCCTCATGTTTGCTCCGCAAACACTTTACTGCTGAGCCATTCCCCAGCCTCACTGCCTGCTTTGCACAATGACTTCATCTTCTTATGCCCTAAATCTCCCTATCTGAAACACAGAGCTAATAGTAGAGGGTTACTGGAAAGGTTAAATAGTCCCCTGTGTTTAGAGCTGTTAGCATAGAGCCTGACACACAATGGGTCAGTAAATGTTGGCAAAGGTTATTAGTATTACTGTTCTTATCCATCTTAAATTAGTCCTGAAAACAAACGTCAAAACGTAGTCATGTCAGAGATTTGCAGTCTGGCTATTGCAAAGCCATTCTTATTTATATCTTAATAACGAAGGTATTTGTCATAGCATTCCCAGTAAAGCTATGACAGTTAAATGCCATCAGTACCCCCAGGTTTCTGTTGCGTATAGATTTTCTTCCAAATTACTGCCCTTCCTATTTCTCCCACCACTGATGCATGGGCACCACACCTTGAGAAGCAACCATTGTTAAGATAAACAAAGCCGACAGCCCACAGCCTTGCAGAAACTGCAGCTTCCAGCTTGTGTGATATTTAACCAATCACAAGCGGCAGAGTGCAAATGGTGTTCCCTAATTGATTCATCAAGCTCTGAACAGATCAGGTGATGAAAACAGGCCCAGTGGGAGGATTGTGTGAGCACAAAACCCTTCGAGTTGCGCCCAGGCAGACTGAGCAGCAGCATTCAGTCAACACCGACCTTCAGCTTTGTGTTGTGTACCCCACGTAGTGCAGTGCGTAGAGAGAACCCAGACGAGCTTTGCCTCCATCGTAAATCCGCCTGAGCTTCTTCAGACTTTTGTGTTACCACAGCCCCTGCTTTGAGCGTGGTCATTCACCAGATGGATGCCAGATAGACGTGCTCAGCAATAACAAGTAACACTAATTGAGCAGCAACCAGGTTCACTTTCCAGATTTAACCCTGCTCATGAGGAGGTCGTAACGCCATTCCCAGTTTACAGTTGATGAAATAGAGGCAACACAAGGCTAGGCAGGCTGGACTGCAAAGGCAGCTTGGTCAATGTAGTGCTTGCCTTGCAAAGATGAGGACCTGGGTTTGAATCTCAGAATCCACATAAAAAGTCACACATGCCTACAATCCCAGCTCTGGGGAGTCACAGACAGGTGAATCCCTGGGCCTTACTGGCCAACCAGTGTAGCTTACTTAGCAAGTTCCCAGCCAGTGAGAAGCCTTGTCTCAACAATAAGGCAGACGGTACCTGAGGAACCATACCCAAGTTTTCTCTAATTTCTGCACACACACGCACACGCATGTGCACTCCTCTGATAGGGCTGAGGATCCGGCTCAATGCTATTAGCATGCATAACCCTGGGTTTCGTTCCTGGCATCACCCTAAAAAATTAAAGTTAAATAACATGTTGAGAGTTGCAGAGCAAACGGAAGCACCAGCTGCTATCTAGTCTTTTTTTTTTTCTCTCTCTCTCTCTCTCCAAAGTACAGCTTCAGCTAGCGAGTCAATAAAGGCACAGCTATGTGTCGAAAACACAGCTGGGTGTGTGGCTCAGTGACAGAGAGCTTGTCTGGCATGTTCCTGACCTCGGGGGTGGGGAGGAATGGGGGAGGGGCGTGCTTATCTCTAGATTATAAGTGTAGGGATATGGGTAGAATTTCTCCTTCTGTTTGCATTTGTGTCGTCTATATTTTCCATTGGGAATACATTTGACTTTTATACAGGGGGAAATAATCAAAATAATGTTTTAGACACTTATGGCAGCAATCTGGATAGACGGGGCTGGGGGCAGGGTGGATTAATGAGCAGCTGCTGTAGTCAGGAGAGGAAGGGAAAGGTGTGAGCCAGGGTTTTGACTGGTGTGACTGTGGATGAGGGGTGGCTATAGGGAATTTACATTCCTTTCTCTCATTTGGGGGTGTTGCGTCATGGCATATGTGACATGAGATGACAACTCTGGGAAGCTGACTCTCTCCTTTCACCACGTGGTCTCTTGGGATTGAACTGAGGTCACCAGTCTTGGTGACAAGCACCTCTTTCTTCCCTCTGAGCCATCTTGACAGCTTGGTGACTGGGAGCTTAGAGGGCAACAAGATGTGGCAAGCAGGAAGCAGTTGTCCATCGTTCACCCCACGGATGGCCATTGCCGCTCCTCTGGTTGCGTGTGACAGGCATGTTTCTGGGCTCACGGAACTTCTGTACTTCCTGGGAGAGGCAAATCATTAGGAGATGCTTTGGTCTGCCAATGGAAAAGGAAAGCTGAGAGGACGGCAGAGTTTGGCGGAGAACCATCGGCTTCCCCTTCAGAAGCGTTCAGTTGGACTCAGGAGAGAGTGAGAGAAGAGGCTTCCGGGTCACAGAGAAAGCAGTGTTGGACACTGCAGCAGCAGGAGCCTCTTCACAGAGGAACTGGTGAAGACAGATGGCTGGAGTGAGGCAGGGTGAGCGAGGAGAACACGGGCTACCCAGCCACTCTCAGGGCACAGACTCAAGCTGAATGAGGTGGGCAGCTGACCAAGGTTCCAGCAGGAGAGGCACAAGCTTGACCCTTATCTCGAGAGGGTCACTCTATGTGGAGCATAGACAGGGGCAAAGTCAGTAGCGGGGGACTGTTGCCGTCATCCTGGGGAGAGATGGGGTGGTAGAGGTGACAGAGTGATAGAGATGGGGTGGTAGAGACGGAGGTGGGGTAATAGAGATGGAGAGGTCGTCACCCCAGTGTCTGCATTCTAAAAGTACCTGCAGTGCAGTGTCAGCATTTCCAGCTTACTGCGTGTGTAATGAAGAAAAGGATGCCAGGGCAGCCCAAACCTGGGGGGCTTGTGCTCCTGGAGAGTTTCTTTTCTGGTCCTGTTTGGTTCTGTATCTGTGTGGATATGTCTCTCCTTAATTTGGGGACTTTTCCCCCTATGAGCCTGTTGAAGATCTGTCTATGCCATTGACTCAGGATTCTTCTCTTTCATCCATGACTGCAATTCACACCTCACAGAGTCCTAAGGCTCCTGCATATTCCTTTGGTGTATTTTAAAAATTGTTTGTGTTCTTTGCTTGTGTGATTCAATTCCTCTATTTTATCTTCAGGTCCTGATGTTATTATGTCTTCTGCTCAATCCACTCAATTGGCAAGGCTTTCCCCTGACTTGACTAATTGGGTTTTTTATTACATCATCACTTTAGTTTGGGTTTTCTTTGGTATTTCTACCTCCTTACTGAATTCAGTTGGGTTTTTTTTTTCCCCTGAGACAGGGGTTTTTCTGTGTAGCTTTGGAGACTGTCCTATAACTCATGCTGTAGAACAGCCTGGCCTTGAACTCCCAGAGATACACCTACCTCTGCCTCCCAAGTGCTGGGACTAAAGGTGTGCACCACCCCAGCTCAGCTCTGAATTCAGTTTTAAGATCACAAACTGTGTGCATTGTTGTTTCACTCAGCTGTATATTTTTGCTTTCTTGGACTTGACTCAGGGGCTTCTTCTTATCCACTGGAGACTCACGGGCATCTTCTTAAAGAATTATGTGATCATATGTATAGTTGTTCTTTCAAATTCTGTGTCCTGGAGTCCATCTGGTACTTTTCATTGGAGCACATTCCTATGGGACTGAGGAAGGGTGGGAGGTGGGGAAAATACTGTCTTGACCTTCCTGTTGTGTTTTTGTGATGTGACTTCAGTGTGTGAACTCTTTTGTTGGGGTATGTCTGATGTGAGATTCTAGACTACCTCTTTGAATGGAAGTTTGGTTTTAGTTTTGTTGTTGCTCGAGCTTGGTGGATTTTAGATGGTATGGAGAGTTGGCAGGTCAATCCTTCAGATAATCAGTGCTGGTGAATTGGTGGAATAGGGATGTTTCCAATCTAGTGGTAACTAAGGAAACATGCAAATGGATTAATGGCTGGGTCTCCTTGGGCTAGTGTGTAAGCTGCAATATCCTCCTGAGCTTGTGAGTGTGAGTGCTGGGACAGGGTCTTGGGCACTCACCAGACGAGGCCAGCTCACAGGCTGTGTAACAGAGGCTAGACCTGGGGACTAGGGACAGCCTTGTCGGACAAGGATTCAGGGAATGTACCAGGTTGGGTCAGTATACAGGATGCATGGCCAAGGCTAGGCCTGAAGCTAGGAACAGTGCAGGTGGGAGAAGGTCCAGGGACTCACCAGCCTGGGCTAAAACATTAGGGCTAGGACTGGGGGTTGAGGATGGCTGGGGTTTGAAAACCTGGGAAGATAAAGTTGTCATTTTCTGTGGAGAAAACAGAATCCAAAGGCAAATTTGCAGGTGACACAGCAGGAGAGTTGGACATGCTGACTTTGAGGTGCTGAAGGACCACGGAAGGGCAGAGAGTGGGCTGATGCTTGGGTAAGAGTCTGAGGCAGGAGTGGGGCTAGCTGATGTGCCAGCAAAATAGAGAAGAAATAAAAATCTATGTGACACTGATTATCTTGCCAATCCCCAAGCAGGTACTGGTGCAGGTGGTCCAGGGCTCCCTAGTGAACCTTCAGCACCATGTACTGTGGAGGAAATGCATCAGAGAAGAACTGGAAAAGAAGGACCCTGCCCTGCCCAGGCTCAGCACCATCTGCGTTTCCAGGGTTCCTGAATGGGAGGCTCCTGGATACCAGAAAAGGGATCAGATGGAATAGAGATCTGAGAAGTAGAGTTGGAAGTGAGAAGCCCATTCATAACCTACGACTAAGCAAACCACCTCTAGGATTAGATAGTTTTATTTGGGGGTTGGTTTGTTTGCTCGTTCATTTTGTGGCCTGGGGATTGCGGTCAGGGCCTCACAGACCTTAGCAATGCTCTACCAGTGAGTCACAGGTCAGCCTGCCTTACTTTTTTTTTTTTTCTTAAGTTTGGGGACAGAGTTTCACTAAGTTGTCCAGATTGGCTTTGAACTAACTCCAAAGCCCAGGCTGGCCTTGAACTTGGAATTATACTGCCTCAGTCGCCTGAGTAGTTGATCTGTCTCCATTTATCCACACAGCTGATCTATGTCCCAAGAAATTTAGTTGTAAGTGGGGGAAAAGGAAAAATCAAAACACAGAAAGGTAAGCAATAAAGTAGAACTTCTGTTTCTACTGACATGGTATATGATAGACCCTGGAAGACCTTCCTGATAAACATAGATGGAAAGTGTGTGTGTGTGTGTGTGTGTGTGTGTGTGTGTAAGTTACATTAATCATTGATCATTTTACATCTAAGTCAAAGAAGACAAAACAATAAATACATAAAGCATTCCAGAACATCCAGGGCTATACAAAGAAACCCTGTCTCAAATAACCAAGATATACACACTATATATTATATATAAAGCATATAATATGTCTGAGGCTAATAATGAATAGAGAATAATCACCCAGGAGAGAGATGAGGAGCATGAGATGAAGTGTTATCACTCTAAATAGGGGGGTTCCACTAGTCCTCAAGAAAAATAGTGAGTTTGGGCTGTCCAGATAGCAAGTAAACATGCTTGGTGACAAGCCCAACAATCTCAGTTCAATCCCAGGACTCACATGATGGAAGGAGAGAACTAACTCCCACAAGCTGTGTCTCTGACCTTCATACAGGCACCAGAGTTCATGCATTCATGCACGAGTATGCACACACACACACAAAAAAAAAAAAAAAAACAAAAAACAAAAAACAAAAAACAAATAGTGACATTTGAGGAAAGTTTTCTAAGTAATGAAGAATAACCACATGACTATCTGAGTAAAGAATGGATCAAATAGAAGATATGTGTAGTGAGGCTGCGTCTGGAAAGAGCAGGCTCAGAGAAGCTGGTATGACTACCACTAAAAGAAGGTAGCAGAAGATGAACTCATTAGCCAGGCATGTTTAATCTCAGCACTTAGGAGGCAGAAGCAGGTAGATCTCCTTGAGTTTAAGGCCTGGTCCACGTAGAGAGTTCTAGTCCAACCAGGGCTACAGTCTCAATAGAAAGAAGATGGGGAGGAGGGGAGGAAGGGGAATCATAAAGAATGGAGATAGATTCGTAGAGACTGACAGTGTTTTCTTGCAACAGTTTGAAGGCCTCACGGGTTCCATTGTCTTTCTTCCTCCATGATTTCTGTGGGGAAGTTAGCTGTTCTTCCATCAGACACCCTCTGAAGATGTGATGTTTTTTGTCCTCTGGCTGTTCTTAACATTTTTTTGTCTCAGTTTCCATAAATGTTACTATCGCGTGCCCAAATATAGCTTTCTTCGAGTTCCTTCTGTCTAGGATTCACAGTTAGGAATCTTTTGATCTGATATTTTTTTTTTAGGTTTGGAAGCTGTCAACAATTACTCCTTCTGATTTTCCATTCCTTTTCACTTAGAGACTCTAATTATGTATCAGTTAGACATCTCCCCTGTGTTTCATGCTTCTCTTACATCACTTTATCTTTTTCCTGTTTTTCAGCGTCTCCCTATTTCAGTCTGAACCTCTTCTTTTGACCTATATCCAGTCTAATTCTTCCTCTTCTTGTGTCTGATTGTAACCAAATCCACTTACTGAGTTCTTAATTTCAATTGCCATACTTTTTAGTTCTAGAATTCATTTTTATAATATTCATCATTTCCCTCTCTCTTCTGAGATGCCCAATCTTTCCATTTAATTTACTGATCATGTCAATCACTTTTATTATAGAGTTTGATAATAGAGCTGATGAGATGGCTCAGTGGGTGAACCCATGGGCTGCAGAAACCTTATGACATGAGTTCAATCCCTGAAACTCACATAAAGGTGACAGGAGAACACTGACTCTACAATAAATTGTCCTCTAGGGGGGGCTGGAGAGATGGTGGTTTGGTGGTTAAGAGCACTGGCTGCTCTTCCAGAGGACCAGGGTTCAGTGCTAGCATTCTCATAGTCGCTCACAATCATCTACAACTCTGGTTCCAGGGCATCTGATGCCCTCTTCTGGTCTCCAAAGGTCCCAGGTATACACATGATATACAGACATGTATGCAGGCAAAAACACTCATATACATAAAATTTAAATTTAAAAATCTTATCTACTGACCTCCACATGCTTGCTGTAGGACACATGCACTCATCCACCACTACCCACCCACCCCCACACACAATAGTTTTAAATTAGAAATGCAGAAATAAATTCCTAATAATGCTCACAATATCCTCTGGAGATTTCCTCCTGGCAATTTAGTCAATGTATGCTTGTGCATGGGTCACGCTTCTCACAGTAACAAAGACGGAGAGAGCCATTTCAAAGAAGAAAAGATTCAGTCCGGTGTTGTTTCCACCATCACTGTAGGCCTGCGGTGGTGAGGTAGGACATCATGACAGCAGGAGTTATGACAAGAGCAGGGTATCTCACCATGCAGCCAGGAAGTGTTCCTGCTTGAACAGGATTCCTTTTACTTTATCCTTTGTTCTACTGAGCTCCCAGCCTTATGCATGGTATTGCTCGATTTAGGGCAGGCCTTCTCTCCTTGCTCCATCTTCTTGGGGAAAGCACTAGTGGACACGCCCAGAAGTGTGTGTCACTAATCTGCTGGACGTTTCCCAACACAGTCAACTTGACACTCCCTGAGCTGGAGAGAAGGCTCCATCAGTAAACCGCTTGCTGTACACTGTGAAAACCTGAGTCTGCATCCCCGTCACCCATATAAAAAGTTTAGGGACAGTGTCACAGCCTATAACCTCAGCAATGAGGAGGCAGAGTCAGCAAGACCTCTGGTACTTGCTGGCCGCTGAACTGGTGAGTTCCAGGTTCAGCAAAAGATCTCATCTCAAAAAATAAAGTGGAGAGGAATTGAGGGAGACATCCGATATCAACTCCGGGCTTCCACATGCACACATACACAAACATGCACAGTCTCTCTCTCTCTCTCTCTCTCTCTCTCTCTCTCTCTCTCTCTCTCTCTCCCCCTCTGTCCCTCCCTCCCTTCTCCCTCTCTCTCTCATGAACACACGCACACTCACATGTACACAAGGACACAAACATACTACACACACAGAGAGATTAACCGCCACATGTTCAGTGTCTTTTTATTAAAACATAACATTGTGTGTGAAAAAAAAAAAGTAGGGATAATTTGATGTCCACCTCACAGGCTTCTGCTCAAGGGAGGATGCAAGTTCGCTTCATATGGGTCATGGAGGCAGCTCACCTCAATGAACCGAAGACTGCACAGGTCCAAAGCTGCCTTTCAGTCTATGGCTCAATGGCTAATCCATCTGATTCACTCGCAATCACCCAGTGTGAAAAGTGCTATAAAGGAGGTCAACCCAGTGATGCAAGAGCGAGTACGGTGGCATGGGAGTGAGAAGCAGGTGCTATTTTAGCTAGGACTTTAAGGAAGGCCTCTTCAAGAGTGACAAGAGATCATCAGTAAATGATCTGACAACAGCAGCCCTGTGAAGATATAGATCACCCCAGACGGCGAACAGTCGAGGCAAGCACCCTGAGGCAGATATGAGCTTCTATCTGTGCAATATAAAGAAGACAGAATGGTGTTACCATGTAGATCAGAATTGGCCATTAAAGCCTTGGCAATGAGTGTAGGTTTTATTTCCAATGCAGCGGGAAATTATTAAAAAGTTCCATCCAAGGGAGTGATGTAATGTGGTTTGTGTGTTTGAAACATCACTCTGGCTTCTGAGAAATACCCATTGGGAAATAAGACTGGGAGCAGAAAGACCCGAAAGGCTGCTGGTGGTCATCCAGGTGAGAGAGGGTGCTGGTCTGGACTAGGATCCTAGGCAAATAGGACCTGAGCTGTGCTGAGCAGGACTCGCAGGGCTTTGTGTCCTATCACAAGCCCAAGGCAGAGAGACCGTTTGTGGTGCTTAAATTTGGGGTGGGTGGGGAGAGAAAAGTGGTTGAGTAATTCAATGGTTGGTAGTGCTATATACCAAGATGGAGGAGGCTAGGGAAGGTGTAACGAGAGGTTCTTGTCCCAGCTGGTCCCTCGGCCCTTGATCCCTAAATAAACACACAGACGCTATATTAATTATAAAACTTTGGCGGGTGGCTTCGGCTTCTTATTGGTTAGCTCTGTCTTAATTATTAACCCATTTCTATTAATCTATGTATTTCCGCTAGGTCTTGGCTTACCAGAGAATGCCTTTTCGAGTCATCTCTTCCCGGGTTCTACATGCCGACTCCATCTGCCTACGTTTCCCAGAATTCTCCTCATCTCCTAGCCCTGCCTATACTTCCTGCCTGGCCAATCAGCCAATCAGTGTTTTATTCATCAACTAATAAGAGAAACATATATACAGAAGGGCAACCCCCATCAGGAAGGCATAGATAGATTTTGGGGGATAGAAGCCAAGAATTCCAGGGAGGCGCCATTTGCATGTCATACAGGTGGCATTAATTTGGTGTTCTTTTGTTGCTAGAATCAAACTTGCTTAGGTCAAACTGACCAAAGCAAAAATGAGAACTTGCTGGCAAGAATTATAAGTTCATGAATAACTTGATGCAGGTGTTATAACTGCCACAGCCACACATACACACTTGGATGTGCACACACACACACACACACACACACTCATGACATCCTACTCTCTGTCCCCCCTCCTTTTATTCTCTTCTTCCTCCCTCCATTAGGAAGACTTAATACGGCAGTGACTGCAGCTACACTGCAGAGGGAGCTGTCGGTAGCAGATGGGAAAGCATCCCTCCCATGGTCTACTCACCATGTTCTGCTGGCCCCTCCCCTCATCCTGAATGCTAGAGTTGGATCTAGAATGGCCCCCAAATGCCCATGTTAGAAGCTTGGATCCTAGACTGACTACCTGGAGGTGGTGGAAACCTTAGGGGTGGGGCCTAAAGGGAGGTCTTTAGGTCATTGGGAGAGTGCTTTGGGGAGAGGTGTGAGACCCCCGGATACTCTTCTCTTTCACTTCCCATCTACGCACTGAGCGGTTTTGCTCTGTCGTGAGCTTCTCCCCCATGGTATTGAGCCTTCTCACAGGCCCAAAGCAGAGAGGCCAGCTCTGGTGGTTACATTCTGGTTTTTCACTTTTGTTGTGATTGTGTGTGCAGGGGTATGTGAGTGTGGACATGCAGGTTCCACAGCATGCAGGTGGGGGTCAAAGGACAACTCTGGGAGTTGGTGTCCTCTCACCTTGTTGAGACGGACCTCTCCTGGTGTTTCTGCTGTGCTGTGTACTCCAGGTTACTGTATTGTGAGCTTCTGAGTGGTTCTCCTGTCTTAGCTTCCTTCCCATTCCCTCCTAGGGGTCCTGGGATTATAGACATAAACTGCTGAATCCAGTTTTTGGTGGGTTCTGGGAATCAAACTTTTGTCACCAGGTGTATTAGTTACACTTTTATTGCTGTAATAAAACATGGTGACCGAGGCAGCTTATAACAGTAAGGGTTTGTTTGGGCTTACAGTTCCAGAGGGTTAGAGTCGGTGATGGCAGATTGAAGATGTGGCAGTGAAAGCAGGAAGCCGAGGGCTCATTTCTTTAACCTCAAGCACAAAGCAGAGAGAGCGCACTCGAAAATGGCAAGTCTTCGAACTCCCAAATCTTGCCTCCAGTGATACACTTCCTCCCACAAGGACACACCTCCTAAACCTTCCCAAACAGTGCCACCAACTAGGAACCAAGTATTCAAATATCCAAGACTATGGGGGAACATCTCATTCAACCCAAAGCATCAGGTTTGTACAGCAAGTGCTTTTGCTCTCTGAGCCATCTCACTAACCCTGTGGTGGTTAGTATTGTCATGGCTAATATGAGCTCTATGATGGCTAATACATAACCATGATGGAATCAGAATGACCTGAGTTCTCAGTATGTATGTAGCGAATGTTCTAGATTAAGGTAACCGAAATGGGAAGACCCACCCTAAATGTAGATGGCACTATTCCATGGGCCAGTGTCCCCAGCTGAGTAAGGAAAAGAAAGCAAGAAGAATACCAGCATTTGTCACCCTCTGCAGCCTGACTGTGCACACAGTGTGGCCATCTGCCTCATGACCCTGCTGCCTGACTTTTCCCACCATGATGGACTATAGCCTCAAGCCATGAGCCACAGTAACTGTCCCTTTCTTGTGTTGCTTTTGTCAGATGTTTTGTTACAGGGGCAAGAAACGTACTAGTACCTCAGCCAAGAAGAACATCTCTGATACTGTGAGCTAACATCACCCTTTTCTCTTTCTTAATTTCTCATCTCAGGTATCAGCTGACACCCTGGGTGAAATGAACCCACTGCTTTTCCCTCTAGGAGCAGGCTGGAGGGTTCAGATGTCAGTCTCACTGAACTCCCAGTGTGGAGAAATGGAAAGTGGACCAGCCTCAGAGCTAGACAGTACGTTTGTCACTCCGGTGTCTTACAGTTGGCTTGACTTAGGCAAGTCATTTATCCTGAGACTCCTTTTTCCTCAGTGTATACTAGTGATTCAATGTATAAATTGGGTGGATTATGAAAATTAAGAAAGGTCTTAGACCAGGCATGGTGACACATGCCTTTACTCTTAGTTTTCGGAAGGCAGCGGCAAGTGGATTGCTGTTGGTTCAAGGCCAGCCTGATCTACACACAGTGAGTTCCAGGACAGGTCTGCATACTGCAACCCTGTCTAAAACAAACGCTCTCTCTCTCTCTCTCTCTCTCTCTCTCTCTCTCTCTCTCTCTCTCTGACCAGCACCACCATCAACAACAAATACCTGACACTGTGTTTTGATAAAGATATGGCTGAGGCTGAAACAACCCATTGAATTGTTCTTCATGAACAAGCAGGGAGGTAGAAGCCGGGGTGGACACTAGCAGCAGGGAGGAAAGGCCGGCTCATGCAAGGGGGCAGGAATGCCTAGGGCTCTCTGCCAATTCCACCTCAAAGCTGGCCTCAGCCCAAGCCTGCCTGATGAGGGCCCTCCCAGGCTCCCCACCCGTAGTCAGGACAGGTCCCAGCCTGTACCCGCTCCTGCCTGCAGCTGGGGTTTGCTGTAGCCCCACACATTCCTTTAGAATTGATAAGATTCTGAAGGCCACACCCACTGCCTTCCTGGAGCTAGAGAGGGGTGAGGTACACAACCTTCCCTTCCACCCTGCAGGCCAGCTGCTGGCAGCCAACCCCCTCCATGTACAAACAAGCCAGTCTTTCCTCATAGGCTTAAAGAGCCCCGAGGGGCCCTGACACTCTCCTGCTGAACCTGCCCATCTATTTGGTGAGGCTGCCTTCCTTGTTTCCCACCATGCACCATTCTTTCCCTCCCTATGTGTGCTGGCTAGTTTTCTGTCAAGTTGACACAAGCTAAGGTCATCTGGGAAGGAGGAATCTAAATTAAGAAACTGCCTCCACATGATGAGCCTGTGGGCAAGCCTGTGGAACGTTTTCTTGATTGATGGTCAACTCAAGAAGACCAAGCTCACTGTGGATGGGTGGCCCTGGGGTGTGTAAGGAATCAGACTAAACAAACTATGGGGAGCAGGCCACTAAGAAGCTTCCTCCATGACTTCTGGTTCAGTGCCTGCCTCTGGGTTCCTGCCTTGAGTTCCTGCCCCGATTTTCAAAATAGTGGACTACATTCTGTGAACTAAAATAAACACTTTTCTCCCCAGGTTGCTTTCAGTCATCTTGTTTATCACAGCAACAGAAACCCTAAGACGTCATGAGGCCCACAAATTAAAACAACTTGCTGGTATATGCAGCACTGGAGAGACCATGGCTTGAGAATCCTAATTGTGAGCAACGGTGCCCCATACCCCCCCATACTCCCTATACCCCCCATACCCGCCATGCCCAGAGGCATTCTTTATCTTTATTGTGGCTCATGGATACCAGGTACCCAGGGCCCCAGAAGGAAACCCAAGATGGTGTTGTATGAGTGTCAGTGGAGGAACAGATTGTGAAAGCAACTTGCCAAAGCCCTTGTCAAGCCTCATATGCTACAGGCCAAACTCTCTCTTCTCTCACTGTCCTAGACCTGTCCTAATCAGCCCCATGGGACCTCATGCCCACAGAGATACCCACGAATGGAGGCAGAACAACCAGTGTCTTCTGGAGTGAGCCAAGTCTGACTTCTCACTGTGGCCTGGAGCAAGCAGCTGAACCCCCAAGCTTCCCTAGCCTCACCTGTCAGTCACCTAAGACATGGTAGGCTGTTAACAAGCTAAGTGAGACTCTGGGAGAGCTGAGCGGGAGGTGGGCGTAGTAGACACAGTCTGTCAACAGCAGTCATTGCTGTCGTTGTCAACATAAGCAAGAGAACGGAAGTCTAGAACTGTTTGCTCTCAGGCCCAGAGTGAAAAGGAGGGAGCTGCAGGGACAGCCCCTCCCCACCATAGTGGAGCACCGGGAGTGTGTCACTTCTCACCTGCTCCCCCCTCCTCCCCCAAAGCCCACACTACATAGTTCCAGCCAGCCCCTCACCGCTGTCACAGTGGTGAGTCAAGTGACTCACTGTCCCTTAGGCATAGTGGTGCCAACAGGAAGCCATTTTTCTGAATTCCCTTTATGAGCCATGTGAGGGCTCCTTGGGCCTGCCTTGCTCCTAACCTGAGGGAGAGGCAGGGTTCCCCAGCTAGAAAAATGGCTCTCTTGTGCCTCTATCAGACCTGGAGTGTAGGAGAGTTGGGGAACAGCAGGGAAGATGGAGAAAGAATAGAAACAAGCCCTCCTTCCTCTCTGGTCTGAATTAGTCTTAGGGTAGCTCTTGTCCTGGGGCGGGGATGGGCTTAGGGTCTGTGAGCCTGAGAGACGGGGACATGTGGGACCCAGCTAGACTATGATTTCTTACTGCTGTGAAGGGCTGGACGCCCCAGGAGTTTCCAACTGTACAGAACTGTGCTGGCAGAACTCCCATCCTCTTTGACAAAACTACACCTCTTCTACTGTCCCCTGGGTCCCAGGTAGAGCATCGCAACCCACCAGCATGTGACCACCAGTATAACCCAGTGGCCCCTGACTCCCAAGCCCTGCTGCTAGTTTGTGTTCTCACAGGCCAGCTAACCTGCCATCTTCAACCCTTCAACCCACAGGGAGTCTGTTTAGATACAGAAGCCTCAAACTTAATCAGGCTTGGAAAGAGCACCGGCCTCACCTCCACAGCAGAAGCCAGGTCTTGTACAGCCAATAAATGAGAGGGCAGCGTTTTCTCTCTCTCTCTCTCTCTCTCTCTCTCTCTCTCTCTCTCTCTCTCTCTCTCTCTCCCCCTCCCCTTCCCTCTCCTCCCTCTCCCTCCCTCTCCCCCATCTCTGTTCTGCTCCTGGTCCAACCCCCTGGGCATGGGCATGCTAGTCCCTGTGACCTGAAAGTGAATCTTGCACACTGCTGCCCTCCACTGACCAGAAGCAAAATTGCTTCAGTCTCCTCCAGACACATGGCTCAATTCCAGCAACCCTAAGAAACCTGATCATCTAAAGTGAAATCCTTAATAAACAAAGAGCTCTTAAAAAGCAATAGAGTGAAACATTGTGGCACAGGCTTTTAATCTCAGCATTGGGAGGCAGAGGCAGGAAGATCTATGGGAGTTCCAGGACTATACAGATGTATACAAAGAAAAATGGGAGAGAGGCAATGGGCATAAACAGGCCATGTCATAAAAGAAAACATCGTAATAGCCAACCAGCCTGTGTTTGATTTCACTAATAAATAAATGAAAGGAAAAAAAAAGACAAGCACCTGTCAGGTAATCCCTTTTAGAAAGGGTGTTCAGAAATGGGCACACCTAAAAATCAATCTTAAAACTGCCAAAGAAGGTTGGTGAGATGGCTCGGTGGGTAGTAAAGACACTACCTAGAAAGTCTGTAGACCTGAGTTTGATCCCGGGATCCCGGGAACCCAGGTAAAGGTGGAAGGAGAGAACCAATTCCACAAAGTTGTCCTCTGACCGCCACACGCATGAGTTGGCACACATATCCACACATCATACACACATACAGTAATAAGTAAGTAAGTTAGTAAGTAATACCAGAAGGCAGGACCAGAGAGACGGTACAGCAGTTTGGAGCACCTATTGGTCTTACAGAGAACCTGAGTTTGATGGCCAGCATCTACTTCAGGCGGCTCACAAATGACAGTAACTCCAACTTCCGGGGAATCTAGCGCCATCTGCTGGCCTCTGCTGGAACTGCACTCACATGTACATACCCACACGCATATGCAGGTAATCAAAACCAAATAGAATCTTTCAGGGAAAAAAAAATTACAAAAGACTCAGTGATCCATGGAAAGAGGACATGCAGTGGGAGGATAAAGGGTGGGTGGGGGATGGAAGGGGTTGGAGAGGAGGGGTTGATGTGATCCAAATACATCATATGCAAGTATGAAATTCTCAATGAAAATTTAAAATGCCAATGGAGGGCCAGTGGGATGGCTCCGTGGGTAAAAGAGCTTGTCATTAAGCCTAATGACTTGAGTTTTATCCTCAAGGTCCACCTGGTTAAAAAAGAGAACTGACTCTAGCAAGCTGACCTTTGGCTCCCATATTTGTGAGTGATTCATGCACCCATAAACACACACACACACACACACACACACACACACACACACACACAGAGACACACAAAGGAAAAATATTTTTAAAGTTTTTTTTAATGAAAATGGAGAAGCACTTAAAGATGTTCCTCGTGACCGTGTTGAGAGTGCATCTTACACAGGAAAATAGAAGACAATCATCATAACGCTGCCAGCCAGATGTGGCTGGTGCGCACCTGCAATCCCTAGCAGTCGGAAGGCTGAGACAGGAGGATCACAAATTCAAGATCAACCTGGACTACACAGAGAGACACTTAAAATAACAATAAGACTCTCAATCCCGCTGGTGGTGGCGCACACCTTTAATCCCAGTACTCAGGAGGCAGAGGCAGGAGGATCTTTGTGAGTTCGAGGCCAACCTGGTCTACAGAGCGAGTTTCAGAGCAGCCAGGGCTGCACAGAGAGACCCTGTCTTGAAAACAACCAAATAAATAAATAACTCACTTTACCCCCGGTAATAATCTTTGCTCTAAAATCTATTTTCACCTTGATTGTTTGTAACACAGCGCGTGTGTGCTTTGAGTGTATTGTGTGCACCGTGTGTGTGTGTGTGTGTGTGTGTGTGTGTGTGTGTGTGTGTGTGTAGGTACTGACAGAGGCCAGAAGTGGACACATAATCCTCAGGAACTGGAGTCACAGGGAGCTGGAGCAGCCTGATGTGGGTGCTGGGAACTAAACCTGGGTCTTTTGCAAAAAAAAAAAAAAAAAAAAAAAAAAAAAAAAAAAAAACGGCAAGTGCTTTTAACTACTGAGCCATCTATTCTTCATCATTTTACTTTAATGTATCTGTTTCTTAATATTAAAAGCAAGTTTCTTGACAGCCAGGGCTACAGTGTGAAACCCTGTCTTGAAAACAAAAATGAGTTTCTTTTAGGTAACATATACCTGGGCCCCATTTTTAAAAACAAAATATTATTCAATCTGAACTTCTCTGCTTTTAGGTTGGAGTCTTTAGGCCTTTTGCATTTAATGTAATTTTACTCTTTTGTTTCTCTAGTCTTCTAAAGATCTACTTAATTATTTGTGTGTCTGTGTAAGTGCGTGCATGTCTGTCTGTGCAGGGGCGAGTGTGCCTGTGCACACCCACAAAGGCCAGAAGAGAGCGCTGAATACTCTCAGTCCTTCTCCACCTGAGGCAGGGTCTCCTGTGCTGCATGTCCGGCTTGCTGTGTGGATAACCCACTTCAAAATCCAGTTCTCGTGATGGTGCAGCAAGCTCTCTCAACCAACAAGCGTATCTCTGGCCCCCTCTCTTGTCTTCTGCTCCCCCTTTCCCTTTTTCTGCCTTATTTGCATTTCTCTCTCTCTCTCTCTATATATATATATATAGATAGATAGATTATATATATATATATATATATATATATATATATATAAAGATTTTATTTATTATGTATACAGTCTTGTGCCTGCAGGCCAGCAGAGGGCACAAGATCTCATTCAGGGTGGTTGTGAGCCACCATGTGGCTGCTGGGAATTGAACTCAGGACCTCTGGAAGAACAGCCAGTGCTCTTAACCGCTGAGCCATCTCTCCAGCCCATCTCTAATTATATTTTATGGTAGTTGTTGGCTTACTAGTTGTCAGTGTTGTTCTAGAAGTTGCTTTATATACAGCCTATACATTAGCAGGACAGTGATACCATACCACATATCAGGGCTATAAAAACTGGTGGTGTATGTCTGCTCTTCCAGAGGACCCAGGTTCAATTCCAAACACCCACACAGTGGTTCAGAATTGTTTGTAACTCCAGTGCCAGGGCATCCGATGCCTTTTTTGGCCTCTGTGAACACCAGGTACATACATGGTACACACAAGATACACATACATAATACACACACACACACACGCACACGCACACGCACACGCACACGCACACGCACACGCACACGCATGAGCAGACACACACCTAAACTTAAAATAAATAAATGTGAAGAGTACACGAACTCCTGACAGTGAGTCCCCCTCTGCCCCTCTGGCTTCTGAGCTGCTGTCACATACAACACTACAGTGATCCAGTGTTGCTATCTTCACGTTGAACAGCTCATAGAATACCAAAGTGAGTTAAGAAGTATTAGAGCCGTTCTGTTTTCCCTACATAGTTATTCCTTCCGTTTGCTTTTAATTTCTTTATGTGAATCCAGTTTCCCACGTTCCCCTGTTTGAATAACTTCCTTTAGTATTTCCTGTAGGGAAGCATTTTCACATAGAGACAAAAGTAATAATATAAATAAAATTTAAAGATAAGTAGAATTTTCCTCCTTTATTTATGTTTTTTTTTATAGGACGCTAAACATTGTAAAGTTCGTTAACCTTCTTGGGTGCTGAGTATGTTTTTTTTTTTTTAGAGAATACTTTATTAGTTTTTGTAATCAAACCCACGGAGATAAAACCTTACATATTTAATACAGTACGTTACCCCTGTACAAATGGAAAAAAATTAAGTTCAACATTTCTAGACCAATATGGCTGTTAATTTCTGTAGCTGAGTATTTTTTATGCTATGAACTTCAGCTTTATTCTAAACGTGGCTAAGTTACCTAGGAATAACTTGATCCCTTCTGGCTTGTCTCTTAACATGTTTGCCAGGAGCAGCATTTAGATGCAAGTTAATTTCTGCATTGCTGAGGCCCAAGAATTCTGCAACTTTCTGCTCTGGTTGGTAGGCACAGAAGGCACAGCAGGCATGATAGGTACACCGGGCACAACACCATCCTCTGCTGTAGGGAACTCAGCCGTCAGCACCCTGAAGCCTGTTCCTGTCTGTCCTACAGACTCCAGCTTCCTCCTTAGCTCCCCAGCCCTGTCTTCTCATCTCAGGGAGACATCCAAGGTCCAGCGTGGGTTCCTGCCTGTCCTGTGCCTGGAGACTTTATCGAGGTCATCGGCAGGTTCAGGGGGGGATCTCGTCTCGTTTGTTTCTCTTCCCTCAGCTACCACTGCCCTTTGCTCCCAAGTGTCCAGGAATATTTTATCCAGCTTATCCAGTCCCCAGGTGGGGACATAAATCTACTTCCTGTTATTTTATCTTGGCAGGAAAATAAGTCTTCCCTTTGTGAGGTTAGTGTCTTTATACTACCACTCATCCTTCATAAATTATTTGAGCAAATGTTTAAACTATTACATTTAGGTGAAAAACGAGCTTCACTTTTTAGCAAGCTATGGATAAACATTCAGTGAGCGTATAGCTGACAGTTTCTTTGTCTTAACTTAAAAGGCCTGAAGGCTGAATGTAGGGTTTTAATTGTCCTCTGACCACTTTGAAACTGCTAAAACACTGGCATCTTTTGTTGCTGCTAAGAAATTGGATTTAGACAGAATATTGCTTATTTGTGGGTGTTTCCTTTCTGTAGGCATTCAACGCTTTCCCCTTTGTCTTTATTGTCTTGTAATGTCTCTCCAATATGTCTGGGAATGGAATTTTTACCCTACTCAGAACTTGGTGTGTCTTTTCATTTTAGGGGCCCCTTTATCTTTGCTTACAGAAAAATTTTTACCTATCTTTCTTCAAATGCTGCCCTCCTCTATGTATTCCTTCCAAAGCTACCAATCTACTGGTCTTCCCTAACTATAACTTCTCATCCTCTCATCCATGACTTCTAATTCTATTTTCTATTCCTTTGCAATATTAGCTACTATCTAAAGAACTTTTTAAAAAGGCTTTATTTATTTTTATGTTCATGAGTGTTTTGCCCCGTATGTCTGTGTACCACATGTGTGTGTATATTGCCTGTGTAAAGGGCTTCAAATCCTCTGGAACCAAAGTTAAAGATGGTTGTTAGCCTCCATACAGATGCTGGGACTTGAACCCAGGACCTCTGGAGAAGCAGCCAATGCTCTTAATCACTGAGCCATCTCTCCAGCCTCATTAGTAGACACTTATGTGCCAAGAACAGAAAATTCACTTGGTTCTTCTTGTAACATCATGAGTAGCTTGCTAGTCGATCTCCATTTATAGGTGAGAAAACCAAAACACAAAGAGATGTTAAAATACACCTCAGCCTGGGAACACTGCACAGAATCAGCTTATGTCACATATTTATTCATTTATATGTTTATGTGACAATAATGGTTTAAAAAGAGGCAGCCATGAAGGTGGATCTCTGTGAATGTAAGGCCAGCCTGGTCTACAGAGTGAGTTCCAAGACAGCCAGAGATGATACACAGAGAAACCCTGTTTAAAAAGCCAAAAACAAAGAAGAGGCAGTCATGAATGTTGGAGGGCTCATGGCAGGGGCGGATATGGGAAGGGTAGGCAGAAGGAAGAATGGGAAATAATGTAATTATATGTTAATTAATCAAATAATTACGTTAAAACTACATGCAATTTCCTTTTTAAATTTTTCACCTAAGAGGGGCAGGAGAGAATGTGCAGTGTTACGAGCACAGGTTGCTCTTCTAGAGGACCCAAGTTCAATTCCCAGCACCCACACAGTGGTCCACAACCATCTATAACTCCAGTCCCAGGGGATCCAACACTGTCTTCTGACACATGACGCACAGACATGGAATGCTGGCAAAACACTCTCACACATAAAAATAATAACAAATTTAATTTAAACTATGCGTAAGGCTTCATTACTAGTAAGTGGCAGAGCCCATGTTCTGCACAGATATCCGGTACTGTCAATCATAGATCCACCTTTCTGCTTGTTCTGAGCCACTTTCAGGGAGCTACTAGAAATCAATGTGAGTTTTTCAATTCTCTCTCCATCTATGTCTAGTTGACCCTTCAAAGCATTTACTGCATTTTGGAGAGACAGAGTTTTTTTTCTTTCACAGCTGGGGCTCAAACCCAGGTCTTTTTCATATTCTGTTGAATATATATGTAAATTTTATTATTAAAAAAACTTGCAGAAAAATCCCTCACCGAAATTAGCCAGACCCAAAGTCTATACATCTCAATGAATCTGTACAATAGGAATGGCCATTCTGAAGAGGTGGAACTTAACAGTGGATCTTACACTTTCACTATCGAATATATTTTTATATATTTTATAAAAATATAATTTTATAAATAATTTATATATTTTTATAATTTTTATAAATTTATATATTTTATATATTTTATAGCATTTATCCACCACCAAAAATGAAAAATCCACAACAGAGTCAGAATTAGGAAAACAATTAGCTTTACATCCTCTTTCATAGCTCATGTCCACTCAGTTTTAAAAAGTTTGTATGTACTATTCTTATTTGATTCTTTTTTAAATGAGCATGTAATGGACTAGATTTCATTGGGGTGTTTTCATGTATACTATACTCTTCCTACTCCTCCCCTGCCCCTCCCCCCTTGACTTTCCCTCCCCCACTCCTCCTCCCTCTCCCCCCCCCCCTGCCTGCTGGTCCCTTCTTCCTCCCATAGCTATCCTGCTGCTTTCGTGTTCCATGTATTCTATTATCCCTTCCCTTAAGATCTCTTCCGACCCCATAGTATTCTTTCTAGTTTCATGACTTGAACCCATCTGCCAAGCACAAGTATATATACATGTACATAAAATTTAAATCTGGGACTCAAATGACAACAAATACCAGCAAGGACGACGAATCTTTCTCATTGCTGGTAGGAGTATGAACTGGTGTAGCCACTGTGGAAATTAGTATGGAAATTTCTCAAAGAAAATAAAAATAAAAATAGAACTACTGTATGCCCCAGCTATGCCAACCCTGGGTCTATACCCCAAGGACTCTAAATGCCATCACAAAGATGCCTACCGATGCATTGTTAACAGAACCAGCCTACAGGTACATCAACAAACAAATGAACAAAGAGAACGTGGTACTTGGTTCTTTCCTCAAAATCTCTTTTGGCCTTATGATTTCTAATTTTATTTTTTTTTAAATCTTGTCATTGCTGGGCAGTGGTGGTGTACATCTTTAATCCAAGCATTGGAGGCAGAGGCAGGCAGATCTGTGAGTTTGAAGACAGCCTGGTCTACAGAGTGAGTTCTAGGACAGCCAGGGCTACACAGAGAAACCTTACCTCAAAAAACCCAAAACACAATAAAAAACCCAAAATATTATCATTATTTTTATTTCATGTGTATGGGTATTATGCCTGTGTGTATGTCTATACACCATGCACATGTCTGGAACCCACAGAAGAGGCCATTTGATCCCCTGGAACTTGGGTTACAATGGTTGTGAGCCACTACTCACAACAGCCACTACTCACCCAGCCCTGTGTGCTGGGCATTAAGCCCAGGTCCTCTGGAAGAGCAGCAAGTGCTCTTAACTCCTGAGCTATCTCTCCAGTCCCTAATTTTATTTCTTTTAAACATACTTGCGCTAAAGTTTTCAGGTTGTTTTAATGTCCTAATTTGGGGAAGGTGCGCCCCGTGGATCTCTCTTCAAGAAATAACTTGTCCCTTGACCACAAGGAGCACATACAGTGGCAACCTCAAGCTGTTGACACCTTCAAGACCTGTCTCAGCTTCTGAGTCAGGGCCATGCTCTTCCCTGGCAGCCCCTAACCTACCTGGTGTGTGTGTGTGTGTGTGTGTGTGTGTGTGTGTGTGTGTGTGTGTGTGTGTGACTTTATTACCATTGTTTCTAAATGGATTTCTTTGATGGGAAGTATCTTTTCTGTGGTTCCTCTTTGTCCTTGCCAGTTCTTTATCATGTGTGAATTTTCCCTACCTGGCCTTGCTTCTCATCATGGCCCCTGAATCCACCCCTTGTACTCCTAACTCCATTTTGTGGCATTTACTTCCTGGAGGAGCACAGGACTTGCCCAAGTCACTTGGTCTCCTGACCTCCTCTCCCAACAGTCCTTCTCGTTCCAACTTTATATTGTTTTTATTCAATTCTCTTCCATGGGAGTTGTTTTCTGTGGAAATCCCATAATACCCTACAAGGTGGAGCAGAGGCCTGGGTAGTTTCCCAAAAAGTCCCTATAGTTTAATCAGTTCTAAGACAAATTTGACGTCTGTTTCTTGCCTAGGGTTCTCCCCAGGCCCCAACACCACCAAGACACAGTTAATGCAAATGTAATCTCACACCCTACTAGTTCAGGCTGTGATCACCATTGCTCCCGGTACCTCTTCTCTACCTACTCACTTCAGCTTCATCCTGTAAAACGTATTTTCCAGGTGTGGTGGCACACATCTGCAATTCCTGCACTCAGGAGGCTGAGGCAGAAAGACCACATTTAAAGCCAGCCTGGGCTACAGAGTGAGTTTGAAGGACTGGAGGGATGCCTCAACAGTTAAAGCACAGACTGCTCCTGCAGAAGACCTGAGTTCAATTCTCAGCACCCACACCAGGCAGTTCACAGCCACCTTTAACTTCAGCTCTAAAGGATCCAACACCTTCTTCTGGCTTCTGTGGCCACTGCACTGAGGTATACAACTCTCCCTCCTTCTCTCCCTCCTTCTCTCTCTCTCTCTCTCTCTCTCTCTCTCTTTCTCTCTCCCTCCCTCCCTCCCCCCCACACTTTAAAATGAAATAAAAACAAACTGAATTTGAGGCCAAGTCTGAACTATAGAGTGAGACTCATTTTAAAATAAGTAAATAAAATAAGCTTAACTTATCTTTTATCCAGTGTTTCTATATATTTAGAGCAAGAGATGAAAGGGGCTTCTGTCCAACTCTTAGTACCTCATGCTTGCTCGAATTAAACCCAGGAACCTGATAGATGCATCATATATGTGATGTATAAACCTTGTATGATGTCTTACTTGTGTCTTCTGTATCCAAACACCACATGGGACCAGTGAGCTGGCTTGGTGAGTGGAGGTGTGTTGGGAGCCAGATAGACACAGGCTTTCTCAGAGTCCATAATGGATAGACAAAGGGGTTGCTGCGTTGTGTCCAGTCTTGGTAAGGTCCAGTCTGGGGCCAAAGCTTGGGCCTTGAAAGAATTAAGGCTTCGGTTCCTAGGAGCCCAGCTTTACTCCCGAATGGCTGTGACTATCCATCCTAAGGCAGCTGTGTCTGAAATAGCCTATGTTTTGTCAATATTATTTGATTTAGCTTTCTACCCACCTTGCCCATTCTCCCCTGCAAATAGTATATGAGATGCTGTAGTTCAGGCCAGGTGTGGTGGCCCATGCCTTTAACCCCAGCACTCATTGACCATCTTGGTCTATATATCGAGTTCCAGGGCAACAAGAGGTACATACATAGGAGAGAGACGCTGTCTCACAAAACAAACAAAAACAAGTCGCTGTACTTCTTAATAACTTGCTTGGCATACATCATCAGCTTATGCAAGACCTCCTGTCTTCTTTATTTCTCATCCCTGGTCCTCCCACTTGACACCTCAGCCTTATTCCTGTGGGTTCAGGCACAGTGCTTGTTGCCAAGCCTAACAACCTACCTGCATTCCATCCCCAGAGCCCACACGGTAGAGGTAGAGAATCAATTTGTGTTAGTTGCCATCTGACATCCACACATGCAAAGTAGACTAAGAAAGTAAAAAAGCACTTCACATGGCACTTTAGCAATATATACATATCTAATTTCCTTATTATTATATATTAGTATATAGGTATTCTTTTTATTTAAATATCAGTTAAATTTTACATTTATATTTACATACATGTTTAACTCTTTCCATGTAGTTTGTTGGCTTGATCATCTCGTCTCTTTTTTAAGTTTTCATTTGGTTGTGAAATGATTATAGCACCCCAGGAAGTTACCGAGAAGTCACACATATGGTCCCTAATCAGGACCCTGCCCTTAAAGAAAGGATTCTGAAGGCTCAAATGTGGATGGATTCTGTTTGAGAACCTGTCAGTTTACCATTCGTACCACTGGAATTTCCTACTGCCTGGCGTGTCCACCCTTAACCAAGGACAGTGGGTAGTGCTGTGAAAACACTCGCTTCCACGCTCCTCAGACAGGTTGTTTCTGGGGCAGGTTTTGCACATCTCGCACTGAGTGGCTGCTTTTCTTTCTCTTATCACTTCCCATTTCTGTCCCAGGGTCATGGGCTCTCCCGGAAGGCTGGTTTCACTAAAGTCTTTGTCTTGGGGTTGGCCTCGGGTTTGTTAAGCTGAGTCAGCTTGCCACCAAGACTACAGACTTGAGTTTGGTCCCCAGGACCCACATAGTGAAAGGGCAGAACCAACTCCCACAGTTGCCCACTTCCACAAGCAAGCCGTGGCACATGCGCACATGAACACAAATAATAAGAAACACAATTTTTAAAATTTTAAACCGAGTTTGAGAGATAGCTCAGCAGTTAAGAGCATTTGACCACTTTTCCAGAGGACCTGGGTTAGATACCCAGTATACATATCATGGCTCACAACTGTCTGTAACTCCAGTTCCAAGGGATCCAAAACCCTCTCCTGGCCTCCAGAGGCACCTGGCATGCCTGTGGTGCACAGATATATATGAAGGCGAAAGTCCTATACATATAGAAGAATAAAGTAATTTTTGAATTGTTTTTAAAGCAGGTCCATAGGATACATTCAAGAATTGAATAATTTGCCAGCCAAAGGCAGCACGATTCCCCTCACCATGTGGTAGGATCCCCATCATAAGGACTCTTACGTGGTTAGCTGGGGCTAAGATACAAGCATAAGGAGATACAGTGGGTTACATATCTCTCATGTCTCTGCATACAACCCTTTGCCAGAGAGCAGTAGGCCCCTTCCCCTGCCTGGAGGTCAGGCAGAAGCCTCACGTGACACCTGCTCTCCTTAGGACCTGCTGTCCTTAGGGTCAGGTCCCAGAACCGTACCCTTGAGAAGTGCTGTCTCCACCTAGAGAAATGACATATAATAATAATAACAATAACAACGACAGTAATAATAATAATAATAATAATAATAATATGAGGCCCCAGTTAATAGGCACCAAGAGAAAGCTGAAGGACACGGCTGGCAATGGATTTTGGGGGTGCTGAGTGCAGAAAGGGATGGAACATGGGGGTGGAGAGGAGAACTACTGACCTGGAGAGGAGGACTAACGACCAGGAGAGGAAGGCTACTGAACTGGAGAGGAGGACTACTGACCAGGATTTCTGTCCTGGGCCTCAACATTGACCTCTCAGGGTAGGACAGTTGGAGCTGAAGTGGTCTCTGGAAGACTGGGGGAAGACTGTCAGAGTTCACCAGCACACAGAAAGTCCAGCACTAATTTAAGCCGACATGCTAAGAAAATGATTAATGAGTACAGATAACATTACTAAGTATGTAACTGAAAAGGTACAAGAGTGCTCAGGGGGCCTGCAGAGACGGCTCAGGGGCTCAGAGCACTTACTGCTCACTCAGAGGACCTGAGTTTCTGTTCCCAGGAGCCCTGGCAGGAAGCTCACAGCTACCTGTAACTCCAGCTCTAGGGGATTCTGACATGGTCTTCTAAACTCCATGGTACCTGCACTTCACACACACACACACACACACACACACACACACACACACACACCACACACACATCACACATACAACACAACACACACAACACACACACACACACAATACACCACACACACACATCATACATACATGACACCACACACACCACACACACACCACACACCACATATATACATACATACATACACACACACACACCACAGACACACCACACACACACATCACACCACACACTACATACATACATACATACACACACACCACACCACACACACACACACATACCACAGACACACCACACACATACACACATCACACACATACAACACACCACATACCACACACACACCACACACACACACAATACACCACACACACACATCACACATACATGACACCACACACACACACATACACATACCACATACGCACCACACACACATCACACCACACACCACATACATACATACACACATACATACACTCACACACACACACACACACACACACACACACACACACACACATTTTTTTTAATCTTTTTTTTCTTTTGATGAGTGCTCAGTTATCCCACAGAAAGCAACAGTAGGAAGAGCTACCACAGAAGGCTGGTGAAACAAGAGAGAGGTCAATGCTAGCAAGTTTAGACGCTTTTAAGAAGAGTTCCCCAAAAACAAACATAAAAAAAAAGGCTGGCCGGTGGTGGCGCACACCTCTGATCCCAGCACTCGGGAGGCAGAGACAGGAGGATCTCTGTGAGTTGGAGGTCAGCCTGGTCTACAGAGCGAGTGCCAGGATAGGCTCCAAAGTTACAGAGGAACTTTACCTCAGAAAAAAAAAAAGAGTTCCAAGAGTCTGGAACTCAGGACTCGGAGGATGTGTTGGACTGACTGATGCTACAGAGCGTTGGGAAAACTGCAAAGTGGCTTCAGCTGCTGCCAACGAAGGCACTGCAAATGCCAGGTCGAAGAAGTGTTGCTAGGGCGACGCTACAGGAACAGGAAGCCACTAGGAATCAGCAAGTCCCCTCTTCCTGCGGCTGCTTTCCCATCGTCTGCCCTGTACTCTTCCGGGCAGCACACATCAGGAAGCGGCTGTGGTCTTCCGAGCCAGCTCCGGCGTCACACACACGGCATGGAAGGCGGATGTGGCATTAAGAGGCAATAGCTTCGCTAACAGAAAGACAGACTAACACAAGTGAAGGAATGCTCAAACTTCCAGAGCTAAAGGATACAGTTGAAAGGGCCAGAGAAGTGAGCCTGCTGGAAGAAAGGCCCCGCTTAAAACCACAGGGCCCCTTGGGGGCTGCAGAGATGGTTCAGCAGTGAAGAACACCGGACTGCACTTCCAGAGGACCACGGTTCAATTCCCAACACCAACAGCCTGTGACTCCAGCTCTGTCTGGGCCCATCGGAATGACTCCACTTCATCTTGACTTAAGGTCAGAGAGTTCAAGCCCACAATTGCTCTCTCAAGGTTAAACAACAGAATGTTTGGCCTGAGGTAAGGCTAAACTAATGGATGTCTTACCTTGATAACAGGATATTTGGCCTAAGAAGTAACTAATGGATGTCTTACTTTAACAACAGGATATTTAGCCTAGGGTGTAGCTATTGTCTATCTTGCCTTGGTTTAGGGTGTGGTTACTTGACATTTTGGGCATTGAGAAGGTAATCACACTTGCTTGTTCTTTGTATCTTGGCAAGGAAGTCTCTTTGCCTTCTCCCACTTTTGATTGGGGAATATAAAGACTGTTTGTAATAAACTTGGGGCTTTCCCCCCTGTATTCACTGGAGTGCCCTCCCAATTCTATCCTGTGTCTCTGTCTTTTCTTTAGTACCTACAATTTTTCAACCTGCCATTTCTTAATCCACACAACCTCTCCCAGGCATGAACACAGACAACGATGCAGTTCCAGGGGAATTTTTCCCCTCTCCTGGCCTCCACGGTCACTGTATGCATAGGGTACACACATACACACACACACACACACAAAAAAAAAAAAAAAAAAAAAAAAAAACATAAGGTTTTTATTGACAATAAAAACCAGAGGGCACACCAGTGGTGTGCCCACCCCCAGTAAGCTTCCCTCACCAGAGCAAACAGGAGTGAGCCCTGACATCACCAAGCAGCTCACCAGTGGCTGTCCATCCCAGGGAAGGTGGACAGCAGGGGTTTGCTGCAGGAGCCAGGCGGTGGCACTTAACACATTAAGAGCGACGTGAATGCCTCCATCACAGCCAGAGAAGTCAGAAAGAAACCAAACACCCTACCCACAGGAATCTATGGGAACCTGGAAACCCTAACCTGAGATCAGTGGGCAGTCCCCAGAGCATTGTGGCCAAATAGATCAATAGCTTGTGATCTGAAGGCCCAGGAAGTCATCACCGTGAAAAATCACCACACCTAGAGTCCATTGTTTGAAGGAAAGACTAGGTTCTGTTTGCTATCATCTTATTTTTTATTTTGTGTTGTGTTGAGACCCAGCTCTGGCTGGCCATGAGGTCACTATGTATCTGAGGATGGCCTTGAACTCATGTCCCCCCTGACTAATCGCTAGAGTTCTGGGATGACAGGCATGCACCACCACACAAAGTTTCACGCATCCCCAGCCCTCATCCTTCCTAATGTGTAAAGAGAGATCCATATTGGTAGGAAGACGAAATGGAAGTGTCTGAAATCAAGGGGCGAGGTGGGGAGGGAGAATGTTCTGGCAAATGTGCTTTCTTGGCGTACCCAGGTGCTGTCAGAAAGGACAAGCAGATCTGTGTCCACTTGGAACAGACGTTGGTGAGCACGCGTGATCTTACCTCTGCTATGATGCATCAAGGTAACTGTCACTCTGGTTCACTGTGATGATCACATGTTAGTCTGGCCTGACAAGGGGGACGCAGCAAGTGTTGGGGATGCTCTCTAAGACAAAAGCAGGTGGTTCCTGGGTAATCGGGAACAAATGCCATTTACCCCAGATGGGGTTTCAAGTGCAAACCAAAGCAAATAATTCCACTCTGTGAGTTGGTGAACCACTGAGTTTATTTGTGTGTGTGTGTGTGTGTGTGTATTTACACATAAGTATGGAAGTGCTCAGGGGAGGATATCGGGTGTTGTTCTGTATCACTGTCCCTCCTATCCTCTTGAGACTGGGTCTCCCACTGAACCTGGAGCTAGGTCAGCAGCCAGCAAGCCCCAGTGATATTCCTGTCTCTGTGTCCCACAATGCTGAGGTTGTAGACATTCACACAGCCATTGCTAGCTTCCCACATGAGTGCTACAGATTTGAGCTCAGGTCCTCATGCTTGCACAGGTCCTCATGCTTGTACAGGTCCTCAGGCTTGCACAGGCCCTCAGGCTTGCACAGCAAGCGCTCTTTTCCACTGGGCCATCCCTCAACCCCAGTGGACCCAATCTTTTGTCTCTTTAGCGTAATTTTAGTTGCTTTGAATCCAAAATGGCAAAAGCTCTGTCATACTAGGACAGAATGAGAAACAAAGCAATTGGGCTCTGACCCAACTGCTAGGGACGGAGTGATCTAGGACATTCAGTAACAGTGCTTCTGAGGAAAGAGACAAACAATCGGGCTCTCTACTTATCACCTAGAAGGGACATTGAGTAGACTTCTGTGTTGTGGAGACAGCATACATCCCACATGAGAATGCTGCTCCAATCCATTTACTGTGTGAATACTGCCCATGGGACAGAAATATTCTTGTCCATAGTGATACACTGTGGAGCCCTTGACAAGCCCCTGTCGGAGGCTCCTGGGGTTCTGGGTAAGAGCATGTGCTGTGCACTCAGGGACTTGGGGATCAGTCAATATCTGAAACTCAGTACTTAGCATTGCTTTTAATAGACACTGAGCAGTGAACCACACAGGGACTGGCCATGCAATCAGAACTTCCCATTGTAAGGTTGTATCTTGTCAGCTCCATCAAGCCAGCCACTCATGTGCACAGCAATCCATAGCAGTTTGGAAATGGAGCCTGCAGGACCATCGATCAAAAGCAAGCTCTAGAAGCCAGATCAGCACCCCTGTGTTATCACTTCTGTTGTGGGGGGGGGCATCCTCCCAGTTCATACCTATGAGTGCATCGGGGATTCCTTCTGACCATCTGACCCAAGGAGGAAGAACATTGGGCCTTGGGTTTTGGAGTGTGAGTGAAGGCAGAAGTTGAGGCACCACCTAGAATGTGGGCTTGAATTGTCCTTAATGCACTTCTATCCCTTGAGCCGACAGCACTGTGGATGGATGGATTCCCTAACTGGCTGCGGTCTGTGAAGCAAGAGACCCCTGTCACCTTTATGCTAACACCCCGCCTGGTAAATCAATCTCCCTATCTCCAATGCTTTAGTCTCTGTTAGGATGAAGATACTAGACCTCAGAGGGTAGGGAGAGAACAGAGGGCCTGTTCATGGCTTAACTCAACTGGGTTCTATCTGCTCTCTGGCAATTTGGGATTTCCCACAGCCAGTAGACCCATGGGCAAAGAAAGGAGCCCAGCATTGGCGAGTTAAATAATGTGTGCTGACCCAGGAGGGGAGAAAAGAAGGATGATTAGATGAATAGTTACAGTCTAAGCAATGCAGGCTAGAGCTTGCCCTGCTCTCCCTCCCATTCCCCTATTTATTTTCTTTCCCTCCTCTCCACTCCCCTTCTCTTCTTTCTCTTGCATCGGCTTCCCTAATGCTGGGGTTGCAGGTGTGGCTCACACAGCCCAGCTCCTCTTTCTTCTCCTTTTAACATTGTAAATGACCAGCACCATGGAGAAGCAGTGACAGCGGTGAACTCACTATGAGAGTGAAGGGCTCTGAGCAAGTGCAAGAGAGGCCATAACAAATTCTGTCACCGCCCTGCCCTTATTGTTCAAACCCATCAGAGTATCCCCAAGAGTGGCATCTGCTAGCCCAGGAACTACTGAGTGCTAGCTGACTGTTGTTGCTCACTGGTGTCGAGGAGTCAAACATCTTCGGGGTGCTGTTGCCACACTCCAAGATGGCAGTGAATACCCCCAACTCCTGCACCTCTCTGGGGAGATGACTCTGAGATAAGTGTTTTGTACCTCTGCCCAGGGTTTCCTGCAGAGCAACTTTCTAGCTGTCTTCTGTGGTAAAAATGTGCCCTTCCCATCTCCTTTCCACCCCCCTATTCCAGCCATTTGCACTCCCCCAAACAAACTAGCTTTACTGGAATCTTTCTCTCATCTCAGCTCTTGGAAGAAACCACACTAAGACACACTGCTTTAGAGGGTGAATACATTGAATACATTGCTATTTTTAAAGATCTCTCTCTCTCTCTCTCTCTCTCTCTCTCTGTGTGTGTGTGTGTGTGTGTGTGTGTGTGTGTGTGTGTGTGTGTTACATGTGATTAAAGGATATAATCCAAGTATTACATCCTTCTGATGGAGGACTCATGAATATTTTAAATTTCCTCAGGTTTGTTTTCATACCACGGCTCCGGCACATCAGAAGCTATTTTTAATTGGCAATTAGGAGATTATTAGAGAATTCAGTGGAGTCGTGGGCTGGTACATGGCAGGGGAGGAAGTGCAGATGACTCTTTCAAGAAGCTGGCCTAGAGAAAGGCCAGCAAGGGGTGGTGGCTGGCAGGGAGGACCATGGGGCGGGAACTGTGGCGTGGCCTTTTGGGAGAAACTTGAGCATGTTTATAGCCTGAGGAAAAGCAGCAGTGGCCATGAAGGAGGCAGAATGGAGTCAAGAAGGGAATAATTGAAAGAGTCAGATCCCAGAGGTGGCCTGAGGGGATTGGGCCAGGGCGGAGGTGGAGGAACTCCTTTTGAACCTCAGGCCAGCTCACCCTCTGTGACTGGGGGAAGGTGCATGAATGAAGATGGAAATGTATTGACTTCATCCGTGGGTTCATTTTGCACTGCCTCGTGGCGCCCGGCACTTACAGTGTTTCTATAGATACCTTGAGGATCCTATTGGAGGGGGTTGGGAATGGAGAAGTCCTGGGCAGGGGCTCTACTCCCTCGAGCAGTAGGAGGCGAGGTCCCCCACTGAGAAGCAGCAGGGAGTCTCCCTAAATTAGAAGGGTCAGAGTAAGGCTTTGGGTGATGGGGAGGGATGAAGTGGGGTCCCACCTCACAATTATCCCATGGGGAGGGCTTGAAAACTGGAAGACCGCTTGGCGACAGCAAACTTGGTGGAGCTTGCCCCAGCAGGTTGGTGTGAGGAAGCTTTATCGCCTACTGGATTTTGTTTCACACAGGCCACTTCTCAGCTCTGCGCAGATTCCAGCTCTGCAATTGCAGAGAGAAAAATGTCAACTCCAGAGGGCTGCTTTGAAATTTTCCTAAAATAATGGCATGAAGCACCTAGATCAGTGCATGGCCCAAGAGGGTCACTCAGACCCAGGCCGTCACCCTCCTCTTTCCCTGCCAAAGGCCTGAGCCAGCATTGCCTAGAGGGAAAGGGACGTGGGTGTTGGTGCCTTGCACTGGTAGGTGCTGGTACACATAACTGCTTTAAATACAGCCGCCTCTCACTATTCGGGGTAGTTATGGTCTATAAAGTCACCGCAAGAACTGACTTTGCAAATACTGAATCATCGCTCTGAGAGGAAACACAGGGCTGGGTTCCTGCAAGTCCCTGGGCACATTTTTCAGTCATCTATCAATATGTAACTTCATGTTATGCATGTTTATGTTTAAAGACACTTTATTGAAAATATCCAACCATTTTTAAAGATCTCTGGGGACTCTTGTATTAACCAAAATGCATGGGTGCTAAAATCCATGTGTAACGAGACTGTATTATATATAACCTCTACACATCTACCCATAGATTTAAATCATCTATGGGATCTGACACATGAAAATCTGACACATGGAATCTGACACATGAAAATGCTATGTAGTTTTATATGTATTGATAAAGGGAAAATGACCATGTAAAAGCTTGTTCATGTTTAGCACCAATGTGTTTTTTTTTTTTTAATATCTTTGATCTATGGTTGTTACCTCAAGTATTAGTTTTCAGGTCAGATTTTAAGAGAAGGTAAATTTGAAAATGTGAAATCAACCAATAACAAGGATCAATTAAATCTGTTTTTTCTGAATATAAAGAAAGTAGAGAGCTATGTAGTGTAAAAGTTAAAATCTCTCACAACTCCAGCCCATAGCTGAACACACTTAGAATTGCTACATGGTTCTGCAGAACTTTGGATCTAAAATTCATGTCCGTGTGTATGCATAAGTCCACATGTGCCCATGTCTAAGTGTCTGCAGATATTTGTTGGGTTTTTCCATTGTTGTTGTTTACTCAATAATACCTATTGGAAAGTTCCTCCTTCCTCTCCAAAAAATCATGATGTTATTTCTTAGAAACAAGTGGCTTACAGTCAGAATCTCTGTCTTAGCTCACACCATTCATTCACATCCATGTCAGTGGGTGGTCTCACTCCATACAGTCATTCAGGATCCCAGGTTCCTTCCCTATCTCTGCTCTGTTAGCCCTTTGAAGGATTACTGAAGCCAAGTTCCTGGTATATACGTGGTCTAACTCAAGGGGACACAGCACATTGGAGAGCAAAAGCTCATTGCCTGAAGCTCTGTTTCTCCTTACAATCCACTGCAAAGGGCTGAGTTACAGAGCCACACTGTGCCGTGAAGGAAGCCGGAAAGTTCCAGTTCTAGCAGACCAGCTACTCTCCAATTGCTTCTCTACTACCAGCAACAAACAGGAGGAGGGCTTTTGATGGCCAACTATTGATTCTACCTCACTCCCATTTTCTGCACCTAGGTGCCTTCTTTTGTAAAATGGTTAAGACTGCTTTGAGACTCACATCCAATGATGCACCAAGTGTAAGAATGCCTTCTTGTTTTTCCATCAAGTCCACAAAATGCATAGTATATTTCAGACCCTAGTAAAAAGGCCCACATCTATCAGTATATATACACTGAACAACAAAGCCTGTTTCATATATCACCAAGCCTTTTCTCCTATTTCTTTCCAGTTGCTTCAATAACTTAGACTCCTTTCTGTTTGGGAAAAAAAGGGGGTGGTGGAATATGTGTCAATATATCAGTCAGGACTCTTTAGGTTGCCAAGTGAAAGTCTGCCACTATGAAACTTGCTTAAGCAACAAGACGGACCATCTTACATATCCAAAAGCCCAGGCTTTGTACCAAAGCAGCAGTTCCTCTTCCCCTTGGGCCCTGTGGACCCTTCTCTCTCTCTCAGGCACTGGCTGCATGCTCAGACTAGGCACAGCATGTCTACTCTAAAGCCAAAGCATGAAGAGACTACTTCCAGAAGTCTTTCCTATCCTTAGTCTTTCTGATTTTCTCCAAGCCAGACACGACCAATCCATTATGGACAAGAGGGAGATCACACAGCTCCCTCCTGGCACTGGGCTGAGGTGTGCCTTCCTGTGGTTGTACTGGAAAGAGAGTCACTTGCACAGAATCCAGGCTCTGGATGCAAGGAATAGCTGTCTCGTGAGCAACCAACCCGTTTCTCGATGTAAAACAGGAGTCAGGTGAGGGTGGTAGCCGGTGTACCGACAGAATTAAACATTTCTTTCTTAAACTGTACTTCAGTAAAGTTTAGCCCAGTGAAGACACTTGTGGAAGAGGCAGGCACTAGGGAACCACCCTGCTGCAGTTACTTCCTCTGAGTGAAATATTCCTTCCAAGGAGAGAAGGTCACAAGACCCCAAGAGTAAACAAAACTCCCAAGGCTCAAGAAGCACAGACAATCACACAATTCACTAAACCCCTCCCCAAGGATATACAAACTTTAAAGTAATTGACAAGAGGAGACTCTCGGGCTTGCTGAGCTACCTGGAAGCTGCACAGGGAACCCAAAGGATACAACTTTCACGAGTTGTCACTCATGCTGGGGTAGGATCCTCAATGATGCAGCTGCCTTTGAGTCACCCCTGCCCTTGTAACTAATTCCAATAAACTCGATGGTTCACTATACCTTGGGTGCCCTGTCTGGGGAGAATAAACCTTTGCTCATGTCTCTAGGTCCTCTCCATCATCCCCTTTTATCCACCACCACTTTTCATAGTGTCTATCTATTTTTAATCTGATGGCCTTCTCCTGACCCACAGTCAGCAGCTGAACTCAGAGCTGACCTCTTGCAGGCACTAGGACAGCCACTACCTCCCCAGGGCCCAGCCTTTCCTTCCTCCTGCAAGCCTCACCACAAGCAAGGGAAAGGATCCCTGCCTTCTCTGTCCTGATGATGTAATGAGTATCCATCACTTCAAGAAACCCAAACCAAGGCAGGTCATTTCCCTGCTTGGAAGCCCAGTGCCTTCAATGAATTCTTCACAAAGTCCTCTACACCTTTCACCTTCCAATCCCAGCCCAACAGCATGGACACCCAGTGTGCTTCCCTTTCATGCCGCTGTGTTTGCTCTCTCTCTCTCTCTCTCTCTCTCTCTCTCTCTCTCTCTCTCTCTTTCTCTCTCTCTCTCTCCTCTCCTCTCTCTTCTCTCTCTCTCCCCTCCTCTCTCTCCCTCTTCTCTCTCTCCCTTTTTCTCTCTCCCCTCCTCTCTCTCTCCCTCCTCTCTCTCTCCCTCTCTCCCCTCCTCTCTCTCTCTCCCTCTTCTCTCTCTCCCTCTCCCCCTCTCTTTCCCTCTTTCTCTCTCCCTCTCTCTTTCTCTCTCCCTCTCCCTCTCTCTTTCTCTCTCCCTCTCCCCCCTCTCACTCTTCCCTTCCTTCCCCCCCCTCACACACACACAGCTGCTTAGAAATCCCTTACCTCCCCTCTATCTGGCACAAAAGACAAGATCTCCCATTACACTTTTTCCTCACCACACCACACACACACACACACACACACACACACACACACACACACACACACACACACACGCAGCAATGAAGAAACATTTGATGAATGTCAAGAACCCTTGAGGCCACACATTAGCCAGGATTCAAGTGAAGAGGAAATAGGACCTGAGGGTTTCAGTGTGTGGTAGCTTTGAACTTAGTCTAAGCCGTCTCCAATTTTATACCTACAATCTATGCAAACGTTATATTACATTCAGACTACACAGCGTCTTCTTGTCTTAATACTCAGTATTATTTTCCTCAAATCTTGATGACCCAAAAATTGATTGTTCATTGAGAAGGTCCTTACTTAGGCGCTGGCCACCCGTCCCCTGTCGCCATAACCCTATGCAAACCTGGCAGCTGTGCAGACCCAGAAAGAAACAGCTGGTTTTCATGTCCCTGCGGACCAGGAGCACAGTGGAGGCCAGGGAGGCCCCGCCCCTCCCCCGCCCGCCGTGGGGGCGGAGTACCTTGGGTCCCGCCCGTGGGGGCGGAGAGGGAGCCTGGGCACCGGGCAGCTCGGCTCGGCTGGTTCCGGGTTGAGAGGCTGCGCTGGACCGAAGCTGTGGCCGCTGAGCTGGTTCGGGTAAGGGGCCGCGCGGGGCCGGGATCTGCGGCCAGGGTCGGGCAGCTGAGCGGGCCGGCACCCCTCCTCTGCTCTGCCGGGCAAAGCCGCGGTGCGGCTGAGTCTGGCTGCTCTGTCCCGCAGAATTCCCCATCCCCAGCTCGCCCCGCTCTCAGAGCTGCCCGGGTCCCAGGATTCCAGCCCCACCGTGGCCTCCGTCCCCCTTCGGGATCTCCTCCTCGCAGCACCTATCCCTTGGGACTGTCTGGTCCTCTAGACCCTCCTCGCCTGGAGCCCCTTCCTTGGGACGCCCTCGGCCTCTCTCCTCCAGCGCCCATCGCTGGTGGCCACCTAGTACCTCGAAACCGAGCTCCGGGGCTCGCATCCCTGGTGGCCCCTACTCGGCACCGAGCCACCGTGCCCCCCGCGTCGCAGACAGCGCCCCCCGCGCTCCCAGGCGCCTGTCGTCCGTGCCCCCGTGGGCCTGGCCCCCGGGTACCGCCCCCGATCGTGCCGCGCCGGCTGCCAGCCTCCCGGGCTCCGCTCCGCACCGCCCCCGGCGCCATGGCGTGCAGCCTCAAGGACGAGCTGCTGTGCTCCATCTGCCTGAGCATCTACCAGGACCCGGTGAGCCTGGGCTGCGAGCACTACTTCTGCCGCCGCTGCATCACCGAACACTGGGTGCGGCAGGAGGCACAGGGCGCCCGCGACTGCCCGGAGTGCCGGCGCACGTTCGCCGAGCCCGCGCTCGCGCCCAGCCTCAAGCTGGCCAACATCGTGGAGCGCTACAGCGCCTTCCCGCTGGACGCCATCCTCAACGCGCGCCGCGCTGCGCGACCCTGCCAGGCGCATGACAAGGTCAAGCTCTTCTGCCTCACGGACCGCGCGCTGCTCTGCTTCTTCTGTGACGAGCCCGCGCTGCACGAGCAGCACCAGGTCACCGGCATCGACGACGCCTTCGAGGAGTTGCAGGTGCGTGGCTGGCAGGCGGGGCGTGGGTGGGGTCAGGGTTCCAGTAGGGGGCAGGGGGTACACAGGCCGACTTAATGCCAGAGGGGCGTGGTTGCGGTGAGGGGCGGGGAAGGGGGCGTGGCCCTCGGGCATCTCTCTGTCGAATGGGCTTGAGACAGATCTGGGGTGGGAGTCCATGCCTCGGAGACAGATCCAGAGTGGGGTGGGAACGATGGGTAGAGAGGGAGTCACAGCTGGACCAGATGCTGGCTGAGGCAGAATGAGAGACATCGGCTCCTACGGGCTAGGGCAGGACCACTGTCACAGCTAGCGCGGCGTGGGGAGATGGGAAATGTGCTATTCTAAATGCAGCCACGGTGGCAGGTTTGGGGGCATTGTGGGGTGCGGCTTGCTGCTCCAGGTGTTCATAGAGATCTAGAGTGAGAATCGGGCCTTGGCTGTGCCAAGCAGGTGGGGGTTAAGTTTAAGACATGCAAATTGCCCAGAGGGCAGATTTGGATGCCAAGGGGTTAGGTCAAGGTGTGTGAGTATCTAAGGTTGGGAATCCAGTTCAAATATGGCAAGAGCCGTTTTGGATTTAAACCCGAGAAGGGGCCAATTGAGAGTGGAACTGGGAAATGAAACTTCAAGATTTGGAGACTTAGCCTCAAAGGTGATTGGGGAAGGTGAAGACAGGCCAGGGCTAGACAGGGCCTCTTGATGACCACTGTTGACTGTCATCTACATGAAAATCTTTGAGTATTCGATTGAATACAGCCTCCAACTGCAGTCAATCTCCCCTAAACCTCCCTGTTGTCACTGACAAGCATGTATGTACGTATGTATACACATACATATATATGCTTTTATAGAAAGGGAAATGCACATATAGAGAAATATAGTTACATACACATCCTATGTATATGACTATCTGCCATTTGCCTGCATGTATGTATGCACATAATGAACATGTGTGGTACCCAAGAGGACAGAAGAAGGTGTCAGATCCCCTGGAACTGGAGTCATCACTGGATGCTGGGAACCAAACCCAGGTCCTCTGCAAGAGCAATTAGCTGCTGACTTTAAAAGGAAGCATTCCAACCGAGATCAGCTTTATTGGGATAATACACCATATCTCCCACAGCCTCCCCATTAGACAAATCTCGGTTACAGGTTACACATTTACCTGCTAAAGGCTTGGAGAAATCTTGAAGGAAAGATACCCCCTTAAGTTGATTTAACAAAGTGATTCCCAGGCTCGTTTGAATCCTTTTTACAAGCTGACCTATTTCAATCCAGCAATTATCCTCCCTGGCTTTGGGTTTCCTTGGTAGTTTATTGCCTCCCCGACATGGTGGATGAATGAATGAGTGAATGAATGAATGACCTAGCTTGGTCTAAGCTGGCCCAAACTAGAGGATTCAGAAGTGGAAGATGTTTTTACTTTATTTAAAAAAAAAAAAGCATGGCAAAAAAAAGCATGGCAGTGGTGGTGCATACCTTTTAGTTCCAGCACTCAGGAGAAAGAGGCAGGAAGATCTCTGTGAGCTCTAGGCCAGTCTGTCTACAGAGTAAGTTCCAGGATAGCCTGGGTTACCCAGAGAAACCCTATCTTGAAAAAAAAAAAAGGGGTCAGCTAACTTTGGAGTAGTGAGTTCTTCATTCCCTGCCTGGACCTTGCTGAGGCTTACCTGGAAAGAACTTACTTGAAGGGCTAGCCAGGGTAGGACCAACATCACCTGTTCCCTCCTTCCTCCTCCTGAGATCTCTGGAGAATGCATGTGCCCTGCTGGCTAAACTTCCAGCCACACCTCTCTCACCTGAGAAGGAGACACCCCTTGATGTCCCCTTTGGACTTAGGTAGGTGGTGGCACAGAAACCTGCCTCCCCATGAGGAGGCTATGCTGAAAGGTGGGGTTCAGGTCACACCCCACCCCCATCTGCTTCTCCTGCCTCCTGGGAAAGTGGGCTCATTAGCTGTAACTACACTGGGACTAGGGCAGCCTCCACCCTCAAGGTCTGCTTCCCCCAGCAGCCAGTGGCCCCTGTGCTGGGCCCCTATCCTGGGGAATGATGGGCGGAGCTGGCAGAGACTGGGGGATCATCTGGTGCCGAGCTCACTTGACAGACAGATGGAGAAATGGTAGACGGGGAGGAGGGGACTTGCTCAAGGTCTTGAAGGCTGAGGAGGCCAGGCTCACACACAGCTGGGGTTTCCAGGCCCCCTACCCACAATTTGGCCTGCAGCATTTACCTTTATTCTAAATCTCAGAGACTCCAGAGTGGGAGGATTAATAGCTTTGCCTTTATCCTCAGGCTGCTCCACCCTGGCTGTCCCTGCCATATGCTGGCTGTGGGACCTTAGGAAAATGACTTGTTATCTCTGAGCCTCTGGCCCCTTGACCTGTCATACAGAACTGTTCTGTACCCTATATTTCAGGGGGTGCATCCTGGCATACTGCGTGAGTTCAGTCAAGTCACCCCAGTCATCTGAGTCTACATGTGTCATCAATTACATTCCCAGGAAGGGTGTCACAAGAGTTAACAGTTCATCATCCAAAGTGCCTAGAACTGTGGCTGGCACAGTCACCAAGAATGACTTTTAGACATCTGTATTTATTTTAACAGTAGTATTTATATAGAAAGTGGGGCAATATGATATACAAGGCCAAATACCCCTCATCCTACCTGTGGATAATCCTGGCTAGAATGACTGTATAGTTCTGTAAAAGTTTCATGTGTGCGTGTGCGTGCGTGCGTGCGTGCGTGCGTGCTCGCGTGTGTGTGTGTGTGTGTGTGTGTGTGTGTGTGTGTGTGTGAGTGAGTGTGTATGGGCATGTGTGCCTGCATGCTCCCCCCAACTACTGATTAGCACCTGTACCACAGAGCAAAGGGGAGGGAGGAGCTCATCTCCAAAGAGTTTGGGGTTCATGAGTGAAGGGCTGCCCACAGCTGTCCTTGTAATGCTTCACGTGATCTTCGTAGCACCTGCTGTGGGTACCATTGTGAATTGTTCCTTTTATAAATGGAGGCGGGCTCACAAAGCTAAGTGATGGTGAGTGTCGGGGTCAGGACTTGGGACCAGTCCAACTGTGCCACATAGGGCCTCTCTGCTGCCTCTGAGGGCCATTCCCTGGCCTCCCCGTCCCTCATCCAGAATTGTCTCCTACCCACTCCGCCTGTTTTTGAATCAAGTGCACTTAGCACAAGACCAGACTAGGGACACAGTCTGTTGGTGCCAGCTGACACCACAGGGCAGGTGGCTGGGATGTCACCCTGATCAAGCAGAGTATCCGGCTCCCTAGCCTTCTCAGGTTCCTGACCTCCAGAGAGAAGATCCGATTCATCCGAGCGTCCCTTTCCAGGCCTCATGTGATCACTGGAGCTTTTCCTCAGGCGTGCCTCATTGGCAACAAAGGCGGCAGGGCTGGGCCTTGGATGGGAACCTAACGAGCTGGGCACAATGATGAGAGACAAGAAGTCAGTCCAGGAGGGAAGAGGGGGGCTTGGGTGTGTGGGGCTCAAATCTTTGATCTGAGTTTTTCTGCAGGGTGGAAGGGCTTTCCTTTCCCTCTTTCTGATTGAAGACACGAGTGTTCACCTTCCATGTAAAGAGTGAGCGCCACTGCCTATCCCAAGGGTGACTGTCACAAAAGCACTTATTTTGTACCCTGGAGACAAATGAGTGTTTCTGTCCTGGGGAAATGACCCTCTGCCATCACATTTCCTGGGAAAGGGTAGGGTTTTATGCATATAGAGCAGCCTGCATAGGCGTGAGGCAGGAGGTGCACGCACTCCTCTCCATGAAGGTGTCTGGGCAGCCAGGAAGCCTAGTTCAGCTGCACAGGTCACAGTGCTGAGTTGAGACTTGAAGTTGGAGGCCCCCAGAATGTTCATTTTCTGGAATGAAACCGTCTGATGACAAGATTGAAAGTGACAAAATACACATCTGAAGAGTAGAGTGAATTGGTGTTTTGGGTTCCTGGTGTTGTGTGATGGGCACAGTCCCTTGAGATAGCCCTTCCTTCCCTACATCTAGAGAGGGTCGAGGATCAGCAGCGTTCTTCAGACGCTCCCCGAGGCTGGGAGACTGGAAACCTACCTTAGTTCTCCCTATAAGCAGGCGGAAGAGCTGGAAGGCACAGCATCTTCATCAGTCCTCTGACCGTCTCCTCCAGGAGTGACCAAAAGTACAAGAGCTTCAGACACCTGATGGCCCATTCTCCCCATTTTACAGATAGGGAAATAGGCTTGCCAGAGCTCTGTACCCAGTCAGTCCAAGGTCACAGTTTTTGGCTGAACACCCCACCTTGAGCTCTGCTGGACACAGGGTGGGCATGGAAGATTTGGAGGTGACATCAAACTTGGATTCAAGATTGTCTTTAATGTTTTGTCCTGGCCTTATACCTCTGTGGCTGCTGAGGGTTGGTCCTGTGTTGAACCTAGGACAAGGCTACCTGATCATGGCCCTACCATGATTCTGTGGGTCAGCCCCCATCCCAGGGAACTCTTTCCAAGGTCTGCCCAACTCAAAGAAGTAATCCAGGCCAGGCCAGAGAGGGCATGAGCAGAGGAAAGGAAGAAACCCATAACTACCGCACAGGCCTGGGTCACACTGAGAAGAAAGAGGACACTCGTGCTCACACACACACACACACACACACACACACACACACACACACACACACTACTTTCTTTTTGGTTTTTTGAGACAAGGTTTCTTTGTGGATCCTTGGCTGTCTTGGAAGCCAGGCTGTAGACCAGGCCGGCCTTGAACTGAGAGATCCACCTGCCTCTGCCTCCTGAATACTGGGATTAAAGGCGTTCGCCATCACCAGGCTGTTCTCTCTGTCTTTTAACACTCACAACCATTGCCCCATTTTACAAATGGGGAAACGGAGACACAGAAACTGTGCTTAGGTCACACAACCAATAAGTCAACTGGAACTTGAATTTGGGTCATGAATATGGCTAGGGCTAGGCCCACACATGCAGATGGACAGTTGTTGGTGGAGGGCGTAAGGACTGGAAAGAGGCTTAACTTACTTAGGATGGGCCCTGGGTGTGGACGTGGCATGGGAGTTAGGGGTGGGAGGGCGTGCTTCAAGGGATAGAAGTTGATCCTGAAGATGCTGGGGGACCGAGGACAGATGTGAGCAAACCGGTGTAGCCTGTCAGTTATACACCTAGGGCCGTGTGCACGGCCATCTGTGGGAGGCCCTAGGACAGAAGGGCAGCTGTATCACCAAGGACTGTGAGTCTCCAAAGGGCACAGGGAGGGCTTGGCCTCTAAAATATTGATGTTAGAGAAGAGAAGGAACAGAAGCACCAAGTGAGGGGCTGGGAGGAGGAAGGAAGAAGGTAAGTTCACTCTGGGTAAGGAAAGAGGCCAGAAGCAGTGCTGGGATTCAGACTCAGGACCCTGCCTCCAAGCTTATGTTGCCTCTGTGGAGATGAGAAGGGTCCCTGAGGCCAGAGTCAAGATGACTTCTACAGCCAGCATCTTCTTTCCCCCAGGGTCAGAAAGAGGGACAGCTTCATAGTAGAGGAGTCTGGGCCTTTGAGCCCTGGTTCTGTCCTCCCCATAATCACTCCGTCTGAACTGATCCTTCCAAATAGACGGAGAGCCCCGGACCTTACAGCTGAGAGAGCTGTACAGCTGTGTGCTTCTGTGGTCCTACAAAGTGCCCCACCCCATTCCCTATCATGCCATGATGGGCCCTGAGGACTCCAGCTCTCCTCAGCTGACCTCCAAGGCCTCCACTCCAACCCAGCTGGCCCTAGCCAGCCTTTCCAGTTTGTGACTCTACCCAGTTGTCACCTTCCTGGCCCTGGCCACTTCCTGTGTACATCAGGTGTACCCTGCCTGACCAGTCTTTACCACTTGGAGTGGCCAGGGGAGACCTGTCACCTGCCCTCTCTGCCCTCCCATCAGAAATAAAGTCAGACTCCAGTGTTTGTGGTCTGAGGTCCTGTTTCCCTCATTCTTAGGGTGACTATCACATGACTTTTCCTGGGGATTCTGTTTCTTTTCACGTCAGACAGGGAGGACAATGGTAAACCAGAGAAATGACTGCCCCAGCTTGGTGAACCGCTGGGTTTACTAGGGATCCTTACTAGGGAATGGGTAAGAGGTTGCTTATAGATGCATGGGTGACTCTCAGAGCCATGTCATGAAAAAGCCCACTCTAGCATAGGTGACAAGTTACATAAACAATTTCGTGGCTTTCCCCCTTTGGTTAACCTCCCACCCCCCATTTACTCCCAAAGCTGGGCAGGGTTAACGCAACAGGGGAAGCCGGAGGTGTTGGGTGGCTGGAATCTGAAGTGAGAGTCTGATGACTCCTCTCCCGTTTCTGTGAGGGAATGCCAACCTCCCAGTCTTGAGCAGATAGTCACAGCTGCTCTGGTTTTGAGACAACATTAGCCACGACGTCGTACCTGGAGGACAGGGTTCCACAACCACGGCAGCTCACCCTGTGTGGTGTGTCATGTCAGGAACTGAGCTGTTTAATGGTCCCAGCAACTCTCTGAGGCCGACGCTGTTACAGCCTCACTTTACAGGTTGGAAACCCAAGACGAGGGAAGGTGCCACCAACATGGCCAAGCTGTGCTGGATCCCAGGCAGACCCCCATGTGAACTCTGCTCTCCCTGACACCTGTTCAACATGTTGCCTCTTCAGCCAGCTGCAGACTGTTCAAAGTTTAGGGACTGTGTCTCTCCATTAGGGTGGCCACACAAACCTGATGCCCGGTGTGTGCTCAGCAACTCAAAAGTGTTGCTGTTGAATAAAGGGAATAGAGAGATGGAGGGGTCTTGAACATGTTTTTGGAGTCATCCAGAATCTTGTCTCTGTCTCTTAATAGCTTTGTGACCTAAGGCAACCTGTCTGGCCTCTCCAGTCATCAGTTCCTCTCTCTGTAAGACAGAACATTCTTCTAGACTGTTGTGAGTACTGGGTGATAAGATGCCTGTGAAATTCAAATTTGAACCACACCTACTTCCAGCTCCAGTGGTTCCAAGTCTCCCTACGGGCAGCTATGCTCAGTCACCATGTCCTTCCTTTGTGGCTGCTCTGTCACTTAGGAGTTTGTTGATAGTTTCCTGTTTGCTAACTGGCCTCTCAACTGGGAGTGAATTTTCTGGCTTACTCTCCCCTGGCAAGCTGTGTGGCCATGGGCCAGTCAGTCCCTTCCCTTAGATTTGTCTCCCGTCCTGGCGAAGGCAGGGGTTGGAGCAGATGGTCCCTCCTACCCCTTCCTGCTTTTGCCATCTCAGGAAGCAGGGAGGGGCTGACTGGACACAGCATGGGACAGGACATGAAGCAGTGACAAGAGCCTCAAGTGGAACACAGGGGAACACAGTGACCGCATCCCAGGCACCCTGTAAATGCCAGGTTATGTGCCCTGAGGGTCTAAATACATCCTAATATTACCTCCTTTCATGGTCCCCACCCTGCAACCTATGATTTATCCTCATTTTGAAGATGAGGGCCTTGGAACTCAGAAAGGTTATATGACATCACAGGGGACACACAGCTAGCAAGTGACTGAGCCAGCTTTCTCACTCAGATCTGTCTGATCTGAAGCTGGAGAAGACGGTGGAGTGTGGAGTGATGCAGCTCAGTTTGCTTTCTGTGCCCACCGTGGGCTCTGGGCTTCAGGCTTCCTGGATTAGCTGTTTCTGAGACTGTGTGTTGGGCTCAGAGCTGCCTGTCTGTGTCCTCCTAGGCTTCTCTCTCTTCCTTTCTACCTCATGCCAATATCATAGCTGGCTTCTCCCATCCTAGCCTGGGAGCTCAGACCCTTCCAGGGTATTGGTCTCTGAGAAGCTTCACTTGCAAAAGTCAGAAGCTAGACGTGTCTGGCTCTGTCCTAGGTACTGAGAGTAAGAACAGCTCCAGGACATGGTCCCTGTCCTCAGGAGCCCAAGATGTAGTTAGATTGACAGGCAGCCTCACAGTTAGAATGCAATGCGTTGAGCCTGGGAATGTGGTTCAGCTAATAGAGTGTTCACCTAGTATGCATGAAGTTCTGGGTTCGATCCCCAGCACCATGTAAACTAGGTGTGGTGCTGGACACCTGCAGGAGGATCACAAGGCCCTCCTCTGCTACTTAGCGAGTTCCAGGCCCCGTGAACTATGCGAGACCCATCTCAAAGGGAGGAGAATTCACTGCTACAGCAATGTGAGGACGGGCTTTGCACACAGAGAGGAATGTCCCACGACAGGGAGGTGGGCCGTCAGGACAGGTGACCTCTGAGTCACAGGAGCATCCTGAACAGAGGCCACATTGAGCAAGGGCTGGGAGACAAACACTGCACGGTGTTCAGTGCTATCTAATAGAACTTTCTGGAACACTGGAGAGTTCTGTGCTGTATTGCTTGATGTTACAGCTGCTGGCCCTAAGTGGCTATTGAGCCCTTGAGATGAGATGAGACCAGTACAGTCAAGAAATTGAATTTTCCACTCCATTTCATTTTCTCCCAATGCATTGTAAATAGCCACAGGAGGCTGAAGTCATGCTGAACAGTGCAGGTATAGACCAGGAGATGACTAGAGATGGCGGGGCTCGTGTGGAGGCCTTGAATGCTGCCTCGAGATCTTGTGCCCTTCTTCCCAGACTCTGAAGAAATCCTGGGGATTTGGAGAAACCTTTTTATGTCCATTGAAGCTGCTGGGGGGTGTTGGGTACAGAACAGAGGCAGGGCCTGATGTTGGAATTCAGAAAAGCAGCGATGAAGCCTGAAACAGGATCTGTGGGCGTGGTGACAGGGCCAGTCTCCACAGCAAGCCTGAGGGCTGACTGGTCAGGTTGGAGATGAGTTGCAAGTTTCTGGCTGGGATGGCCTCAGTGGGTACCCTTCACCCCATAGAGCCACCTCTCCTCAGTAAGGAAAGGCAGGTCTGATGTCCCCAGCGCTACCCCTGAATCCACTGTGGTGAATTTGTCCTGGTCTCTCTCCCCAACTCACCCTGTCCCTCGTTTCTCTCCATCCCTGACAGTGCCATAGGTGTCCCAGGAGGCCTTGGTGTGTGTGTGTAGAGGGGTGCAGTTTCCACTGGCCCCTGGATGGATGTAAGAAGAAGGGCAAGCCAGTTCCTTGGACCCTGGGTTCAAAATCAGTGAGGAGTTTGTTTAGATTCCCTGGATGTTCTGAGCAATGTTACAAATGGGGTTTCCAGAACCTTACAGAAACTGTGGTGACCACCATGGGGAGAACACTACCTCTTTTTTCCCTTTTTAATTTAAATTAGATGTCAATATCAGTTCCCTCTCCTTTCTCTCCTCCCCTGGCCCCCACCGACCCCCTATCCTCATCCTCTTTCTGCTCCCAAGAGAAAGTGAGACCTTCCATGGGGGATCTTCAAAAAAAAATCTGTCATCATTTTGAGCACGGCCTAGACCCTCTCCAGTGTGTCTAGGCTGAGAGAGTGTCCCTCTAGTGGAGAGGGATCCCAAAGTTCATTTGTGTACTAGGGGTAAATACTGATCCACTACCAGTGGCCCCATAGATTGTCCAGACCTCCAAAATGACCTCCTCCTTCAGGGGGTCTGGGACAGTCCTATGCTGGTTTCCAGCTATCAGTCTGGGGTCCATGAGCAACCCCTTGTTCAGGTCAGCTGTTTCTGTGGGTCTCTCCATCCTAGTCTTGACCCCTTTGCCCATCACTCCTCCCTCTCTACAACTGGATTCCAGAGTTCAGCTCAGTGTTTAGCTGTAGTGTCTGCTTCTGCTTCCATCAGCTACTGGATGAAGGCTCTAGGATGGCATATAAGGTAGTCATCAATCTTATTATTGGAGAAGGGCATTTAAGGTAGCCTCTCCACTATTGCTTAGATTGCTAGTTGGGGTCAACCTTGTAGATCCCTGGACATTTCCCCAGTGCCAGAATTCTCTTTAACCCTATAATGGCTCCCTCTGTGATGGTATCTCTTTCCTTGCTCTCCTCTATTCTTCCCCTGACTAGATCTTCCTGCTCCCTCATGCCCTCCTCTCCCCTCCTCTTCTCCCCTTTTCTTTCTCCTAACTCCCTCTCCCCTCCCACTATGCTCCCCATTAGCTTAGGAGATCTTGTCCCTTTCCCCTTCTCTGAGAGACCATGTGTGTCTCTTTTAGGGTCCTTCTTGTTTCCTAGCTTCTCTGGCATTGTGGATTGTAGGCTGCTACTTCTTTGCTCTAAATCTAAAATCCATATGAGTGAGTACACACCATTTTTGTCATTTTGCGACAGGGTTACCTCACTCAGGATAGTTTCTTCTAGCTCCATCCAAACATCTACCTCTTGACCAGACAAATTCCCAAGCTAGATCAGACCCCAAACTGTCTGGAGCCACACTCTGCACTGCGGTGAAGTGGGCCTGCCTGCAAGGACTAGGAGGCCTGGGAGCCTAGGCAGTGACTCTCAGCTGCTGATAGGACAGGCTGAGGGGCTGAAGTTGAGTGGGAGTGGATTTCTCTCTCTTGAAATCAAGTCCACCAGAGAGGGCTCTAGGCTCTGGTGTGCTGGAGACACTGAGCTGGCTCCTGGGAGCTGATTTTCACGTCTCTTGCTGTCATCCAAACACCTCACAGGGGTGGGTTGAGATCCACTCTGTGGAGAGCTTTAATAGCATTGGAATTAGCTAACAGTATAGGGCCTGCCTGCCTTCTGTCCTCCCTTCCTGTCTCCCTCCCTCCCTCCCTTCCTTCCTTCTTTCCTTGCTCCCTCCTTCCCTTCCTCCCTTCCTTTTTTTTTCCTTCCAGGGATCAGGTCTGGTGACCGTGTACCTGTTCACACAGTCCTCAGAGACACAGTTACTTCTTCCTCTACCTCTTCTGCTTTCAGCTTGTGACTTTGATGTCACATTTGCCTCATACTGAGATGACTACTAGAGTTCCGGTCATGTTGTTGTTGCCGGTGTTTTCATGGCTGTCTTCATGCTCAGTTGCCTTCCTCTGAGTAGAATTCCCCGACCATGGCATCTAAATTGGCCTGCCCGCCACACGCTCTGCCATCTTTTCTAGAGCATGGACCATGTCTGTCATTCCCTTTCTCGTCTATATCAGTCTTTCTGACTGGACTGGAGGTTCCCGTGGGCGGAAACTGCATCTGCCTTGTTCTCTGTTGTGTCTCCAGACCTCAGCGGTGCCCCTTTCTTTGTAGCTGCTCAATAAACTATTGATGAATGAGTAAGTGATAGTAAGCAGAGGCAATTCTGTGTTCTCCATTCCTCCCTTATGATGTTATCTTGGCCATTTCCTCATGTCAGTGCTTAGGCTGTAGGATGAGTTGGACCAGTTGTTTGTCGAGGATCCTGCCTGCTCTGACAAGATGGATAAGTAAGAGGGAGGTAAAAATAGGAACCAGCCGGGCAGTGATGGCACAGGCCTTTAATCCCAGCACATGGGGGCAGATGCAGACAGATCTCTAAGAGTTCAAGGCCAGCCTGGTCTACAGAGTAAGTTCCAGAACAGCCAGGGCTACACAGAGAAACCCTGTTTCAAAAAAAAAAAAAAAAAGGAAGGAAGGAAGGAAGAAAGAAAGAAAGAAAGAAGAACCAGCATCTCAGCCTGTCTGGCACCACATTGCCTAAGCTGACTGGGTCCCAGGGAATTGCTCAGGGTCTGTTTTCATGGAAACTCATTCATACAGCCCCTTCCTGGAGTCCCAACTAGTACCAGATAGCCCCTGGATGCAGACCATGGAGGGAGGTAGCAAGGGGAACCCAAGGGCTAATGTAGGGAAGGACAGACAGGAGGACACTTGCCTACAATACAGAGGCTAGAGGCTCAGTAAGTGCAGACAGCTGGAATCTGTTGGGGACCACCCACCTCTACCCTGATTTGTTTATTTGACAAATAAACAGGCCCTGCCATGTGCTAGGACCACTCTGGGCACTGAGGGTACAGGAAGCTATAACAGCAAACAAACTGCACAGGATTCCCACTCATAATTGTTCGACCCCAGTGAGTGAGGCAAGCAATACACATAGAAGCCATCAATGAGTATGGTCTCCTCTGTAAGGTACCACAAGATCCCAGGCTGTAAGCCCGAGCCAACAGTGAGTGCAAAGTCCCAAGGCTGGAGGGATGAAAATGTGGCTCCACTGTGGTATGCTCGCCTAGCTCACACAAGGCTGGGGGTTCCACCTCTGCACAACCACTACCAAAAGACGTCCCAAGTGTTGAGCCAGCTCTGGATGATGGAGGGGAGCCATTTTGGCTGGATGGGAGCAAGATGAGAGGATGGTGGAGATAGTGGTGGAGGCAAGGCCCAGGAGAGGGAGCTGCAAGGTTGAAGCAGGTACCGAATACCTCAGTGATCAACATGAATAATTCCCAATGAGATATTTTTTGGACAAAATTAATGCCAGAAAATCTGTAATGAACAAACTATCAATATTTTAAGCAAGGCCATCACAAGTGTCCTGTTGACCTAAACGGAACTCTAGACAGAGGAAAAATCACAGTACTAAGCCTGTTTGTGGTCAGAGGGGGAGGCGTGTGTGTGTGTGTGTGTGTGTGTGTGCGCGCGCGCGCGCGCGCGTGCTTGAGTGCACTTGGAGGCCAGAGATCAACCTCATCTGTCAATCCTCAGCAGCAGTCTACCTTTAAAAACAGTTTATCTTTGTTCTCTTTTTAAAGATTTTTTTTATTTTTATTTTGTGTATGTGAGGGTCAGCCTACATGCATGTCTGTGTACCACGTGCCTGTGTGGTGGCCAGAGAGGCCAGAGGAGGACATCTCATCCCAGAAACTGAAGTCAGAGACTATGGCCCACTTTATGGATGCTCAGACTGAATATGGTACCTTTGCAAGAGCAGCAAGTGCTCTTCGAAGATGAGCCCTCTCTCCAGCTCTTTACCTTTTAATTGTCTTAAACAAGATATCTCATTGGACTTAGGGCTCACCAACTAGGTTGGTCTGTCCGGCCAGTGAGCCCCGGGGATCCCCTGGCCCCATTCCTAGCGCTGGGGTAACAAGCATGTGCTACCACAACTAGCTTCGTACATCAGAGCTGGGGATCAGACTCAGGGCCTCATGCCAGCATGGCAAGCACTTCACTGAGTGTCTCCCAGTCCCCAGTCCTGCTTTCAGTTGAGAGGTGATACCTTGTCTGCCTGGATCATCTTGGATGTCATCATTGTAGAAATATGTCACCTGGCTTTAAGCTTGTCGGCTCCAGCTCACCGTGCTGGCCCTGACTGGTATGTGCTGGCTGTATGTTTGGAGCCAGGTTCTTGACCTCTTGTCCCACTTGAGAATGGGGATAGCAATAGTGCTACGGAAAGGCTCTGGTGAGTCACTACCTGCAGGAGCCGGGGAGCCGGGTCCAACCAGGCAAGCAGAGACTGTATATAGGCAGTGAGCCTGCAGCTGTGGGCTGTGCTGCTGCAGTCTGGGTCCCCATCAGAGTGCCACACAGGTGCCAGCCAGTGGCTAAGGGGCAGGGTGAGGGAGGGTGTGATGAGATTGTTTGGCATCAGGAGGACCAGAGATCGAGGCCTGGTAACTCATGATTGTAACCCTAGATACTTGAGAAGGGTTGCTACAAGTTTGAGGCTAACCTAGGCTACATAGTGAGTTCCGGGCCAGCTTGGCCTAGAGAATAAGACCCTATTTCACTAGTTCTGAGTGTTCTGTCTTGGATTTAGGAAACAAAGTCAACAGAATATGATGGGTGAACTACAATGGGAGGGGGCATTGGGGTTGGAGGTCAAGGGCAGGATAGGCCCCAGCTGCCAACAGAGCTGGGCTCTCCATCATCGAAGACTGCCCTGGCTGGGTGTGGCCTGCTCCCCCATGCAGGCCCTATGTGTATTTCAGAGGGAACTGAAGGAGCAGCTTCAAGCCCTTCAGGACAGCGAGCGTGAGCACACAGAGGCGCTGCAGCTACTTAAGCGACAGCTGGCAGAGACTAAGGTGAGCCTGACCGAGTGTGGGGGCAGGGGGGGCTGTGGTGAAGTAGGGCTAAGAATCCTCCAGTTCTCTGAGGAAACTTGGCTTCCAAGTGCATAAGCATGATGGGAAAGAGGCAGGGTGGGTAGGAGTGGAGCTTCTGAGATAGCAAATGGGAGCAGGACCCACCCCCAATGTCTCAGAGGGCTTTGGAGCCTAAGTAGGGCCATTTCTCTTCAACTTCAACGTGGGACCAGGAAGGGCTGACAAGATCTACTCAGCACCTCATTGTTCTTCCCTTTTAAATAGGCCCATTGCCCAGGAGCCAACTGTGGCATGTCCCCTCCTAGCCATGACTGGTGTCATTGCCCCTCTCTCACTCAAGCATAGAGATAAGGACTTTAAACCCAGGTGTCTCGAGACACACCTGTAATCCCAACACTGAGGAGGCTGCAGCAGGAGAATGCTGAGTCTCAGGACAACCTAGGCTACATGGCAAGACCTTGTCTGGAGAGGATGGGGGACCTGACTCCAACTCTGAAAAAGTACTGCAAAATTCTGTTCTGTGGTCTCTGGCTACAGTGATGGGATGGAACCTTTTGTCCTTAACTTGAGAGGACTCAGATCCAGTCCTAACACTGATGGTGTGACATTGGGAAAATCACATCCCTGGGCTCTCTATCTAAACAGTGGGAACTCTGGCCAGTTCAATCCAGAACTTAGGGATGGGAGAGAGCTTCACATACAGAGGAACTCTAGGGAATGACTTCAGGCTGACCCTGCTCTACGAGATGAAAGCCACTGCAACTGGAGGCAGAGCCTAGAGACACCATCGGTAACTCGACATCTGTGTTCCAGCATGGCCACAAACTCACTGCGTGGTCTTGGGAGGGTCATGACAGACATTCCTTCAGCGGAGATTCCAGAGGGCCTCTGAGCAGGACCCCTCAGTGGGTGACAGATGAGAAACAGCCATGGGGTTGCAACCTCAACACTCCTCCGAGCCTTAGCTTCTCTGTCTATCTCGTGACTCCACACTGCTCCCGTGAGGAGAAACAGATGGAAAGCTCTCTGGACGGGCGGGTATCTGAGGGTCTGTTCTCCCCTACAGCTTCACCTCTCTTGTTCATTCCTTTCCCCCCCTACATTCCGCCCCCTCCCCACTGACCTCCTGCCCACCTCTCCTGTCCATCTGTGTGCTGCTGGGGGACACCCCTCCCCTCCCTTTCCCCAGCCTGGCTTCCTGTCTGGACGGGTGTATTTATATAAGAAATGCTAACGGAGGCTTTGAGGCCATATTTCACCTGGTGTCTGACTGGCTCCCTGCAGCGCCTGCCTGCTTGCCCTCCAATGGCCTTGCCTGGGGGCCTGTCTGCTCTCCCTCCTCCAATGGTGTTTTCCTTGCTAGGCTCTGAGATGACATGTTCTTGGCAGAGTGTTTCTGAAAGGGCCACAGCTGCCCCAGACCCAGTGTGTGTCTGGGAATGTGGTAAGCTGGGCTGCCTTCCGCACCAAGGAAACAACATGAAAGGTAGGGCTCTGCCTTAGGGCTCAACAGAGTAGGGTCAGGGAGCCGGTTCAGCACGGAAAGGCGCTTGCTGCCAAGCCTGGCAGCATAAGGCCAGTCATGAGAGCAGGACTCCCCAAGCATAGCGTCTGATCCATAGTAAGGAGTTGTATAACAAGTGAGCAAACTGTAACAGTAATAACTAAACACATTTGGTAGTGAGAAAGTGTCATCCTGCTTTTATCAGAGAGAAAACTTCAGCCAAGAGAGACTGACAGACAGACCTGAGGCCCAGTAGCTTGTTTCGGTGGCAAGACATATGACTTGGTAAAGAGTTTGGAAGACCCAACAGGGTCACATACAAAACTCCTTGACTGTCACTCTGATATGCCATTTCCTGGTCTCTGCCTCTCATCCTCTTTCTCTAACTGTCCTCTCTTGTCCTGGGGACACTGGGCTCTAGCCTGGAAAGAAAATGGGATCTGCCCTCAACTCCGTGATGTAATCTTAAGCAAGTCCTTCCCTCCCTCCTTCCCTGCCTTTTTCCCTCCCTCCGTCTCTCTCCCCTTCATCAGTGAAGCTCTCCTGACCTCCAGCTTGTACCAGGCCTGGGATGTGCACAGGGTCAGGGAACATGCCGTTCCTACCTAGGGAGGGCTCGTGCACTAACTAGAGAGACTGACTGATTGTAGAGGAGACAGCAGATAAGAACCTTGGCATACCTAACACCTGGAAAAGTGAAAGAAAGTCTGTCAGGAGGACCCACCTCCCCCATCCCTGCACAGCCACAGAAACAGAGACAAACCAAGACTATCAGCCACTGGGTGAACAGTGCTGCTGGGCAGTTTAGCAGGAGCTGGAGAAGGTGACCCTGGAACCTGGAGGCCCTGGAACCTTGCTCTAGAGGATACAGGGAGGTGGACCCCATCCTCCAGAGCAGCAGTAGCAGCCTCTCTGCCTCTCTGGGTGAGGGGCTCCAGGAGGCCCCTGGCAGCCTTTCCCTCCATGCCCAGCCTCCCCTCCACTCCTCCTTTGTCTTCCTGGCGTGTTGGGTGGGCATGCGCGGGGAGGTTGGCCTGCTGCCAGCCGTTCTTCCTGCAGGCCAGCAGCCACCACAGGAGAGAACAGGCCCTAATTGAGCCTTTGTGGGGCCTCCCACAGAGCCCCAGGCACTGAACACAGTGGGGTCTCTGACTCTATGAACTGCCAGTCAGAGGCCCACAAAGTGAAATTGCAGAGGCAGGCCCCACATCCTGTGTCACCTGACTGGCAGTGTTCCTCAGGCTACCCCCTCCCCCTCCCCCACACCAGGCCCAACCAATACTCCCCCCATTCCCGGAGCCCACTCAGAAGCCACCCCTCCATGGACTCCATGGGCATGCCTGTTAGAAACCATCCCTTTGCTGTCTGTCCGTCAACTTTCCCTCTGTGCCTGGAGTGGCACCTCATGTGATGAACACCTCCACCACACCCTTGCAATGTGGCGTTTGTAACCCCTCTCACAGATAGGGAAACTGAGGCACACGGAGCTCAGGTAGCTGAGGCCCACCATAGTAGAGACTGAGAGCTGGGATCCTCCGCAGTCACCCCTCTACCTCCTCTTGGGCCTTGGCGAGGGGAAAGTCTCTAGGACTGTGCAGACCTCCCTAGGCAGTGGCCGTGTTCCTACAGTGGGCTCCTAGGGGAGCAGGATGGGCAAGTGAACACAACGATTTGCCCAGTCTCTGCCTGTTTATGACGGTCCCTGACCTCCATGACCCCCTTTGTCATCATCCTTTGAAACCAGATTGGACACATAGGCATCCCCTACATTGCTCCCCCCCCCCGCCCCCCACTTCCCTCATGCCAGCAATCTGGGCAGTATCATGCATTCCTGCCCCGCACAGCCTCACGGGCTCTGCCGCACCACTCCATTAGTCTTCGGATGAACCCCCATGGAACTATGAGCCCTTCTGTCCTGCGCATCTGTGTGCCACGCCCAGCCTGCCGAGCAAGCCCCCTCCCCCATCTTTGTGTCAAAGCTACCCCCCTCTCACTGGCAACTGGACACATAAGGCTCACACTGGGTCCCACCTACACTTTCTCATAACCCCCGATGGTTCTCCCCCCCCTCACGCCCCCAGTCCTCTACCAAGAGCCTGCGGACCACCATCGGGGAGGCCTTTGAGCGGTTGCACAGGCTACTGCGTGAGCGCCAGAAAGCCATGCTGGAGGAGCTGGAGGCTGACACCGCCCGCACGCTGACTGACATTGAGCAGAAGGTCCAGCGCTACAGCCAGCAGCTGCGCAAGGTGCAAGAGGGTGCCCAGATCCTGCAAGAGCGGCTGGCTGAGACTGACCGGCACACCTTCCTTGCTGGAGTGGCCTCCCTGTCTGAGAGGTAAGTGCCACCTGGCTGCAGCCTTCCCAACCCAACTGAGGCAGTGAGGGGGTTCAGGTGGATGGGGCTGTCCACAGATAATTCATGCAACCACGTTTTCATCATTGTTTATAGGAATTGGCTATTAATATGCCAGAGCCCACACTAAAAGCCCCTCGTCTCCATATTATTCTGTATATAATATATTCCGTTTGAGCTGGGTGTGGTGGGTAGCACCTGTAATCATAGCACTGGGGACGTTAAGAGAAGAAATTTGTCCTAAGATTGGGGCTAGCCTAGGCTACAGAGTAAATGTTATCTCAGAACAACATATGTGTATGTATTCTACCTATAACAGCATAAGCAATATTTGATGGTGTATATACTCATTTAATACACTTTTGCACTATGTGTCACATATGTATTTTATGTATTTGGGGAGATGGGGTGTACATGTTCACAAGTTCATGTGTGTGGAAGCCAGAGGAAGCCTCTGGAAGCCATGTGGAAGCCTCATCTGTCATTCTTCAGGTGTTGTCCACCTTGGGTTGTTTTGTTTTGTTTGTTTTTTGTTTTTTGTTTTTTGTTTTTTTGTTTTTCAAGACAGGGTTTCTCTGTGTAGCTTTGGAGCCTGTCCTGGTACTTGCTCTGGAGACCAGGCTGGCCTCGAACTCACAGAGATCCACCTGCCTCTGCCTCCCGAGTGATGGGATTAAAGGCGTGCGCTGCCAACGCCCTGTGGGTTTTTGGGTTTTTTTTTTAAGATTATGTATATGTGTGTGTGTGTTTGAGTATAATACAAACGTACAGGTGCCTGTGGAGACCAAAAGAGGGCATCAGATTCTCTGGAGCTGGAGTTACAGGCAGTTGTGAGCCGCTGGACATGGGTGTTGGGAATCAAACTCAAGTCCCCTTTTAGAGCAGTAAGCACCTAACCTCTGATGGTCTCTGCACCACACACTGTGTCTTTTAAGATAAGGTCTCTCGGCCGGATGGTGGTGGCGCATGCCTTTAGACCAGAACTCGGGAGGCAGAGGCAGGTGGATATCTGTGAGTTCAAGACCAGCCTGGTCTACAAGAGGACAGCCTCCAAAGCCACAGAGAAACCCTGTCTGGAAAAGCAAACAAACAAACAAACAAACAAAAAAAGTTAAGGTCTCTCACTGACCTGAGCTCTCCAAGCAGGCTGTGACTGACCAGTCAGCAAGCCCCAGGGAATGCTCCTGTCTCCACCTCCCCAGCACTGGGATTTCAAGTGCATACCACCACACCTGTTTTTGTTTTGACATGGGTTATGGGGATCGAACTTAGGACTTCATGCTTGCAAGGCATGCATTTTACCAACTGAGCTATCTCCTCAGCCCCTTATTTATAACATTAATACTATATACCATCCAATAGAGATATTACAATATCATTTTATTACTGTAACCTTATGAGCCCCTGCAGGGAGTTTACCAATACTCATTTCACAAGTATAGAAACTGAAGCTCAGAGCAGTTAGATCACTTGATTATTTGGGCAAGGCAACTTGGGCTGGTGGTAAAGCCAGGGCTCAAACCAGGCAACTCAAGGCTCCCCTTCTTGGCATCACTTCGTGTTGGCTCACTGGAGATCAGCACTCACCACACCATCACGTGCTTGGTGTCAGTCGGCCAGGAGCCACTGAGCTAAGTGTTTTCTGTACCTTGCTCCATGAAATCCACTCAACAGGCTTAGAAACTCGGGGCCTAGCACAGTGCCTCATTGCATTTGACTTTGGCCAGGGACCTGAGAAACAGTTGCACGGTGCCCATTTTACAGAGGAGCAAACAAATTGAAGGTAACAGAGTGGTCCAACATGGCAGACAGAGCAGACATTTGAGTCTCAGCCCCACGGACGCCTCACTCATGACCTCGCCCTGGAGGTGGGTACCTGACCCCATGAAGCCTTCTCTCCCACTGCCCTTCCAGGCTCAAGGGGAAGATCCATGAGACCAACCTGACATATGAAGACTTCCCAACCTCCAAGTACACGGGCCCCCTGCAGTACACCATCTGGAAGTCTCTTTTCCAAGACATCCACCCAGGTGAGGCTCTGCCTGTCCTCCTGGAGAGACAGGGAGAAGAAGTGTGGATTGCCACCTGGGCCCTGTGTGACAGGTGGCAGAGCAGGAAGTGGGCAGGGTGCCCGTTGGTGTCCTGTTCTGTTCCTTAAGTGCATTGTGTCACTGTGACACACTCAGCTCCTGGAGGTGCTTACACGGTCACCCGAGTGCCTCGAGTGTAGAGTTGGAGGCTCAGAGCTGGAGCAGTTGGATGGACCATCTGCTGTGCCCCGGAGCCCATGCTGAGCTCACTGAGTCCCCGGGAAACCCTCTGCAGCAGGTCGTGTTACTCTGCCTGTTCCTCGAGTGCAGAGACAGATGTCCCCTGTCCTGACACAGGTGTCAGGATCCATCAAACTGGATGGATTCATTATTTAATTATACAAACAGTGACTGACCCTCAGTTTCAATAGTCAGGAGAGACGGGCAGGTGGCCAGACCCTGCCGTCTAGTGGGACAGGGCTCTGACGTGAGTCTTGCACATAATGGAAGCTCAGGGGTGGGCGCAGGTAGGAGGGTGGGGCTGGGGTCAATCAATCAAAAGCTCCAAGTGGAGCAGCAGGAGAAGCTGAGGTTTGTACTGGGTACTGGAGAGCTTGTGTCACCCGAGAATGTCTTCAGCTGAGCCCCAGCAGTGATGGAGAGGTCCCTGGTACAATCACCCGGGGTGTGGATGCTGGCTCACAGAGCTGGGGTTCCCCTTCAGGTAACAGGCCACGTCTAACGTGTCATTCCTGCTGTCTTAGAGTTGAAGGGAGCCGGTGTCATCTAATTAACAAAAGCAACAATGGTTGGGGGAAGGGATCATTTTTCTAGCAATCTGAACTGCCTTCCTGGGGGTGCCCCAGCCCCTGAGGGACTTTCACACTGAGCCCTTATGTGGCTGAAGCAGTGTACCTAAAGAGAGACAAGAACCCCAGGATCTTTTTCTCTCCTCCCCTGGGTCCCAGGGCACCCCTTGAGTGGTTGGTCTAGAAGCTTTCTGCCTCAGATGCCACCTGCCCCATCCCTGTCACAGGTGAGTCCAAACCCTCCAAGACATCGCACTAGCTGTACTGAGCAATCTTCAGGCTGTGCGTGAGCCAAATTCTCCCTCCTCTGCACATTTTGTCTGGAGACTTTGGCACCATCTTTGATATTCGATGGCCAAAACTCTTGCTACTGCTTCACCTTAAACACCTCAGCTGAAATGTCTTCCTGGGTTTCCTCAGGTAACCTTGGGCTTTTCGGATCACAATCCTTGATCACAGCCTGTGTGGTACTCTCTCTCTCTCCCTCTCTCTGGACTTTGAGCTCTAAGGGGCCAGAGGCTGGGTTCAATTAATCCCCTGCAGCCAGCAGTCAATGTTTATTGATGAAGGAATAAAAGAACAGATGTTAGGCTCAAGTCCACTTCTAGAATAGTGCCTAGCGTATACAACAAGCACTCAGTAAGTATTAAAGGGACTCGCTGCAGGTCCTTAGATACTCCCCTTCCTCCTCTAGCCCAGTTTTGTCCTCTGAATAGTAAGGCTGGATATCCCTTTTTGCCTCCATCACAAGTGAACAGATGATGGCTCCAAGCAGGGTGTCTCAGCCTCTTTACCACTGATCCACAAGGTCCCGCTGGAGGTCCTGTCCTACACACAGGAGACTAGCATCCTCTGCAGCCTCTATTCACTAGATGTCACTGTCCCCTCCCCTCTGTTAGAGCAACCAAAACTGACTCTGGCCTTGGTCAGATTTCTTGTGGAAGCAAAATTGTCTCAGTTGAGACCACAGGCCCTGAGAACACTCCCTGCAAGAGGACTGAGGGGCAGGTGTGTGATCTGAGCAAAGGCCCCTGGGACTGCAGACAACGGTGACGTGGTTGGCTGGGCCCTTTCTTTGTGGGATCTATGAAGTCACTTTGGCTCCTCAGTGAGCAGGGGGCCTTTTATGTACAGATGGAAGACCTGTGTCCCCCGTCCACCTCCCCCCTTCCCACCCCCCCCTGACCTAGCTGTGGCTTCTAGCGGCTTCCTGACTGCCCCTCCTTTACAGCCTAAGCCTCCCATTGGGTCATCTGAGAACCTCGTCTAACACCTGTTGCTCCCTACTCTGGAGCTTCCTCGCTTCATCACCTCTAGTCGCCTGCCCAGATCCCAGCCCTTCACCCACCATTCCTCTGCCAACCCAGCCCTCTCGCTGCTCCCAGGCGCAAACCTCCCCAGTGAGCCAGGCAGCCCATTGTCCAAGGACACCAGACACCCCTCTCCCTCCCCAGGCTCCCTGCCTTGTCTGGCCCCACCCCCTTTGCGCTCATCTAGATCTAATCATTTAGAGACCCAGAATGTTCTCTGCCCTACTGCGTGACCCAAAGCAAAGCAAACTGCCTTCCTCCTCCCCCCTCCCCCGCTCCTCCTCCTCCCCCCTCCACAGCTGAGCATGGTTTCCTCACCCACACCTTAGAGATGGTCCCGGGTGTTGCCCAGGGGAGATAACAGAGAACTGGTTTCTCCGTGAAGATGATCCCATAATTTAGTAAGCACACTTTACTATTTACTATTATGAATCTGACACTTTCCCCACCTTGCTGGTCAGATTTTCTGGGACCAAATACTGGAAGGATGCTGTGTGAAAAGACCCAGCTCGAGTTCCAGTTCATCTTTCACCCAAGTAAAATCTAAGCAAGCTGCTTACCTCAGAGAGCCTCGGTTTCACCTCAGAGAGCCTCAGTTTTCCCTTCTAGAAAATGGCTACAATCATTGAGACCCTAGGGCTACTGTGACTCTCTGGAGCCATGCCTAGTCTGTGTAGACTGTGAAAGGGAAGCATAGGGGACTGAGGGCCTGCGGAGGTGTGAGACCTGAAGGACTAGACTTATTTTTTTTAAGGCCTGGGTTGGAGAGGAAAAAAATACAGACATATTTACTGTCCCATCAGACCCCTACTGTACTGGAGAACAAAGAGACGGGGCCTCTGGCTGCCAGGCAGTGTCCTGAGCTGGGCATCTGGGAGTCCTTTCTCTACTGCTTGGATGATAACTGAGGAGGAACAGGAAACATTTTCATGGCGTCTGGAAGTCTGGGGCCCTTCCTGGGTGCCTTTTGACCCAAGGTCTTAGAGAGGTTTCGGAGACTCAGAAGATACTTTGAGAAGAGAGACCCCTTAGGCCCAGCCTTTTGTTTATAAATAAGAGTGTCACAACTAGATGTGAACTCTGACCTCCAAGGTGATGAGCCCGGAGAAAGCTTTGGTTTCACTGGGTCTCATCACTATCCTGAGGGTACAGGCTTCTTGGAGGGGGGAAAGGGGAGCTGCCACACCAGAGTGTCCCTCAGGGTCCCTGGCTGCTTTCTGTAGACTGCAGGTCACTGCTGTTGCCAGCCTCAGGGAGGATTCTTTGAGTCCTGGAGAGCTTGTTGTAGCCTTACATTCTCTGGAGTGCCAAAGCCAACTCAGAGTCAGGCCATCGTACCTCTTGCCTAGGTGGAAGGCCAGGCTCACAGCCCAGGCCCTGCCCCCTCCCCAGGGGGACCAAGGCCTGCACAGAAGATGGATGCCCCTACACTTTGCCCAGAGGTTCTTCATTGTCATACTGGTCTCAGAGCTGCCAGAAGCCCTACCCACTCAGCAGTGGCTCTGGAAGTAGCCCACAATACCCTACACAGACTTAAGAGTCAGACTGAATCTGCATGCTACCTGCCAGTATCCCCAAAACTGTTGCTTGAGCCTTGGGGTCTCCCTTTTGCTGGCCTCCTCACAGTATCCTAGGCATCTGGGCTGTGGGAGTCTGGCATTCCCAAACGCTGCTGTTTTCCCTGGGATCCTAAACACACATACACTCCACCCCCCACTCCACCCCCACTGCCTGTAGCGTCAGCTGTAACACAGCATCTGTGTCTAATTAGGTTCTTACACACACACTCATACACTTCCAGCCTTGCTCTCACTGTGGGAATTCTTCACACTGCACGGGGCAGGAACTTTCTTGTTCTTACCAACTATCCAGCAACTTAGATTACAGGCAAAAGTTCACATGTGGGTTCATTAGCCCCCCCCCTTTTATGACCCTGGACAAAGGATTGTTCCATGGGCCCCTCTATACCCAGGGCTCCTGGTTCCCACACAGTTCCCTGTATTCTGAGGACAAGAGAGAAGTGTGCGGTGAGGAAGTGAGTTACCATGACCCAGCTCATGGAAGAGGCTCCATGCAGCTTCAGCCTCTTGGGAATGCATGATGCTGGGACCGGCCGTGGCTGCCTAGTGGGACAGTCACAAGCATTGGAGCATCTTATTTCCCTGTTATATACAGCCTACAGAGACACTGGTCCAGGCAGAAAGCATCATGCCCCTGCTCCAGCTGATAAGGAAGGAGCCCAGGAGCTGGGGAAAGTCCTTGGCCCCAAGGAACTGCAGCAGTATTCCATCACTCCCCCCCCACTCTTTCTCCCCTCTGTTTTGCTGTGGCCTGGAAATATTCATCTAGCTGAGAAGTACCAGTCTCAGGTTCCCTCTGCTCCTTGGGGGTTTATCAGAATAAGCCAGGAGAATAAACAGAGGTCTTGACAAGAGTTCAAGAGACTGTCCTATCAGACCTGCTGAGCTGGTATCACCAGCTCAGAGCCAGGTGACCCAGCCTGTCTGGCAGGGGTGAGTGCATTTGTATGTCCAGAAGCCTGCCCATCCCAGGCTCTGTGCTAGGCACTGAACTCTCAAGAAAGAGAAGGTTCACTTCAACACAGACCTTGGCCTCTGGGTGCAAAGTGGACGATATAGGAGCCCAGAAGGCCATGTCTTGTGGAGTACCAGAGGCCGAGGGAGGAGCCAGCTGGGTCCTCCAGCACAAAGGCTCCCAGAGGATGAACCTTCAAAAGGGGGGGCGGGGGCTGACATCTGCATCCGAAAGGATGTAGGGGTTTGGGGTGTAACATGAGCAGAGGGCTTAGGCCTGAATGAAGAGGTGGGCTGTGACCAGGTACCAGGTGGCCTTGAATAATCCCAGCTCTGCCAGCATTTTTGACCTATGATTAGTCAGGGTCTTGATTTTCCTGTCTGTCAAATGGAAAAGTTGGTAGGATTAGAGATTTCCAACATTTTAGGACATATTGTATATTTTTATTAATAACAAAATTTAAAATCTCAGATTATACGTGTGACCTTTTAAGTATATATGTATATACAATAATGTATGCATGCATATGTAAAAACTGACTATAATATGAAAGGAAAATAGAAGAATATTTGTAGTTAAACTTCTTTGAAGATAGCAACACCTCTAGCAGCACAGCCTGGTCCCGAATTCACTGTGTAGTACAAGATGACCTTGAATTTCTAGTCCTCCTGCCTCCACTTTCAGAGTGTTGCAATTACAGGCACATACTACCATGCCCAGTTTTATGAAGTGCTGGGAATCAAACCTGGGGCTTTGTCCATGCCAGGCAGGGACTTTGCCAACTGAACTCTATCCCCAGCCCATAATTAAATGTTTTGAAGGTCAGTATACAAAAGCCCATTCAGAATCACACTGGAAAACACAACCAAGCAACCAGGTGCTCACAGTGTAATTGAAACACCATTCAGAAAATTGTCTATGCCAATGGTATCATCCTTGGAGATGTATTGAGCAAATCACTCTTAGTTAGATGTATTGAGCAAATCACTGTTAGTTCTAAACAACAACAAGAAAAAGTAGCCTCCCTCAGTTTGGTCATTGCATTCCAAAATCCTCAATGTGTTTTAAAATTACAAAAACATTCTCACGTTTATACATACTACAGAAGTAGGTTTACTTTCAGATCCACATATAAAGATTTCTCGACCGCTTGGTGTCTGGGAGGACATCCGGAGTTCAGTGGTGGGGGTGAACGGTCCCTTGTCAGGCTGGCCTGCCCCCAGCTCACTTAGCAGTCATTTGTCCCACCAATCTTGGATACAGGTGGCAAAAGTTTCCAGATCACCCTCTAGGGGGCAGTATCATCTGGCTAATCTTGCTCCTTCCCAGTTCTTCCCAGCTCCTCTAATTCTGGACCTCTTTGGGTGCTTTGTCTTGGGAATCGTTCAGTGACCTTACCAGCTACTCCTCTGCAGCCAGGCGGAAAGAAGATTAGGCTGTTCCATTTTGCAGAGGAGGAGGAAACAGATAAGAGGGCACGTTTCTATTCATTTATGTTATGACACAGTAGGTCAGTAGCCTGCTGGAGACCAACCAGGACCCTCTCCACAGGAAGGCACTGGATAGTGGACTGACAGCCTTCTCTCCACTGATCTTCCCATCCTCTCTTCTCTTTCCCACCTAGTGCCAGCTGCCCTGACCCTGGACCCAGGCACTGCCCACCAGCGCCTGATCCTGTCGGATGACTGCACCATCGTGGCCTACGGGAACCTGCACCCACAACCGCTCCAGGACTCACCAAAACGCTTTGATGTGGAGGTGTCGGTGCTGGGCTCCGAAGCCTTCAGTAGCGGTGTCCACTACTGGGAGGTGGTGGTGGCAGAGAAGACCCAGTGGGTGATTGGGTTGGCCCACGAGGCTGCCAGCCGCAAGGGCAGCATCCAGATCCAGCCTAGTCGTGGCTTCTACTGCATTGTTATGCATGATGGCAACCAGTACAGCGCATGCACAGAGCCCTGGACACGGCTCAATGTCCGTGACAAGCTTGACAAGGTGGGTGTCTTCCTGGACTATGACCAGGGCCTCCTCATCTTTTACAATGCCGACGACATGTCCTGGCTCTACACCTTCCGAGAGAAGTTCCCTGGCAAGCTCTGCTCCTACTTCAGCCCTGGCCAAAGCCATGCCAATGGCAAGAATGTCCAACCACTGAGGATCAACACTGTCCGCATCTAGTCCGGGCTGAGGGAGACCAAAGCCTCCTAGGGCTGTGACCACCAGCAAGAGCCTGGCCCAGCAGATGGGGGCCTGGACTACTCGGGCCCACCGTGGCCACCCTGAGACCTCAGGCCAGTGGTTTATTCCCCGGCTTCCTCTGCCCTGCCTGTGATCTGGAGACTGTGCTCCATGGTTGATGTCCTGTAGCCCTGATCTTGATGGGATGTGGCATAGCTTCTCCCCAGGGCAGTGCTTGCCCAACCCCTCATCCCTATTCTCCCTGGGACAAGAAATCTCTCTCCTTCTGCCCAGGTGGCCTAGCCTCAAGACAGAGCAGATGTGATCAATAGCTAGCAGCCCAAAAGATATACAGAATTGTCTTATGCTCATGGCCTAAGATTGACTCGCCCCTGACCAAGAGAGTAATGGGCTGTTTTACTCTTGACCCAAGTCCACAGGAGACCCAGGTGGAAGCTGGTCCTAAGGTTGTCTGAGGGTCACCCTCTCCTGCCACCCCTGCACCAACCTGAGAACTGTGAGTTTCTTCCTCTCCCACTAATCTGCAAGTCAGAGGTGATGCTGTGGCCTGTGACAGGCAGTCCACATGGTACAGTCACGCCACTGTCTTCCAGTCCATGGTCTCTGTGGCAGGGTGAGGTATAAGGGCCCCAGAACTAATGCAGAGCACTGTCAAGACAAAGCATCAATGGACAATCCAAGTCCCCAGAAGCTCTAGGGAGAGAGGTCCAGCCAGCTCTCATCAGCCAGGCCTCTGTGACCTGCTGTGGGCACAGAGAGGGTGCTGGTAGCAGTTCTTGTCATCAGGTCCTGACCCGCACGCAGGAGGGCTGTGGTGGGTACCACCTTGGACTTAGCATCTGCCTCCCATCAGGCTTCATCAGACAAGAATTTACAATCTTCTCCCGGGTGGCTTGTAAGATCACTGGAAGGGTTAGAGGAGGAGAGCCTTGCTGAGTTTCCAGGAACAACTCCAAGCAGCTACAGTGATCATGTCTTATGACCAGGAAAGCTATTTCCACTTGCCTCAGGAGCTGCTCACTGCCGCCATCCATGCCAGCAAGTGATTGTCCAAGCCTGCCACTCTCTCTCTCTCTCAACTCAGGTCCCAAATCTGCATCTTTCAGATAGCTTCTTGTTGTGGAAACTTGAGTCAGAATCCAGACTTTTGACAGCAAAGAAGTCTGGGAAATGTAGTTTTTCTCTTCCAGCCTCAGCCACACAGAAAGTTAGCATGGAGGTGGAGCAGGCCCATCCACAATTTCCTTGCCACAGCATCCGACTGTGAAGAACTCAGGAGAAATCCATGGATCCACCTCAAGGCCTTGACTTTGAAGCAGAGCTGCTAAAGATGTCCTGTTCCATGGCTCTGTCCCTGCCTGTCCCTGCCCAGAGGCAACGCTCTCAGGAGTAGATAGTTAAGAAGAAGTACAACCAAAATGGCTCCCCAGCCTCACTGTAGTCCTGTATTTGGCTCCAATCCTGTATTTGGGATTCGGTGAGCATGCCCATCTCCAAGGAGCCAGAATGGATGGGCCTGAGGGGCTCCCACTTACTACTGCAGTGCACTAGGGCCTCCCTGAGCAAGAGGAATCCTGAGCCCTATTCGTGCCCTCAACTCCCAGACTCCGGGCTACTCCTGACAGTATTTTTATTTAAAACATTGCCCTTTTGTGCATTATGATCCATTTGTATTAAATTAAAGTTACAGGACACAGGTGTCTGTTCCATTTATTCTGATGAGCACAAAGCAGCCTGTCCCAACCTCAGAGAAGGGACATTCATTAGCATAGCCAGTCCAGTCACCAAGGCAGCCAGCCCTGCTGTATACATCTCAGGAGCACAGTGAGGTCCAAAGAGAGGCTGTGACTCTGAGAAGCCCACAGCCCACACTGGAAGGAAGAACTGAGTTCTAGGCCGGCACCCACACCACAGCCCAGCCAGGACACTCACTGGGCAGGGCAGACCTCCCTGCCTAGAGGAGAACGGGGTAGCCTTGAAAGCAGATAAGGGAAGCCTACAGGGCAGCAGCAAGAGTCTTAAACTTTATAGGCCTGGGCTCTAGACCAGGCTTCACTTTAGGAAAAACAGCTTAACCTCTCAGGGCCTAGGTTGCTCCCCTCAGAGAATGGGGATGATAGCATGGATTTACATGATTTATTCGGAAGCTATACAAAGTACAGTTACCAGGGCCCTGCCTCTCCTATGGTCTATGCCCACAACTACAGAGATTTTCTAAACTTCCATGCCCCCTTGACCCCTGAGAAGTCCATCTTCCTCTGGCATCCTGTAAGTGGTGTGGAACAAGGTAAACAGGGACGTCCTTAGGTTGCTATGGAGACGAAGTCCATCCTACCTCCAACTGATGAAGCAGCCTAGGAAAATTCCATCAGGGCCCTACCCGTGTGTGCACATGGCTAACTAGAAGGTTGCCCGGTCCTCTGCAGCTCTGCAATGCATGAATGGGAACCGTGGGGTCTAGTCCTGGCTTTTCATTGATTCATGCTACCTTAAAGTGTCATTCCTTCCTTTCCTCTCCTGCAGGGAGAGGGAGGTAGGTCCTCTAAGACACTAGGTGGGTCTTTATAACTTTAGAAGTGGGATGGAGGAGAAGGACCCATACCAGGCCCTGAATTGTTTGAGTTCCTAGGCAGAAGGATGTGGGCAAGAAGAGGGAAGGGGCTAGAGGCAGGAAGGTCCACCATTGGAGCCAGAAACACAATCTACAGAGTGAGACCCAGGGCAGGGGGAGACAGATAGAAGGGGAGGGACAGAGGGAGAGAAGGAGGGAGGGAGGGAGGAGGAGGGAGGGAGGGAGGGAGGGAGGGAGGGAGGGAGGGAGGGAGGGAGTTTGGGATTGTCCGACTGACAACACAGTTGAAGGGGAAACTGATAGGAAGGACTGATTATCTCAAGCCCATTCCGAGTCCCCATATACAGTCTGTAAGCAAAGTGCTAGTACATTTTCCACTTTATCTAACCACAAAGAGGAGCCCATGAAGATAGTGTCATTATCTCAGTGTTAGAGCCAAGAAACGACGCTGCCCAGGGGATCCACAGCTATTCCTTGGCAGAGCTGGAAGCACTAAGGCCACACTCCATTGGGCCTCTCTGGAGGGACCATTCTCAACTCTGAGGACGACTCAGTGATGGGGCAGCCACCAGAACTAGGATCCTGGGCTTTTACACCACGGGTCCTCTATGGCTCAAAGATGGGCTCATAAAGCCTACTGTGTGACTCTGAGCAGGTCCCTATCCTCACTGGTCTCAGTTTCCCCATGTCTACTGGGGAGAGCTTAGAGATCTACTTGATTATCAGGGTAAGTCAAATGTTGGGTCCCACAACTTGGGACACTGGAGCCCCAACAAATTAGGCTATTATCTCTTTGTCCCTCTCTCTGGGGTGGTGGCAGAGACAGAAAACAACAAAGATAAAGTCTCTTGGCAGTACACAGCTCACCTCAGAGACTCTGGGGACAGGCCTTCCCTCTTGCCAGGGAGGCCATCCCACAAGGCTGACTGCTCACACATTGGACAGATTACCCTCCTCCTGCCGAGTCTTGACTCCCAAGTCTTGACTCTACTCAACATCCCCAAGTCACCACCAGCACAGCTCAGAACTGGGTCATCACCCCCAGGAAGTCAGTTGCAAAGACCTGAGTGCAAGCTTAAATACTGGGGGCTGTGTGAAGGCTGGGGTGGGGGGTGCAGACCTGGGGGTGGGGGAGGCAGTGCAGCGCTGGCCACGGTGCTGAATTGGATCCTAGCTGTCCACCGGGTCCTTATTCTGTGAATCCTGGACCACTTGGAGGAGGGATCGAGGAGAGCAAAACAGTGGGGTACACAGGAATATCAGGAGACAGAGCAATGCCTTTCTTTTTAAATGTGTTTATTTTCCTGTTTTTATTCTACCTTTATACAAATGGCTTTTTACCCTAAACACAGAAGTCTTCCAGGGGTTGGGGAGATGGTTCAGGGGGCAAAGCACTTGTTGTGCAGCATGAGGAAGTGGATTTGGATCTGCAGGTCACAAATAAAAAGATGGGTGCATCCGCATACGTTGGCAAGCCCAGCACTAAGGGGAGCTGGTGAAGACAAACAGGTCTGGGTTTATTAGACCCTATCTCAAAACCAAGATGGTGAGCAATAGAGCGATACACCCGTAGCCTTGGCCTCTGGTGCCCACACTGGACACATGGCAAACACACACGCATATGCATACGTACAACATACACAGAGTTTTTATGTCAAGCTTTTGACAGTTCTGTCGTTTTTCTTATTATTATAAAGTGTTCTTCCCTTACCCTAGGAATCAGGTGGAATGAGGAAAGCATTGACACTTTGGACCAGATGCCTCGGGGAGTCCTGTCCTGATGTCACAAGCATAGCCTGCATGACAGCTGACATTAAAGGCACAAAGGGCCAGGTCCCAGCGTAGTCCCCCCTCAAACAATGGGCCTAGGTGTGACTGAGTCTGAATCCTGAAAGAGCCTGAGTGACCCTATGACCTCCCAGAGAGGGTTAGTTTACAGCTCAAGGTTTGCAGCACAGGGAAGAGCCGAGACCAGAATCTCTGTGTCCTGATTCCAGGAGGTTCACAAAGCCAGCTAAGAAGACCCCAGCCCAGACAAGCAGAGGAGAAGCAAGGGGGAGCCTGGCATGGTAGGGGCAGGGATAAAGTGGGGAGGGAACTTCATGTAAAAAAGGTCCAGAGAGGAGACCTGCCTGTCAGAGTGTGGGACTACAGCACTCCAAGGGTGAAGGACATGGGAGTGGCAGTAAAAAGGATCCTCTGGGCGGATACTGAGCATGGATGGGCACTCTGGGGGACAACTGGTATATGACTTGAGAGGCATCCATCTCCAACCCACGCATATTTATAATAGAGACATCTCCCAGAAGACTGACAGCTGAAGATGGGGTTTCAGGCACTGTGGCAAGCATGTGGGATAAAGATGACAATAGGGTTTGGGTATAATACTGTGCAGATAGTGGCTGCTTCCACTCCGTTGTCAGACAGGCTGGAAAAACCAGAACTTTTGTCAACCAAGCCAGCCTGACCCTCAGCCCTTACTCCTACCAGCGTCCCAGTATGGGATGATGCTCACAGGTTACAGCCCAGCAGTTCCCAGGGGCCTCCTCCTGAGGTAGAAGATGGCTTCGAATACAATGGCAGTCACAGCCCTTGGGCCATTAAGGTCCCTTAGACAATGGACAGTGTGCTTCCATTCTTCACACCTCCCCCCCACCCCCACCCCCACCCCCGCCTAGAACGCCCAACCCCTTTACCTTCCTCTTTAAACCTGGCTAACCGGCCATGTCTAGATCATCCAAGGCCAGCTGAGTCCATTGCCCTGGAACTGGAGCGCTTTGGGTATCACACAGTTGTGTGTCTTAAGATGGAGATCACTTCTGCCGGCTGCAAACAAGAAGGGGTCCCAGAAAATAGGTGCTGGTTGGGGTCATGTAATCACCAAGTCTTCAAGTGTGGGGAAATCTTAGGGACCAGAAACAGAACTCTACCCCAGAGAAGCTAACCTGGAAGCTGGGCTGCCAGGAAGTACCTCACTGGTCACCCCAACGCAGCCACCCCAGCCAGACTGTACTCAGGGAGAAGTGGTAGAGACTCAGTGAGTGGTTTGTCTGCATTTGAAACAAATTATAAAGTAACTTGCATTCATTTAAAAAAAATCAGGGAGCTGGAGAGATGACTCAGTGGTTAAAAGCACTGACAGCTCTTCCAGAGGACCCAGGTTCAATTCCCAGCACCCACATGGCAGCTCACAATTCTCTGTGACTCCAGTTCCAAGGGATCCAACACCCTCCCCTCATACATACTTTCAGTCAAAACACTAATGCACATAAAATAAAAATAAATAATAAATAATAAAAATATCAGACAAAGAGAAGAACAGAATTTCCTTCATCCTACATTTAGAAATCGTCAGCTACTAACAGTCCATTGAGTTCTTCCAGGCATTTTTGCCTGTACATTAACAAAAATGCCATTTCTTTTACAAAAGCATGATCATTCTTTTTATTACTCCTCTTCCTACATATTCTGTAGTAGATTCCTTCTAATGGAGCTGCGGGTCAAGAGGTTTGCCCGTTTCTTTCCTAAGTAAATACTTTTCTTATATGCATTATGGAAAGTACAGTCAAGATGCCCAAAGTGAAACTCACCCACTATTGGCCACGGTTCAAACACTGATAGAGCATTTTGGAAAAAAAAATGTTTAGTCTTTTCCCCTAGTGATTGTATTTTACAAAAAATCAGAGTGCTGGGAAGAAGGTTCAGTTAGAGATGCTCACACATGAGGAGCTTAGTTCTGATCTTCTGTGTCCGTGTAAGAAGCCCCATGGGATGGATGTAGTCCTGTAGTCCATGACTACAGAGCTGGGAGGACAGAGGCAGGTGGGTCCCTGGACCTCATTGTCTAGCCAGCCTAAACAATCAGTGGAGACACTGTCTCAAAAATTAAGGTGGAGGAACTCCTTAGCTCAACAGATAGGGGCACTCACTGTCATCCCTGATGACCTGGATTACTGAAGCCCATGTGCTGGAAAGAAAGAACCAGTTCTATAGCATCCGTTTACTATGGTGTTTGACCTGTATCTACTTGCCCCATCCCATTCTGAGCAGGGAGTGCACTGTAGCAGGACGCTAAAGCCTGTTGGTCCCGGTGCAACACCTCCTGCCCACTCCCTCACAGGAATGAAATGCTCTCAGAGACCCTGAGTACCTGCCACGCCCAGCCCTCCTGGGCAGAAATACCACTATCCTCCTGATGGACATGGAGTCCTCCTGCAACTTCTCCATGGCTGCCCACCTGTGCAGTAAGTAAACGCCGGCCCTTCCCCTGCTGCAGCCTGCACTCGGGCTCCTTGAGCTTTGCTGCCAACCCAAAACTCACCATGGAAAGAGGGCTGACTTTGAGGCAGGAGGGTCTCTGGACACAAGCTTGGTAAGGGGAAGTGTCACTTGCTTTGGTACCTTGGTGGGCAAAGAGAAGGATGGGTGATTACCAGGTATGGGATAGAGAAAGTGATGATCCAAATAGTGTTGAACTGAGTGTGATTTGGGGCAGGCAACTCTTCCCTGCCCCCGCGATCTCAATCTCCCCATAGTTATATAATGGGAACCATTGGCCACGTGGTTCCTAAGGCACAACCCCCACTCTAGAATGCAAGGCTCAATTCAAACCCATGTTTTCTTTCTTCTCCAAGTCCCAGCATATCTTGTGATTGGCTTAACCCAGCCACGCACCAGATCTTGAGACATTTTTAACACGCTAATTATTAGCTGTCACCCCATTCAACTCTCACAATAAGCCTAAAACAGTAGGTGCCATTTTTATCCCTTCATTACAGAAGAAAACATAGAGTTCAGATTTTTGCAGCTCAACAGAAGGGTCCAGATCCTAAGCCAGAGCTGCGTGCAGAAGCACGCCCCTGGGTAGCCACTCATCGCTTGGTGAAGCATATGCAGAGAAATTTTTCCTGGCTGCAGTTGATGAAACAGAGGCCAGATAGGAGAGAGGACCTCCTTCCAAGCTCACAGCAAGGCCATGGCAGAGCTCGGAGAATCCACCCTCATCTGTTGACCAGAACTAAGTCTTCAAAAAGGGATGGTGGGAAACCAGAAGCAGCCTTGGACTCAGTCAGATGACCAGGGCTGAACGAGGCATGGGAGGTGGGGGAGCTGTCAGCTGTGAAAGGCCAAGATCACTTCAGAGAAGTGTTGACTTTGGCCAAGTCCCAAGATTGCTTGTGGGATGGGCAAGGGCTGGGCCAGGAAGCTTCTTTCTTCTCTCCCTTCTTCTGACAGCTCACAATGGTCTCCCCCGCTCATCAGTCACTGGTCCCACAGATCTCTATCTCGTACCTACTATGTGCTAATCACTGAGATGTGCAGCTACAGATGGGCGTCCTGGGTTCTGTCAGAGAGTGCATGGTGACCAGACCACCACAGTGCATATGCTGAGGGTTAGGAGAAGGCGGGCTTACTGGAACTCAGACAAGAGGTGCCTCCCGGAAGCTCAGGCCCAGAGGATGAGGAGGAGCTAGACAAAGTGTTTCTGGAAGATGGCAGCCTCTTCAGGCACAGGAAGTGGGAAAGGAGCTCTGTGCTAAGGATTGAATGTGAGGGTGTTCTTGTTTGCTTTTCTGTTGCTGTAACACTGACAGGAAGCAACTGAGGGAAATGGGTGGAGACAGACTTTTCTTTTGGGGCTGCCAGCTCATAAAAAATGACACAGAGACTAATTATTAATTATGAAAGCTCAACCTTAGCTTAGGCTTGTTTCTAATTAGCTCTTATACCTTAAATTAACCCATATATTTTAATCTATATCCTTCCACGCACTTGTTACCTCGTCTTCATCATGCCCATGCTGCTTATCCCATGTCTGGCTGGTGACTCTGCCTTTCTTCTTCCCAGGGCTGTCTCTGTCCAGAAGCCCCACCTACCTCCTGCCTAGCTGTTGGCTATTTAGCTTTTTATTAAACCAATCACAGTGACACATTTTCACACAGTATAAAGGAATATTCCATGACAAAAGTGTTTATGTGGCTTACACTTCCAGGCTACAGTCCGTCGTCACTGAGGGAAGCCAGGGCAGGAACTGAAGCAGAAACTAAAGAGGAACGCTGCTTACTGGCTCAGTCTCTAGCTCATGCTTAGCTAGCTTCTTATACAGCCCAGGTTGGCCAGGTATGATGTCACTCACAGTGGGCTGGGCCCTCCCACATCAATCACCAATCAAGACAATCTCTCATAGACAAGGCCAGGAACCAATCCAATCTGGACTGCTCCTCAATTGAGGTTCTCCTGCTCCGGGTGACCCTAGGTTATGTCAAGTTGACAACAAACCTAACCAGTACAGAGAGTGAAGGGCAGAGGGAGGAAGCTGGAGAGGAAAACAGGTATGGGTTGCCATGCTGTGAGCCATCCTGCAGGACAACAGGGAGCCATGACAGGGTTTTAAGCAGAGAGAGAGTGTGGGTAGTCCTACGGTTCAGGATGCAGCAAACCTGGAGACAGAAAGACCCGAGAGAAGGCAGCAATGCTTGGGAAGTTGAAGCATGGGGTAGAATGATTTCCCCTGGGAGTTCTGGGACTGTTTTAAAGTTGGATCGCTCATCCTCAATCCCAGTTCACAGGCATAGCCGGCACAGGACCTGACACCTGCTGTGGGACAGCAGAGCCCCACATATCTTCCTGGACCCACCGAGCTTTTTGATACTGTGGTCAGTCTCCTGCACCACAGTGTCCCTCCCTGGGTCAGCATGTGTGATGACGCAGTTCACAACTGTGGCCCACTACTGATGGAAGTTACTAGTCAGCACCTGTGCCCACTGGCCCTAGCCCTCTTCTCTGAGCCCAGGAACAGCTTGGCCTCCTTTCCATGAGAGAAGGCTTGTGTGGCCCTCTGTTAGTTCCTTTCTCAAGGACTCCCTTTGGCTGTTCTATGGAGTGATCCGAGGCAGAGCAGACAGGAAATGGTGCAGCCAGCCTGTGTTTGACCTTGCTGACCTTGCTACTGTCCAGCTGGGTGACCTTGAATGAAACACTTCACTTCCCCAGCCCCAGTTTTCCCATCCACCCTTGGTGCCCATGAGAGATCTCAGCAGATAAAGGCACTCTCTGCCAATTCTCATGGCCGAAGCTCAATCCTGGGGACACAGAGGTGGAAGAATAAACTCCCAGAAGTTGTCTTCACACACACACACACACACAGACACACACACACACACACACACAGATACACACAGACACACACAGACACACACACACACACACACAGACACAGACACAGACACAGACACACACACACACACACACACACACACACACACACACACACACGCCACCCCCAAAAAATTCTTTCAGCAATTTTTTGTTGGTTTTTTGAGACAGTGCCTCTTGTGTAGCCTTGGCTTTCCTGGAACTCTGTAGATCAGCCTGACCTTGAACTCACAAAGATTTGCCTGCCTCTGCCTCTGGAGTTCTCAGATAAAGGTGTGCACCACCACATCTGACCAATAATTTTTTTTAAATGTCTGCTTTCATTGGGTTTCCATGTAGACTTCGCCTATCTATATAATAATAACACTTAGTGATAGCCAGAGTTTTCTGAGAGACCCTTAGGAGCCAGTGAATTCTTACTGGTCTGGGCCACAGGCCTGGCTCTTAGTCAGTGCTCAGAACTTGCTTGGGGGAAAGCACACGGAAAACATGAAGGCACAGAAGCTTGAGGACCTGAGTTGGGGTCCCTTCTCTGCCCCGCAGCTTCCCCGGCTGGTGAATAGTGGTAGTGGAGGTGGCTTGCTGGGTTGAGAAAGACAAGGCAGGAAAGCATAGAGTATTACTGTCATGTCTCCCTGTTTCAGTCCACAGTCTCTGCCAAGCACCTGCTAGGTGCCTAAACATTGGCCCCGGGTTGCACGATATTTGCCTCCAATCTTTGCCTATGTTGCCCTGTACCATGCCCTCCATGACATGGGACGTAATGTCACATGGGACGTGGTTGCAGAGATCAGGGGCATAGCCTGCTCTGGGAGAGCAATCCGCCTGATGCCACATCCCTTTGTCCAGTAAGGGCAGCCTGCAGGCTTCGGTGACCATCATCCCAACACTAAATTCCTTGTCTACGCTGCTGATCATCAGCTGCATCTATGGAAGACATGCGGACGGCGGTCCCGACTCACCCGTCCCAGCCCACCATCCCCATGAAGGACCCAGGTAAGCCACTCCAGGACCATGATGGGCGTGGTGATGTGTAGTGATAACCCCAGCACTTGGGAGGAGGAAGGCCGAGGATGGTGAGTTCAAAGCCAGCCTGGGATACACAGGTAGAGCCCGTCTGGAAAAGAGGTCCGCTATAACAGGGGGGACCCATTCCCCTTTTATTTAGTTTCATCATGAAAAATACCCAATAACAGCTCTGCCATGTCTGCACACTTGTGACACTTAGATGTGACATAAAGAGAAGAAATTCTCATTGCCTTCTCAAGGCAATGAGTGATGATGTGCTCCACTCGGCCACAACTAGGGCGCACGCCTCCTGGATCCCCTGCTTTGCCCAGGTTCTACTGGACATTCCTCAACAACCGTTCAGTCACCTTTGTTACCATGGCCTTGATGACTGTGAGCCATATGCTGCCTCCCTAGAGACCCTAGAACATGAGTGTGTATATGACAGACAGACAGACGGACGGACGGACAGACAGACAGACAGACAGACAGACAGAGAAGGGGGAAAGAGAGGGAGGTGTGAGTATGGGCCCACATACCATGGCACACATGGAGGAAAACTTGGTGGAGTTGGTTCTCTGACCTTTACCAGCAGGTCGTTCTTCAGTGGCAGGAAAGAAAGAAGATAGGAAAGTTGGGGTCAGGACATCTTACACAAGCTGTCTTATGCTAAGCAAGTTTATTAAGACGTACAGCATCGCCAGGCAGCGGTAGCACACACCTTTAATTGCAGCACTTGGGAGGCAGAGTCAGGAGGATCTCTGCGAGTTTGAAGCCAGCCTGGTCTGTAGAGCGAGTTCTAGGACAGCCAGGGCTACACTGAGAAACGCTTGGGGTAAAGGACAGCATCTTACACACAGTCTTCAGGGGGAAAAGGGGACAGAGTTGGTGGGAATGTGCATAAAGGGAACAGAAGAGGTCTCAAATGTGCCACAGGAGCGCAGGGCTACCTTGGTACTGAGCCACAGGAGCGCAGGGCTACCTTGGGACTGAGCCACAGGAGCGCAGGGCTACCTTGGGACTGAGAACCATTTCTTAGGATGGGACAGTTGAGGTCTCAGGAATTCACAGCTCCTCCAGGGCCCTGGCCCAGGCCATTACTGGACTTGCCAAGCATGTCCCTGGCTTTAGACAAGTAGCTATGCTCCTTCTCCATACATCAGAGCCTCAGGAAAAAGCTTCCCTAAAGCGCTCACCCCAGGATATTACTGGCTCTGCCAGGCATGTTCCTGGCTTTAGACAAGGAACTACAGTTTCTCTCTGTATCCATCAGGGCCTTGGGGAAAGCCCTGGTTAGGCCGGCCTCCAAATAGCTCTCTCTTACCACCTTTCTGTGGGTTCTGTGGATCGAGCTCAAGTCATCAGCCTTGTGCAGCAAGCCTTTTACCTGCTGAGCCATCTCGCTGGCCCAAGTTTGTTTTGTTTTGTTTTTTACTTTCAGTGAAGAATGAACACACACACACACACACACACACACACACACACACACACACACACACACCAGTACTAGGGATAATAGGGACACAACTTTAGGCTTTAGGGTTTTTGTTCTGAAGATCAAATTGTCCAGGCTGACCTTGAATTTCTGCTATAGCTTTTGCAGTTTGTGCTTCCTCTGCCTCAACTGCCTAAGCATCTAGGACTACAGGCCTACGTCCCTAGTCCAAGCTGGGGAAAAAAACTTTTATTAGTTAAAATTAAAGGAGAGAAATGAAACTGGTAAGCAGAGTTTACATCAGCATTGCACATACATAGGAGACACATATATAATTTTAGACAAGATTTTATTGTAGTCTAATTTGATCAAAAAAGGTGCATAACATATAACAAATTGTCTTATTCCACTAAGAAGACCATTCCTCACATGCTCAGTAGGACCAATTTTCTTCTAGAAAATTCTGTAGGATTGAAGCTTCCTGGGTGTACCTTCTCGTACATTGCTGCAGATAGTGTTGGATATTTTAGCTTTTGGTTGAGTTTTCACATTTTCAAAATATATCAAACTGGAAAGGACACAACATAATGGGATGTTTGGAAGCACCAAAATCAAGGGGAAATAACAATCATATTGTAATCTAAACATTGAAAAAAACAGCAACACTAAGAGGATTGAAATTATCCCCCCAACTTTAAGAGAAGTGAAAGAATAGCCAGGATATGTTGTACTCCTGGGTATGTGGAATGGTTTGATGTAAAGAGCCAATGAATAGGTGGGGAAAATCAGAGGAGCTCGTTAAAATTTGAATCTTTCTTTAGATTTTTGGTTTCTCTGTTTTCCACCAAGGATGAAGTAAGATAATCCAGGAAAGGTCCGAACTGACCCAGACACTATATGTAGACTCCTGAAGTAATAAATTTTGTTTGTTTCTTTTTTTATTTAGAGAATACTTTATTAGTTTTTGTAATCAAACCCACATAGATAAGACCTTACATATTTAATACAGTGCATTACCCCTGTACAAATGGAAAAAAATTAAGTTCAACATTTCTAGATCAATATGGCTGTTAATTTCTGTACTATGCCAACTCAACACAGTAAACTGGGATACTTTTTTCCAAAGTTGACAGCACAGCTAAAGTTTCCAAAAATTCAAATTATATAATATATATATATATAGAGAGAGACCAATAATAGCAATATGTTATGCATCAATAGCAGCAACAGCTTTTCCAGGTTCTGCAGTCATTTGAACAAAATTGTAGAGACATCCAGAACACTCCATTTAAAAAACAACAAAAAAAATGTAAAAAACAAAATCCCAGAAAACAGCACAGTTCTGTTACTCTTGTGGTACCTGGCACCATTTTTTTTAAAGTTAGCTTCTCAATCATCATCTGGAAGGAAACCATTCTGAGCAACATCATTAAAAACAGCTCTGATAAAGCATGGTCACTACTATGTATCATAAAGCAGGTCCACATATGAGTGAGTACACATCATGTTTGTCTTTTTGTGATTGGGTTACCTTGCTCAGAATGGTTTCTTCCAGTTCCATCCACAATATTAGACTTTTTAACTGCCACAGTGAAAACTTTTGTAAATAAAATTAGTTTAGCAATATATTTAACCCAATATATACATACAATTCGATTCAGTTCATAATTGATACTTTAAAATTATTAACTATTTTTGCAATCTCCTTTTTAAACTGTTTCTTTGCAATTGTTATGTAATTTGTGCTTACACACCTCTCACCTCAGACTAGACACTTTTTTTTTTTTTTTTTGGTTTTTCGAGACAGGGTTTCTCTGTGTAGCTTTGGAGCCTGTCCTGGCACTCGCTCTGGAGACTAGGATGGCCTCGAACTCACAGAGATCCACCTGCCTCTGCCTCCCAACTGCTGGGATTAAAGGCATGTGCCACCAACGCCCAGCAAGACTAGACACTTTTCAAGTGCTCCACCGCCACAGAAATGTGACTGGCACGATGGATGACATAGATTCTGACCCTGAGGATTGGGTGGGACTGGCTTAAGTCTTTCTCTCTGAAGCAAGGGTATCCCTTGAGGAGATTCAAACCAGGAATCCGCATGGTCAAATCTGACTTCTACTTAAAGGCGAGACTAGAGAAGAGTTGGGCTTGTGAGACAGGTCACAAGGCTGAAGGACTCCAGATGAGGCAGTGCTGTCTGAGACTTGACAGTGGGAAGATAAAGTCAAGAACTCACTAAGGGGCTGAGGCAGCAGACATTGTTGTGATCATGGCCATCACATACTAAAGCTGTCTCTCACCTGTCCACCTTTACACACCTGTCTTGTCCCTCCCCAATTGTCTTCCTTTACCCTCTCTGCAAATGAAAATGGCAAGTCCTTCCCAATCTCCGTGGGAGGTACACACATAAAGAGGTTCACAACAGGAGATCACGGAGCTTCTCTCTTCCCTTGTTCAGTCTTCTCAATGTCATCCCGAATTTAATCCCCAAGCCAGAATGTAAGAGCCTGGAACAATTCTAGTGCCCCCCCCCAATATATCTAGGCTGGGACTTGGGGGTTGAAGTAGGAAACCCTTTCAGTTGCATGGATGTGGTCAGGGTTGTATTTAACTGGGTTATAGTTTGGCTAAGTCAGTTCAATGAATGACCGACAGTGAGGGAGTTGAGGGTTAATGCAATGGAGTGATTACAAAGACTACCCATGGAATTGAAGCTGGTATAAGAACCTTTCCATGCTGTTTGTAACTACTCCAGCTCTCTCACCTCTTTATCCTACTTGTAAACACTGAGTAGAAAAGCACTTTCCTGCCCACTTAAGGTTGGCTTGGGTCAGTTTGTTGGTGATAAGTCCTAGATGAAGCAATTGCCATCAAGACACTCCCAAGTTCACAATTCTGACTATTTGAAGTGCTGGCTTCTTTCATCACGTGAATCTCGAAAGGACTGTGAGTAGAGCTCTCCAAAGGCCCACAGTCTTTAAGTAGTACAAACAAGAAATAAATGCCCCTTTTTAAAATTTTACAGTCTAAACCACTGAAATGTAGGGACCATTTGTTACTGCACCACCACTTAGCCTATCCTGACTTATAGGACCAGAAGAAAAGATATTAACATGGCGAGCATTAACACAGAATGTAGGATTCATTGCAGTGCCTGGTGTTGATAAGTTGGAGTCAGATCACAAGAGAAAATAACTGGAAGTGCAGCAAATGCTGCTCGGAGAATTAGATTTATGTCACTGTCTAGCATGTGGCTCTGTCGTGAGTGGCAGAGATGGAGAGAGGGCAAGATCTTCAAGAGGTCTAGAAATGGGTTAACAACATTGGAAGGCTCACCTGTGTGCATGCCATAATTCTCAAAGTTTAAAACTGTTACATAGCCTTGGAGTGGCACTCACAAACTAAAAGTCGTATTGTTTCTACCAGAGACTAAGTGATGAATGCAATGAGAGCCAGGGCTTTGTGTCCTCTTTTGTGTCCCCAGTACCTGAAACAGTGCCTGTCAGAGAAGGCACTTTGTCAATACATGCTGAAATGTGATCTGATGAAGCAGAGTGCACTACACCAAACACTTGGGTAAGTAAATCTCACTGGGAAAAGAGTTCCCTCCAACACTTACCATCTCTGTTCTGCACTCTGTCTTCTTTGGACGGACCACAGTGGTTGTTTTCTCTCTGCCCATCCCTGTGTCTTCACTGTTGATTCATCTTATTTTTGCAGGAAACCTTGAGGAGTGCCTTTTAAAACTCCTCCCCAGTGACCTGTATGCTGGAAACACTTCAGAGCCCATCCCACATGTTACTAACCACGGACGCCATTCTCTCCTGTCTTCTCCTTTTTGTTCCCATTTAATTCCATCGACAAATGTCTTCCATTCTTTTTCCAAATGAACCTTATTGTCATCTCCTGCTTTTTACTCTCATAGCCATTGCCTCATTCAAGTTTCTATCATCTAGTGTATGAGATTTTACCTTGAAACTAGGCAACATAAAACCTCAGTTTCTGTCCGTCGGGAGCCGAGATATGGCTTAGCCAGGTGCCACTGACTCAGGGCCTCTCACATGACTGCATTCTATGCTGCCATGATCCCAAACCCAGCCTGGTGGCAAGTTCACTTTCATGCTCTCGAATATGGCTGTTAGAAGACTTCCAATCTGGCCTTTGGTCAGAATCATCGGTTCCTAGACAGACAGACATGTCCACAGCAAAGCTTGTAACATGGTTGATGTCTTCCCCCTGAGCAAGAGTAGTTACCTAAGATAAAACTAGTCTCAGTCATGATTTCATCACTCCTAACATACTCTAACATAACTGTTCTTTAAGATAATGGGCCTTTAATCCCAGCACTCAGGAGGCAGAGGCAGGCGGATCTCTGTGAGTTCGAGGCCAGCCTGGTCTCCAGAGAGAGTGCCAGGATAGGCTCCAAAGCTACACAGAGAAACCCTGTCTCGAAAAACCAGAGAGAGATAGAGATAGAGATAGAGATAGAGAGAGAGAGAGAGAGAGAGAGAGAGAGAGAGAGAGAGAGAGACTCTGCCCTTACTCTGAGAGAGAATTGAACCAGGGTACAGATACAGGTGCTGGATCATTGATGACCATCTTAGAGACTGCTTGCCATACTCTTTTCAGGCCTCCTACCTCATCATCTAATGACACCTTCTCTCCCTGCCCAGAAATTCTGATGACTCACTGGAACACTCAGAGATTACTCTTTCATAACATGCCCCCCCCAGCCACCAGCCCGTTCACACCATCCATTCTGCACTTGGACTCCCAAGGACTTTGCATTATCAGGCCACTATTCCTGTCACATGTCATTCCCTTGAAATGCCTCTGCTTCTTAGCAAACCAGCTCTGGGCTGAGCAGGCAGTTATGTCTATCTCCAGTTAGACAAGCTTCAGAGGTCTTGCTTTTCTCTAAGACAGCCCTCAGCACAGCTCTTTCCACTTGACTATTTCATGGGATCACAAATTTAACATGTTCAGGAGCCCATTTATTTCTTCCCTGGGATTTAGCCGGCGTTGCATCTTGGAGCCACCCCTTCCCATTTCTTACAGAAACCTGGCCCCTGGTCTGCTCTGGTTATACAAGACCCTCACCAACTCCATTGCTGTTGAAATGTCTAGAGAGCAATCATTTGGGACAGGGTGCTACTAAGTCAATACACGTGCAATTATGCTCATCACCAGCTGCCTACACACACAGGAAGAAACTGGGTGAGTTTCTAGGGTTAGGCAAAGATGCTCCCTAACCTGCTCCTCTCGTTACTGTCTATTCTTAGACAAGTTACTTCACATTTAAGCTTCTGTTTCCTCATTTATAAATCTAAATCCCTTAAGTAGTCACTCATGGTTACCATATACCAAGAACTGTTCTGCATGTTTTAAATATGTTAATCAAGCATCATATAAAGCAGGTTCTATAATCCTATTTTACAGACACAGAAATCATGGCACAGAGTAGCTTACACTGCAAGATGCTGCTAATAACTGGTAAAACTAAGATTATGCGACACCGGCAGTGATGGTGAGAATCTTCGTCATAAAATTCACTACACGGGGTTGTGTAGGTAAAATGAAATAATGCAAATTAAAGCAAGGCAGGGTTGACAGTAGGCATTCATATTTTTAAATGCCAAGTATCTTGGCCTGGAAACGGAGAATTCGTTCAAAGCCTCCGGTTTTCTGCAGGAACCTGATCAGCAGAGACATCCGCACCGTTTTGAGGTTCTATGGAAGGCTCCTACTTAGTTGGAAGCAATTGCAGCTGGTGGAGTAGGAGGCCGCTTCCAGCAGGGCTTGGGTTCCCGGGGTCTCTGAGCACGCAGAGACCGGGTCCGCCCTGCCCCACGCCGCTTCCGGCGGGGTTGACAGTTTTCCCTGGGAGCCCCGCCCTGGGCGAAGGCTCGGGTTTCCATTAGTGAAGTTGGGGGACAGAGCTGTGTCTCTGGTTCTTAACCTATGGATCCCGCAGTTTTTTCGGCTGGAATAATCGGGTAAGTCGAGTCCTCCTCCCGGCAGGCAGAGGGCGCAAAAGCGCAAGGATCGAAGCCGAAGTGACGTCACGAAACGGAAATCTGCCCTGTTTGGGAGTAATGTTGAAAGGTTTCCCCGAAGCTGGCTTCCCTCGCACTTTTGGTTCCGCAAGGCGCTACTTAAATGCTTTCCAGCTCTGACAATCTTGATTTATGTCTTCAGATTAGAAAAATCAGTGTCCTAGATAAAGGGACCTTTCATATCCACTCAGTGCGTCCCCTCCAAGCTGAAGGAGAACCCCGAGAAGCGGGCGGTGCTCGGCCAAAGGGGGCCCGGGCCAGGAACCTCAGCATTATCCAGACTCATGGAGGGAGGGACTTCAGAGTCCCAGGAGAGGTTTTCTAGGTTAGGGTTGCCCAAGTAAGCAAACAAAACGCAGGACGCCCTGTTAGATCTGAATTGCGATAAATGAGTAATTACTTGGCCTAAAAATACCTCAAATATTGCACGGATGGATACACACACACACACACACACACACACACACACACACACACACACACACAAATTATTCATGTGCATTCAAACTTAACTTTCCATGTTTTACCTGGCAATCCTATCACTAATGCCACCTAGGACGCCGTGCTAAGGTTTTCTCTCCCCCCCCCTTTTTTTTTCTGGCTTTCTATATGCCTACAAGTCTCTCGAAGTAGCTAGTGCTCACTAAGTGTTTCCAGTTCTGTTCTGCCCAGGTGTAACTCTGAGATTTTATGTAGGGCTCCCAGTTTATCCATATGGTGACTGCACAATCTAAGACTCCTCGGGAGCTAAGAGATCAAACACCCCCTCAGACTTCAAAGGTACCTTCCATCTCTAAGACTAGTGTATTCCAAAGACACTAAGGAACTGTTATGTGAACAGTAGCCTGAGAAGAGGCTGGAGAGCTGCGCAGAGAGGGCGTAATGTAGCCTTTATTGGCATCTCAGTGGGAATCAGCTGAAGGATTTTCGGGCAGAACTGGGAAATCACCCGAAGGGAAAATGGGACTCTTGTTTCATATCGCTGATGGCCAGGATGTCAGAGCTCATGATTTTACACAGAAAGGGGTTCTAAAAATGCATCAGAGGGGTCAGAGAATCCCTATACCCTTGCCTCGCTGTGGTCCCTTTACTGCAGGAAGTAGGCTAGCTTGAACAGGTGAGTTTCCTGGGATTGGAGTGGGGCTTTCAGGACAACCTATCTCCCTGTGACCTCGTGAGGCTCCCAGGCTGGGCCTGCTTCCCCCAGGCTGGAGGAAGACAGAAAAGAGGGAAAAGCTCCCACCGGGTCTTCTCCTGCTGTTCTTTTTAAACACCATCTTCCCAAGGTCCTGATACATATGTGTTTCAGAAGTGTGTAGGACTCCACACTGTACCATTCCCCATTCCACTGTATGCTACTAGAGGATACACAGGGACTTATCTCTGCATTGCCAATCTTGCCAATCATTGCCACAGAGCACAGGCACATTAAGTGTTGAATAAATGCTGAAGGAATCACCTTCGATGTAAATGCTAAGCCCTGGTTGGGGGACTTAGCCATTTGCTTCCTCTGAATGATCCTCAGAAAGAAAGATACTCAGTGGTCATTGTTCTACACGAGAATTAATAGATTCAGATAGGTGAGAAGCCATCTGTTCATTTGCCATAAAATGCACTTGCTCTGATCTGGGTGATGAGAACACAGTGAACAAGGGAGTTCCTGCTGTCAGAGGGCTCACCTGCTAGGCAGCCTGAGAGAAAATGCGGACAGACAGCTGCTCTGACAAAAAGAAAAACCAGTGAAGTTTCCTTGGTATGTGCTGTTTTTCAAAGGGTGATCTTAGAAGTCTTCACCCAGAGAGCACATTTGAGTACAAGATCCTGAATGAAGAGAGTGAGCTGCAGAGGGATTGTTCTGGGGAGAGGGGTCAGTAGATACCGGCTCGGCTGTGGGTGATAGCAATAGCGAGGAGGCTGCTGTGGCTGGGACTAGCAAGAGGGGGATAGTATAGAAGTCAGAAGTCGTTGATGAGGGCTTTAGGGGCCATGTTTAGGGAAATGAAGCCACAGAGTGACAGGATCTGGCTTCTGAGTGAGGGGTGAAAGGGAAGAAACCGGCCTTTAGAGGGAAAGCTTTGGGTGCCTGTTTTGGGCAGCAGCAGGAGGTCTACTGACTTTCCAGGAGCAAATGAACATGAGGAAAAGGCAGGACTAGGTGTCAAAGTGTTAGAAGGATTATGTCCCTTAGTGAGGTCCTAGAATAGAATGCGTCTGTGAGGGCCACTATTTTGGATACTGCTCCATGGGGACAAATGCCTATGTGGCCAAGACTCAAGGAATTCAATGTCTATGTTCAATTTCCTCAACACTGACCCAAAGCCCCTTACCATTCCTTACATTTAATGTTTGTTTCTTCTTTCTCTTTGGAAAAGGAGGTGAGAAACAATGGAAAAGAAATGATTCCTGGGATTGGAGAGAAGGCTCAGCAGTTAAGAGCACTTGCTGTTCTTGCAGAAGACCAAGGTTCAGTTCTCAGTACCCACATGGCAGCTCATAACCACTATCTCAAGGGATATGACATCCTCTTTAGGCCCCTGTGGACACTGTATGCATGTGGTACATATACATGTTTTCAGGCAAAGCTTTCACACATACAAAATAAAAATAATAAATCTTTTTAAGAAGAAATGAGTATGAGTATTCTCAAGTATGCCACATCATTAAGGTCTGTCCTCAGAAAAGGAAATAGGACATAAACGTACAAAAGATGCCAGTGAAAGAGACAGCTACTCAAGCTGCATACCAAGCTGGAAGTCACTTCAAAAGCCACCAAAGCCCTCCAGTGAGGCAACAGTTAGTTCTGACAGCCATGGCTCCGCAGGGACCCTCCACCTTTGAGAGCAGGTGCTTGTTCCAGAAGGAAAATGAGTCCTCAGATCCCCTAAAAATGATGCATGAGTGGGTCCAGGTGTGCTCAGACAGCTGATGTGGTCATCTCAGAAATGACCTCACAGATGCTGAGACCAGTGTGGGAGTCCCTGTAAAGTGTGGCTCTGGGTGGCTGATGAGAACCACGGAGTAGTAGCTCCTAGTGATGTTCCTGAGTTGATTCCTAAGCTTTCAACCTGCTTATTTTCCAAACACAAAGACTAGACCCCAGTCTTAGAGAGACAGACACCTTTGGTTTTGGAGGACACAAGGCACAATGACTCAGAACCATGTACAAGCCCCACACTGACAGAAACTCTCAAATCAAGTAGCCAGGCTTATCCCAAGAAATGTTCCATAAAGGCAAACATTGTCATACTGATGCCCCAGATGGGCAAGACACAATGAAGGTAAGAATAATGTTGCCAGAGTTGGGGGGAGGAAAAGCAATGGAGGGTGTGGCTCGATGCTAGGAATACACTGAGGAATCTTTCACTCATATTTTAAAGGGTGAATCAACTTGAGCCAGTGAGATGGCTCAGCAGTAAAGGAGCTTTCTGCCAAGTTGACAACCTGAGTTCAGTCCTCAGGACCTACATGGTGGAAGAAAAGAAACAACTCCCAAAAGTTGTCCTCTGACCGACCAACCGACCAACCAACCAACCAACCGACACACACACACACACACACACACACACACCATGACAATGTGTGCCTGCCTGTACACATCACACAATACATAATAATAATTTTTCAAAAAAGTAAAGGTACATTTATGGCATTTGACCCTGTCTCAGGAAAAAAGAGGCTTTAGGACCCCTACAGGAGCTGGGGGGAAGTCTAAATTTGAACAACTTTGCTCAGTGCACACACCACAGCTTAAGACCATGAAGTGCGAAGGAGCCTGTGTCCTGGTAAGAACTGCCAATCTAAGGAGACATCAGGACCCGTGGTACTGGACACAACAATGCTCTGTGGCAGCCTTATTCTAACAGTTGCTGCCTCTGCAAGCCAAATGTGAGGGTTACTCTGCCTTGCCAGCCTAGGAGGAGAGTAAGGGCGTAGTCTACTCACAACCTCCTCGGGGCAGGGAAATGGAGCTGAAATCATAGCTCAGTAGCTGAGCACTGGGCATGGCATGCACAGGGCCCTGGGTTCGAGCCCTAGTAGAGCAAAACAAAACAACAACCCCCATTCCTTTGTTCTCCATCTGGAGCTTCTCAGGGCCAGGCCTTAGCCTTCATGATGCCTCACACAGAGACCACAGCCAGTCATGAGTTTGAGAAAGGTCAAAGCTCTGAACCCCACACCTCAACCAGGCAACTCACCCTGCCTCATGTCATCAGGCATGGAGGCCTGTGAGGAAAACAGGGTTGAGTCAGAGAAGCAAATGCCAGCAGGTGACACTAGGGCTCAAAAGCAGAGACAGGGCTGAGGTGAGGAACGGGTTTCTACATGCCAGGTGGGCCAGTCTCTCAGCCTTGAGAATGATTCCACTGAAGAATTAAAAAAAAAAACTAAATATTTATTTGCTTCATATTTACAAAGGTGGGAAGAAGACTAAGAGCGACCCCAAGCACCCCCCACCCACCATGCCTGGCTGGCCAGGCCCCTCACGCTGCAAAGGCAGACACGGCTGGAAGGGACAGGATTTATGTTGCATACTTGAACTACAGCGAGTGTAAGACTGGTCCTATTTACAGGGCAGAAACACTACAGGTGGAGCGTGGGGGTGGCAGAGCGAGCACCAGAGTCCTGGCCAGAGGGTACCAGCTTGCCGCCTTGCCCACCTCTCCCGAGGCATCTCCTTGGCCCCGCTGGGGTTCTCCGGGAAAACAGGCCCGCTCACATGATGCTTGCTGGGGTGAAAACAGGGCCCACACACAAGGTGTCTGTGATCTCCCAGCCGCAGGACAGAGGTTTGCACACATCCTCAGCATCCTGGTCTTCTGCGGGCAGCAGTTGCCCTCGAAGCGCTTCCCTGAGAGCAAGAGACAAATGGTGAAGGCAGCCGGCGTGGGGACAGAGGCCCAGAGTTACCTGTGGTCCCTGCTTCTACAGTCCTGGCCTCATTACACATAGGATTCTCACCTGAGCCCCAAGCCCGGACAAGGACAAGGACAAGGACAATGGAGACCTGTGGCCCTTGTCCCTACTGTTTCTCCCCTGTGGTTTGCACCAACAAATAAAGGAAAGGTGCTCATGTTTATTGAGATTTTCTGTACATCTGACATTGTGCCGGCCCCTTTACCACCACCACCCTCTCCCCACCTGCCCCATTACCTAAGTTCTTTCTCCCAAAAGCACTGTAGGAACACCAAAACATCTCTATTTTCCCAGAGGAAACTGAGACTCAGAAAGAAGCAGCCTGGTCAAGACTCCTCCCTAACAGATGTGGAGACTAGGACTGAACCCAGTTCTTATCTCCACATCCCACCCTGGTTTAGGGCTTAAAAATAGCCCATTGCCTGCCCCACCCCAACTCCACAAACCGTTGTTATCCTCTGTCCCCATGGGATGAGCAATCCCACCATTTGACCAGCTGCTCCAGCCCACACCCAGTCCAGCCCTGCCAAGCCTGGTCCCTACACAGCCCACTCACTCAAGTCTGTCCCTCGCTGGGATCCGCCATCATCACTGACCTGCGCTAGCCTCTCCACACAGACACAGCATGGACAAGCTCATCTTTCCTAAAGGCAGGCTCTCCTCCAGCACATCCTGCCACATTCATAGTCCACAAGATTGGGCTCTATGCATCCCCAGTATTCACTGTGACATCCCCAGAGGCCACCACAGCAGCTCTCACAGATCCCTTCCCAGTGCCATGCTGTCCCATGCATGTCATCTACCCTCACTGACTAATTCCTCCTCAGCACCCAGGGTCGACACACTGGGACACTGCAGAGCCCTATTCGTATCGTAGAGCACCTCTCCTTGACACCAAGAGTTCAATGCCTGCATCCCTGGCATTGCTTCACTAACAGTAGGGCAGGGGTATGGCTGAATCCCTCATGCTGCAGGAGGCTAGCACCTGGCTAGCACCCAGTAGTTGCTCACTGGACAGACAGACAGACGCTGAGGGTGGGGAAACAGTACAAGGACCATGCCACCTTACCCTTTACCTCTGGGCTCTACCCTCCCCCACCCACCCAGATCCTCCCATTCATTTTCCACACTTGCAGCTTTCTTGTGAGTCCCCGATTTTCACCAGCAACTACAGGTGGATGGGTGGCAGAGAGTCACCTGCATTTATTACCTGGAACAGAAATTCTGACAGAGAAGTGGGCAGGGGTATGGCTGAATCCCTCATGCTGCAGGAGGCTAGCACCTGGCTAGCACCCAGTAGTTGCTCCATAGGTAAGAAGACCTCTCTCTTAGCTGCTTCACAGAATCAGAGATAGATGGGAGGCTCCTCACCTTCGGCTCTTTGTTTTAAATGTAGGTTGGCCCAGTTTCTTAAAACCCTTCGATGGCTCCCTTCAAGACCAAGTCCAGGCTAGGCCCCCAGGGCTCTCAAATCAGTTTCCCTACACGACACTGCTTAAAGATGGACAGAGCTACTGGCAATTCTGTGACAGAACTGGGCCCTCTCAGGGCTTCTCACTCTTCAGCCACCATCTTGGCTGTCCTCCTGGGCACCTGGACTTGCAACGCCTAGCTGGCTTCTGAGACAATTCCATGAACACCCCTTCTCAATGCACAGCTCTCCCTCCCCAAGTCCTTCCCTCTCTATGCCAGCGTCTTTGGATACAGATCTGCACCTTGGCTCACCAACATTAGACACTCCTGTGCCCTCAGGGCCTGCCACAGACCTGGCTTCATAGCAAAATGTGTTAGAGGCCCCTTTGACATGGGAGACTGTCTGACAGGCCCACTTCTCTATGTCAGAATTTCTGTTCCAGGTAATAAATGCAGGTGACTCTCTGCCACCCATCCACCTGTAGTTGCTGGTGAAAATCGGGGACTCACAAGAAAGCCTGCACATTGTTTTTAGTTTGTGGGGGTTTTTGGTGGGGGGGGGTTGCCAAAATACACCCCCAATGACAAAATGACTGTATGGGCAAAATGTAGAACAAGTGTGTTGAGTGGATGAGTGAAATGTGAATCTTGGGATATAGACCCCACTTAGTCTGGAAGGCCTGCATAAAAGCCCCTCCCTGCTGCCCTGCCCTCCAAGCCCTGACACCCATTGTGTGACCTCTCTGGAAGTGACACCAACCCTCAGAGTTTTGTGGGGTGTAAGGAAAGAATGCAAAGTGCCCACGAGGGCTCACGGGTGTTGGCAATCTCCACCTCACACACCTCTCACTCATAGAAGACAGATGGTTCTTCTGACAGGGGCATTACTGCCCCTTCCTAGATGGAAAGACTGAGGTCATTGGCCCAACGGGTCTTTCCCAGGTCACAGAGCTGCCACCTCCACCCCACATCTGTTCACATCCTCCCTCCTGCACCCACAGCTAGAACGGTCTTTACAAAATACTGACTGGACTAGACCAGACCATGCTTCAAACCTGTCCTTGCTTTCTGCTTCCTTTGCTCCGCTTCCAAAGCCTCCTCAGGTCTGGCCCTAGTCAGTCACAAGCATCCTCCATTGGGGAATACACCCATTTGTTCCTGCTGCCCCTCAGGGAGCAGGCTGGGGCCTCTGACAGGGCTGGAGCCCTTAGCCAGCACAGTGCCAGCCACAGGACTGTGTTCACCCTCTGGGGCCCAGCCTCACCTGTGACCATAGCCAGGTGCCCAGCACAGGCCTTACCTAGGCAGCCAGCAGCTCCTTATCAAAATGGATTCCAAAACAGCAGCTTCTCAGCTCTGTCTCCCTATGCTTCTGCCCAACTTGGGTTCCTCCCCCACTTCACAGTGGGACCCCCTTACCAGGCTAGCCGGGACATGGCATAAGTGATTCTGTAGGCCTGGGTCCCCCCGAGGAGGGACTTTGTGTCCATGGTGTAGGCACCCATGTTGTCAAAGACCAGCCAGTCCCCTACGTGTAGTTGCGGCAGCCACAGGCCCTCAGCCACACGGTCAGAACCATCAACGGCTGGCCCCCACAGGCTGCTGCTGTACAGGGGTTGATCCGCAGATGGATTCTGCAAGAGAGAGGGAGGACGTCTCAGCCCCACAGACATGCCACACCCTCAGCACTTCTTCCCTCAAACACCTGCCATAGCGCCCAAAGCCAACAGGATGGACTGGAGGTATGTAAAGACTATCCGACTTCTCTGCACGTGTGCCTTTTACGCTCTAATCCAGATTCCAACACTAGCTGTGTGACTTTGGGCAAGAACATAGATCTCTCTCTGTCTCTGCTTATATTTTTGTTTTTTGTTGTTTGGGTTTTTGTTGTTGTTTGGTTTTTTGTTGGGTGTTTTGTTTTGTTTTGTTTTTCGAGACAGGGTTTCCCTGTGTAGCTTTGGAGGCTGTCCTGGAACTAGCTCTTGTAGACCAGGCTGGTCTCGAACTCACAGAGATCCGCCTGCCTCTGCCTCCCAAGTGCTGGGATTAAAGGTGTGCGCCACCACTGCCCAGCATGTATTTATAAAACAGGAGTAAATACTGCCTGCTTTACAGGACCACTAAAAGGGTAAATGAGTCAGTGTGCGTAGAACATTTAAAGCCAGCTGGCAGAGGACACGGGTCCACAGAGTTCACGTTAATACCACATTTGCTGCTGCTGTCACCGGGTCTGTGCTTCCAGCTGCACACACTCATTCCCAGCCTCTCTTCCAGACCAGCCCTGAAGTGTCCTCTTCTAGGATGCTTGGCCTGGAGACAGAGGCTAGAAGCCCACAGGTGAGTAAGACTGATTCAGATCCTATACGACAGACAGTCATTGGATGGCCTGGCAGAGACTCCTGGCAGAGACTACACAGGGCCCATGGGCCAAGCACACTGACTCCCACTACAGGGAACTCAGGTTCTGAAGGCTAAGGATTTGCTCAAAGGCAAGCTTCTTTTTTCTCTTTCCTTCCCCTCCCCCACCCCATCCCCTGCCTCAGCCTCCCAAGTACTGGGATTAAAGGTTTGCACCACCACCACCACCCAGCAAAGGCAAGCTTCTTTCTTAAATGATTTCCCAATGGAAAAGAAATCTGTGACAGCCCATCTCTGAACAACCAAAGAGAGAAATTCCATCACAATTTAGGGCTCCGGCTGTGCAGGTCCTAAGAGGGGCCATAGCCAAAGGAGAAGCATGGGTGGGTCTTCTGGATGGCCTCCCTGGCTCCTTGCTCGGCCTGCTGCAGCACTGGCTCCATGCCAGCTACTTCTGCTCCTCAGCTACTCTCCAGGAAACCCTGCCTCCCCTCCCTGACACCCTGCTTTCACCCCAGATCTTCCCTCCAAGTCTGCTGTGTTTCCTTTAGGTGTGGACAAAGCATCCTAAGCCCCCAAAAGTGCCACACCCCCAGAGCTCCGTCTTTACAGTACTTTCTATTGGTAACAAAACACTCCAGACAGAAGTGCTTGAGCCTGTCTTCCCCACAGAGTGAATTCTGTCAGCTGAGGGACAGTGTCCACCATCTCCCTGCCCCCCATGTGCCACGGCCTGGCCCTCACAGGTGCTAGTTTCAGTATCTGTAAACTAATGGATGCCCATGAGTGGGTGGCATTTATGGGGACAAGAAAAACAGGAGAAATGAACAGAAGTCATCCAGAGGGTCTGGGAGGAAGCAGTGAGGCCAGCAGGAGAAAGGCCTGCCAGTACCCCAGCCAGTGACAGGAGTGAATGGAAAATGAGGAGAGGAGACATGGTTTCCATATCAAGAAATAAGGTTCATATGGGTGACAAAAATTAACCGGCAATCAGGCCTATCAATAAAGAAAAGCATACATACATTGTCAAGGTTCAGGATGAGAGCTATCCTGTATTCCTGAGTTCCTTCATTCACTGAGCATTTTATTGAGCACCTACTGTATACCAGGCTCTGATTTAGTGTCTATGAACCAAAGTCAGCAGGAACGAACACAAAATATTACATTAAGGAGGAGCCTAATATATCCCTTGTCAGTTTAGCTTTTTCCATGTATTTGTTTTGTTTTAGTTTTTTGGTTTGATTTGGTTTGGTTTGGTTTTTCAAGACAGGGTTTGTCTGTGTAACATCTCTGGATGTCCTGGAACCCAATTTGTAGAACAGGCTGGCCTTGAACTCACAGAGCTCCCCTGCCACTGCCTCCTGAGTGCTGGGATTAAAGGTGTGCTCAGCCACCGCCGCCGCCACCACCACCACCACCACCCTGCTTAGCTTTCTATTCTTATTTACAAGCCTTTGCAATAAGAGGATGTAGCCTTGATTGCTTTGAACTCTTTCCAGTAGCCCCAGTCCCTAGAAAACATGAAGTTGATGAGCTAAGTCCTGAGGATGGGTGCTCTGTGAAGGCATCCACAGGACCTTGGTGAAGGCAGCCTTAAAAGCTCCTCCACAAAGAGAAAAGACACGTCTGGATAAGTTAGCATCCTCTTGCTCATTAATGGTACAAGCTTAAAAACAGACGAGAAAACAGCTGTGTGTGTGAAGCTGGGTCAAAGGCGGGCTTCACCCATGCTAGGCACACACTCTTCCACTGAGCCACACATCCAGCCCTTTATTTTTTATTTTGAAATAGGCACCTCATGGTGGTTCTCTGTCTCTCACTCCTATTCTATTCTATTCTATTCTATTCTATTCTATTCTATTCTATTCATCTTTTTGTGGGACTAGGCATTGAATCTAGGCCTGGAACGTGCTACACAAGTGCTCTACCACTAAACTGTAGCCACAGCTCTCTTCGTTCTGAATATTTGAGATAGAGTCTCCCTCAATTATCCAAGCTGGTGTTGAACTCACTCAGTAGCCCACATGGGCCTTGAACTTGATATGTGAGCAAGACTGTCTCAAAAATAAGAATAAATAAGATGGTAGGGGGTGTAGGGAGAGACCTCTATGCACCTGAGTCACTGACCACGCCCATTTGGGCGTGGCCACAGGAGCGTGAGGTGCCTGTGGGGTAAAAGATGGGGGAGGGGGCACTTGGCCCCTCTCGCCGGGTTCCGGTCTTGGAGAGCTGCTGAGACTGGAGCGCCAACCTGTATCATTGGTTCCTTGTGTAAGTGATTTTTCCCCTAGTAAATGACCCATCTATACCCATATTCTGTGTCTGGTTTCCTTTCCTTAACAAGGGGATGGTTGGGGACGTGGCACATGAGGACCTGAGTTCAGATCTTCAACACACATGTAAAAGCATGGCATGACATGCCTGTAACCCCAGTACCGGGAAGGCAGAGATGGGAGGTCCATAGCCAGCTACTCTTGCTGAATCAGTGAGTGTCTGGCTCAGTGAGACATCTTATCTTAAAAGTGGAATAGGGAACATGGAAAGGCGGGGCACATGGCCTCAATGGGGCCTTGTAACTTTTTATAGTAAATAATTCCCACACCATATAGAATTTTCAAATGGGGGGAAAAATAGTTGGCAGGGCAGCACACAAAAGTAGAGTGTGATCAGAATACACTGTGTGGACATATAGCCAGAGATCCGGCAAAAAATTTCAGCTAATCAAGTATATCCTTACAAAGAGTCGCCGTTGGTAACTGAGAAATTTACCCGGTCACTGTGACACTGGCGGCCTGAGGGAAACTACATGACTTAACGTGTGTTACAACTATGGGTCGGGCCCTGAAAAATAACTCATAATTGTCCAGAGTCTGGCTGTGAGAGAAGCAGAGGCAAAAGGTGGAATAAGAGCAGAGGAGAGGTGAGAGAGGGGTATCGAGGCAGAAAGTGAAGGAACAGTGAAGAAAGGGCAACAGAGGCAGACGACAGAGACAAGCAAAAGGCTGCTCTGGGAGAGGGAAGTGTGAGAGCCGAGGAAGAGAAAGAAGCCTGAGAAAACGATGAGTGAGAGAGTAAAGAAGAAATGATAATGTAAAAAAGTATGAGTATGTGCGTGAGCGTAAGAGAGCTGTGTGAAAGAGCTGTTGCTACACAGGAGAGCTATGCCTAGAGACTGTCTGAAGTGCTGTATGGTGAATGAGCTATGGCTGTGTGGAGGTTTGTGACTGTAATTGAATATAGAAATACGTAACTGGGCAGGGCAGAGATGCTTGTATGTAAACAGACTGTCTACAAAGAGTCCCTTTAAGTTGGAGTAAAGGAGAAGGTCACCACCAGGAAAGTGTGTGCTTGTTCCCTTCTTCTTAGGTTACCAGCAGAAACGTGTGTTTCCCCTCGGATAGAAAAGTCTAGTAACCCTCAGATAAGAATCTTTCCCCACACTCTGAGGCTTTCTCTTCATTACCCTGGAGTGGATCTGGGGTGGGAGGCTGGACCCCCATAGTCAGCAACACTTAGTCCCTTTAAAATATGTTCATTAAATTTATTTTATCTTATTTTACTTTTTTATTTTTGCATGTTTGCGCACGAGCATGTGTGTGAGAGTGTGTGTGTGTGTGTGTGTGTGTGTGTGTGTGTGTGTGTGTGTGTGCTGGGACTTGATCCCATGTCTCAAACATGCTAAGATCTATCACTGACATATAGTTTTATTTAAATACTGATATGTTAAACAGGTTTTTGTTGTTTTGAGACAGAGTCTTACTATATAAACCAGGCTAGTCTCAAATTCACAACCCTTCTTCCTCAGCTTCCTATGTGTTGGGATTATAGGTGTGTGCCACCAAGCTCTGATCTGAAGGCTTTTGAGTTGTGCATATTTGTGGGGTGTGTGTGTGTGTGTGTGTGTGTGTGTGTGTGTGTGTACACATGGAGTCCAGGAGTCAACCTCTGGTGTCACTCCTCCAGAGCCATCTACTTTGAATTTCGAGACAAGGTCTCTGTGGTGGTTTGAATGAGAATGTCCCCATGGGCTCATATGTTTGAATGCTTGGGTCCTAGTTAGTAGAACTGTTTGGGAAGGATTAGGAGGTGTGGCCTTATTGGAGGAGGTATGTCACTGGGAGTGGGCTTTGTGGTTTCAAAAACCCATGGCAGGCCCAGTCTCCTCTCCTCTTCCTTCTCTCTCTCTCTCTCTCTCTCTCTCTCTCTCTCTCTCTCTCTCTCTGCCTGAGGATCAGGATTAAAGCTCTCAGCTACTGCTCCAACACCATGCCCTCTGACACCATAAGCTAGTCCCCAATTAAATGCTTTATTTTATAAGAGTTGCCTTGGTCATGGTGACTCTTTGCAGCAATAAACAGTGACTAAGACAGTATTTCACTGGGACGGGGTGAGGGAGGGGCTTGATGATTAGACTAAGTTTTACTGACTAGTCGTGCCCAGCGCTCCACTGTGCACCGCCCCCCCTCCCCCGCCGCCGCCAGCGCTGGGATTACAAGTGTGCACCACCACACCTCCTTTGTTTGTTTCTTTTTAAATGGGTCAGGTTCCCATGCGTGTGTAACAAGCACTTTGCCAACTGAGCTATTCCCACAAGACCTAGATGTGCTTGTTACATATAAACATCTTAAATATTCATTGAGTTGTCAAAAATAGCCTCTATTCTAGTACTTCCTAAATAGAAGTACAATTGGGTTGGAGGAGGGAGTACATGGTGATTTTATGAGAGTCTTGGGGTAAGATTGTGTTTTGTTTTAAAAAGCCATTGACAGAGCTGGAGAGATGGCTCAATGGGTAAGAGCACTTGCTGCTCTTCCAGAGGCCCCAGGTTTGGTTCCAACCAACCCTGTGGCAGCTCACAGCAGTCTGTAACTCCAGTTCCTGGGAATGCAATGTCCTCTTCTGGCCTCTCCTGGCACTGCACGCATATGGCACCCTTGTAGGAAAACACTCAATAGATCTTTGTAAAAGCATTAGCACCAAAGGAGATAAAACAACAAACTCGCTAAAAATATTTATATAAGAGCAATAGTAAAGTATGCTATTTTGGATGAAAACGCCACTATGCTTGCTATGAAAAGGACACACATGGTAACAGCATGTAAGATAGTGGGAAAGTAACCTGGAAACATGTAAGTGGGGGGCCTAAAAAGGCTCCTGTCTTTTAACCCTGTAAGGTTTTAGGGACTCATTAGAATATCATTCTGAAAAGTGCTTCCATCTTAACAATGTCAAATGAGCCAGCCATGCCGGGGCCATTCTAACAGAGAGCATATGCACGGAAGGAAACTGAATAAGAGCAGCAAAGGCTCCACGGGGCCTGAGTGGCCGTGATGCGGAGACCATGGGGGGAGGTGGTCATTTTACAGGAGCAGACGACTAAAACATGACCCCTCCCCCAGGGGCTCAGTCTGCAGAGAGCAGGCCCTTCCACCTCAGGACACTTCACCCCTCCAAGGCCAGTTTTCCCTCTATGAGATCAACGGCTTGCACCTTAAAGGATTCTTAGAAAAATGAAGAGAGTAAGGACACATGAAATGCTCAACTGGGAGCCCACTGTCATAACATGGTCTCAACTGTCACCAAAGCGCAAGTGACACTGGCAGCAATGGAGCACTGTGTGCGGATAGTGGAAGAGGAGCTCGGACGGAGGAGGAGCCTGGATGATGAGCAGAGGTCATTAGGGCAGAGGTCATTAGGACACAGAGGTCATTAGGGCAGAGAGGTTTTTTTCCCTCTGTCTGAAAACTTCCTTTCAACTTTAAGTTGCCTATACACATTTCCAAAGTCTGTTTGACTCCAGCAGTGTACACAAGAGGGTTATAAAAAGTTGAGGGGGCACATCTGAAAGTGGGAGTGGGACGTGGGGACATGGGGAGAGATGAGAGTAGGGGAATGGGAATAGACATGATCACAACATGTGATTTACATGTATGAGATTGTTAAAGAATAAATAAAACATTTTTAAAAGTAGGAAACGGGAACTGGAGGTGGCCAGTCTGGCTCCTAAATCTGTATAGTAGGATATGAGTTGCCACAAGAATACAGGATGTAAAAAAACCTGAATTCTTCCATGCATCAGGGAGGCTTCCTCAGACAAGCAGATGTAGCGGGAACCATATTTAACTTTGGAACAAGACCTCCCAAGGCTACTGCACAACGTGTATGCCTCTGAATGGGCAGAGATGGCTCCCCCTGCCTGCCACGGGATAAGGAGAAAGAGGGACCTTGGGGAGGTAGGTGCTGAGGTGTGAGGATAGACCAGCAAGCATGTCTGTTTCTTTCCCCACTCAGCCACGCCCACTAAAGCTGCTGGAAGCTCCAGTTCCCTGCTCATATGAAAACCCATTACAATCCAATTTTCCTTGTAGGGACTAACTCCAGAGTGAGGAGCCACAGATGTTTGTCAAGACACTCTGTGCTGGAAACAGAGTCAAACAGCTAGGGCTAAACTGGTTGAAGGACTTTGTAGCCACAAACAACAACAACAACAACAAAAACCTGTAAGATGAGTTGATGACACAGCATATAAATGAAAGGAAGATGATGAGACAACACAACCCCAGTGTTTACAAAAATGAATGAAAAACAAATACAATATTCTGCATGTTGAGACTGTGAGCATCTTCACCCTTGGTTTCTTTTCTTCCTTTCATTTCTGTTTTCCTTTTTTGGACAGGTTTTCTCTATGTAGCCTAGGCTGACCTTGAACTCAGGATCTTTCTGCCTCAGCACCACGAGGATTGAGATTCCAAGTGCACACCATGCCTAGATCTTTTGTCTATTTTTAAAACCATTTTTAGTGTGCATTGAACCCAGGGCCTCCGGCATGTTACAAAAGTTCTCCACCACTGAGCTACACTACCAGCTGAGAACACAGTTCAGTGACAGAGCACAACTCAGATGTCCGAGGCCTTGGGTTTGAGCCCCAGTAGGCACCACAAAAACGAACTAAATAAATAGGAGTTAGAAACAAACACGGACACAGGATGAAGGCACATTCACAGGGGATGAACTCACCTTCTGCAGGGTGGGGGTGGGGCAGTTGTTGTCAAACAGGACTGAGTTGAAGATCCCATAAACGCCCTCATCAAGGTGGTACACGATGGTCTTAGGGGCGGAACTGGTTTCCTCTGTGAGGAAGGGAGAGAACGGGGCCACACAAGCAGAACATGAGGGGCCTGGAGTCAGAAGCTGGCACTACAGTGGGCTCAGTAAGGACAAAGCTGTGGGGTAAAGGGGTAGACCCCGCAACAGAAGCCACTAAAAGCCATCTTTCCGGTGATGTGGATTGGATTCACTTTCGTGTTGGGAAGACTCCCCTTGCAGCTAAGTCACGGTGCCAGAACACAATTCCCTGTTTGCATTTGAGCCCACCCAAGCTCAGATCCACTTGCTCAGAGGCACATGACAGGAAGGAGCTATGTCACAGTAAGAAAACAGGCGGACTAGACTGACTATCCCCCAAGTCTGTAAGACGCCAGGAGAGTGCATGAAAACATGCACACCAACCACCTGTGCTGCCTGGAGCCCCACGCTGCCAATAAACTCTCTGAGGAAGACCACACCACTGTGACACTCTCCAGTGTGAGGCTCCTGGAGCAGGGGGCAAAGCCGCAAATCAGATTCACTGACACCTGTCACTCACAGAGCTCCGAGAGATCCCTATGGGAAGCTTAATCTATCTGGAAGGACAAAGAAGGGTACTGATGCTGGCAGTGTGGGCAGGGGGGCTCCGAGAGGCATCCTGAGCTGAACTTGAAATCCAGCACTGCCCTTCATCAACCCTGTGACCCTGAGCTGATGACTTAACTGCTCCCTGCCTATGTCCTGTCCCCTGTAAAGGGGAGGTGAACAAATACAGTGTCATGAAGTTGTAAGAAGAATGAGCAACGGCCTGTACTTTGAAGAGACAGACAGACAGACATGCGGTCAAATGCAAGCTCACCTCTAGCTAACTATTACGTAATTCACTTACATTCTCTTTAACTCCATTCCTCATCCATAAAGTGGGGCCAGTTAAATACCTATTCACCTGAGGTTGCTTTGTGTTCCATGAACATAAAATACAAACTCACTAGGGACTAGAGCAGTGGTTCTCAACCTGGGGGTCGAATGACCCTTTCACAGGGGTCACCTAAGACCATAAGAAATATCAAATATTTACATTGCAATTCATAACAGTTGCAAAATTACAGTTATGAAGTAGCAATGAACATAATTTATGGTTGGGGACACCCCCCCCCAACATGAGGAACCGTATTGAAGAGCTGAAGCAGTAGAAGAGTCGAGACCACTGGCATAAAGGGATAAAATTGTCTTGGGAGTCAGGGGAACTGACTGCAACTTTCCCTACAGCAAACACCCATTCTCCAGAAGGCCCCACCCCTGCTTAGCCAGCCACTGTCTCAGCTCTGGGGAAGAACTGGACTCTGCTGCCCACCGGGCACCTACCCTCCCTGCTGGGCTGGTCCAGAAGAGCCTCCTTCTTGGCAACGATGCTGACGGCCACAGTGAAGGCAGAAGTCACATAGTAGCGTCCCAGCTCAGCAAGGATGTCCACACCGCAGCCCTCAGGGAAGTACAGGTCCAAGGCCGAGTTGATCACAGAGGCAATCTGGTAGAGAGGGGTGCATGCAGGACCGTGTGATTTCAGGAATAATTTGGCAGTTGCTAAGATCCCAGCTGGTAATTGTGAACAGTTGGTCAGGAAGGCCCATTGGGGGTGGCGGGGACACAACACTGGAGTCTTGAAGACCTAGTGGTTGTACAGCTCACTCGCCCAGATAATCCCACATAGAGGGGTATTCTTTCCTGTAATGCTTGCTGCTTGGATTCCAGATTCCCTGGCATGGATCGTTCCTTCATAAACAACCAGCTTGTTAAAGAGCAGGTTAGGTCCCAGAAAGAAATAAGAATGCTGAGCTGGCTTTGTCATTCAGGATGGGTGAGCCTGGTCACTGAAAACTTTTAGAATGGCCCCTTTCACTCTTATGCAATGATATATACAATCAGTTATGTGGATTGAGGGTTTGTCATTGCTGTTTTGTCTTTATGGGAGAAGGATTGGTTATTTGAGCTAGGGCCTCATGTAGCCCAGGCTGGCCTTGAACTTCTGATCTCCCTACATGCACCTTCCAGGTGCCGAGATTATAGACATGCAATACCATCTCCAGCACATGTGTGTTTTTATAACCTGTCACACTCAACGGACCCTGAACATCCTCCTATGAGAATACATGTTTTCAACACACTCCAGTCAGTCCAAGCACCAGGAAGTACACTAGATTTCTGCAATGTGCAAGGCTGCAATTCTCAATTGAAGACTAATTTCTGGGGCATCTGGAGCCTTCTCTCAGGGTCACTTCCTACAGATAGAGGCTACAGAAGTATTGTACTACTGAAGAGATGCACCCCAACCAAGTGGTGGTGGCACACACCTTTAATCCCACCACTGGGGGGGGGGCAGAGGCAGGCAGATCTCTGAGTCTGAAGTCAGCCTGGTCTACAGAAGTGAGTTTCAGGACAGCCGGGACTACACAGAGAAACCCTGTCTCAAAAATAAATAAATAAATGAGAGAAAAAGGGAGGGGGGCCCAGGGGTCGGAGTGGGAATCCCTATGGCACATTTGCATTGCCCTTGGCCCACACAGTGACAGTAGAACAAAGGCTGGTTTTCCTTCCCAGCCCTTTCCCTCAGGTTTCTTGTCAGCCCATTGGAGTGCGAATAAGCTGCACATACTCAGACTGTCAAAGGGCTCATAGCATGTAAATATGTCTTGACTGAGCCTCTAAGGAGCCTAGCTAAGTGCATGGGCTGGAGTCAAACAAAGTGAGGGGTGCAGTCAGCTCTGCTGTGGACTCCAGAAGTGACATAAACTCTACAAGCCCAGCTGAGCCACAACAGAGTTAATAAGTAGCAATAAAATCCAGGAAAGCACTAAGCCCAGTGTGACACACAGGCCAGATGTATTACAGTGGGCTCTCTATGCTCGCTATGCCCCCCCCAAATGGCCTTTAAGCCATCCTTGACCACACACAATTACCTCTTCAAATCTCACTTTGGCTCCCTCTAAGCCAGGAAAACCGCCACCAAGGTCCAGAATGTTCATCGTGTGGCCCAGCTCGGCACCCATTTGAAACACGAGCCGGGCATCCGCGATGGACTGGGCGTAGGCCTGAGGGTCAGGACAGCCACTGCCAATGTGAAAACTGGGAAGGGAAGAAGAGCCTCGGCTTACATACAAGGTCCAGGTGTGCCCATGTTACAGATGCAATGACTGAGGACCAGAATATCTCATGGACTACACAGGGTCACGTGGTAAGATAGGCACTTCTCCCATCCCTTCATGCTTCCCTGGAGAGGAACCTTCTGGGATGAGAGTGAAGGTCCCAAGGTACCCAGATCAGGATACACCTGTCAGTGATCATGTGGCCAGGGCGAGTTTCTAGGCTCGTCTAGCTAGATCTCACCATCTACAGACTGGGGGAAAGTCCTTAATGAACAGGGTGTGGAATAAAGCCTGAGGTACTCAGCATGGAACACAAAGCTCTGGATAGACAAAGCTGGAGAAGTGACCATAACTATGCCCTATCTCTGCATAGAAAGAAACAGCTCCAGAGCATGGCTACAACCTCCTGCTTATAGGCATTCAGGACTCTCTCAAAGCCTTGTCTGTGGGAGGAACCTCCTGGGATCAGACCGTCCAGGGACTGTGGAAGGGATGCTGACAGCTTTTCCTTCTAAAGAAAAGACACTGTCTGGCAGCGGCGGAACTCCAGGTCGTGGGTCTGGTGTGGGCAGGGTGGTGGCTGGCTCCCAGTGCACACCTCACACCCACCACCTCCACGTGGCTCTTCTTGGCGTTTTCAAGCAGATGTCTGCAGGATTTCAGCGACGCTCCAAACCTCAGGCTCAGGTGATTCAGAGAGTGGGAGTCCTGGGTAGCAATGCACAGAACCATCCTGTGGAGAAACGGAGCATCCCAGTGAGTGGCCCCGGCCTGCCACACCCAGCTGCTGCTGTAGGGAGAGACCCTAATTACAGGGACTGTGATATATGGGCGTGGTCACAGGTTTGTGGCAGGCGGGGTGGGGGGGGGAGGCAGCAATCTGGGTCCAACCTGCTCGGGGTCCCAACCTGGTCACTGGTTCCCTTGTGTGAGTATATCCCCTAATAAATTACCAGTTATTAGCCTATCTCCGATTGCATTTGTATTCATCAATATGCTCCTCTTTGGACTATTGAGCTGGGAACCACATAGCTGAGAGGCCAGAGCTCACAGCCTTCCTAGGTCCCCCTGCACTGCCAATCGACTTCTAAGTCACCTGCTGGATCCAGATCTCATCTGCCCTCACCCAGGCAGTTTTCATACAGTTGTGGGCATATCACACAAGAGGGAACCATGTGTCAAACAAATTCCTAAGGAAAGTCCTGAAACACAAGGGGTGCTGTGCTTTGGATGAACCAGAATGGTTCCTGGATCCCCTGGATTCCCTGGGACACCTCTCTGGATCCTCAGAATGTCAAGGACTATTAACAGTCAGAGCAGAACATCTATCCCTGCTCCCTCCCAGAAACCATGTGCACTGGTCCCCTGGGCCATGACCAATACTATTGTGTCCCTCACCCGTTGTATAAGGTTTACTCAAGCAACACACTTCTGGACATCCTTCAGATGGTCCACACTGTTCCCAACACCAACATCTTTGCTTGCCTTGGCTGTCTCTGCCTCCCCAAATTTCATTCATCCCTCAAGGCCCAATTCAAATGTCATCTTTCCTGAAGTTGTGACCTCCATAGTATCTTGGGCCTTTTCTACCTACGGCTGCAACAATTCTGCCCTGGATCTGGGTCTTGCCCAGGAGTACCACCCCATCCTCCCATAAGTGTGGTGGGATCCAAGGAGCATCCAGGATGGAGACCTCTCCCCTGCTCCCCACTCCTTCCCCCTCCACCGTCGCCCATCGGCCCAGCCTCCCTGCAGAAGTGGTCCTCGGCTTACTTGGCACTGGGGTGGCTCTTGACCACCTTGGCCAGCTCCACTTCATTGTCGAAGCTCAGCAGCCTCACCCCATGCTTGGCAGCATACTTGATCTGTGCAATTTGCTTACAGGGGTTGGCACAGATGATCTTACTGGCAGGGACACCGATATGCTGGACCAACTCCATCTCTGCCTGTGAAGTCCAAAGGTCATGGTGAGGAGGCCCCGGGGCCTGCTGGCTGTGGAGCCCAGGGATGAGGGGCAAACTCAGCTATACACTTGGCATCAACATGAGTGGGCCCGCTCTCTCTCTCTTTTCTTTCCCAAGACAGTTGTAGACCAGGCTGGCCTAGAACTCAGAGATCTACCTGCCTATGCCTCTCCAGTGCTGGGATTAAAGGTGTGCAACACCACTGCCCAGCTAGTGGGCCAGCTCTTTAAGACATCAGATATACTCATGCTCTGATGGCAAGGCTGCCGCATACATGGTGGCATACTGCACACTCCTGTCCTGGGGGGGGGGGTGAGGTCCCATTCATATCAAAGATAGGCGTAACGCCTGTCAGTAGGAAAATCTCTCATTCTAAAGCAACCAGTATATTTATTCTAAAATGTAAATGCCTTTAAAGGGAGGCGTGCTGGGCTGAAGAGATGAGATTGAGCACACTTGTTGCTTTTGCAGAGGACCCGGATTCAGTTCCCGGCAACCATGTAGCAGCTCACACCCATCCATAACTCTGGTTCCAGAGGATCCTCAGCGGGCACTAGGTAGGCTAACCATCCATATGCATTAAAAAAAAATCATTCTTTTAAAAAGGCAGGGGCACACATTTTCTAACTCTCAGCAAAGCACTGTGCAGACTCACAGGCTTTGGACAAACTGAGATGTTTAATGAATATTGCTTGGAAAATAGTATGAAGAGTCCTCAAAATAAAAAACACACAGCAACTGTGATTACCAGCACAAGACCTACAAGCCTGAGGCTATGAACATCTTAGCCTGAAGTGGGGAAGAGCTTAGGAGGCCCCACCCCCAGCCTGAGGCAGTTAATGACATAAAGCTAGGTGTGGTAGCACATGCCTTTAGTCCCAGCAGAGGCCAGCTGATCTCTGTTTGAGGCCAGCATGGTCATAGTGAGGTCAGGTCAGTCAAGGCTACATAATGAGCCCTCACCTCACCAAAAAAAAAAAAAAATTGACAGTAGAAGAGGACTAGTTGGAAAGAGAAAAAGGACCTGTGGAAGTAAGAGAGGGGAAAGAGAGGGCAACAGGATGAATGTGATCAAATACTTTATAGCTATGTATAAAATGTAATAATGAAACCCACTATATGATACAAAAATCCCATATGGGTAATATCCGGAGGACTTGAAGCCAAAGAGATAGCCATGATCCCTGTTCAACGCAGCATCAATCACAACAGACAGGACACAAAATCAGCCTTAAGACATCTATTCCTAGATAAGATAAAGAGAATATGCTAGAATACAATTCTTTCCCTTAAGAGCAGGAACTCCTAGCATTTGTAACATAAATGAACACAGGGGACATTGTGGCAAGTGAAATGAATCTGACACAAGAAGAAAAATATAAGAACTCACTTCATGTAGGGTATATATGTGGTAAATACATGCGTGTGTGTGTGTGTGTGTGTGTGTGTGTGTGTGTGTGTGTGTGCAGACACCCATGTGTGCACGTGTATGTGGAGGCCACAGTTCTACAACAAATATCTTCCTCAGTCACTCCCACTTTTTTAGCCAGGGCCCCTCACGGAACCTGGAAGCTCACTGATTGGGCTAGACTGTCTACCGAGCAAGTCCTGGTGTGTCCTTGGTCCTCTGCCTTCCTGGTACTGAAATCACAGCATGGGCTATTCACCTGGCATTTTACAAACCCAGGTTTTACAAACCACTTCATGTTTGCATGGCAAACACTGTATCAAATGAACCATCGCCCCAGACCTACAAATGGCAAAGGCAGAAGAGCAGAGGATAGAACAGTTAAGTTGCAGGGGCGGAGGAGATGAGAAGCAGTGAGATGTCAATCAAAGGATGTTGTTCCAGTTAAAAGGAGTAAGTTCAGGTGGTCTATGGGACATTAGGATAACTACATGAATAACCATGTGTTGTGTGCTTAGACACTGAATAGAGATAGGATCGCAGGTATTCTTATCACAGAAAAAATTAGTTAAAGCATGGGTTAGTTTGGTTTAGCATTCCACTCTGTGTGTGTGTGTGTGTGTGTGTGAGAGAGAGAGAGAGAGAGAGAGAGAGAGAGAGAGAGAGACAGACAGACAGACAGACAGACAGACATACTTGTATTATCTGACACATGAGGAAAGTTGTCAAGGCCATGGGTTTTTCTGACACACATCACCCAGCCCAAAGGCCTGTGCTGCACTGGTGTGCCAACAAATGCATTCTCTCCCCGCTTTACTGTCATTTATTTTTTTAATTACATTTGTTCATTTGGAGGAATGTGTGTAGAGGTTAGAAGACAACTTTCAGGAGTTGGCTCTCTCCTTCCACCATGTGGGCCTCAGAGGTCAAACTCAGGGGCTGGATTTAGTAGCAAAGGCCTTTACTAACTGAGCCATCCTGTTAAGCCTTATTTTTGTTTTTGAGACAGGGTATGATGTAGCCCATGCTGGCCTTGAAATGAACTTAAAACATTTTTGATTACTTTATTATTATTGTGTATGCATAGGATATATAGGTGTATGAGAGTGTTGGCTGTGGCATGGCGCACATGTGGAGGTCCGGTGACAACTCTGAGGAGCCGGATTCTCCTTCCACCACGTGGATTGAACTATGTAGCTGAGGATCAAACCCAGGGCTTCTGTGCAGGCCAGGAATTCCCTCTACAACAGTGCTATATCCTTAGCCATTTCAGGTTTGGGGTTTTGCACCACTGAGCCTCACCCCTAGTTCTTCCTTGCCTTTACTGACCATGGCTCTCATGCCTGCTGCAGCGATGATGTATCGGGGTAATGTGTGGTGCTAAGTACCCATATCCACTGAGCACCTTTCGCAACCCTTCACAAGTCGCAAATGAATTGCTTTCCATCGGGTGCTAGAAAACATTTGCTATAGGCACCGTTTTCGGTTTCTTGAGCCATTCAGTCTGTACAGACTACCTAACTGCCACTGTGGTACCAAAGCAGCCACTGACAATTGGTAAATGAATTAGCATGGTGGTGACTTGATTTGGCTCGATGTCCACAGTTTCCTGCCCTGCCTCAGAGGCACTGTTTTGTTTGGTCTTTACAGCCCATGCAGAGGGTATGAGAAGCTGTGCAAGGCCAGCAATTTCTTAGCACGAGTTCACACAAATACCCATACATACACATGCAAACAGCCAATACCAAAGCCATCATCCAGAGTCAGTCATGCCTCTCCATGAATAAGGGAGTCTAGGGACAGGCAGCTTGGGAGCATGGTAGGAAAAATGAAAGCTATGTGTAGCCACTGAGTCTAATTCTGACCCCGTAGATTTCAGCACTAGTTGTTCACAAGCATTAATTCCTGTAAGACCCATAACCATCAAGTATTCAACCTCCACATTTCACAGAGGGGATAGTTGAGTTCAGAGAGGTCCACCCACTGATGGTGACAGTCAATAAATGGACTTGTGGCTGTCACAGCATACATTCCAGATGCAAATATGTCACCACACCAAGTCTGGATGAATATGAAAATGTTCTCTTCCTCCCTACACAATGTGAAAAGAGGCAAAGGTAGCCCTGTGGGGACCTGTGGTTTAAGTAAGTGTGGTTATAAATATTTAAACAATAAGTGTCATTCTGGGAAGGCTTGCTCTGTGTCAGACACTGCATTCCAATCTTATATACATTCTCATCTAATCTTCATAATCACCTTAGGAGGTAGAAATGAGGTTTGGAAGGCTAAGTCATTAATTCAAAGTCACTGAGCTTAACTGTCAGAGATAAACCGACACTGACAGGCACCTCTTGAGCATCTATTAATTTTCCAGGCTGTGGACAGTGTTGAAGAAAACAAGTGGTGAATAGAGTGGATGGGTTCTCACACGCTATGGAGCTTTCAGGCTGGGGAGGGGGTGTAGAGGGACAGACAAATGGGTGCTGACTAATGGCAGAATGGATGGTGGATTTAAGGTATGATGACGTGAAGAGGTACAGCATGCTACAGAATGAGGAGACCTGGGCGTGAAGGACAAAGGACGGCCTGAGGAGTCAGAAGGGAAAGAAGAACCCCCACTGGGTAGGTCAGGGATGACAGATTCCAGCAGAGGGAGCAGACCCACCAGGGGCTGAGGATGCTGGAGTGGCCTGGGTGGAGCTCGGCGCAGTGAGGAAGATAAGGGCTGAGGATGTGAGCAGAACCAGAAGCAGTGTGTGGGTTTATAGGTTACCCTGTGTGATGGAAACAACATCTTCAAGAGTTCCAAGAGACATGGCAGCCAAATGCGCCCCTGAACACCTGCAATACTAGCACTCAACATGGAGGTTGAGAGGTTCAAGGCCAGTATGGACTATTACAGATCCTGGGAAAGAGGGGGGGGAGGAGAGAGGGAAGGGAAGAAGGAATGAGTCAGTTTTGTGTTTTAAATAAAAGGTCTAAGTGCCACCTGAAGAAAGGCTTCACGGGATTCTGGGGAGACTGGCCCATACCAGAAATGACCAAACCACTCTAGAAAGTACAGAAGATGTGTTCTGGTGGCAAGTGAGATGACGGATGAGGGGTAAGGATGTGAGGCTCAACACTGGGTAGACAGGGGTGAAGGGAGGGAGGCAACAGTGAATGGATGGGGTTTAAAGTGGTAGAGAACTTAACACCAAATGCAGAGGGCTGCACCACTCCTAGCAGCCAGTAACAGAGGAGCCAGCACCTAGGGCCTGCATAGTGGAAAGGGGGAGGAGATTACACAGAATAAAGCATCAAGTATACCCTGAGGATGAAGGCATGCCCAAAGCAGCATTCTCTCTCTCTCTCTCTCTCTCTCTCTCTCTCTCTCTCTCTCTCTCTCTGTGTGTGTGTGTGTGTGTGTGTGTGTGTGTGTGTGTGTGTGTGTGTGTGTACTCCTGGAGTCTTTCACACTGGGAATGTACACTACTTTTGGGTCTTTTTTAAAAAGAATACTTGCTGGGCTGAATACTGTTAAGAGATGATAAAGAAAAGAGACTTCCCCAGACCAGATCCAAACACAGTCACACCGAAAGCTTCCCAAAGCCTGCTGTGCTAAAGCGACTGGAACAGCCTACACCACAGGTGTCCTTCCTATATCACAAGATGCTAATGTCTTCCACTCAAACACTTGCATGTTTCTAAATGCTATACATCTCTGCTGAGGCGTAAGACCAGCATCCTCATTTTCTCTTTGAGTAAATGAGTCAGTGTGCTATTTGAATAGTCACAAGTCCCGGGGCATGGGTTTGTTATTGTTTGCAAGTGTTTTTTGTTGCTTTGAGATAGGTTCTTGATATATAGCCCAGGTCAGTCTCATAGGTACAACAATCCTCCTGCCTTAGCCTTCTGAGTGCTGGAATTAAAAGCATGTGTCACCATGCTGGGCTTATACGATCATGCTTAAAACAAGATGGTCACAGCCGGGCGTTGGTGGCACACACCGTTAGTCCCAGCACTCGGGAGGCAAAGGCAAGCGGATCTCTGTGAGCCAGAGACCAGCCTGGTCTACAAGAGCTTGTTCCAGGACAGCCTCCAAAGCCATAGAGAAACCCTGTCTCGAAAAACCCCCAAAAAAAGTGAAGTAAGAGGATCAGCCTCCGTTGCATAAGATCCTGTCTAAATATAAAAAATAAGATGGTCACTGCATCACCACTGATCCCTGGGTATCTTGTTAGAGGAAATTCTTAGGCGTATCCAAACTAGACAATTCTGCTGAGTTCGACCACAAGGGGGAGCACAGGAGTGGGCTGGAGGCTGTGTTAATGGGGAAAGAAGTCAGGAGGCAGGATCAAAGACTCAAGTCTCTTGGGAAAGAAACTAGGAGGGTCGGAGCACCTAGGGAGCTGTGGCCTGTGCCTCTGGCCTGACTGCTGTCTATGCATCCAGCCCTTGCTCATGCCAGGCCTTGGCCTAAGTCCAGTAAGGGATGATACCATCAGGCACGGCCACTCACTGTGACCCACCAGGAGAGGGCAGCCTCCACCCTTAAAATACTTAGAAGAGGTGGCCAGTGAGGCGGAACAGTGGTGAAGCAGCCACCACTCAAGGAAATGCATCAAACAATCTATGTGATCCCACCTCGGGAGAGGACGTTTTCAGGAGCCACACACCAGCACAGCCAAGCATCTTGGGAAAGACAACATGAGTAGAGGCTGAGATCACAGTGCCAGACTCAAGCTGGCGCCTCCGAGTGCATGATCCTGGGCAGGTGGCTTGACTTCTGTGAGTCAATTCTTATATGTTAAATGTGTATTCTGGGGACTGTCCTCAAAATCCCGGTAAAAGAATGACCTCACAGTCCAAGAATGACCTCACGGAGCTGTTTCGAGAATAAAATGACATCATGTACAGAAAACGCCTGGCAGAGAGCCTGGCCCAACAGAAGCACTCCGCAAATGGTAGACGCTTTTAGCACACCCTTTCTCTCCCCTTCAAGGTTTTTCTAAGCCTCTGAACCCCGTAGCTCTGTCCTTTGGAGGCCTCCCTCTGAGAACCAAGCACCTCAACTGAGTTTCTAGAAGCAGAGGGACCTAGTCAATGGGTGTTTAGCCTATTTTTCAACCCTAGCTCAAGGGACCCAAAGGATCCTGCCCCTTCTCACCTCTATAGAGAGAGCCACCACACTATGGGAGGCTGCAGAGAGAGTGAAGCCTTCTGCCTCACTGAGCTTTGTGTCAGACACAGAACAAGGCATGCAAAGAATGGGGGTGGGGGGACTCCTCAACCACAAAGAGTGAACAACAGTTAACCTTCAAGTAAAGGTTTACCTGCCGCTCCCTCTCCCGCACCAATGCACACATTTTCCTTGCCAGGAATCACTCTAGCCCCTTAGTCTTGGACAGAATAGCTCCCTTTCTCCTCCAAGAATTCTTTCTAGGACTCGTTCATATCACCCAGTCACACTGCTGAGCAGGGCTTAACAGGGATTCTCTTCAGGACAGTCATTACCAATCATCAAGAAAGTGATGGTGTTGACATCGCGAGGGATGTCCAGCAGGCTTGCTCTCAGCTCGGGGCCTGGCACAGGCCCTAACCTCTGCCTGGAATGTTCTTCCTCTAATCCTCCACCTGGCTCAATCTCCGGCCTCATTCAAGTGTGAATTCAAATCTTAGAGAAGCCTTCCTTGGGCAACTGAGAGAGAAATCCAGCCAGGTGTGGCGACGTAACTCTGCCTGGAATCCCAGCTTTTAGAGGGGTGAAACAGGAGGACAGAGAGTTCAAAGCCAGGCTGTGGTAAACAGTAGAACTCAGACTAGCCTACACTCCATGGGGACTGACGTTGCTTCAAAACAAACCAAGTACAAGCTTCTCACCCCACTTCCCTGCCACCTCCAATATCACACATTTTCATTATTTCATTTATTTTTGTTTTGTTTTTCGAGACAGGGTTTCTCTGTGTAGCTTTGGAGCCTATCCTGGCACTGGCTCTGGAGACCAGGCTGGCCTCGCAAACTCAGAGATCCACCTGCCTCTGCCTCCCGAGTGCTGGGATTAAAGGCGTGTGCCACCAATGCCCGGCTTCATTATTTATTTTCTTAGAGAGTACCATTAGAGGGGACTTTTTATTGTTTCATTCACAGTGAATGAATGAGATAGACTTAAGCAAGGTTTTTAATCGAGTGAAACAATGAACCTCGGAAAAAGAGCAGCATCTGTATTGCTCAGTGCCCTGCTGAGAGCCCCACCCAGTCACTACTCCATTGTAGCTCATGACTACAGAGGACTCTAAGCAAAGCCAATCAAAAGCCACCAGGAGGGAATTAAAAGAGCAGAAATCAAATTAGGAAGACAGCCTGCAGCAACAGCAGCAAAACTCAGAGGATTAGTCTGAAAAACATAGTCACACATTAAGTTTAAAAGGAAAAAAAAATTGAATCCAACAGCATAAGAGTGGTTTTTTGTTTTGTTTAATTACAAGATTAGTACCTACTGCTCTAAGGCAAGACATTGTAAAACTGCTATTAAATTTAAAAAATAGAAAAATGAAAATGTGGGTATTTTTTAAAAAGAAGAAACAGAAACTGGTATGGTGACACATCCCAGCACTTGGGAATCAGGAGTTTGAGGCCAGCCTCAGCTATATAGTGAGTTTGAGGCTATCCTGGACTACATTAATTCCTATCTTAAAAGAATATATATATATATATAATATATATATATATATATGTATAATGAAACAGAAAGGCGAATACAAAACCATTTAAAAGGTGACCTATATGCCCAGAGACATCTCAGGTTCCTATTTGGAACTTCAGAGCTGACAAGTTCCATGCTCATCTCTTCCTCCCTCCTCCCTGGAGCCCCTCTTCTCTTAAGGAGGCGACCTTCCCAGAAGGCCATGGCCAACTACAGGTCACCCCTGACCCTGGAGTTACCAAGAGCTGTAGGGTCACATTTGGTGAGCATCAAGGTTAAGTACAAAGTAGGGGCAGAGAGGCTCACCTTGTTGGCACAGCTGAAGCCCAGCCCCAGCTCAGCTAGGACCTTCAGCACGCCCAGGCTGCTGTTGCACTTGACAGCGTAAAAGGGCCGGACTCGAGGCAGGTACTTCAGAAAGCAGAAGTGCTTCCTCACTACTGCACCCAGGTCGGCCACGAAGAAGGCAGCCACCTTGCCCTGCACAGCAAGAGGCGAATGGATGTGAGGCCCGGCTCCCTCCCTGTACCATCTGTCCACAGTCCTTCCAAAGACTTAGCACCAGTACCCACCCTGCTGCAGCTTTCCAAGGCTCCCACATCCTCCAGGGTGGAAAGCAACTCAGGCTGACATTCAAAGCTATGTGGCCAGCTCCAGTCCTTCCCCTCAGCCCAGCTAAAATCAACTATATGCACTGTCTCTTTCCCACCTCCAAGCCTGTGTTCCCACCATGCCCTCTGTTGGGTTTGGCAAATTCCCAGCCTACCACCAATGCCACCCACCCACCCACATATATATCCATAACATTTAGCAACCTGACTGCTTTCCGAGTGTCCTTTAAAAGCAGCAGAATTGTATGCCCAGCTGTCTGCTCAACAAAAGGCAGACACTGGCTTACAGCCCACTGCCATGTACACACAGGTTCTCATCCCACTGCAAGCCATGCCTGTAGATGGCTGGTCCCTCACAAACATGGGTGAGTCTGTGGTGAACCATCCCTGGAACTCGTTTTCCTTTCATGTAACTTCTTTGTTTAAAACGAGTACCCACTTGGTGCCTGACACAATAATTAAGGGACAGAGAAGGTCAAGGACCTTGAAAAGGCTTGGCTCTGGAAGAGAAATAACCCTTAAGTAATTACAAGTCCCTTCAATAAACACTAGATGGGACTTTCTACAAAATAGGTTAGTGGCCATGGAGATAGAAAATACAAAACCGGCCAGGAGTGAATTAGGAAAAAGGCAACAGTGATGGAAGGGAACATTAGAGCTGAGTAAAGGGGAGAAAGATGCCCTAGAGGGCAAAGCCAAGCGAAGGCACAGCAGGACAGCACATCGCATATACAGCACCCGACTCTGCTGGGGCAAAGCTCAAGACTGGGAGTATAAAGCCGGAAGTGTGGCTGTGTCAGCAGGCCGGGTCGTGTGGCAGTGGAGAGCTGCTGGGAGATTCGCTGTGGAGGAGAGTTGCAGGTGAGGAAAATGGGAGAAGGTTGTGGGGGTTCCAAGACATGAGAACTAACTACAAATGAGGTTCTGCCACGAGGATCCTAGAGTGCTAAGAGGGTGGACCCCACAGAGCTGGGGGAGACCTGGATGTAGGAGGGAGGATGCTGGAACTCCTAGGTCCCCAACTGGAGGACTGGAAAGACCATATATGTGCTGATGGTTCTGTTCTCAAGGCAGGAGGCACAGGGAGGGCAGATGTTAGGGGAAGGACCAAGAACTGGGGATGAAAGGAGCCAGTCTCGTAAATACCCAGTACCCAATACCAAATGAGAGAAGGGAGGCTTCCTCCCAGAGGAGAGCACAGGGAACCCAGTCATGCCACACCCCATTCCCATCCCCTCACCGTGGTGGCCTGTGAGGCCCCCAGAGTGAGTTCCTCCAGCAGATCCCGGGTGCTGAAGCCCTCCTCCACCATCACAAAGTCCGATTCATTCAGGTAGCCAGCCATGCTGAGCAGGAGCCCAGGGGCTGGATGGAACCGCTGCCTTGAAGCGCCGCTGGCTGCCTTGGCCACCGCCTTAGAAAGTATGCAACACACTGTAGGGAGAGAGAGAGATAGAGGTGACAGCTGGGAAACAGGCTCTGCTGCATCCCTCACCTCCCCAGGCCTGGGTTCCCTGTCCAGTCATGCTCTGCCTCTCAGCACAAGCCTAAGAAGCTGAAGTTCACTGGGAACAGTGATGTTGCATCTGCTAGAGCCTCAATTACCCCATCTGTTAAATGGGATTGCTTTAGAGTTCCTTTCCAGTTCTGAAATTTGGGATTGGAAGGAAAAGAAAGAACATGGGAACAGACCTGAGAAACTTAGGTAGGGAGGTCTGGATGCCTACCTAAAGGGCCAAAAACAAGGGCTTAAGTTCGAGTCTGGTCTCTGCCGCATGACCTTGGGTTAGTTTCCCCATTTATAAGTGGTTGGTTCTGACACGCTAAGAATGCTCTAAGTACCACCAGTGGGTTCTGTCCGCGGGACCCCTCTCTCGAGTGCAGGGCGAGGGTCCGCACCCCAGCCCCAGGCCTCCTTACCAAGCCCCGTCCTCCTTCGCGGGGGCCAGAGCCAGGCGCGCTGCTAGGGGGGATCGCCGGTGACCTCGAAACTTGTGCAACACCCCGAGGAGGAGTGGCAGTTGCGGAGCCGAGGCCCCTGCTGAGAGGAGGCAAGGGGGTCCGGGGAGCAGGTCAGCGCCCAAAGCCAAGGGCGCCCGCTCCCCGAGGCTCCCCCCAGCCATCCCCTGCACTCGCCTTAAAACGCATTTACACGGCTTCGGCCCATAGGTCTCCCCAGCGAGTGAATCGGATCCTCGGCGCCTCCGCTCGCTCGCTCCCCCCGGCTCCGGCCCCGCGGCCTGCGCCCCGCGCGCCCAGCAGCCACCGACCCCACGCCCCGCCTTGCGCCCGCCGCTCGCTTATATAAGCCCCGCCCGAGCCCCGCCCCCCCAGTGCCCTGGCCCCGCCCCTGCCCTCTCCGTAGCCGGGGCAACCGGGTGCCGCCGGCCCATTGGTCGATTCGGACATAAAGCCTTCTGCTCTGCGGGGCTGCTCCGCAAAAGTGCGCAGCTAGGCAGCTGCCTGACCGGTGTCCGCACAGGTCAACGCGTGGAAATCCTTCGAATCCCAGGCATCTACGCGGTCAGAACTGCAGGTCCTTCGTCCTGGGTCTCAAAGAGTGGTTCTGGGAAACTTTTCTGTCCCTGTCTGAAGTCGTTGGCTTCCGGCTCCTCGCCTGGTGAAGTTCTGGCCCCTCCGTTGGAGCCCAAGTCACACATCCTCTCCCTGTCTTAATTTGTAATTCGATCCGTTTTACTTAATCGCCTTGTCCAGGCATCTTAGGCTCCCAACTCAAATGCCAGCCCAAATGTGTTCAGAGAGACTTTTTTGTGGCTTCGCGAGTACAGGGCGATGCCTCCCTGTACTCCGGAATCCGCCAGACTCTGGTGAAAGGTGGCTTCAACTCAAAGCGTCTTCTATAGATAAATTCCTGTTCCTCCATCAGAGTCCAGTGTAATGTCTTCCTCTGCCGAGCCTCCTCTGGCAGAGTCCCGGAAACGCACAGTCCTTGTGTTTGACGCCTCCCTCCTTTGACCGGTTGCTGAGATTCCTGCCCCCACTTTCCTCTTTGTCAGGTGAAACTTCTCAGCGGATTTGTGAACCCCGAGCACAGAGACTGAGAGCAGGGCTACTCCGAGTGTTTAGCACAGGGTGCTGCTGGGAAGCTAATCCAAGAGGTCACGGGGAGAAGTCAGAATGCTGGTTGTCTCTGAGCCTGTAGTTACTGCTGGGAAAGGACATTAACGGAACCTTAATGGGATGCTTGGTGATGATTACAGAAGAGTGCGTGTGTTCTCCTCTGAGTTAAACACATAAGATTAGTGACTTGTATATGCTTTATGTATATTACATTAAGAATTTACAAATTTTGCCTGGAGGTGGTGGCGCTCACCTTTAATTCCAGCTCTTGAGAGGCAGAAGCAAGTAGATCTCTGTGAGTTCGAGGACAGCCTAGTCTACAGAGTGAGTTCCAGGACAGGTTCCAAAGCCACACAGAGAAACCCTGCCTCAAAAAAAAAAAAATAGGAGGAGGAGGAGGAAGGAAGGAAGGAAGGAAGGAAGGAAGGAAGGAAGGAAGGAAAGAAAAGAAAGAAAGAAAGAAAGAAAGAAAGAAAGAAAGAAAGAAAAAAAGAAAGAGAAAGAAGGAAAGAATTTATAAGTTTTAAAGCCAGGCATGGTGGCAAATGCCTCTAATCCCAGGGGATCTCTGAGTTGAAGGCCAGCCTGGTCTACCCAGCAAGACAACCATACTGTTACACAGCGAAACGCTGTTTTGAAAAGCAAACTAGCAAACAACAACAATTTTAGAAATTTAAGAAAACCCTTGGTAGGGCTGGAGAGATGGCTCAAGAGGTTAAGAGCACTTGCTAGTTTTGCAGAGGACCCAGGTTCAGTTCCCAGCACCCACGTGGTTGTTCACATAACTCCAGTTCTAGGATATTTGACACCCTCTTCTGACTTCCCTTGTCACCAGGCATCCATGTTGCACATATGCATGCAAGGAAAACATCCATACACATGAAATCTTTAAAAATAAAACTCTAGGCCTATAAATGCTACTGCCTTGCCAAGAATATCCTAAGTTTTATTTGGTAGAAATCTGTAGGTAGTTTCAATAATAAACTGCATTTTAATTATTGTTTAAAGTGTATCTGGGGGCTGGCCGGAAGGTAGTGAGTTATCTCGATTGGTTGGTCACAGTCAGTTAAAGTGTATCTGGGGCCAGGGATGTAAGCTCAGTTGATAGACTGCATCCTAGCATGTACCACATCAACAGCGTATGCTGGTACATGCCTGTAATCCCAGCACTTTGGAGTGGGAGTGGGCACTAAAGGATCAGAAGTTTAAGGTCATCCTCAGCTAGAAAATGAGTTTGGAGCCAGCCTGGGCTCCAGGAGACCTTGTCTGAATAAAGAAAACCAAACCGAACCACCAGTCCATATGTAACAGTTGTTCAAGAACAGCCAAGATGTTCTGGAAAAAGAACAATCAGCTGGTGTATAGCTTATGGATGGAGCTTAACATGTATGGAGCCCCATTTACATCCCCATCCACCCAAAAGAAGGACTTCCTCCTCCAGATATCACAAAACATTTTGTTTGGTTATAGTCTCTAAAATGGTGTGGTGCTGGGGCAGCAAAAGACAATAGAATCGTCATATGGACGGGAGAGCTTGCTGTACAATGAAAGCAGATTTCAAATTGGTGGAGCTAAGAACTTGATGTGTCATGTGGACCCATGCATCTGCCAGGCTGTAGGCTTTCTGAAGCCAGGGGCAATTCCTGTCCTGCCTCAATATCTGCCCAGGACATATTTGACAACTTAATCAAATTATAGTATACAAGTGAGGCAGGGCGGGGCCATGGAGTCTAGGAAAGCCATTTTCTGATTTCCACCCTACCCGGGCCACACAGGAGAGCTGAGAGGCTTGGGTGAGCCTGGGCCTCCTTATACCCTGTGAACCCTACCACTTCAGACTGATTTCTCTTGGCCCTTCTGCCAGGAAGCTCTGTGCTTTCCATGCACAGACAAATCCACTTTACACATTCATAGGTTCCTGCTTTGAGAGATTGACAGTTGTCTACAGCACAGTATGAAAACACATTCTCTCTCTCTCTCTCTCTCTCTCTCTCTCTCTCTCTCTCTCTCTCTCTCTCTCTCTCTCTCTCTCTCTCTCTCTCTCTCTCAGCACAGGCCTCCTCCTGCTAACAAGCATCAGAAAGAGTAGACTGTGAAAGCCATGGCAGAATCCTCAAAAGATGAGGCCGGCAGAGGGGGCACCCAAACAATGTGGGCTCTATGTTTCATTTTTGAAAAGAGAACTCACTAGTAGCTCAGTCTGACCTAAAACTCACATGCTGTCAAGGCTGGCCCCAAACTCATAGCAATCTTTGTGCTTTTCACCTTCCCAAGTATGGGGATTACAGGTGTCAGTCACCACACCTGGCTTCTACTGTTTTTGTTATTGTAGCGTTTGTTTGTTTGGTTTGGCTTTTTGTTTTTTGGAGCGTCTTGTTTTTTATTTGTTTGCAACAGGATCTCATGTAACCCAGACTAGCCTCAAACTGGACAGGTAGCCAAGGATGACTTTGAACTCCTGATCCTCCTGCCCACCAACTGCTAGCATTACAGGAATTCAATACCACACCCAAACTTTTAAAAATTAACTTATAATTTGGCAATTTCATAATTGGCTCTATATTTTGAGTGTTCATTGAGATGACTGCATTTGGGAACCATGGCCTAAGTCTGCCTGGCATTAGTAGACACTTAATAGGTATATTTAGCACCTCAGGCAATGAACAAACCAGAATCTAGTCTATCCATTTGTAGTCTATCAAGGATTAGTAATGAAAGAGGGGAAGAATCTAACACCCTGCACTGTATTCAGACAGGCTGTGTCTTTTTCTTGGTCTCTATTAATTAAATATTACATCATTGAATCAATATGATAGTCTTATTGTCCTGAGAGCTATAGTTAGTTGTTCCCATTTTGCAGACAAGGTATCTGAATCCTAGAGAAGTACAGCAACTTGCCTGGAATAGCAGAGCAATTAAGGGTGGAGCCTAGTTTTAAAACTAGTGGCTGGAAACCGGGCAGGCGTTGGTGGCTCATACCTTTAATCCCAGCTCTCGGGAGACAGAGGCAGGAGGATTTCTGTGAGTTCGAGGCCAGCCTGGTCTCCAGAGCGAGTGCCAGAATAGGCTCCAAAGCTACACAGAGAAACCCTGTCTTGATAAACCATAAATAAATAAATAAATAAATAAATAAATAAATAAATCCAGTGGCTGAGGGTTATGGCTCAGTGGTAAACATGAGTGGCCCTGGATTCGATCCCCAGCATCACTCAAAAAAGTGCCGGGTGATGGTGGCTCATATCTTTAATCCCAGCACTCAGGAGGCAGAGGCAGGTGGATCTCTTAGTTTGAGGCCAGCCTGCTCTACAGAGTGAGTTCCAGGACAGCCAGGGCTACACAGCAAAACCCTATCTGGGGTGGGGGGCAGGGAGGGAAAAAGAAGGAAATGTGTGTATGCATGTGTGTGTGTTGGTATGTGTGCAGATGCACTGTGTGTACATACATAAGCTCATGAGTACATGTACTAATCAAGGTCAGAGGAGTGCCCCAATGGCAATTCTCAGTCATCCATCTTTTTTTTTTTTTTTGAGACAGGGTCTCTGCCTGGTCTATAGCCCCCAAGTTGGCTAGTCTGGCTGGCCAGCAAACACCAGGGTTCTACCTGCCTCCTCCTCCCCAGAGCTGGGATTGAAAGCACATGCTTTGCCTGGCTCTGTACATGGGTTCTGGGGTCCTAATTTGGGTCCCCATATTGCAAGGCCAGCACTTTATTGACTGAGACTTCTCCAGAGGGCCTTGCCCTTAACTTGTAGCTTTTCTGTTTGAATGACCAGTGTTGACTGAGAATTCTGGCTGGTCATCCTGCTGGCATCCAGACAAGGACTCCTCTCTGCCTGCCTCTCCTTCCTGAATCATCAGACCTTCCTAATGGCTGTGCATCAAGTCCTTGAGAGCTAGCGAGCTGGCAAAATGTTTATTTATTCGAGCTTCCCCAAATTGTGCCTGCATTCATTTTCTATGGCTGTGGGAACTAAGCCCCAGCAGCTGGTTCTCTGAAACAACAGAAATGTGTCATCCTCCATTTCTGGAGGTGTTGGTGGGCTGGGCTCTCTGTGACAGCTCTGGATGTTAGAGAATCATCCCTTGCTTCCCAGCCTCTGGTGTTTGCAGCCATCCTTGGCATTCCTTAGCTTGCGGGTGCATCACTCCACCATAGCAGTTTTCAACTGTGGAACCAGCAATGTGCTCCAGTACATTGCTGTCTTCTCATCACTGGCTCTAAGTCCAAATTCTCCTTTAGGACATGCCTTACTTGGATTAGGATTTACCATAATGGGTTCTGTCCTTACATTGGATTAGGACTTACCATAATGAGTTCTGTTTAACTTGCTGACCTCTGTCAAGTGCTTATTTCCAAGCAAGAGCACATTACCAAAAGTTAGCGCTTTAACATACTTTTGTGTGTGTGTACATGTTCATGCACATATTTGGGGGGTGGTACATGTGGAGGCCAGAGGTCAAGGCCTGGTGTCTGCCTTGATTTTTAAGTCAAGAACTCTCACTAAATCTAATGTTATCCAACAAGATTAGACTGGCTAGCAGGAATAGCCCCAGGAACCCTCCTGTCTCATTTGCCATCACAGACACATTTTCCCCACTCCCAGCTTTATGTGGATGCTAAGGACTGAACTTGTACAGTAGACACTTTGCAAACTGAGCCAACTCCCCAGCTCAAGGTGTTACATACCTCCGGGGGCGAGGGGGGGGACACACAATCCAACCCACCCTGGCCATAAATAACTCACGCCCCTGCCCAGGATGCACAGGTGTGTGGTACAACCCTTTAGGTGATAAAAGTGTTTAGTTGGGCACATTCCTTCTTCCCATCCCCTGAGATGTTAAAATCTAAGAGAGAAAAGGAGACAGTCTAATGCTTGGTGACTGGCAAGGCAAATTATTTGCCCCATTTACCTTTTTATGTTTATTTGTGTATCGTGTGCATGCCCAGCACATATGGAGATGAGAGGTCAATTTGCAGGAGCTGATTCTCTCCTCCTACCACGTGGGTCCCAGGGATCAAAATCAGGAGGTTGGGTTTGACAAAAAGTACCTGAGCCATCTTGCCAACTCCGTTTCCGCCATTTAAATATCAGTGTGTTCTGTTCGAAGTGAGTCACTCCTGGGGGAGAGGCAAACAGAGAAGCAAATAAACACCAGGCAGCACAGAGAATGCACTTCATCTGTGGACTGCCCTACATGAAAAGCATGCTGTTAGCCCCATTTTAGATATGGGAAAATTCAGAGTCAATTGTTCTCCAAGGTTACCTCGAAGGAACTTAACCCTGAACTGTCTGTTTTAATGCCAGTGACAAGTGCCCTGGGGAGAAGGCATGGAGTAAGGGAGGAAGAATCTGTTTGGGTGGTCATTTGAGAGGGTAGAGATGATCATGGCAGGGAAGGCCTGGCAGAGTTCATGATGCTGTGTGGCTGGTGCTCCTCACATCTCCATGAACCAGAAAGTAGAGAAAGGAGCAGTCAAACCTTTGTCTGGCTTCCTTTTCTCCTCCTACTCAGTGCAGGGATGGAGCCCTTGGGAGGGGCCACTAACATCCAGGGTGGGTCTTCCTCTGTTAGACCTAACCTCTCTGGAAATGTCTTCTTAGCCGGGCCCAGAGGTGTGTCTCCCAGGTGACTCCAAATGCAGGCAACTTGACAACAAAGATGAGCCAGCAAAGGGTGTAAAGCCAGAACAGAGAGGGTCCACACCAGGCCAAGGACAAACAGCAGGAGACCAGAACTGGCAGAAAAGACACAAGCTCTTCAAGGACTCTGGTGAGTGGTCCTGAAGCCTTGAGAAGCCAGCAATGGAAGAGCAGCCTGAGGACTTTCTGAGGTCAAAGCTGTTCACAAATTAAGGATGGGAACCCAAAATAGCAAGAGCCACTGTTGATTGAGCACTGACTATATTTATATATCCCAGGCTCTGTGCCATGCACTTCATAATAGCTGGCATTCCTGAAGTGCTTGCTATTGTGTAACAATAGATTTACATGTAAATTTGACAGTGATGCATAGAGATCTTAGATTCTTTCACCCTGCCACAGCCTTAAAAGCTACCTACACTATCAGCAACTCCAGGTTACAAGGCAGGAAAGAAGCCCAGAGAGGTTCACTCATTCAAGGTCACACTACTAGAATGTGGTACTGCTACATGACAATGCATTCCCTTCCCCCTTCACAACAAGCCCACAAGATGGGCATTACTCCTCTCATCCTACAGCAGTAGAGGCTGGAGCCCAGAGAAGCCAAGTAACATGCCCAAGATCACACAGCAGGTACATGGCAGAGCCTAGACTCAAATCAGGGTGTGTGTGAATGAAGTAAGATTTCAAGAGATGTGCTGAAGCAGAGCCAGAGGCCTAGCCCGGAGAACCCTGAATTATAGTTATTAGTGGGGTATCTGTGTGTCCTAATACACAGGCATGTGCACAGAGGGCCCATCTCCGCCAGCACCAAGAGGGCGAAATTCAAACACGGGACTGAACAGGGAACCGTACCCTTAGCCCTCTGCTAGACTAGACACTCAGGTACCAAAAGCACGTACCCCTTTTGGATTTCACTGTGTTTATTTTCATTCTGCTAGGCTACACTCAAATGTGAAAAAATAGTAATAATAGAGTGTGATGATTAAGGAATTCACACACTTTCCCTCATGCCAGACCTCCTAACAAATGTGATGAGAAAACAGACACCACCACATACAAAAAGCCCACTCAGCCAAAAGCACTCGCTTCCTGCCAGTAGTGAATGCAGCAGGGAAGCTCGTGGCCAAGGCTCTCTCCTAACTTCTCAGTGGTTCTCGAGTCTTAGGCAGGCCTCAGATGCAACTGGGGGACTTAGGAAGTTACAGACTGCTGGGCCCCATGCCAGAGATTCAGGCTCAGTATTCATGGGGCCTGAGTGTATGTTTCTAGGCAGTTCCCGGGTTTGGTTGATGCTTTGGGGCTGGAAATCATGCTTTGAAAGGCCCAGGCTCAAAGGGACTTGAAGCACTCCTGGTAGACAGGCCAGTGCTGGGTGCCTCTTACTGAAGGCACCAGGCTCTGGCCTCCAAACCCCTCTCTGGCAGCAAAGGCAAACACTAGACTGGACAGGATGGATACACTGTCTCTAGACAGTAAAAATGAACACACATTCTCTCTCTCTCTCTCTCTCTCTCTCTCTCTCTCTCTCTCTCTCTCTCTCTCTCTTTCATTAATCCATCTCCCAGGGCAACCCTCACTGGCAAAGCAACTCACCTTCTGACAACTTCACTTTGGCCATCTGTAAAATAGGTCAGTTAAGAGTGCTTACTTGCTAGGTTTGGCTTAAGGGACTTCTCAGCATATAAAAAACTCCTGCCCAGGGCCTGGCACATGCATTAGCAAATGCCTTCCATGCCATAGCCATTGCTATTATTGTCCTGAGCCAGGGTACAAGAGTCAGAAGAGAAGAATCCAGAGCCATGTCAGAAGTACACAGCTGGGATCATGGGAGAAGCAGTCCCATAAGGAGGTGGTGGGGGAACTCCCTCCCAGAGGAGCTATAAACCAGTGTCTAACCCTGTCTTAGTTAGGGTTTCTACTGCTGATGAGACACCATGGCCACAGCAACTCCTATAAAGAAAAACATTTAATCGGGTGGCTTACAGTTTCAGAGGTTTAGTCCATCATCATCATCACCATGGCCAGACATGGCTACATGCAGGCAGACACGTGCTGGAGAAGGAACTGAGAGTTCTACATCTTGGTCAGCAGGCAGCAGGAAGTGAACTGAGACACTGGACACAGTTTGAGCACAGGAGACCTCAAAGCCCACCTCCACAGTGACATACTTCTTCCAACAAGGCCACACCTCCTAATAGTGCCACTCCCTTTGGGGGCCATTTTTTTTTCAAACTACCACAACCCCCACTTATAGCAAACCAACGACAAACCAAAGTGCCATTCCTCCGAAGTCTAATTTGGAGAACCAAATTTTTTCTCTTCTGACTCTTGCACCCTGGCTCAGGGTACTAATAGTAATGGCTATGGCATTTGCTAATGCATGCGCCAGGCACAGGGCTTGCTTACAGAGCACGGGTGGGGGCTACTTACAGTGACGTTAGTGACCCCAAAGCAGCCTCACCACCAAAAAGTCTCGCCCCAGCATAGACACAATTTCCCCATAGCCGCATAAATGGAATTCCCCTCTTGGGTCAGCCTTCCTCACGCCATGCACTCTAGCACTTCCTGAGCCCATGAGGCCATGCACAACTAAGGGAAGAATTAGACCAGCAGTCAGTCACAGCTGCTCTGATGGAGATGGTGACCCTTATGCTCAATTGACAGCCCTGTGCAAGAAGGTATGAAGAGCTGAGCTGAAGAACACCCAACAGGAGGCAGAGGCTCAGAAAGTGGGCCAGTGCGGCGCAAGGGGGAGCTGAGGAACAAAGAAACAACTCCATAGACTTTCATGGGGGCGGGGTTTGATAGGCTAAACCGGAGTATTGCCCGGCAAGCCCAAGTGGGTCTGGACTGCTGCTGTCTGCTCACGGAAGAAAGAGTAGACCCAGGCAGCCACGTTTGCAGCGCCAAGGCTCTCCACTCCCCTCCTCCATTGCTGACTGACCCACACGTGGCCCCTCGTCCATAGGCCTCCAGTCAACTGTGGGCAGCACCTTTGAGATGGGAGTCAGGTCACAGACCCTGGGCAGTGACCCCCTGTTAAAGGATCTTAGGTGCTTTGGCAGCATGAGAGTCCTCGGTTACACGGGCCTCGCTCTGCCCTTTATCCGGGGCTTACTCCCCTCGTGGTAGAGTGAGGATAACAGACTATAGACCTTGTGGATTGGTGTGGTGAGGACAGAGGTGACCGTGTGATGCGGATGGAATCCTGGTGCCCCCTCCCCAGTTAGGACCCAGTGCCTGCTGTGGCTGGCGATGGTAAGGCCTTTGCGAAGTGACCCCCCTCATGAATGAGGCCCCTACCTTTTCTGCTCCACAAGGACACAGCAAGAAGGTGCCATCGAGTGGGTGTGACACTGGGATTAGACCCCGGGCCTGGTGCACATCAGGCAAATGATCTACCAGTGGGCTACTCTCTAACTCTCTTTATTTTTACAGTGTGATAGGTTGGTCGGCCAATTCGCAGGACAGTGAGTGTGGCACGCCATAGGGATGCTAGATACTATAACAGGTTTTTAAAGTATATTAAATCTCTTTCCCATTTCAATGTCAATATAAAGAGATTGATGTTTTTATATCTTTTCTCCTTTTTTTGATATCAGATACCTTGAATACATTTTCTGATTTTTTTTCCCCAGACATAAAATTTCAATTTTGGGCCATTCCGTTTCTAAGTACAGTGTCAACCTGGGAAATTAAACAAAATTCTAATAAAAATAAGAAAAGACCCATCAGGGATTCAGGAGGCCGTGATTGTAACTAGAAAATGCTCTCTGCTGGGATTGTAGGCAAGGATATCTTCCTACTTCCTGTGTTTTGAGAATTCTAAAATTTATGTAAATTTCGTCTGCTTTGGTCTCCTTTCTCATCAACAAATAAAGGATTATAGGCTTTCTCTTTCAATGCATCGTTTGTTACAAAGAAAACATTTTAGCCTGGTGTGGCGGCCCAGGCCTGTAATCCCACCACTTGGGAGGTGAAGGCAAGAGGATCAGAAGTTCAAGGTTGGGGCTGGAGAGATGGTTCAATAGCTCAGAGCCCTAACTACTCTTTCAGAGATCCCTAGTTCAATTCCCAGCATCTACCTGTAGCTCACAACTGTTACTTCAGTCCTAAGGAATCCAACACCTTCTTCTGACCTCTGAGGACACCTGGCATGCACCTGGTACACAGACTGCATGCAGGCAAAATACCCATACATGTAAAAAGTAAAATATTTTCAAAATTTCAGAGTCATCTTCAGCTGCATGGAGTTTGAGGCCAGTTTGGGTTATATGAGAGGAGGAGGAAAAGGAAAACCATTGTTTACCCCTAATAGAAACAAACACCAGTTACTAATAATGAGAAATAACTCAGAATGTTGCTACCAGCAGCCAGAAATCCAACCTCGCTGGCTGTGCAGGGTGAGACCACCTCCCTCCCAAAGGCTCAGCCCCCCCCCCCGTGCCACCTGGTTCTTGATGTCCACCACAAAAAAGAATTCAGGAAAACTCAGAATGAAGCAGACTTAAGGACTTTATTGATCAAATTGATGATATGCATTTGAGAAGAGCAGAAGCCAGCAATTGGGAGAGTACTTAAGCCTGCAGCGGTAGCTAGCTTGGGGGGGGGGGGATGGCACTTGGAAGCTACTTAATCCACAGCTAAGTTTAGAAATTAGGTGCAGTCTGTGCGGCAATACTTACCTTTCTTATCATTCTGTCTGAACTAGGCACACTGCCAGCTCACAGGTGGAGAACTGAATGGGTGGAAATAAAGCATTGATCGAAGGGATCCACGGAACACCAGGAGGTGGGGCTTAGGACATAACCCATTTGCTGGGTTGGCAGTTTATGCCAGCATGGTAGTGCATGTCTTCGATCCCAGCACTCAGGAGGCAGAGACAAGCAGATCTCTATGAGTTTGAGACCAGCCAGGTCTCCACAGTGAACTCCAGGACAGCCAGGGCTACATAGTAGGTATTCCTCAGGAGAATACAGTTCCTTTACAGGAGGCAATCTGACTATGTTGAAATTCTTGGGTGTTTCCCAGCAAAGGTGGGAAATCAGGACCAGAGGGGTTTGGAGAAGTCTTCCTTCCTCGTGCCTCTTCTATTTCCCAACGTGATATCCCTAATCAAAATTATCTCTTTTTCCCTCTGTTCCTGAGGATCTTTAGAGACCAATGCCCAGGCTGAGCCTAAAAAGCACATGATTTTTCCCAGTGAAGTTTGCTTCAGGGGCCTTCAAAGTCGCTGCTGTACATTTCCCCTGCAGGTGCACATCCACAAGCAGCATTTATGGGGTTTTATTGGTTGGGGTTTTTTAAAACAGGGTTTCTCGGTGGAGCCCTGGCTGTCCTGGAACTCACTCTGGCTGGTCTTGAATGATTGGGTTTTTTTTTTTAAAGACACACAAAAAAAAACCCAGGATCTTGTTACAGGACCCAGGCTAGCCTCATTTACAGTTCTCTTCCTGCCTCTGCCTCCCCAGTGCTAAGAACAGACACGCTTCACCATACCCATCAAGCACCATTGTCTGTAATGCGGAAAATCTCCTATGGGAGCAGGGGGACTAGCTGCATCTCTGACTTCAAACATCACCACAAGCCATGAAGAGCCATTGTCTGAAAACTGAGGTCATGATTTGGGATCTTTAGGGGTTGATGGTTTTAAAGAAATGACATCTGACCCTCCTTGGTGCTCTAGGCACTAAGGATAATGGATTCCATGTGACACTACCTCCCAGGTAGCAGCCATTGTAGGACTTGCCAAAGGTACCATCTCTGAAGCAAGAATAGTCTCCATCAGATTTAAACCTATTGCTACCTTGACCTTGAACATCCAAGCCTCTGGAACCATGAACAATAAATTTCTGTTACAAGTGATCTGGACTGAAATATTCACTAGAACAATCCACACTGATTGAGATGCTGTGTAAAATGGTCAAGACAGTAGGCAGGCTTTACACCCCTAGTTACCATCCCTGTCATTTATTTGCATTGGCTTGAGTGGGCTTTTGTTCCTTATGGTCTGTCCTTGCTGACCTGAGCACTAGACAGGGAATCCTTGGAAAATCACTTCCCTCTCCAGTTCTCCATTGTAAACAGATTTTTCTTTGGGCAGCCAGCTCACAAAAAAAAAAAAAAATGACACAGAGACTTATTATTAATTATGAAAGCTTGGCCTTAGCTTAGGCTTGTCCTGTTAACTCTTATAATTTAAAGTAACCCATATCTTTTTATTATTTTTCAAGACAGGGTTTCTCTGTAGTTTTTCAAAGTCTGTCCTGGAACTTGCTCTATAGACCAGGTTGGCCTCAAATTCATAGAGATCCGCCTGCCTCTGCCTCCCGATTGCTGGGATTAAAGGTGTGAGCCACCACTGCCTGTTTTAACCCATATCTTTTTTTTTAAAGATTTATTTATTTATTATGTATACAGTGTTCTGTCTGCACATATCTCTGCAGGCCAGAAGAGGGCACCAGATATCATTACAGATGGTTGTGAGCCACCATGTGGTTGTGGGAATTGAACTCAGGACCCCTGGAAGAGCTTTCAGTGCTCTTAACCTCTGAGCCATCTCTCCAGCCCCTTAACCCATATCTTCTAATCTACGTTCTTTTGTGTGGCTCAGTTACCTTTACTCTGTACTGCCCATCTTGCTTCCTTAACATCTGGCTGGTAGCTCTGCCTTTCTTCTTCCCTAGAAATCTCACCTAACCTCTTCCTGCCTAGCTAATGGTCCTTCAGCTCTTTATTAAACCAATCACAATGACACACCTTCACACAGTGTAAAGGAATATTCCACAACACTCCATTCCCTTCTCTATGACACTAGCCATCTCAGAAACTCTCAAAGATCTGGTTATCCTCTGCTAGCCTCTCTCCACAACACCTGAGGGCAGTGGTTCTCAATCTGTGGGTTGTAACCCCTATAGGTCAGTTTGTGACAATGAAAACACATTCTGCATATCAAATATTTACATTACAATTCATAACAGTAACAAAATTACAGTTATGAAGTAGCAACAAAAATAATTTTATGGTTGAGGGTTACCACAGCATGAGGGACTGTATTATCAGGCTGCAGCATTAGGAAGGTCGAGAAGCCCTGCCTTAGGGGCTCTGGAGTGAGACTGTAGCTTTTCTCTGACAGCAGAGTACCCCTGCTATGATGCCGTCTATGAAAGGAAGCACACAAGTCAGATGGGGAGAGTGTTTTCAGGCCTGCAGTTGTTACTTTTCTGCCTCCCAATTCAAGAACTAGGGGAATGCCACACCCTAGAAACTTTACATGACCTGGCAATTTGCTTCAACTTTCCCAGTTTTCGAATTCTCTGCTACAAAATGGGTCTTCAGAGAGGTGTTGAGACGAATGTCCTAGAACAGCCATGTGCTGGCATATGGGGATCAGCCTCCGGTGCTGTAAGAAAATGAGGCAGACAGATTGAGGAATACACAGCGTACAATTTGTTAGAGGCTTACAGAAGCTTGGCCCTCGAAAACAGCAAGGCCAAGTTGGATTCTTACAATTTGGGTCAAAAAGAGAGGCATGTTTATGGGACAGAAGTGATTTCATCCTAGCTGCAATTTCCTTGGGTTATGTCAATTTAACATTAAAGAGTCAGACACATCCCTAGAGCCAGGGTTGGTTGTAAAGTATCACATTCCACTTTAATGGTTTTGCCTATTTATTGTTTACTGGGAAAATATGCAGGTCAAACCAGCTAGGGCTACCCTGGGGGAGTCGTGGTGGTTATGACTTAAGATAGTTACAGTCATGTCAAGCTGAAGCCATGCAAAGAGTAATAAAAGATGGATGTGAAGCACTTCGCCAATTGCCCGCTACATAAAACATGTTCCAATCGTATCAGATGTTACTAACTTTGAGTCCTGGGTGGATTCCTGCTGTAGCTGAGGATCCACGGGCTGGATCCATTCTGGATTCCTCTATATCCAGCAGGTGTTCATCTGGGTCTGTGTGCAGCTACTGCAGGGTTGTTCAGTGGGCATGGTCTGGGGCTACTTTGGAGACACTAGTTGTTAATGTCCAGACAGAAATCCCAGCAGCCTCTCTCTCCATCTCAGAGGCTGGTCCCAGAAGTCCCTGGGAAAACTCTATGGGCCAGCAGGTCTTCAAATATCTTTCCCACACAATACATATGTGATGTATTGAAATTATTTCATTGTCATTTATTACATCAGTCGGGGCCTGGAATGGAGCTGAAGGATCCACAGCTAGGCTCACTTCTATCCATATCGTAACGTTCAGCTCCTTCCAGAATCAGCGAGGGGGTGGGAAGGGAAGGAGGAAAGGAGGGAAAGAGAGAGTCCTTTGTTACATAATCACTTCTCCTTCATCCTATGGGCCAGAAAGACCAACCTGATATAGTGTGGTGGGGATTACACAGGGGCGCATACCCAGAGGCAAAAGTTATCAGGGGCCATTTTGAATGCTCTTCACCATGGGAATGATTTTACATGTGATGAAGTTCGAAGACGGTGGCTGTATGGTTTGTTTAATCAGCTTTAACAACTGAACATTCTAATGTAACAGATACAGAGACAAAGGGGGAAAGAAGAGGAGGAAGGAGGGGGAGGGAGGGAGGAAAGAAAGAAGGGAGAAAGGGGGAAGGAAGGAAGCATTGCGGAAGGAAAGAAGGGAGGCAGGAAAGATCGATATTTGGGTACCAGTTTTGAGGCTGAGAGTCTAGACCAGGCAGTCCTTGTACTTGGCCTTGGTGAGGAGCTCATGGCCAAGAGCAGCACACTAGCAGAATGCTGGGGGAAGAGATCACGCAACAAGCCAAGAAGCCGGAGGGGTTCAGGGCCCAGTCTGCTCTCCTTGTAGTCCCTTCTTGGGAGAACCCCCTCCATAAGAGCAGCATGAGTCCCTTCTGAGGGTGAGGCCCTGTGACATAACAGCTTTCTCTAGGCCTCACCACTTAAAGGTTCCACCGCCCCAACAACCACACTGGGGACCAAATATCCAGTACACAAACCTTTGGGGTACACACTAAAGCCATATCCAAACCACAGCACATACTATTACTTCTCCCATATTCCACTGGCCTCAGCGGCCAATACAATGCAAGATGTGACTATCAAGGGAGAGGCTGTAAGGAGGTAGGGGTCATTGGGAGCTATTCCTAGGGGTCTGTTACATAGCTCTAGATTGCTGGAAGGAAGCCAATTTTGTTACTGGTCTGGTTTGAGATGCCCGCCACCAGAGGGCACCTCACTTCACCTTGATGATGTCCGTTGAGTGACTGGCTTCACTTGCCAGCAGTCTCAGTGCTGCTGAGATACGGTAGAGACATGGGACAGGAAGGTCAGGCATGTGACCAGCTGGCAAGTAGCCAAGGGAAGGTAGAAAGCTGGAGTTTGCCCAGGGTTGGGGTTACAGATGTAATAGAAGCAGCTGATCCACTAGTAATGAAGTGAGAGGAGAGAACAGACAGAGGCCATCAGCAAAGGGGGGTGTTTAGTGCCCAGCCCTGATCAGTTTGGCCTTTGAGGTGGTCCTACTCCCACTTGCACCACACACTCACATACACACACACATAGACACACATGCACACATAGACACACACACACATACACACACATACACACACATATTCACACACACTAACACATATACTATCTCTCTCTCTCTCTCTCTCTCTCTCTCTCTCTCACACACACACACACACACACACACACACACACACACACACACCACTAGTTGAGCCACTCAACAACACAGAGGTAGGGCTATAACTCAGTTGGTAGACTGCTTACCTAGCATACACAAAGCCCTAGGATTGATCCCCAGCAGGAAATGGATGCAAGAGGATCATTAGTTCAAGACTGTCCTTGTCTACATAGTTTGAGGCCAGCCTAGGTTACACGTTACCTGTCTCAAAAACAAAACAAGCAATAGAAGAAAGAGAATAGCGGCAGAGACATCTTGCAAGCTGTGAAGGGAGGACTAGCAGGGGTGGGGGGACCACACATGGGGACACCGAGGGAAACCAATCATTTCTTGCCTTACCCACCAGAAGGCAAGGGTCATTGTCAGGGCAGACCACACCCACTTCTCCTTCTGTCTCCTGGACTTTGAATCCAACTGGAGGTGGACCTTTGGAAATGCAAAGCCCACGTTAATCCATTCATCAAGAAACTGCACGTGCAGCTAGAAGCCACTGGCATGTTAGAACCATCTGGAAAGTCTTGAGGGGGCCAATGCCCATCACCAATGACAGATTATTGCTAGTGAAAATATTTTAAAGAAAATAACTGTTTGAGAGCCAGTGAAATGGTAAAGGACCTACCCGCCTGAAAGTCTGGGATCAAACTCAGGCTATGAGACACACAAATAAATAATGCAAATAAAAATTTTTTAAAGTAATAATAAAAGGTGGGGGAGAGATGGTTCAGCAGTGATGAGCACTGGCTATTCTTTCAGAGGACCTGGTTCAGTTCCCAGCACTCATTATAGGGTGCCTCACAACCACCTGTAACGCCTGCTATGAAGGATTCAGCACCCTCTTCTGGCTTCTGAGGGTACTTGCACTCAAGTGACACACAATTACAAGCATAACATAAATAAAAATAAACCTTTAAAAATTTTTTTTTGGTTTTTTGAGACAAGGTTTCTCTGTGGTTTGGAGGCTGTCCTGGAACTCACTCTGTAGACAGGCTGGTCTTGAACTCACAGAGATCCGCCTGCCTCTACCTCCCGAGTGCTGGAATTGAAGGCATGCGCCATCACCGCCCAGCTAAAAAATATTTTTTAAAAGATTTATTTATTTATTACATATACAGTGCTCTGCCTACATTCTAGAGGAGGGCACCAGATTGAATTGTAAATGGTTGTGAGTCACCATGTGGTTGCTGGGAATTGAACTCAGGACCTCTGGAAGAGCAGTCAGTACTCTTAACCTCTGAGCCATCTCTCCAGCCCCTAAAACATATTTTTTAAGAAAATGAAAGAACCCACTTGAGAAGCTGGGTAGTGGTGGTGCTCACCTTTGAAAGGCCCCAACTCAAACCCAGCCTGATACCAATCAGCATGTATTTGAAAATCACTCTGTCTACACACACAGCTCTGGGAAAAAGAACACATGAATGGTCGGTCATGATGACCAGTCTCTGGAAATTGTTATTATTATTTGTTTCTAAGGAATGTTATTATCTTCAACAACTGTCTGGTTTCTAAAAATTGTTATGGGTTACCCTGCTCCAGAGCACCCAAGTTTTGAAAATAAGTATAAGTCACTCTGTTCCCAGAAAAACCACTAGCTGTCCCATGGCCTTGCAGGTGTAAAAACCAAAATAACATTCCAAACCCCTCCTGGGAAAAATTGTAAGTTCAATTCCCAACCAATCAGTAAATGACTCATGTATGTTATAGACAATCAATATGTTGTAATACTCCTACCTCGTGACCGAAAAGATATAAAAACTGCCTGCTTTGGAAACTCGGGGTCCTTCTCTTCCCGGGGAGCAACCTCAACGCATTGGAATAAAATCCTTTTGCTTTTGCATCGAACTTGTGTCCTGTGAGTGACTCTGTGGGGTGCATCTCCCGAGGTTGGACCCCCCCTTTTGGGCCCAACATCTTCAATCCCAGCACTCAGGAGGCAGAGGCAGGTGGATCTCCGTCAGTTCAAGCCCAGCCTGGTCTACAGAGTGAGTTCCAGGACAGCCAGAGCTGTACAGAGAAACCCTGTCTCAAAACAAAGAAACAAAAAGAACCAGCTTGAGCTGGAAGAGATGGAATCGCAGCACTGCAATCCCAGCACTCAGTGGTTGAGGGGGAATGCTGCAAGTCTGAGATTTGCTTAGTGAGTTTTAGGCCAACCTGAGCTACATAATGAGACACACCCCCCCGTATCAAAAACTAATAAATGCCAATAAAATAAGCAGCCATCAAACAACTGAATAAATGAAATGAATGAACTGAAACTTTGCTAATCCAAGGTCTAAGAGCCCTCTGCTCAGTGGCTTGCCTTCACCTTCAAATGAATCCCCTGCCTCGGGAACTAAAGCATTCTGGCCTCCCAGTCAGAGTTCTTCCCACCCACTGTCCTCCGCTCTACTTTGTCATTTTCCAGTAGAACTTCTGGTGCATTCCACAGGGGTTTCCTCACAGGCTGTGTTTCATGAGTAGAGTCTCCCCCACTGAGTGTGTGTCTGTTGTGGATCCTTTGCTTGGCCCAGCTGTGGTCAAGTTCATATAACTTCTACTAGGTTCAACGGTGAACTTCCCTGGAAAACCCAGCTTCAGAAAAGAACCCTAAGTCAGTAACTTCCTTGTCCCTGAGATCCGAACGTTCTAGATCAGTTCCTCTTCCTCCACTACCCGGTGCCTGGTCCTCCTGACCTATTTTGCAGCAAGAATCCTGTTAGGTCAGTTATGAAAGGAGTCCCTCTTACCCCCGAGGTTTCCTCTCGGTAATTTTCCATCTACCAGCCCCACCTTGCTCCTGGTATACAGGCTCACTTGCTTCTCTGCCCTGTTGGGAGCTGAGCCTAATCTCTTCTCCACACCCCACTCCACCCCACCCCACCCCACCACACTGGTGCCTTTACCTATCACAATGGTCCCAGACAAAGTTGACTTTGCCAAATGTCATTGAGTAGCCCTTTGTTTAACAGTTGCTGTCAATATTATAAAGGTGTTTTAGTATTATTTTGGTTACGTGTATGTGTATGTGAGTAGCTGTGTGTGTGTGTGTGTGTGTCTGTGTGTGTGTGTGTGTGTCTGTGTGTGTGTGTAGGCTGGCAGTTTTTATAGAACTCCAGGTTTGGCCACAATGACCTCAAAACAGTAGTGAATATGGCTTAACTTGTTCAGATGGCCTGAGCTTAGTCAGTTCTTGAGAAAACCACATCTCATTGCTGTGGTTTGGGTGACAAAGGGACAGGAAGTATATTTCACAAGTTGGAAAGACCCAATAGGTCAGGTGGCACAAAAGGAGGCATGCTCCCTGCCAGGTGAGAGCAGCTGGGTCTGTGGTGGCAGCTGGAGCCCAAAGTCTATAAATCTCTAGGAACCCCATGTCTATACTCTGGTGACCAAAGTAAGTAGATCTTGGCCACTGGGCAAGAGTATCCTGTCAACCTGTTTGTTCCAATCCTGGTAAGAGAGAAATCAGTTAGGACAGACTGAGTTTTGCTATAGTAACAGACAGATGGACTGGATGTGATGGTGGACACCAGACTGAGCTACATAGGACCCTTTGTCAACAACAATAAAAGCAACTAGAAAATTTTCAGTATCCGAAAACAACAAAATAAAATCCCTGCTTATAGTTGATAGCCGTGTTCTCTGCTGGCCATGGTCTCTCGGGGACTTTGGCTCATGGAATTTCCATGACTGCTAAGGAAAGGAAAAGAAAACACAGGAATCCTTTCCTGGGGTTTCTAATCTGAAGTCACACGTCACTTCTGCTCATGTCCCATTGGCCAAAGTAAGTCACATGTGCTTACCAAAGTTCAACAGACAGGGGACACACGATTATCCCATCAGGACAGACAGCAAGTATTTGTGAAACATAGAACTGGCTACCACAAAGGAACAAATATGTGGCTACAGGTTTCAATGGCTATGTGACTTTAAACAGGCCACTGGTCTACACTGAGCCTCTGTGTCACTGTGCATAAAAGTAACTAACTGTGAGGGTTAGTTCTCCTCGTTAATGTGGCACAGGAGACTCTCAGTGAGGGCCTGTCTGAGGCAAATTGTCTTGATTACAGTCATTGATGTGTGTGGGGCCATTCCCCGGGGTTGGGTCCTGAACTATGTAAGTATGGAAAGAGTGGGTGAGATGAACAGTAGGTGTACATGAGGTCATGCTCTCTCTGCTCTTGACTGGGACTCATCTGGGCTTTCGGTTCCTGTCGCCTTAACTTCCCTGCTGGGATGGACTGGAACCCAGAAGTGTGGGTAGGGCATGGAGCTGGGACACTAGTGCTGATGATACAGGCGACTCTGTGGCATCAGGAGCAGTAGACCGAGCTCGGTACAAATGCACAGTAAAAAAGTAACTTTGTAAAATTAAACCGTGGTGAACTTTGACTGCTGTAGGAAAATCCTGACAACTTCTTAAACTGACACCAGTCCATTGTTAAAGGTCATCAGCTTCTCATCCCAAGGGGGCTTTCTCAGGCCTCGCCTCTGACCACCGGGAAGGCACATTGGAGCTTGTTCCTGCTGCTTCCATTGGAGTCCCCCTCGGTGGGAAAAAACACCACCTCTGCCCAGCTGACAGCAGCTTGGCCATAAGACCTGCTTTGATTAATCAACTGTGAAAGCATGTGACCTGTGCCACTTCCAGTCAGAGCTTTGAGGACCAACATAAAACCTCATCTTTGTCCTTTTCCAGTGAGATGCTGCAGCTCTTCCACAGGAAAAGTATTTGCCAATGTTCAGAGCACAGATACTCTTGGGCATGACTCATTTCTTCTTCTTAAATTTATTTACTTTTTTATTTTATGTACATTGGTGTTTTGCCTGTAGGTAAGTCTGTGCGAGAGTAACAGATACAGTCAGTTGTTAGCTGCCATGTGGGTGCTGGGATTTGTACCCAGGTCCTCTGGAAGAGCAGTCAGTGCTCTTAACTACTGAGCCGTCTCTCCAGCCCCAACATGGCTCATTTCAAGCTGCTGACGAAACATCATGGAACAGGGGATTGAAAAGAAATGTTTGCAGCAGAAATCAGGAATGAGAGGCAACTTCTTCAGTCATGGACCTATCCCTTTCCCCTGAGATCAGCACTGTTCTGGAATCTGTTCCCTCAGTCCAAATCCCTGACACACAATAAAACCGTAACTAACCCACAGTGGACACTTAACGCTTCCGATTTTTTTTCTTTTTTTCTTTTCTTTTCTTTTCTTTTCTTTTCTTTTTTTTTTTTTTTGTTTTTTTTCAAGACAGGGCTTCTCTGTATTGCTTTGGAGGCTGCCCTGGAACTGGCTCTGTAGACCAGGCTAGCCTGGAACTCATGGAGATCCTCCTGCCTCTGCCTCCCGAGTGCTGGAACTAAAGGTCACCAACACCTGGCAGCTTTCTGATCTTAAGGGGTTATTTGTCTGTAGGGAGACACTGTAACCACACCTCCTAAGAGCTGGTTACAGGTGTGCCCTACCATGCCCGTCTGGGTGTGGTCAAGGTGATGTCAGGGTGATGTGTGAGAGGTTTAAAGGATAGGCAAGGCACATGGTAGCGCTCTTTCCTTGCTGCTTTGGCATGCTCTGTCTTCCTGATGGTTGGCATTTACCTATTAAAAGATATCCTGATCTTATGGGCTACGCATTAGTTATTCACCATAATATCTGGTACCAGGAGTGGAGTAAAAGCCCATGGCCCAGTCAGCACTCACGCTCAAATCACACTGGGACCTCTGCCTCCGGAGCCAAAAGACCAGGAAAAGCCACGCAGCCTAGAAGCAGCAGGGCACAAGGGGACACAAGCACTCTTGGATATTGCTGCGCTCCGGGTCCCTGAACCGTGCATGGAGATTCTACACGCTGCTGCTACCAAAGTTCCAGCGAACACAGTGAGTTAAACCTTCTCAGTCTGTCGCTTCCCCCACCCTATACCTGAGCTGGAACCAGCTCGCTCAGCCGGGAGAGTTTTAAAATTCCCACAGGCTTCCCCTCGGTTTTTATTGCCACTGGCAGGAAAAACCACCGCAGTTTCTAGCTGCTCTTAATAATTCACAGCCAGTTAGGAGACATCAGTGGAAGGTTTAGCCACAGGGAATGCTAAATAGTCCTACTTTGTGTCAGCACTTTGTACATCAACTTTTGGAAATAATCCGTAAGAAACTTCCACAATCTCTTTCTTACCACTACATGGATGACATTTTATCAGATTCTAATAAGGAAACTTTGCAACGTATGTTTGAAATGGTGAAGGAAGTTCTGCCTTGTTGGGGGTTACAGATTGCCCCAGAAAAGATACAAAGAGGAGATTCTATTAATTATTTAGGTAACAAGATAGACTTACAAAGAATCAGGCCACAGAAGGTACAAATTAGAAGAGATCATTATCAAACTCTTAATTCTCTTCAGAAACTATTAGGGGAAATTTCTCGATTACAGACGATTATTGGGGTAGTAGGATGACTTAAAGCATTTAAAAATGGCCCTTAAAGGTGATAAGGACCTAAATAGTTCAGGAGTATTATGCGCTGAGGCTGAAAAAGAATTACAATGGGTTGAAAGTAGAATTCTGGATGTAGATTGTATAAACCCTAATCTAGACTGTATTCTGTTTATCTTGCCATCTAGAGAATACCCTTCTGGGATTCTGATGCAGAGAGAAGACACCATATTGCAGTGAATATTTCTGCCACATAAACAGAATAAAAAGCTAAAGATGTATATAGAAAAGATTTCTGATTTGATTCTAAAGGGTAAATTAAGAGTATGTCAACTGACTGGAAAGATCCAGCAGAAATTACAGTACCTTTAACTAATGAGGAAATTTCCTCCTTATGGGAGGATAATGAATATTGGCAAATAGCTCTTACTTTTGGGGAACAATTAGCAACAATTATCCCAAAACTGACAGAATTAAATTCATAAAAAAGACAGTCTGGATTCTTCCACGTATCATAAGACAAACTCCCATTTCTGGAGTTCTTACCTTCTACACTGATGCCAACAAATCAGATAAGGCTGGTTATAAAGCAGGTGAGGTAAGTAAAGTAGTTCAAAGTCCATATACCTCTGTACAGAAGGCAGAATTATACGCGATCCTCATGTTACTCATGAATTTTACAGTGCTTCTCAATATTGTTACAGATTCTCAATATGCAGAGAGAGTCATGTCACACATTGAGACTGCAGAATTCGTTCCTGATAATACAGAATTAACTTCACTGTTTATACAATTACAGGAAACAATCAGAAACAGAATTAATCCTATATATATAAAACTTATATCAGATCCCATACGGGTCTGCCAGGCCCACTAGCACGAGGCAATGATGAGATTGATCGTTTATTAATTGGAAGTGTGCTAGAAGCCTCAGAACTTCATAAGAAACATCATGTAAATAGCAAAGGTTTGAAAAAGGACTTCTCCATCACTTGGCAACAAGCCAAATAATAGTGAGAAACTGTTCTACTTGTACTTTTTATAATCAAACTCCATTGCTATAGGCTGTAACCCTAAGGGCATTCGGAGAAATGAGGTTTGATAGATGGATGTCTTTCACTTTGCAGAATTTGGAAGTCTGAAATATGTGCATCATACTATAGACACATTCTCAGGGTTCCAATGGGCTACTGCTCTTAACTCTGAAAAAGCTGAGTCTGTTATTACACACCTGCTAGAGGTAATGGCTGTTATGGGTATACCTGCACAAATAAAAACTGACAATGCTCCAGCATATGTCTCCACTAAATTGGAACAGTTTTTCAAATATTACAGCATAAAGCATGTGACCGTTATACCACACAATCCTACGGGATAGGCAGTGGTTGAACACTAAAGGAGATGCTCCATAAACAGGCTGGAGGAACAAAACACCCCAAACATAGGTTACATAATGCTTTATTGTCATTAAACTTTCTTAATGCCAATGAGAAAGGACAAACAGCTGCAGAAAGACACTGTACTACGGAAAAAAACTGCTGAACTGAGTCAGCCGGTATACTTCAAAGATGTACTAACCTCTGTATGGAAACCAGGACATGTGCTACGTTGGGGAAGGGGTTTTGCATTTGTTTCCACAGGAGAAGAAAAACTTTGGATACCATCAAAGTTGATCAAGATTTGAGTTGAAAAGGAAAAACCTCTCGCCGGGCATTGGTGGCGCACGCCTTTAAACCCAGCACTCGGGAGGCAGAGGCAGGCAGATCTCTGTGAGTTCGAGGCCAGCCTGGTCTACAGAGCGAGTGCCAGGATAGGCTCCAAAGCTACACAGAGAAACCCTGTCTCGAAAAACAAAAAAACAAAAAAACAAACAAAAAAAAAAACCTCTCGATGAGGAGAAATGACAGGTTTTCTACCAAGGTTTATCTCATAAACTAAATAGAAACCTCATAAAGGAAATGGAAGTGTTTTGTTTTTCTTTTCACAGGAAAAGTCATTTCCAGAAGTCAAAGACACTATATGGGTAAAAGAGGAGGCAACTGTAACCATCAAACAAAAGAAAACTGGTCATTGGACAATTTCCCACTACGCCTATTTCTTGGTCTCCTAATCCCCATTCAATTAACTCAATGCTGGATTTAGAGGTGGATTTGGCTTTCCTCCTCTAAAATCCAAGCATGTTGTTTAACTAAACTTCAGAGTTTCTGTATCAGATCAAGAAGCCAATTGATGTAATATAGACTAAGAGAAAATTTGAGGACTGTCTTTGTCTTTCTTGGCTCTTTCTCTCAGGGTGTACATCCTCTCAGAATTGTGATTTTCCCATGGTTGCCTTTCCCGATATGCATACATACACAAGCAAACTTTTCTCTGCTAACACTCATGTTTGAGTCCCACACAGCCAGTGAAGACCTGCCTGACAGCAATTCCTGGATGCTCCGGAAAGAAAATGGACCACATCTCCTTGGCTACTCTGGAAGGAGATGTTCAGGCTTAGACACCTCTTTCAGACAACTTTAGGTTTAGTTATATAGCCATAGTTAGGATGTGACATAGCAGATTATTGTATCTTCTTGTATTTCACCTTTATGATTGTTAATTTTGGATACTTTACACTGTTAAGTTTTAACCCTCTTTTAGACTAAAAGGGGAATTGTAGGAAGACATCGTAACCATGCCTCCTAAGGGCTGGCTACAGGTGTGCCCTACCATGCCCGTCAGGGTGTGGTCAGGGTGATGTGTGAGAGGTTTAAAGGGATAGACGAGGCACATGGTAGTTCTCTTTCCTTGCTGCTTTGGCACGCTCTGTCATCCTGTTGGTTGGCATTTACCTATTAAAAGATATCCTGACCTTACAGTATACGAATTAGTTATTCACCGTGATATTTGCCACTGCAGCTGAAGCTGACAAATGCACCCTCTGGACCACTCCTTTAGCTGTCTCTCTCTTTGGTTTTGGTAGCACTTCTTCATCATTGCAATCTAAATAGAAGGGCATCTACCTGGCTTGTTTGACATCAAGTGATAGACTTTACTATTGATTCTGATCAGAATTAACTAATAAATTAGGGGCAGAAGATTTGGTCAAGACAGCTGTGCCTTCAGGAAGCTATTCATGATCTTAGATGGCAAACACATAATAACAGAAGGGCACAATAAGCCACATGAATGCAAGAGAAGGGTGAGCTTTGGGAGTTGGAGCATCAGGACAACAAACTTGGAACACAAGGCTGTGGTCAAGAGCCTGGAGAAGCTTTGGAGAAAAGTCAAAATCAGAATTCAAACTAAACATAGTGGTGACTCTGCCTATAATCCCAGCACTCAGGAAACAAAGGCAGGGGGACTGCTGCATGCAAACTTGAGATCAGTCTGGTCTGCAAGGAGTTCCAGTGAGGCCCTACGAAAAAACAGAAACAAAGTATATGTCTGTATGTACTTGACTGGGAGAGAGCTCTGTGGGTAGAAAAGGCTTGCCACACAAGTATGAGAACCTGAGTTTGAACCTCCAAAACCCATGTAGAACCAAACATAGTGTGTACACATGTATTTCCCAGCAATTCCTATGGAAGATGGGAATTCCTGGAAGCTTACAGAGTCACCCTGGATGGTGTAGAAAGCTGGAACAAACAAGAGACCCTTTTAGTAAGGACCAACACAAAAGGAGACCTCTGAGCTCCACAGGTGTGCCATGGCATAAACACACACACACACACACACACACACACACACACACACACACACACACACACACACACTCATATGCACATATACATATACTCACACATACACTCATACATACACACACATACAAATACTCATACTTACATACACACACACACACACACACACACACACACACACACACACACATTTTTTTTTCCAGATAGGGTTTCTCTGTGGCTTTGGAGGTTGTCCTGGATCTAGCTCACGGAGATCTGCCTGCCTCTGCCTCCGAGTGCTGGGATTAAAGGCGTGCACCACCATCGCCCAGAGAGATGTTTTTAAAGTAATCAATGAAGCAATAGAGCAAGCTTTAAATGATGGATAGGGAGCAGTGGATAGAGTAAAATGTCAGGCTTTCCTCTGTAATATTCCCTGAGCCCTTTGCTCAGACATCTCTTTCTTTCTCCAGTTAGTTCCCCAAATTTTAATTTTCATTCTCCTCTTTACCTTCTTGGAGGACAAATTCATCAACTCTGCAGATTTTGTTTGTTTGTTTGCCTAGTTAGTTTGGTTGGGTTTTTTGTTTGTTTGTCTGGTTTTCTTTTACTTGAAAAGATTATTTCTTATTTATGTACATGAATGTTTTGCCTGCATGTATGTAGGCACACCACGTGTGTGCTTGGTGCCCAAGAAATCAAGAATAGGGTGTCAGAGCCGGGCAGTGGTAGATTATGCCTTTAATCCCAGCACTCAGGGGGCAGAGGCAGGTGGATCTCTGTGAGTCTGAAGCAAGCCTGGGCTACAGATCGAGTTCCAGGACAGACAGGGATACACAGAGAAACTCTGCCTCAAAAGTAAATAATCTCTTTATGTATTTGTTCATTGCTGCTGCTTCAATGTAAGACTTTACTATGTAACTCAGGCTGGCCAGTAACTTCATATGTAGTCCAAGATGTCCTGGAATTCATGATTCTCCTGCCTCAGCCTCTCAAAGTGCCGGCTTTGGTAAAGGTAACAGAGATAATATTTACTGTATGCTGAGCGTAAGCAGGGTACTACTCTCTGTGCATATATTTTTCAATGTAGCGGTCCCTGCATCAACACCATTCTGTAAAAAGAAACAGGTCCAGAAAGATGAGATGTCTTACAGGATTACTGTGCTGGCTGCTTTTATGTCAGCTTGACACGAGCTAAAGTTGTCTGAGAGGATGGAGCCTCAATTAAGAAAATGCCTCCACAACATCTGGTCTTAGGCAGGCCTGTAAGGTATTTTTTTAATTAGTGATTCATGTGGGAGACTCAGTCTATTGAGGGTGGGGCCATCCCTGGGCTGGTGGTCCTGTGTTCTATAAGAAAGCAGGCGGAGCAAGCCATGGGGAGCAAGCCAGTAAGCAGGTCCCTCCGTGGCCTCTGCATTAGCTCCTGACTCCAGGCTCCTGTCCTGACTTCCTTTGATGATGAACAGTGATGTGGAAGAGGAAGCCAAATAACTCTTTCCTCCCCCATTTGCTTCATTCATGATGTTTTGTCTCAGCAATAGCAACCCTGAGACAGTTGCCCGAGGTGCTTTTAGCCACAGGCTCCTGAATAAAAAAATAAAGGTTGCTGTGGGAGTTAGGGTTTATCTTCCATGACAAGAAGTCTAGATGAAGGGGCTACTGGGCTGATTAGTTTACCAGACCTTGCACAGGACAGGATCTCTTTGAGTCTCTTGACTCTTTCTTGTGGTCCTAAGGCAGCTGTTGAACTTCAGCATTACACACACACACACACACACACACACACACACACACACACACACACACACACACGAAGACATTTTCTCTTTAGCACCTTTTTTTTTTTTTTTTCTGTAAAGCAAAACCTTTCCCCAGTATCCTGAGGGAGAAATTCCCCCAAGGACCCAACCTATCACGTTTTTGTTTCCTTACCCTCGAAGGATGTAACTCGAGCGAGACTGATTTCTTGGCTTTGTATCAATCAGGGTGCTTGGTGACCAACCTAAACAGTAGAGAAATTTCCTCAGCAATGTGGGGTTCTCACGAATTACAAGCCCAAGTAGGAACTGAAAGCAAAAACGTAGCCAAAGTGCTGGCATAGGCCACTGGCTACTCTGAACTTTCATCTCCTCCACATAGGCATCACCCCTGCATGGCTGTCTTTCAAGGGTCAAAGTCACAGGCTGAAACATGTGATGGCCACCAGGGCATGTGCTCACTCTCCTGGTGCAAAATTCTGCCTTATCCACTTGTTTTGTTTTTTGATTTGCATGTAGCCCTGACTGACCTCAAACTCACTGCCATCCTCCAGTCTCAGTTCTGCAGCCCCCCAGAAGTGCTAGGATTACAAGTGTGCCCTTACCACTTCAGCAGAGAGAAAGTCACTCTGTTTTCTACCAAGTCCCTAGTTATAGAGATTTCCTGCAACAGGAAGACACGCCTCTCCTGGGGACCACTGTTCCTCTTAATTTTCCAATCTCTTTTGTCATTATTATTATTATTATTATTATTTATAGTGTGTACGCGTGCACATGAGCACCCATGCGCATGTGTAGAGGTCAACTTTGTGGAGTTGATTCTCTCCTTCCACCTTTATGTGGATTCCGGGAAGCAAACACAATTGCCAGGTTTGCACAACATGCATGCCTACCCATTGGACCATCTCTCTGGCCCTATTGTTTACTGTTGTGTGGGGCGCATGCCATGGTGCATGTGTGGAGCAGGTTCTCTCCTTCCACCTTTATACGGGCTCTTGGAATTGAACTCAGATTGTCAGGCCTGCGCAGGGCACTTTAGCCAGCCTCCCACTTGGCTTTAGAACTTCGGAACACTGTTGGCTTTGGAATAAGCTTCTTTCTTCAGGCAAGTCTTCCTTAGCTTCACAGCATGTAGATGGAATTTCACCTCAAATCTGGGTTGGCAGCCCCTCCACTGTGATCTTTTCCCGGCCTACTCTTCACTCAGCCCAGCTTCATTCCTAGTCTTTTTTGTTGTTTCGTTTTTGAGTCAGATCCTTACCATGCCCGGGCTAGCTTTTAACTCCTTATGCAGCTAAGGATGACCTTGAAATCTCTGCTTTTGATGTCCTAAGATTAGGGGCATGCACTAACATGCCTGGCTTTTTAAAATCTTTTAGTCGTTAATGCAAAACTTCTGGTTTATAAATAAAATTGCACACATTTCCATGTGGTCATTTATACTTATGTGATTTTATTTTTATTTTTTGAGACAGGGTCTCACTGTGTAGCCTGGTTGGCTGTACCCACAGAGCTCACAGAGCTGTACCTGCCTCTGCCTTCCAAGAGCTGGGATCAAAGCTATATACCACCATACCTAGCTAATTTTTATATTTTATTAATTAATTAATTTGTTTTTCAAGACAGGATTTCTCTGTGTAGCCCTGGTTGTCCTGGAACTCACTCTGCAGACCAGACTGTCCTAGAAATCAGAGAGCCACTTGCCTCTGTCTCCTGAGTGCTGGGACTAAAGGTGTGCACCACCAGTGCCCAGCCATTGTGGGATATTATTTTAAGATGTGTTACATTTATTTATGCTATGAAACATTTGTTTCATTGATGCAAAGATGTGTTGCATTCTTTTACTTTGCATTTGTTTAACTCTGTGAAGCTATGATACTTTGCCTGTCTAACACACCTGATTGGTCTAATAAAGAGCCGAACAGTCAATAACTGGGCAGAGAAAGGATAGGAGAGAGATCTAGAAGCAAGAGGTGGCTAAAAACAAGCCAAACTAAAACCAGGCACTTATAAATAAGAATAAGCTTTCATGTGATTTATTTGGGAGCTAGGTGGCAGGTCCCCCACAAAGAACCAAGGAGTAAAATTCCCAAGTACACCTAGCCTATTTTTATGCTAAAAGTTTTTATTTTAGGCAGGAGAGATGGCTTAGTGGTTAAGAGCACTGGCTGCTCTTGCAGAGGACCAGGGTTCAATTCCCAGCACCCTCATGACAGCTCACAACTGTCTGTAACTCCAGTTCCAGGGGATCTGACACATCTCATATAGATGCACATGAAGGCAATGAACATAAAATAAAAGTAAATATTTTTTAAGTTGGGTTTTGTGTGTGTGTGTGTGTGTGTGTGTGTGTGTGTGTGTGTGTGTGTGTGTGTGTGACTGTGGTGCCACTGTGGATTCCAGGGATCCAACTCAGAGAAAGCACTTTTACTTTCTGAGCCTCCTCACCAGTCCTAAACATAATAGTGTTAGATTCACGGTTGCTAATATTGGATTGTTTATTTGTTGTTACCTTAATAACCATTACAGCATGATGTTTAAAAATGTCAAAAACAAAAAGACAAGACAGGACTGAGGATGTAGCTCAGATGCTAGCATGCTCGCTACATGCAGGAGCTCCGGTTTCAAATCCCAGCACTGGCCTATACGGCTCTAAGGAGCTTAGAAAAACTTTGACCTTGTGATACTCCTGTCTGCCCTCCTCCTCAGTGCTGAGACTACTGTGCCGGTTTATGTGGAGGCAGGGACCAAATCCAGTGCCTCCTGTGTGTTAGGCAAGCATTCTACCAACTGAGCCATATTGACAGCCTACTGTTAAATATATTTTAAATGTTTTCAAACGATTCAGTGGTGATTGGAGAGATATCTCAGTAGTTAAGAGCACTTGCTTTTGCCGGGGTTCGGTTTCCAGCACCCACACCATTCAAAACCATCTGTAACCCCAGTTTCAGGGATCAGCATCCTCTTTTGACTTCTGTAGGCACCAAGGAAAGCACTCATACACAATAAATAAATAAATAAATCTAAAATAATATTTTAAACTAATTGCTTTGAAAATATTTTTAAGAAATGAATCAATAAATAAATGGAGGTGATGATTATTTTCCATGCTGGAGATTGAATCAAGGACCTTACACACACTATACAAATTATCTACCATTGAGCTATATACCAGCAATATTAACATAAATGTTATTAACATTATAAATATATTAATATAAATATTAATGGCACTACCCAAGTCGCTACACCCTGGCTTACTTTCAGCCAGGCATGGTAGCACATGCCTTTAATCCCAGTACTCAGGAAGCAGAGGCAGGTGAATCTCTATGAGTTCCAGGCCAGCCTGATCTACAAAGAGAGTTCCAGGACAGCCAGGGTTGTTAAAGACTTACCCTCCTGTGGTCTACAGTCAAATCCCATTAATTCTACCTCCATATGTAGGCCCTCATTATCTTTTTCCTGGATCTTTGAAATTCCCTGCCTGGACGTCTGTCAGGTATGTTTGCCTGATATCTCCTCTTAGTTGGGAAACTACCACATATACTTTTGAGAGCCCACTTTTTCTATCCCCTGCATTCTTGAGGGAACTGTAAATCAAAACTTTTCTTTTTTCACCAAGAGACAAAATGAGGTCCAAGCTAAGACAGAAATTTGCAATAACAGAAAATGTGGAATGAGCCGGGCAGTGGTGGCACACTCCTTTAATCCCAGCTCTCGGGAGGCAGAGACAGGAGGATCTCTGTGTGTTCGAGGCCTACCTGGTCTACAAAGCTGTACAGAGAAACCCTGTCTCAAAAAAAAAAAAAAGGAAGGAAGGAAGGAAGGAAGAAAGAAAGAAAGAAAGAAAGAAAGAAAGAAAGAAAGAAAATGTGGAATGAGTCATAGAAATTGTTGGATTTGAGGTGTCTTTGTCCAAGTTTATGTGATGAACAGCCATAGAAGTAAGGAAAGGGGGTTCAGGATATTGTTTTTATACCTGAAAAGGCTGTTAGAGATGCATCTTTACTGGAAGACAGATGGAATGCTAATACAAGATACCAAAATTGTCCTTCTACACTCACCCAGACAATGCTAGAAAAATTATACTTTTAGCCAGGCTCTATCCCAACCAGCTACTCAGAAGGTTGAAGCAGGGGGATTACTTGAACCTTGGCATTCAAGGTCAGCTTGGGCAACATAACAAGACTTCATCTCTTACAAAGAAAAAGGTTTTAGGCTTGGTGAGTGGGTACACACCTATTATCCTGGGTTTCAGCTGATTCTCTGTACATTCACTAATCAGACACTTTATGTCATTTCTCCTCTTCCAAGAGGAACAGGAAGATGGAAGAGTATTCACTCTAAAGGAGGTCTCTCCCTGTGGAAAAAGCTGGAGAAGAGAGCAAAGGTTCCCCTCAGTACCGTTCACTCATTTCGCCTATCTGGATTACTCTGGCTCCTGTCATTCCTAAGCTCTGTGGTTGTACAATTGTTTCCTCCCAATAACTTCCATTTTTGCATAATATGGCCAGAATCTGTTTCTACTACTCACACTCTCAGAAGTTGTATGCCTTTCTTATTGTTGCTGTAACAGATATCATAAATGGAGTGGCTTGTAGAATAACATAGATTTATTTTGTTACATGCTCTCTCGGTGTGTGTGTGTGTGTGCGCGCGCGCGCGCGCGCGCGCGCATGTACGCGCACAGACAGGCTCATGCATTTCTTTTGTTTTGGTTTGGTTTTCTTTTTTTCTACTAACCAGTTCTGTGATCAGAGATATACCTCACTATACTGGTTTATGTGGTACTGGAGGTACCCAACCCCTTGTGTCACAGTTTTGAAGGTCAGAAGTCCAAAGGGTATTATGAAGCAAAAATCAAGCCTGACCCAGGTGCTGGGGATTGGCGTGTGGACTGTTCTATAGATTTGCTTCTTTGATGTTGTGATAAAAATACTGACCAAAAGCAAGTTGAGGAAGAAAGGGTCCATTTCTTCTTATGGCTTGCAGCCCTCCACTGAGGAAAGGCAGGGTAGGAACTGAGGCAGGAACCTAGAGGCAGGAACTGAATCAGAGGCTGCAGAGGGGTGGGGCCTGCTTACTGGCTTGTTCTCTGGACTTGCTCAGCTACCTTTCTTATACATTCCAGGACCACCTGCTCAAGGTAGCCCCAGCACAGTAGGTTGGCTAGACCTAAAGCAATTAGCAATTAAGAAAATGCCCCTATAGACATGCCCACAAGCCAATTGGATGAAAGCAGTTCCTCAGTTAGGGTTCTCTCTTCCTGAAATGTAGGGATCCACCAGAGAAGAATGCTCAGACATGGGTTTAAGCCAATAGAAAGTCTTTATTAGCCAGCTGGTGACTACACTGAGTGCTGGGGAATCACAGTATAGCCCCAAGCATTTCTCAGGGTGAGCTTTTAACCACAAAAAGCATGTCCTAGATTGACATACTTCTGTTAACAAGAACCTTAGCCAGAAGCAGAACTACAGAAACGAAAATGCAAAGTTAGTACATTTAGAGACTTTCCCAAAACTAGGGACTGAGAGAGATTAGGTCTTTGTTTTATTTTGACTGGTGGTGCCATCTATGTGCTGAGTTTTATAGCCTGGACGGTAATCATGGAGTCAGTTATGCTAAGGTCTGGGCGCCTGCTGCAAGATGACTCTAGTTTGTGTCACACTGACAAAAACTAATCAGCATTAAGGCTATTATTTCTGCCTACACTCTCCACTCTAGTCCTGTGGGTGATATTTAACCCGAACCTGATCATTACTGCCCCTAGAAAGTCCAGTTCTCCAAAGCTCACTGAATAAAAGTCTCTTCTGCTCCTGGGGCTTGCCTCCCAATCTTCTCGAGGTCTGAAATGTCTTCTGCCCTAAAGCCAAGTCTTCTTCATTCTTCAAGGTCTTTCTGTTTCACAGTCCTCCATTATCACTCTAGCTGGAACCAGCTGGACTGTGAGCGCCACGTCTGTTACCTGGCACCAAACAGACCTTAGCTCAACTCTCTGCTCAGCCTCAGGCTAGTCATGTGACCCTGGGTGTGGTACGAGACTGTGTCTTAATTTGTTTTATCTAAAATATGCTTATAATAAAGTAGCTACAGCATGCACAGGTGACTGTGAAAACTGAATGAGATAATACACGCAAATTGTTTAGCCTACTGATTGGCCCACAGTAAGAGCAATTATTGTTAAAAATTAATAGTTGGGTCATTACTTGAATAAGACACTGCTTTCTTCTCTTGGGCTTTTTCTTATGGTTCTTATTATGCCTCAAAGACTAGACTATTTTATAATAGAACTGGAGATGCCATTCAATGGATAGAATGCTTGCTTAGCATGCCTGAAATCCTGGGTTCAAACCCCAGCACTGCAAAAAACCAGACACGGCAGTACAAGCCAGTAGCCCCAGCATTCTAGAGGTAAAGGCAAACGCATCAAGAGTTCAGGGTCAACCTTCGCTATATAGCCAGTTAAAAGCCAGCCTGGGACACATGAGACCAGATAGATAGATAGATAGATAGATAGATAGATAGATAGATAGATGATAGATAGGTAAGTAAGTAAAATAAAAAATAAACAAACAGAGTCAGGCATGGTGGCACATGTCTTTAACCCCAGCACTCAGGAGGCAGAGGCAGGCAGATCTCTGAGTTCAAGGCCAGTCTGGTCTACAAAGCAAGTTCCAGGAAAGCCAGGAAACCCTGTCTCAAAAAAACTAAACAAACAAACCTTACATTTTGTATTATTTATATGTAGTCTTAGCTGCTTTCCCTACTGGGGTTAAGGGAGCCCATGCCTGGTCAGAATTATAACAGGGATTTGTCATCACTAGTGAAAGGGAATGATGAAAAGGAATTCTGGCTACACAGAAGCTTCCCCCAGAGAAAAGGTGCTTGCTCCCACAAGTCCTGTGCCTTCTGGGTTACCTCCTGGTTACCCCCAGCCTTTTATTTGTTTGCTTGCTTGTTCTGTTGTTGTTGTTATTGTTGTTGAGATAGGCTTTCATGTAGCCCAGGCTGGACTTGAACTTGCTATGTGGCTCAAAATGGCTTTGAATTTCTGCCTCCACTTCCCAAATGCTAGAATCACAAGTATGCATCACCACACCTGGCTTTCAGCCTCTGACCCTGTGTGTGTGTGTGTGTGTGTGTGTGTGTGTGTGTGTGTGTGTGTGTGTGTGTGTCTGTGTGTGTGTGTGTGTCTGTCTGTCTGTCTGTCTGTCTGTCTGAACATGAGTGTAGGTATGCATGTGTATGCACATTGGTGGAGACCGGAGGTTGACATCAACTGTCTTCCTCTATTTCTCTCCACCCTTTGGTTTTTGATTTGTTTATTTTACTTTATAAGTGTGAGTGTTTTGTCTGCATGTATGTATATATTGGACTGTGTGTGTGCCTGGTGCCTTTGGAAGTCAGATCCTATGAAGTGGAAGTACAGACAGCTGTGAGTTACCATGTGGGTGTTGGGAGCCAAACCCAGGTCCTCTGCAAAAGCAACAAGTCTTCTTAAGCCCTGAGTCTTCTCTCCAGCCCCTCCATCTTATCATTTGAGACAAGGTGGTCCCCTGAATCTGGAGCTCACTGATTAGACTAGGCTTTCTGGTGGGTGAGCTCTAAGAATCTGTCTATTTCTACCTCCTCGGCGCTGGGATTACAGACAAACGCTCAGGTCCTCATGCTTGAGTGGTAGGTTCTATTGCCCCATCCCTGTTTGACAGTCTTACTTGTAATCCTGTGACTATGTAACTTTGAGCTGACACTACCTGCCTCTAGATTTCATATTCCTCTCTTAAAAATGACTCAATAACTGCTGCTTCCTTCAAGGCCACTAAGAGAATCCAACAAGATCAAGCAGACTCCCATGAAAGCTCAAGATGAGCAAGAAGAATGAATGTTAGCATCTCTCTCTTTTTTTCTTTTTTTTCCTTTTTTGGGTGGGTGGTGGTGGTAGTGTTTGAAATAGGGTTTCTCTGTGTAGCCCTGGCTGTCCTGGAACTGGCTTTGTAGACCAGGCTGGCCTGGAACTCACAGAGATCCACCTGCCTCTGCCTCCTGAATGCTGAGATTAAAGATGTGGGCCACCACCGCCTGACTTCTTTTTTTCTTTAGATTTATTAACTTACTATATTTTATGTATATGTGTGCATGTGTGCACGTGAAGACTTACATGTGCCACGGCACACATGTGGAAGTCAGAGGACAATCTATGGGAGTTGGTTCTCTCCTTCCATTTTTAGGGTCTTTGGACTCAAACGCTGGTCCTTAGGCTTTGGTGGTAAATGTCTTTATTAGCTGAGCTGTCTAGCCAGCCTGTTGCAGTCCAGGAATTAAAGTGGCCAAAGAGGCAGCAAATTTACCACTAGGATATAGAAATTGGTTGCTTTGTGTCTGTGGGGAAGCAATGGTTTCCTAATCACATTTGCACAGAAGGTTGAGAAAGGGTCCTTTGGGACAGGATGAAACTTTGACACAGCAAAAAGTTGGAGACATTTCCTTGTCAAAAACAGACTCATCTCTCTGCATAAAAACCCTTTTTACCTGACTTCAGCCAGGGTGATTTTGGTGTGTGTGTGTGTGTGTGTGTGTGTGTGTGTGTGTGTGTGTGTGTGTGTTATTTTGTTTGCAGTCCAAAGTCCTGGGGAGTGAGCCCAGAAACCCCTCTGTCTGTACTACAGCCCCAGGCCTCTTCCTTTTCATTTTGAGACAAGGTCTCATGAAATTGCCCAGGCTGGACTTGAATTCACCATGTAGCCTAGACAAGCTTTAAGTGTGATCCTCCCAAATAGCTAAAGTCTACACACCAGGTTATTGTAGAATTCATTGAACTACTTTTTACAGGGACGGCTTTTAGGGGAGATGTTCCCCTAACCACACTCCACAAGTCTGCACTTGAAAGGGTCAAACTAAACTGGGCTTTCTTATAACTGCTGCGATTTTGTATGGGTGGGCAATTTGGCCTTATGATTAAACAGTGCTGGGGGGGGTCCCAGAATATAAATTTGTTGTAATTTATTTAACCAATCTTACTGTTGGACATTTGAGCTATTTACTTTTCAGTGTTGAGCTCTGGGGATGTTATAATAAGGCGATCAACATCTTTGTTAGAAAATCATCACATACTCCTGGGTTAGGTCCTTTTAATTCCTGGAAGTGGAATTATTGGCCCAAAGGGTATGAGAAGCCTTGTTGCCAATTTGTTTTCTAAGAGTGATTTTCCCCACTTACACTCCCACAGGCAATTTCACAGGACTCAAAACAGAGCCTCTGAAGTCATTAACTGTCAAACGCCAAACTGGAACTTTCCTGCGGCTCGGGGCTTCCTTTCTTCCCTCCCACTCCACGCGCTCTCCGCCTCACTCTTCCCAGGCTGGCCCACCTCTTCCTCCCTCCCTCAACTATTCTGCCCAATCAGAAACTGGAACCCTCAAGTTCGTGGTACGATTGGTGTACACAAGCATCCGTCAGGCTCGGGGGCGGGCGTAGAGGGCTGACGGACGCGGCGAGCGGCCAGTGCGAGCCCGGAGTGGTCTGTGCGCTGGCCTGGAAGCGCTAGAGGCACCGTGCGGTGGGGTGTGCTGGCGGCTGGCGGAGTGAGACTTTGGCAGACATGGCTCCCAGCTCGCTGGCTCCCGAACCCGAGAGTCGGAAGGGTATCCGGGCGGTGCTGCTGGGGCCGCCCGGGGCTGGCAAGGGGACCCAGGTGAGTGTCCGCTCCACGCTCGGCGGCGGATCCCGCGGAGCTACAAGGTCAGGGCGGTCGGGGAGCCGGAAGCTGCTTTCCCGCTCGGGAGCTGGCCAGTAAGCCCTGGCCTGCGGACCCTCGCGGGCTCTCGGGCCGTGGCGCGGTGTTGAGGGGACGGTCCCAGCCGGAGGACGAGGCTGAGGTGCGGTCGGGGTTCCTGGGGGAACCCAGGCTAAGGGGATCCAGGGGCTGTTAGCTGAAAATCGTGAATGGTATAGTTCGATCCCCACGACTGAAGCCCCGGATCACAGGCCTGAGTAACGAAAAGCTTTGTGGCCAGGACGCCCTCCGAGTTGGGAGCGCATTGTCCCGAGTCAGGGACGATCTCCACACACAAGGCGGTAGAACTTTTTATTTTTAATGATTAATAACTAGGGGTAAGGAAGTCTGTCCAACACGTGGGGCAGAGTGGGAGCTGGCGTGTGCTGATCGCGGCGTGCTGCCAAGAGTGAGGCAGGATCTGTAAGAGGCACCGGTGTTAGGGGGATGGGAGAAAACCCTTCCAGTTCGCCCGAAAGCTGGAGGTGGGTATGTTGGTCGGGCTTATAACCCGCGGGAGCCATGCGGGTTGTGAGTGGCTCAAGGAGTGATCATGGGCAGCACAAGATAACTCTTAATATGAGTTGAGCGATCTTTGGGACGATAACATACTGACTGGGTCAACAGGTAGGACAACAGGCCCAGAGATCCAGTGGCTTTCCAAAGTCAGTGAAATCGGTTTCATGGAGTCGTTTACCTCCAGAGGATTGGAGTTGCCTTCTGCCCCACTGCAGGGCCTCACTTGGCATCTGGGCCATAGGTCAGGGATGGGATTTATGATCTCACTTAGGATTTGGAAGCTCGCATGATGCCACTTTCTTGCCCAGTGTGTAACATCCCCCTCCCATTTCTCACCCCTGCGTCCCTGCGGTGGGACCTTGCTGATCTTTAACCTCTAAAGAGGGAATTCTTTCAAGTCAGGGTTCTCAAGCAAATAGGCACTGTTCTGTTCTCAGGCTTGCTAGCACTACTGAGTTTATTGTTATTTTTTAAAGATAACCATGCATGCCATGGTGCATATGTGGAGGTCAGAGGACAACTTGCTGGAGGAGCCCAGAGATCCAACTGAGGTCATCAGACTTGATGGCAAGCTACTTTTACCTGCTCAGCCATGTCAACTGTCCCGTTTGCCAAGTTCTCAAAGTTCTGGCCAGCAGATGGTCATCTTGCTCACTGTTGGGACCCCCGTGACACCCAGTGCATCACCTGACACTTGATGGAATTGCTGGAGATGGACCAGGAGAAAGGAGGTCTCGAAGGCTTAGTTCATTTCACGTTACCTCTGCCTCTGGGTTGTAGGTCTCGAACCTTCTCTCGCTGTCAGCTTCCAGGTCCTTTTTTTTTTGAGGTTCCACCACTGCCTGTATTCAGTGATGTTGACATCTCTTTATTTCTGTTGCTATCACTCTCAGTTATTAGGTAATCCGAAGTCTTAAGAGTGTTTAATCTTGGATGTGGACAGCTTCTACTGCTAGTTACTGAGAATGGACAGAACGGCTCGTATGTGACTTTTTTTTTTTATTTTTAGTTTATATTGAAGTTGACTGTTTGAATAGTGAAATGGGAGGACTCGTGCAGGGCTGAGTTGGGCTTTATAGTCTAGTGAGCTGTGTAACTTGTTAACTTCACCTGGAAAATGAAAAACTAACAAGTCTTTCTGTTGGGCTCACCCATACATTCCCAGTTTCTGGGGTGACACATTGCAGGTGCGCAGTGAATGCTGACTCGTCGGGAGCACCTCTCTCTGCGCCCCTCTCTGATGTAGTTTATTGCCAGGCTGATTTATTCGGGTTTGTAGGACATTTCACTGATGAGCTGGTTGAAGGAGATAGGAGAATGGTGGGAGTTGGTTCGAGAAGGCTTTTCAAAGTGATTAAAAGTTTGGCTTTAAAGCTGAGTTCCTAATGGTTGCATGCCTTTAATCCCAGCATTCAGGAGGGAGAAGCAGGCAGCTCTCTGTGAGTTCAAGGCCAGTTCAAGGTCCACATAGTGAGTTCCAGTACAGCCAGGGCTAAGAAAAACCTGTCTCAAAAAAAAAAAAAAGAGAGAGAGAGAGAGAGAAAGAAAGGAAGGAAGAAAGAAGGGAAGGAAGGAAGGGGAAAGAAAGCCACTTGAGTGGCAGCTCATACCTGTGTAATCCCAGAGACTTAAGGCCAAGTTTGAAGCCTGGCTAAAGTTTGAGGCTGGCCTGGTGAGTGAGACCGTGTCCAAAAACAATATCACAAAACAAAGAACTAGGGCTTCAGAAAATATACAACGATCACTTAACCTCCATCCTCCTCCCTTTCCGTATCGGGAACCATAAAATTATTGGTGGTTGTAGCTTTATAGCATTGAACAAAAGTTTACACAGAGACTGCAAATTGGCAGCCTGGAGCATTCACCCCACACACCCAAACTTGTCACTGTAAGTTTTAAATACACATAAGGGTACAGGTGAAAGCCTGTAATCTCAGCTGTGAGGGAGGCTGAAACAACAAGTCCTGCCTGGGCTAAGAATGATGTCAGCCTAGGCATCCTCCTTGCCTCAGAACAACAGGGCTGGGAATGTGTTGCTAGTAGTTCATTTACCTCGCTGTGTTCACTCCTCAGTACCACAAGAAGCAAAGGAGTGATGCCATGAGCTCCAGTAACCGGCAGCTGATGGCAGCCATTGCCTCCCCATCCGTTCTCCCTGCAAATTATGGTAAAGCAGCTCCAGGCACCATAACATTTTTCTAATATATTTTAGAATCTCTAAAACAAATTTTAAAAATACATAAGTACAGTATCCCCTAAAGATTTAACAGATTTCAATAGTTAATGTCCAAATTTCTATCAGTCTCACACGTGGTAATTTTGAGGCTTTTTTTTTTTTTCATCTTTAAAAAAAAGATTACCCATTGTGTGTGTGGGGAGAGGGGGTGTCTATGAGTGTACATGTGGAGTCAGAGGACAACTTTCAGAGTCATTTGTCTCCTTCTACTGTATGGGTCCCTGGAATTGAGCTCAAGTCCTCAGGCTTGGTGTATTTACCTGCTGAGCCATCTGTTCCTCTTTTTTTATGCTATAGTTTCCCACGCTTATGTGTAGAAGAAACTAGCTTGTCCCGAGAATATTGTCCCCTTTCTAGGAGTTTTCGATTCATATTCCTTGAGTGTGTTTAACATCCTCCTCTCTTCCATTTCCTGCAGATATTTAGTTTGCTGCATCCACTTTATCAGATTCTGTTTCTCGGCCTGGCTACCCAGGTGCAGTCACGTTCTGTCCTTCAGTCAGACACTTTCAATATATTGTTTGTTTCCGACGGGTTTGGAACAGCTGCTGTCAGTTGCCTAAGTCTAGTAATTAATTATTGATGGTAAAATGGTGTCTTCTGATTATGTAACTCCTGTGCCATTCCTTGGCTGAAATATCTCTTTTTCTTCTCTTTCCCTGCACTCCCTCCCTCTTGTTTTTTTGAGACAGGGTTTCAGCAGGTAGCCCAGGCTGGCCTGAAACTCAACAGTGGCCCTGCTTCAACCGAAGTGTGAGACTCCAAGCTTGCACCACAGCTGGTTCTTAGTTTGTGTGTAGAGAAAAACTTTCCATCCCCTATTTGCTTACCCAGTGATGTGCTTAATGGGTTGACTATGGAATGTTTTTAGTTATGGAATTTAAAAAGCAATAAATTACAACTCATTTTTCTGATAGCAGTGGGCCTCTGTTCCAGTATCAGGAGTCACTTGTAGCTGATTGCATTTCTGCTCTGGGTGATCCCTTCATGGACACACACACACACACACACACACACACACACACAAAGGCATAGAATGCCTGGTCCCTGTTAGCAGCTGACCACACTCCTGACCTGGTCATGCCTAGGACCTGCTCAGTGATGTTTATTTTCTTCTCACCACTTCCTCTTGTACCTGTATAATTCCATATTACATGATTTATGTCTGCATGGCTGAAGTAAATTTCTGGGCTGGGAGATGACTCAGTGGGCACCCTTTTCTTTTCTTTTTCTTTTTTTTTTTTTAAGGCAGGATATCTCACTGGCCTAGTGCTCATCAGGTAGTTTAGACTAGGGGCCAGTGAGTTCAGGCATCTGTCTGTCTCCGCCTCCCCAGTGCTGGCTGGGCTCATTAGCATGAATCACCTCACTCTACCCAGCTTTTTTTAAAACATGGTTTCTGGAGATAAAGCTAAGGCCATTGTCCTTACAGAGCAAGTGCTTTTCCAGTCCAGCCGAACTCCCCCCCCCCCCAGCCACATATCACACAGTAGTTGAGTGCCTTAGACAAGATTTGAACCCATCCATATTCTTCATAGTCTATAGTATCTCCCCCAGGACCAGCAGGAAGCAAAGGCAGAGTCTCACACCTGGCCACATCTTCCCTGCTGGTGTGTTCTTCATGCAGTTGTAGAGTCAGTCGCTGGAAAGGAGTGTGAGCAGCCCACCACTACAAGATAATAGTAATAGCTGAATACTTGAGTGCCCAGTACAGCTTTTCTCGGGAGTTTTGACCCCAGCTTCTATGATTTGTCCACTCAAATTAACTTTAAGAAACGAGGGGTAGATTGGTGGGGAGCTCTGATCCCTGGGGGTGTGTCCACCCACAGTGCAGCCAGCTTTCCATTGTCATTGGTTGCTGGCCTTCATTTTTCCGGTGTCCAATCCTTAACACTTTCTCACTGGGTCCCACCTCCCTATGAAGTGATTTCTTCACCTCAGTGGAATCAGTCTGTGAATCACAAACCAGAATTTCCTGCATTGAGCCCCATCATTTTTGTTTTGTGCCCAAGAGCACACCCAGTGAACTAATTTAAACAGGGATCCCAGTTACTTATCTTCTGAAATAACTCAACAGAAAGCTGAGCATCTGTGAATACAGAACCAATATTGGAGTATCCTAACCTTTTTCCATTTAAAGTCCACCAGACTCTGAGATGCACATTTGTTTGATGTGGTTGTGGGAAAAGCTAAACGTGGTGATAGGGGACCTGTCTAGTCCAGCACAGTCTGTGAGCTTTGGGATCTGTGTCTCCTATTGCTCTGTTTCCTTGGCTCCAGGGTTCATGGAAGAGGCATGAATGAATATTTCCTTCCCATCTGAGTAAACAGAGCTAGGGCAGAGGTTGCTATAACAGCTAATGCTCACAGAGGATCTATGTGCTGCACTTTGCATGTGTCGGGTCTGTATAGCGTCCTTATGGGCTCAGTGAGATGGTATTATTGACGTTTTACTTAGAGGTTTCAAACCTAGAAAGGAGAAGCAGCTCCTCCAGCCATACAGTGAGGATTGAGGTACTGGGGGTTGACTTGAGCCCACACTCTTAGCCAAAAGTTGAGCCAGTGGTGGCAGACACCTGTCTGTAATCCTAGCCCCTTAGGAGGCTGGGGATGGCGATCATGAGGCCAGACTGAGCTACATAGTAAAACCCTCTCACTAAACCCACCAGAACACCTCCTAGAACTGGTCTCCAGGTGACCACTGCAGAAATGCTCAGCCTGCGTGTGTTATTACGCATCACAGCCACTTTCTGAGTGGATCGTGTGCTTCATGTTAAACAGATGTGGAGACTGCTCTGGCTCTGTGAGTGAACAATTTAGCCAAGATACTGCAGCAGGTCTGCCTTGCCTGCCCCAGCTGCCAGGCCTAGTGGCCACAGCATACCATTTATAATAGCTTCCTGAGTGCTAAGTATATTCCCAGTACTTTACATGCAATATTATGTATTCATACGATTCTTACAATAACCCTGTAACTGCTTTACATTATAAAACAAGGTACGATGCATTCCTGTTACAACCAAAGAAGTAGACATTTGGCTAAGCTCACACAGCCAGTAAGGGCCAGGTTCATTCTCAGGGCTTACAGTGTTAACTCCTTCTTGGTTTTTGTCTTTGCCTCCACAGGCACCCAGATTGGCTGAAAACTTCTGTGTCTGCCATTTGGCCACTGGGGACATGCTGAGAGCCATGGTAGCTTCAGGTTCTGAGCTGGGGAAAAAGCTGAAGGCCACGATGGATGCTGGGAAACTGGTAGGTTTGGTTACACCTGTGAGTGCTGCTGTGTCCAGAAAGGTGGCCCCCAGCTGCATGTGGCTACTTGGTTTTGACTTCATTAAACATTTCCTTCCTTATTCATTGTAGACACTCTTGAAGCCTTCAACAGCCAATGCAAACATAACATTTCTACCACCCTAGAAAGACTTCTGAGGTAGTCCTTTGTGGAGATGTTTCTAACAGACTGGCAGGTAGTAGGAACTTTGAACAGAGCACATTATTTGGTTTATTCTGAATATATTATTATTATTTCATCACAATTTATTTTTTTAAAGATTTATTTATTATATATACAGTGTTCTGTCTGCATATATCCATGCAGGCCAGAAGAGGGCACCAGATCTCACAACCAGATGGTTGTGAGCCACCATGTGGTTGCTGGGGATTAAACTCAGGACCCCTTGAAGAGCAGTCAGTGCTCTTAACCTCTGAGCCATCTCTCCAGTCCCCTCATCACAATTTATTTGTATAATTTTATTACTTTGTGTGTGGGGGCAGGCACTTTTTTAATAAAACCATCTTGCTAGCCCTCTTCATGGTTTTCTTTTTTCTTTTTTTTTTTTTAATTAAAGTAAAATTATAAGGACTGGAGAGATGGCTCAGTAGTTAAAAGCACTTACTGCTCTTTCAGGAGACCTACATTCCATTATCAACACCCACCCAGTAGCTCATAACTATCTGTAACTCCAGTTCTCTGAGATCCAGCACCTTCTTCTGACCTCAGCAGGCACCAGGCATGCTCATGGTGCATAAACATACATAAAACATGCATAAACATTAAATAATAATTTTTTTTAAATTTTGGGGTTATGGGTGTGTTTGTACGTGCACCAGCCAGACGCACACACCTTTAATCCCATTACTGAGAAGCAAGCAGGCGGGTCTCTGAATTTGAGTTTCAGGTCAGCCAGGACTATACAGTGAGACCTTTCAAAACAAAGAAACACACAGTATATATGTACTCACACATGTGTATCTATATATAATTATATCACTCCCCATTCCCTTCCTTTCCTCCAGCCCTTCTCATGTGTTCACATTATTCTTGAAGATGCTTTATAATACTTTATGTAATTCACCCAAATTAAATATAACAAAATGAAAGTGCTGTTCCTAGGATAAGAAAGACTCTAGGATGTATGCAAAAGATGATTCGGGAGACCACAGAAATGTTTTAAAGCTCTTTTGTGGCTCACAGCTCTGTATTTCTTATGTTTTTGATTGTGAGCCTAGCTTTTAACCGCTGAGCCATCTCTCCTGCCCAGTCCTCTGTATTTCTAACAAGGGAGTTACTTGGTAGTTGTGGGAAAGTAATCCTATGTATTGAGCCAGTTGGCTTGATTTGACTAATACAGTGAATTGACTGAATCTTTGCTTAGGGCAAGATCTAATATTTATTCTAGAACCTGACTTCTGCTTATACTTTCAGAAGTCATTTTGTTCTTGAACACAGTAGGCAAGTGCTAGACCCGTGAGCCATATTGGAGTTCCCCTGATCCTTTGTTTTGTTCTTGTTTTTAATTTTCTAAATTATATTCTGTCAGTATGTGCATTTGCCTGCCATAGCATTCATGGGGAGGTCAGAAGACAACTTTTGGAAGTCAGCTGTCTTCTTCCACCATGTGGGTCCTGAGTTCTAGTTCAGGTTGTCAGGCTTTGATGGCAAGCACTGCTACCCATTGAGCCATCGCATCACCTCTGTTTTTGTTTTTGAAGCAAGATTTGCCATGATTATCTGGTTGGCCTGGCACAGGTGTCCCAGGCTGGCCTCCCGAGTGTTGAAATTGTAGGCATGGACAACCACAAGTGGTTTCTCTGATCCCTGTCTGTGTCTCTATCTGTTGCTTGGCTGAAATCTGAACTTTGTTTTTATCCCCAGGTTAGCTCATGTTAGGCCTGCAGATACTAGAGCAGTATTGGGTGGTACCACAACCTGTCTGTCCATACAGTCCTCTTTAGCTTTCCCTTTATGTCAGTGAGGCCATGAATCAAACCAGAAAGGTAGACATTTTGGACTTTGGGTTTTGGCAGAAAAGTCTGAGTGAGAGAAAACTGGGATGTGGCAATGAGATTGCTTATCTCCAAGCCTTCAATCAGTTGCAGAGTTTATACTTTGTCCATAACTTCATAACTGGTTCTGAAGATAAAAGTTTTAGCTGGTAAGATAGACAGCCTTTACTATAATATAGGTGGGAACTTTTCTCTCTTTAAAGAAAAGATATTTTAATGCTGGGAAAGATACTTGGTGGGATCTTTTTGGAGAGGCTTAGACTACATTGTGGTAGTTTTTCGGTTCCTCATTTCTGATCCAATATTGCCAATTCAGTGCAATTTTTTTTCTTATCTTAGATAGCCCAGATAAATAATCAAGCCAACATATCAATTGTGATATTGTTAGTCTAATGAATTTGTGAATCAAGGATAATTGGTACATCCCTACTTTCTAGTCAAACTACTATCCCAGTTCTCGGGTGATGTCTCTGCCATGGACCCTCATCATCTTGAGGACAGCTTGTTGCTGAAAAGCTGTTATGTGATGGTTAAACAGCTACTGGCAGAAGAGGCCCATAGGACCTAAGACATGGAGCTGTCTTGCTGGGCTATGGATCCCACTTCCCTTACCCAGTTTATTGGAACATATTAGAGTTTCAAGGGGAGGAACCTGTCTGGGCACTGGAGAATTATGGAAGTGAGTGTTACAGATGGAGTCTGTACTGGTCAGCTTTGCACCACCTTGATAAATCCCTAAGAGAAACCAAGAAGGAAATACTGTCTAAGCTCAGTTGCAGTGCAAGGTTGGTCTCTAAACAGCAAGTCAGCTTGACTCCACAGAAGCAGAAGCAGAGGAAAAGTGGGGTGCCTCCATTATGGTTTGGGTGTTAAATGTACCCTTCCCCCTTGAAGTCCATGTATTGAAGGCCTGATCTCCAAAGCTGTATTAAATGTTTTACTGTGTATGCATGATGGGGAGGGAGGGCACACATACCGTGGTACATGCTTGGAGCTACCACTTCTCATCTTTTACCTTTACTTGGGCTCAGCACTGAACTCTAGGTAACCAGACATGAGTGGAACACACTTTTACTTGCTTGGCCACCTTGCTTGAGTGAGTATGCATGCCTGTTCACTGTCTCTCTGCCTCTGTAAGGTGCGTAGCTTTGCTCTAACACATTCCTTTCACAATAGTTCAATACAGGCTCAGACATACTGACACCAAGCAACCTTGGAGCTTGTATTTGGAATATATCACCTAGTTGACAGATTTGAACCCAAAGCTCTTTTCTTGTAGGTGAGTGATGAAATGGTCGTGGAGCTCATTGAGAAGAATTTGGAGAGTCCTTCATGCAGAAACGGCTTTCTTCTAGATGGCTTCCCTCGGACTGTGAGGCAGGCTGAAATGGTAGGTAGTGTTTGCGTCGTTGTTGTGTGAAGGCAGGTGCTGGCCTTTTATATGAATTACTTTGAAGGAGACGAGCTTGTCAAGCAGAAGGCTGATTGAGCTTTGGTGGGTCCCACAATCTTTTGCAGCTTGATGACCTCATGGAGAAGAGGAAAGAGAAGCTTGATTCGGTGATTGAATTCAGCATTCCAGACTCCCTGCTGATCCGGAGGATCACTGGAAGGTAGGTGTGCCCAAAGAGCCAGCCCTAATGCTTCCCCAGAGCCTTGTAGGGCAGAAGCTTGGTGCCATTTGGAGATGTTTTGATCTTGTATATCGATGTCCACTGATGTGGTAACATGGGTGGGGACATGGAGACAAAAGCAAAGGATTCAGAGTCAAACAACATCTCCATCTAGGCATGTTGCTTTTTTCTTTTATTATTGTTTGGTATTATGTTTTTAATGAATTCTTTGTGAATTTAATACAATATGTTTGATCATAAATAATCCCGTTCCTCCCAGATCCACCCCATCTTGCCTTATAAACCTTCTTCCCTTTTTTTTTGTTTTTTGTTTTTTGGGTTTTTTGTTTGTTTGTTTGTTTTTGGTTTTTTGTGGTTTTTGGAAACAGGGTTTCTCTGTAGGTTTGGAGGCTAATCCTGGAACTCTCTTTGAAGACCAAGCTGGCCTCAAACTCACAGAGATCCACCTACTTCTACCTCCCGAGTGTTGGGTTCAAAGGCGTGCGCCACCACCACCAGGCCCTTCTTCCCCTTTTAATAATGCCCCTCAAGTCCAATTTGTGTTGCTTATATTATTTATGGATATGGGGTCATCCACTGGAGCGGGGCCATACCCTTAAAGAACACTGACTTTCATAGCTCCTCAGTTAGGAGTAGGGGTTTCATGGGCCCGTCCTAGAATGTTGACTAGTTGCTCTTGTGCTGTGAGTTCAGGAATACAGTGGTTCTTACTGCTCCCAGAAAATACTATTTTGCTCCTGTCTTCTCCTACCTCTGGAGTTACAGATGGTTATGAACCACCATGTGTTTGCTAGGAATCGAACTCAGATCCTCTTGAAGAGCAGCCAGTGCTCTTAACCAGAGTCATTCCTCCAGCCCTCCTCTCCCTTTTTCTTTGCTTTGTGTTTGTTGTGTATTGTTTTGTTTTTTGAAACAGGGTTTTTCTGTGTAACAGCCCTGGCTGTCCTGGAACTAGCTCTGTAGACCAGGCTGGCTTCTAACTCACGGAGATCCGGCCTGCCTTTGCCTCCCAAATGCTGGAATTAAAACTGCACAACACTGCCGCGCTCTCACCACCCCCCACCCCATGCCTGAATTGTTTTTTGTTGTTGTTGTTTGTTTGTTTGTTTGTTTTTCAGTGTATGCATTGCTTGCTTGCTTGGCCAATGGAGGTCAGGAGATGGCATCAGATTCCCCTGGGCTGCAGTTACAGTGTGAGCTGCTTTGTGGGTGCTTGGAAATGCACCCAGGTCCTTTGCAAGAGCATCCTATTCTCTTAACCACTGGGCCATTCCCCCGCCCCCTTTTTTTTAATGAAAGAAATTTGGTTCATAGTACAGCTTGTTTTTCTTACTTATTTCTCTGAAATAGTGTCAAGTGAACAAGTTTGTTAAGAATTCCTTACTGCTTCCTGCTGTGGTGTCTCTCTACTCCATTTCTCTGTATCTGCTTCCTGTCTCAGCACCACTACGAGAACCCTTGTAATTTTCTTTATTGTGTCTGGAGGGAGGGGGAGATTGTTGATGAGCATCATTAGAGCACGCTACAGCACAGTTGAAGCTCTCGGGAGTGCAGGGCCTGCTGCTTGTCCAGGGTACAATCATCAGAGATGGGCTGCTTCTCAGATATCATACCTTCTAATTCATTTGAATTAAACTTGATAAAGGCCCACTTTGAGATGTAGATCTTTTGGTGGCCTGGGAACTTGAACTTGGCCCTGTCCTGGGCCTCAATCATATGTTTCTTACTCTGTAGGCAAGCACAGATGTTCTTGATGACCTGATCAGTGTGTACCCTGGAGTTCTTCAAAGCCACCCACATATCTTCTGAGAGCCTGAATTGGGGACCTCATGAAAACAAAGGCATGAGCACTACTCCCAAATTGTACAAGCCCCTTGTGTCAGCCCATTAATAACAGGCTGAATGCACCCTTGGAGGCTAGTAAAGGAACCTGGTATACTGAATTGCTTATAAGTAATGTAGCTGTTTATGTCTTTGTCATTTTCATGACCCTCTGGAAGGTTGTAAGCTTGCTGTCTTTGACATTCATGATCATTAGTTTGGGCTGTTGTGTGGTACTTCACAGTATTCCATAAACCATTCTTTAGTCCCTTCTTGGTATGCAATTGTGTTTCTTCTAGTTGATGGTGCCACTGTTAAAAGGGTATGTAAATATTATATTTAATTAGGAAGAAAATGAATAGATAACAGTGTGAGATGTGGTATCCTGTAAGGCTCTGTAGGGTACATTCAAACCTACTTTACATTAATTTTCTTTTCAAGTTTACCTTTTTTTATGTTTCCAGTTATTTCATAGGCTTCTCCACAACAGAGACTTGTGTTTCTTTATAGTCCCTTTGGACATGAATTAGACAAAATTGATGTAGACCAAGAAGCAGTAGGGTTGACAGTAAGGAACATCCCTAGGTTTGGTATCCTTGAGGTACAAAGCAGGCAGTAACAGGACCAGTGACACTGGAGGTCTTTAACTTGATGAGGTCAGCATATTGGGTACCTGCTCCTACATCAAACCACACCCCAGGGCTGAAGGCTATGACAAATGCTAAGAGAATAGTACAGTGATGTCTGTTTTGATCTCAAAGAGTCATGTCTGAAATTTGGGTGATTCTGACCATTCACTGCAGTAGGAAAAAAAAGAGCCCGGGGCTAGATGAAAGGCTGCCTAGGAGAGGTATGCCATCAGTGTGGCGGTGAATGAGGGAGCGGAAGCAGGAATGAGTGTTGTTAGGAGAGGGGCTCAGGCCGGGGCTGTGCTAGACGAGTTGGCCCACAGTGGGCTATGCTTTGGAAGCTGCAGGGCAAATGAGTGACATTGGGAAAGACGCCAAGAAGAGTGCGCTTGACAGAAGTTAGGAGTTATTGCATGATCGGAGCCACTGGGTATTGGTACAAAAACTGCATTCTGAAAATATTGCCTTGGTGCTAACAGTAAGTTGGGGGTGGGGGTGGTGGCAGATAGGGGCCCAGTCTGGGAGCCTGCTCATATTCACATGAAATGATAAGAGACCTCTTACTGACTAGGGAGCAACGTAAGGATCTCAGAACAGGCAGCTGAGGGAGGACGGGTGGGAAGCCTGTCCGTTTAGAAATGATTTGGTTTAGTGTGGCTCCTCCTAAGAAGACTCTGCCTCACAGGGAGTGAGGAGTCTGTCCAGGTTCACTCAGCAGGTGTGTGGTAGGACTAGTACCTGAAACTTGCTTTCTGCCTCCTACTCTGCCTTCCTGATGGGTGGAAGAGGGTAAGGCAGGAACTGGGAACTTAAAGATCTCACCATAGCAGTCTTTGTTTGTTTGTTTGTTTGTTTTTCAAGACAGGGTTTCTCTGTGTGGCTTTGGAGGCTGTACTGGCACTCGCTCTGAAGAGCGGGCTGGCCTCGAACTCACAGAGATCTTCCTGTCTCTGCCTCCCGAGTGCTGGGACTAAAGGCGTGCGCCACCAATGCTCGGCTCCATAGCAGTCTTGAACTAACTGTTACCTCAGTTCTAATGACTGTCACGTATTTTGTTTCTTGAGTATTTGTTCATTATGGTCTGAGTTCTTTGTCATGTTTCCTGTTGTCACTCTCGTAAGCTAATTTATCAGTTGGCTCCCTGGTGTCACTTCCCCGAGTCCAGTAGAATATCCCTTTTGTGGATGAAAAAACAAGGGTCTAAAGCAGCAGTTCTCAACCTGTGGTCTCAGGTGGAACAACCCTTTCATAGGGTTTGCCTAAGACCAGCAGAAAACACAGATATTTCATTATAATTCATAACAGTAGCAAAATTATGAAGTAGCAACAAAAATCATGTTATGGTTGGGGTTCACCACAGCATGAGGAACTGTATTAAAGGGTCACAGTGGTAGGAGGGCTGAGAACCACTGCTCTAAAGTGTCCTTACAAGTAGCAGTGACATAGAAGTCTAGCCCTAGTCACTGCCACCAGGCCCAGGGGCTCCTGGGACTGTTTTGGTTGTCCCTTGTCTAGTCGCAACTGTCTTGAGAACTTAGAGATCAGGCTTTCTTTCTTTGGAGGTATATGCCTTGTGTTCTTTTTTTTATATATATAATTTTTTTTAAGATTTTATTTATTATGTATACAACATTCTGCTTCCATGTATATCTGCACACCAGAAGAGGGCACCAGATCTCATTACGGATGGTTGTGAGCCACCATGTGGTTGCTGGGAATTGAACTCAGGACCTCTGGAAGAGCAGCCAGTGCTCTTAACCTCTGAGCCATCTCTCCAGCCCCCATGCCTTGTGTTCTTAAAAACAATGTTTCTGAATGGTAACAGAATAACATTGTGTATAATCAGAGGGCTGAGGGAATCTGGGTTTTTGAGTGATAGCCTAGGGATATGGAGAGGAGAGAGTTTATTTCTTGCTGTTATGCTAGATGCCCCCCTGTTCTCCAGAAGATAAAGAAATGCATACGGTGATTTTTTTGTACTTAGTCCTTTCCAGAGGTGCTGAGGCTGTAGCCAGTGGCCACTGCTCTCCCTCTCCATGGGCCTCCTACTGGATGCTGTTTCTGAATGGATACACCAGAGAAAGTTTTTCAGGACTCAAATAATAGAAGATCTAACTTCTTCATAAGTAGTTGCTGTCACAAGCTAACTTATTCTTCACTATAACTGATTTTCTGTGCTGTTACCTTGCCGTTAGCACTTTACCACCTTATATAGTGTAAATGGGCTGTCTTGTCTTCAGTAGGATAGGACTTCAATAGTATAAATATAATCTCCCATATGATGGGCAAAATTTCCCCAACCTCTGAGCAATGGTAAGGCCTAAAAGAGTCATTGCTCCCGCAGAAGGAACAGGACACAAAAAGCCAAAAGGTGGTCAGAAGCTCTGATTGGACAGACTTTCAGAGGAGACAAGCTACCAGAGGGGGAAATGAAGAAAGTACTATTTGCCAGGAGTGGTGGCGCTGTACACCTTTAATCCCTGCTCCCAGGAGGTGGAGGTTGGTGGGTCATCCTGAGTTCAAGGCTAGCCTGGTTTCCATAGCAAGTTACAGGACAGCCAGAGCCACATAGAGAGACCTTGTCTCAAAAGCCAAACAAAAAGACCCACACAACAACAAAAAAGAAAGTACACAACTCAAGCCGGCAATGGTGGCTATGCAAAGTATGGCCTGCCCCCTCCTCTGGAGTTTCTAGGTTCCTCTTTTCTTGAGTTCATTGTTTTGTTTTGTTATTTTTCAAGACGGGATTTCTCTGTGTAGCCCAGGCTCTCCTGGAACTTGCCCTGTAGACCAGGCTGGTCTCAAATTCAGAGTTCCTTCTGCCTTTGCCTCCCAAGTGCTATGACTAAAGGCCTGCACTACCACTGCCCAGCTGATTGATTTTTTTTTTAATTGTAATAATGTGTGTGGTTGTGTGCACATAAGTGCAGGTGGCCACACATGAGAAGGTGTCTGATTTCCAGGAGCTGGAGTCACAGGTGGTTGTGAGCTGCCCTGTGTGGGTGCCCTGTAAACTCAAGTCCTCTACAAGAGCAGAAAACGATCCTAACTACTGACCCTGTGTGCATTCTGTTTTTTATGGTGTGTCTTGGGGTATGTACATGCATGCTACAGCTCACAGGCGGAGACCAAAAGAGTCGGTTCTCTCTACCATGTGGACCCCAGAGATTGAACTCAGGTCATCAGACTTGGTGGAAAGTCCTAATAATTTTCTTTATTTTGTTCATTTGGTTTTTGTTGTTGTTTGTTTGTTTGTTTGTTTGTTTGTTTTTGGTTTTTTTTTTAGAGAGCACATTAACCAGTTTACTAGAAAGCGGGAGAGTGAGGGGGGAGAGAGAGAAATGGAAGAACAGAGCAGAACAGGGAGTAAGAGAGAAGAGAGAGGTTGACTGCGGTAACAGAGAGAGAACTTTTTTTTTTTTTTGAGACAGGATCTCAAGTATGTAGCCCAGGCTAGCCTTGAATTAAGGGACTCTTCTCACCTCAGCTTCCTTAAGTTCTGGGATTACAGGCATGAGCCACCATGTTTTAAGACAAAGTCTGACCGTTACCTAAACTCTTCTCAAAATCCTGGGCCTAAGTAACCAGCTCCTCCCCCTTAGCTTCCCTGGTAGCTGAGACCATGGACACGTACTGCAGTGCCCATCTTCAGGATTGGCCTAATACGTCTCTTTTCCCAGTGGCTTGGACATTGCCTAGCCTTGCTCACACTGTCCTATATCTGTGTGGTCACAGAGGTGTGCATCATCGTCTGCGTATCCATAATGTGTTTTTATGTGTTTGCTTTATAACCAAATTAGGTTAGAAAACAGTACAAGCAGACACATGCTTGTGATCTAAGACATTTGGGGGTGGTGCAGAGTAGCTTAAGCTCAAGTCCATTGGAGGCTACATGCCAAGACCTGTCTTTAAAAAAAAAAAGCAGAAGACACCAGGGTTAATTTCTATCTTCTGTTCCCCAACACTTTGTACAAATCTTGCCGTGTTTGCTGGAGCTGTTGATTTCTGGTAAGTGTTGCTTGTAGCAGAGATTGTGATCCATCACTTTGTAACCATCTGGATTCAGCATAAGATCTGGTTTCAACTAGGAAAATAGGTGTGAATAGAATAGATGGCTGTGCGCTGAACATCAGGGTCCTGCCTCCTAAGGCCTGGACTAGGCAGTCTGCCAGCTGCTTTCTTTGTGCTTGGGCAAAGCAGGAAACACCCTCTGCTATAGGCAGGATAATTGACGATGTAGTTATTTTCCTAAACAAGAGGTAGCAATAGCTGGCCCTCTGCTGGAAAGCCAGTTATTTTCCTAGGTGTGAGGTGTTGGCGGGGTTCTCTGCTGAGTAAAGTCTTCCATTCGACTTCTCTGCCTCTGCTTGTCCTTCCAGAGTCCCCTGGAGTACAGAGCTATTTCCAGGCAACCTGACTCACAGTCACTTGCTGTCTTGCAGGTTGATTCACCCCAATAGTGGCCGGTCGTACCATGAGGAGTTCAACCCTCCAAAGGAGCCCATGAAGGATGACGTACGTTTGTTTGTTTTTCCCTTCCTCCTATCACTTAACCAGAAAAATATGTCACTGTTTTGTAAATGAGATGGCTGGTGACAGATCTGGACAGAATCTCCAGGTGGCTTTATGTTTATCCCCTGTCACAGCAGCCCATTCCTGGCACCATGGCCAGCTAAGCAGTTGTCCTGTCGGGAGAATGTTGCCAGGAGGTGGCCTGAAGAGAACTTTGCTGACCATTGTGCTCCAGAATGCTCTGTGCTTGGAGTACCCAGTGACTGCTGCCATGGGGTCTCATCCATGGTCACAGAGTCTACATGGTCTTTGTAGAGCATGTAGGCAACAGGGGCATATTCCCTGGGCTCCCCTTGTCGTGTGAGATAAACACAGGTCGTCCAAGGTCTATAAATAGAGGCCACGGTTCAGAAAGTTGACAATTCTACCGGAGTCCTTTCTCACTTCACTTGCTGCTTTTATGATGTTAGTGGGTGATGCTCACTAATTAGGCTAAATATTTAAGCAGCTAAGACTGCAGTTGCTAATGCAGCAGATTGGGATGTATTCTCCCAGTTTCCAGGGCCTCCCTCTCCTTCCAGCTCTAGAAGGCCTTGTGTTAGAAGTTGAGTGGCCTAAACACAGACCTATAGGCAAAAAGCATCCCTATTTCTGACCCCCAGCCTGCTTCCAGGGCCTCCTGCGTGAACAGGCTATGGGATCAGCCAGCATCCCAGCAGAGTGGACAGCTCTCGTGACTGTCCCACCGTTCCTTCTTTTTCATTTTCAGATCACTGGAGAGCCCCTGATCCGAAGATCAGATGACAATGAGAAGGCCTTGAAGATCCGCCTGGAGGCCTACCACACGCAGACCACCCCACTTGTGGAGTACTACAGGAAACGGGGAATTCACTCTGCCATCGATGCATGCCAGACCCCTGATGTTGTGTTTGCGAGCATCCTAGCAGCCTTCTCCAAAGCCACATGTAAAGACTTGGTTATGTTTATCTAATGTTGGGTTCTAAAGGGAATTTCTTTCTTCTTTCTGTCCCTGTCAAAGGAATGGGTGGGCATGTCTCGGGTGGCAGGAACACTTCCTCCCTCAGGCAGTGAGGGCATCTTCTAATGTACTGATTAAAAAGCACTTATTGGATGTATCTTATGTATGTGCAGCACTCATCTGTGTGTGTCTGCTCACTCTCTTACATTCTGTATCTTGGGCTAATTTGTTTTACCAGCGGTTTACTTTTCTTACCATACTTTTCTTTTTATCATTTTTAAGAATTAGCATACAAGGAATTAGATATCATTATGGCCCTTTTTTTTTTTTTTTTTTTTTTTTGAGATGATCTCTATATATCTCCAGCTGACCTGGAAATCACTATATCGGCCAAACTGGCCGAAAACTCAGAGCTCTGCCTGTCTCTGCCTCCCGAGTTCTGGGATTAAAGGCCCACTATGCCCACTTCATTATTTATTTATTTGTTTGTTTGTTTGTTTGTTTGAGCAAGGTATGCTGTAGTAGATGTAACTCCCCCCTACACACACACACACACACACACACACACACACACACACACACACACACAAATTAGCCACACTGTTAATACTGTTAATTCTATTTTCTTGGCCAAAATGAACTGTTGAGTATTTATCTGCTAGGCACCCCAGGTGCAAAGCTTTACTTACCCGTAACAAGCAGCTGGTTCCAAGTCTAAAGTCACATGAAGTCAGTCAGTGTCACAGCTCCTGATACACATTCTTGACAGGAAACAAAAGCCACAAGTCAGTGAATGCACAAGGATAAGTAATTTTTTCCCCTTAAATGGAATTTTAAAGACAAACCTAGGATTCCAGCAATTACTAGGATAGGACACCCACATGAACAGCAGGCACAGTTGGAGTATTTTGGTGGTCCACATCACAGTGCTCTAAAGTTGAGACCACTTGGGATTTCCATCTAAACAATGAGTTGTCAACAAAAAGTTAAGCCAGGTCCTTTGGGATTCAGATTGTCTTTGAACATTAGGGCCAGGTAACTGAGAGCAGCCAAATCTACTTCCTCAGATATAGACCCAGTTAGGTAGGTTTGTTTTTTGTTTTCCTCTTTCTAGGGATGAACCAATGATTAGGGGATAATCTCTTTTTGAATTCATTCCCATCAAAAATTCAAACATGATATGTAAAACCCAAATCAAATGTGTCCCTTTCAAATGTAATCCTGTACCCCATATTCCATGATGGTTAGCCACAGACTGCCTAAGAAGAGATCACCCAAAAACAAGACCACCTGTGACCAAAACAAGCTTTATTTGTAACCTTAGCTCCCACTATTACAAATGTGCTGTGGTCTGTGCTGTGCCTTTTGGTCTCTGGATGATTTGTGACAGATAGAATAATAGGCTGCTGTGACAAGACCTCAAAGCCTTCAGCCTCTGGAACAGCCTTTAGAAAGTTAGTGACATGACCAGTAAATAATGGTGCTTGCCTCGGTGTAACCTGCTGGCTCTAATGTCCTCAGTCCCCATCTGGCCTGAGCTCTCCTACTGTCTTTTGGAAGGCTTGTCCTCTCTCCACATGGAAACTCCGTGGGTATGTGGCTATCTTGCTTCCCTTTAACCTCTAAGTGTCTGCTGCTGCTGCCCTGTCTTGTTTCCTTGGCTTTAAATTAATTCTTTCTGCGCTTAACAGAAACCCAGTCTGACATTGTGTGTTTCTGGAAAGCACATGACTGCTGGGAATGGGCAAGGGAGAAGAGTGAAACCAAAACTACCAGCTGGGCCTGCAAGAATATGAGGTCTTTCTTAGAATGAGGGTGGCTCCATCCATCTGACAGTTGACTTTCCCTGACTGAGAGTAGCTGCAGGCACTTGTTTCTAAGTACAAGCCCCTGAGTGGTTGCTAATTGAATGTGATATGTGCACAGACATCTGCCACCTGTCCATGTATATATACACACACACACATACATATATACTTATTCATGTGTGTACATACACCAAATACCTGTAACATTTGAGCTTCAGGTAAGAGCTGGAAAACCATAGGGGTACAGATGCTCTTTGGTGGTAGTCGGATTGTATTTTTGCTGTGTTTGATTGCAGTCGCAACCTCAGCGGGCATGAGAGCTTTCACCTGGCAGAGAAATGTCCAGTATTTAATGCGTTTGGTTGCATGCCAGCCTTCCCTGATATCTACCTGGTTTTTTTAAAAAACCCATTTTGTTCTTTCTTGTTTCCTCTCTATTTCAGCCTAGTAAAAGAAGGCCAGGCGAGACTGCACCTGCTCATCTCCCCGCCGCGTGATCCCTGCTGTTAGGTGCTGGGCAGAAGGGAAAAGGGTGGTAACGGGAGGGAAGGATGGTGAGGGGCTCAAGACAAGCATTTGGAACAGTGGCAGTGTTATAATTAGATAGGTTTTTTTTGGGTTTTGTTTTTTTGTTTTTTTGTGCGTAAATGGGAATTTGTATAGGCAAGGAAAAATATTAATTTAAACAAAACAAAACAAAACTGTGATTGGAGGGCATTGGTGCAAATGAAGAGCTACGGTATTGTTTTTTAAGCAATCAAGTTTTCATTTACTCTGGACCACAAAGCTAATGCTCTAAGAGACCTCAGCTTCTTTGTAAGAAGCTCATGGATCACCAGACCAAGAATGCAGCCGTCAACTGGGCCTATGTATCATGTGAGCGGGGGCTGCTGGTGGCCCCCTGTGCTGTCTGCATGTATGGAGGGGATGGGGATGTGATCTCCTGGGGGAGTGGTTCAGCAAATCATTTTTACTGGAATTGTGGGGAGCAAGGGGAGACAGATCCCACACTTCCTATCACTTAACAGTCGCCTGCAGTAGCAGCAAAGCCTTCAGCAGCCACCCAGCACACACTAGTCCTTACAACTTTGCCTTTGTTCATCCATGGGCCCTTTTCAGTAAGTGAACAAGGCCTAGGAGTGTAGTTCAGTGGCATGTATGTGCCTAGCATTACAAGGCCCTGGGTTCAGCCCTCAACAGTGAACAAGGAAACAAAACTTTAAAATGTCTTAAGCTAAATCATCCAAAGATTGTCCTTCTTGTCCTCAAATCCTGTGACTGGGATCACCCAACAACACTGTGATGTATTTTTCAATGAGGTGCCTTCAAAACTGACCAAATGCTGCCATGTTTGGCTCCTGAGTCAATAAAGTATGTTGAAAATTTGTATCCCTGTTGTGGCATTTTTGAAGAATTCTGAACTACAAGACAAAAGATGATGTCAAATCCTGGACCTGTCTTTAAAGCCCATCCCATTCGTGGTGATTAACGCGGTGTCACGGGGAGTACATGTGTGTATTCCTAAGGAGCCTGCACCCTTGTAGCCATTAGCTCCTGTGCAGCCTTTCTTGAGCCAGACAAGGCAGCTTGATCTATTGGTGGCTAACAAACCCCAGTGTTAGTCATACTTCACTCCTGTCTCATCTGAAAAGTCTGTGGTGCTGGCTTCTAGGACTTTCGGCATTACACAGTTTGTAAGAAGCCAGCCCTTGGCTTGGTGCCCATCACACAGCAGGCATCGGATAAATGTTGGGTCAGAACATACACAGACAAATATCTGCTTCCTCCTGGGCTGGATAATTAGGAATGGACAGTTACCTGCTGCCTGGCAAGCCTGTGCTATTGCCTAAGCCACATCTCTGGCTACCTTCCCAGCTGCCATTGTTAGCACCCCCAATTGCCACTTTGTCCTGTTTGAAATCTGTTTACTTCCCAACAAAAGTGATCTTAAGCTATTGGTACAAACCAAAGCTCTCACTCTTGGAAAGCTGCCTTTGCTGGTGAGGTTTCTGAGAAATTGCTGCTGTTCCTGAAACCAGAGTAGACTAAGCTAGAAGCACCACTGTTCTTCAGGCATCTTGTGACTTGCTGGAATATGACATCCTGTGCTCACTGAGCCAGCCCCTCCACTCCTCTGTGCCCCATCTCTGGAGTTCCTTGAGGTGTCAGCATGGCTGGTTTGCTCAAATATTTGTATTCTGTGGGCTGTTTGGATGTCTGAAATTTTTTGGCTTTTCTTGGTTGTCATGTACATTTCAGAAAAAATGTCAGACCGACCTGGAAAATGGCACCTTGAGGCCAAGAGGAATAAACTGAGCCAAGTGGGAATGAACCATGTGCTACTTTGGACCTTGGTTCCTTTACCATGTATCAGGAGTGATGGACAAAGAATCAGCTCTGCTCTGAGGATTGACATGTACCAAATACTGTGCACAAGCCTGGTGCCCTGCGCCCCACTCATGTCACCCCCACCAAGACATTGTTCAGTGGAAACCAGCATCTTGTTTTACAGGCGAGGAACTCGCCACTAAGGAAGCAGTCCTCTGTGTCACAAACGGGCACAGCTGGAGCACTCTGCAGCATGGGTTTGACCCCGTGTTATTGCTGAAGTGCCCCAGTGACTTGTGCAGCTGTGTAGGCAAGAAAGTCCTCCCTAGCAAGAGCTTTCTCATGAGGTCACTGCCAGTTCTGAGGACCAGGGTATGTGTCACCTCTTAGGATCTCTTGTGTACAGAGTGTCACCAATAGCCGATCGGGACAAGGAGAAGCCTCAGAAGATGGCTTGGTGTGTCCTTTACCACAAGACTCTGGGCAGCCTTTCTTGTTCCGGTGGAGAGTGGAGTGGTTCCTGTCCTCAGGTGTGCTCCTTCGGGTCAGCGTGGCTAGTAAGGGGGTTCGGAGAGAAAATGTGTAGGTATCGGGAAGACTTGTCTTCCTGAGCATCAGGAGCCAGACTGAAGATTGTTCACCTGAAGCTCCCCTAGAAGTGAACCACTAAGATTGTATGCAGCATTCTCTATTTCCTTTTGTTTGTTTTACTGTTTTTGTTTTTGAAGACAGGGTTTCTCTGTGTAGTTTTGTAAACCAGGCTGACCTCGAACTCACAGAGATTCGCCTGCTGCTACCTCCTGAGTGCTGGGATTAAAGGCATGTGCCACCACTGTCTGGCGTCTCGCTCTATTTTCATGGCTGGTGGTTTGATGTATATAGGATGTGAGCTGTGTGGGAGGGTGTGTGGATTGCTCTTAGCCCTGCAGAGGTAAGTTCTGTTACCACCTCCATGGTGGTAACATTCATACATCTCGGAACAGTGAAACCAGAGCAATTTTGGTCTCTGGCTCTCTGACCTCCAGCCGCCAGGCTGGCAGCTTTGATACTTTGCTAAGGATAGAGAAGAGATTCTCAAACATCCTGGTTCAGAAACAGCTACAAGCTGTGAATGGATGAAAAAAAGGGATCCATGCAGGTGTGCCTGTCACGACGCCGAACTTGGGAGTCATGCCACCACAGGTAAGATCTGTTACAGTTCTCTTGCTTCCTTGCTGTTGGCCCAGAGCTCCAGTGAGCTGGCTTTTCAGAGCTCCTAAGACCAGCTGTATCCCAGCGAGGCCAGTGGGTGAGAGGAGTTGGTTTTCCTGCCTCTGGTTTTTGGAACAAGAGGCCCAGGAGGATGTGTGCTGGCTCTGCCTCACAGCTTTGCATCTCTGTCCCTGAGTCTGGTGGCACTGCACTGTTCATTACTCGGGAGGGAGCACTCTGCTGCCGGCGTCTCAGTCTGCCCTAGCATTGAGTGGCGATGCACTTCCCTCATGAAGGACCACTCAGCTCGCCATGCCTACTCCTGGTGGAAGTGCCCTGACAGAGTAGGTAGGCATGGAGGCCAAGGCCAGGCTTAGATCCTATACAGATAATCCCCAGGCCCGTTCTGAAAGTTGCTCTGCAGTGGGAAAGCCTACTGTCCGGTCCTTAGAGCAGAGCTGCAGAGCAGTTCCCCCTGACAGCTCCCAATCACTGCAGAGAGGATCGGGAAGTTTTCATTAGTTTATTTTGGGGTTTTGGTTTTTCAAAACAGGGTTTCTCTGCAACAGCTCTGATTGTCCTGGAACTCACTCTGAATCGTGAATTTAAAGTTATCCTCAGCTATTGAGTTTGAGGCCAGCCTGAGTTACATGAGATCTAACCTAAAAATAAAGAAAGAAAGGTTTAAAAGGGTCAGACATTTACTGACCACCATAAATATTTTAAAAACAATTCTCCAGATTGAAGAGATAGCTCAGTGAATGCCTTTGTGAAAGCTGTAAGGCCCTGAGTCCCACATCCAGGACCCAGGTAAGAAGGTAAGGCAGATCTCTGGGGCTCAAGAGCTAGCCTGTCTTACTTCTTTGGTGAGGCCTGGCTTCCAGTGAGAGACACTGTCTCATATAAATCGGGGGGGGGGGGGCTGGAGAGGGTCCTTTTGGCCGTTCTTGCTGCTTTTGCAGAGGACTCAAATTTGGTCTCTAGCACCCACTTGAGGTGCTCAGAACTGCCTGGAACTCCACACAACACAAAACAAAAAACTTTTGTTATCGTCACAGACAAGCAGGTTTGTACACTGTTGAGAGATAGTGCTCTATGCTAAGAAATCTTGGCTAGCCAGGCAGAGGCAGGCAGATCTCTGTGAGTTCGAGGCCAGCCTAGTCCACAGAGTTTTCCAGGACAACCAAGACTACATGGTGAGACACTGTCTCAAAAATGAAAAAAACAGAAAAATTTGGCTAAATATCTGATACTGTGGGTCCTAGAGCTTTCCCCCAGCATTTCAGAGTTCATCAGTATTTCCTGTTTATAATTGTCAAGGCTGAGGTGCTAATGCCACTTTGAATAAATATATGTGGTATAATATATGTGGCGCAAGTGTCCAGGACCATTTCAGACACTACTGAAAATTCTCTAGCATGGGCTGTCGAAATGCCTCAGTGACAACCACGGAGTTTGAACCACAGATCCCACTGGGCGGCCAGAGGAAACCAACTCTCACGTGTCCACTGGCCTCCACTCACTGGCCTGCTCTCACACAAGATCAAGGTAAAGATGTTTAAAAGAAAACATCCATCACAATATAATCCAAAGATAAACTAATCTGATACATGCCAAGGACCAAGGAAGGACAGTAGGAAAATACTTTGTTTTCTGTAGTTAAACCATTATGTTAATGTTAGAGCAGAAAAACTACATCCAGTAAAAACCCAGAGTTTGACACTGGGATCTGAGCTGAGAGGTGTCTAGGGTTGAGTCACTTGGCTTAGTGGGTTGTGCCAGCTAGGTGCACATGCTCGAAAACAGGCTGCAGTGACAGGTGGCGTGACCCGGGCGCACACTGCCAGAAAAACCATATCAGTGTCATTAACCTTTCGGTCATTTAGAAACTTCATCCTTGACACATTTGCATGACCCCACGCTCAGTTTTTTGTGGCTCACAGTTTAAGATGCTGTGCCTCTAACAACTTAGGCTTAGAGTTAGGAAGTCCTCGTGTTCCTTGGCTCTGATTCCCACTCTTACAAGTGAGAATTGCCTTGTATTATGCTTCTCTTTTTTGCCCTGCTTGTGAAGACACTTGGGTAAAGCAAAGCTGCCATCTTTACTCTGCCAGCCAGGGTTACCCCATGCCAGTCTCAGTGAGCACTTGTGGGACCAGATGAAATCTGCCTTAAATCCATTTTAGAAGAAAAGCCAGGCATAAAAGGAAAGGCTGATGATTGTGAGGTGTGGGATGTAAGAGGCTCCATGCCAAAGAGTGGAGATTACAGCAGAGGGCACGGTAGATAAAGTACAGTTCTAATCGAGTGTGTCAGAGCTAGAGTTTTGGGGAAATCTGAGTTCCATCCATGGGCCTTTCTAACTCCCCCCAAATTCCACACTCTGCTTTGACCACGAATCATCCGGTCTTTGCTCTGGGACTCAAGAGTGGGGAGTAGGGGGTCCCTTAGTTTTATCAGCTGTGTTCCATGTTCTTGCCACTGAGAGCTCACTCTATCTTGGGGAAGACGGCCTGTAAAGTACAGTGAATGCACTGTGCAGTGGGGATCATGGTGCCCATGGTGATGGTGCTCATGGAAGTTAAAAAGTAGCAGGTGCCAGTGTGTGCTCCCTTCCACTACCTTGGGGCATTCACCAAGACCAGCAGGTGTTTTAGAATGGCTGGTTTCACCATTTCAATTCCCTATTGCATTCTCTGCCTTTAATGGAAAACTACCAAACTTCTGGATCCTCCTGAGCTGCCCAGTGTGCCACTGGGTAGACGGGCACCATTCCACTCCTAGGGACCCTGACTCGAGCCTAGCGTCGAGAAGAATGTGAACCTGACATGGCAGCCAGCCAGATAGGGATAGCCTTGACACAAGAGAGCCAGACATGCAGGAATTGATGAGAACCAGAGCTGATGCTGAAAGCATCACTCAGGCTGGCTACACCTGCTCATGCATCACAAACTCACTGCCATGGCTGCCCGTACAACTGCCCTGCTTGAAACCACTCGAGTTAAGACAGAACACTAGGAGGGGCTGAGCTGGGCAAGAAAAATCCCTTGTGAGAGCTGGCTGCCTCCTATCTTAGAATCTTTGAAAATTGCCTTGTAATAGGGGAGATGATTGAGGGGTTCCAGCTCCTGTGTTCTAAGGAAATGAGTAAGTGTGTGCCGAAAGCTCGTCTAGCAGGATAGGAGGGGAAACAACCTAAGTTTCCAACAGCAGGGGAGAGTGGCTGATTCATTGTGGGACAGGATGGTATACCATTATGAAATAATCCCTTCATAACAGAAAAATATCATGATAAGCTACTGGACAAGCAAACAAGTTCTAAAACAATGTAGAATGGGATTTGGCGTCCCCCCCCCCTTTGTTTTTTAGTAAGTTGCTCATAGTCTAAACTGACCTTGAACTCAAAACAAAGCTGAAAATGACCTTGAATTCCTGATCCTCTTGGCTCCACCTTTTAAATGCTGAGCTCATATTCATGCCTCACCCTGCCCATCGTGGGGTTATTTTTAAAACTGAACTTTCTGGACATCATCTTATATTTACAGAAAAGCTCCAAAGATAGTGTAGAGTTTCTACTGTTTCTGCTGATGTCAACGTCATAACTATGGCACCTTTTCACCAGTTTCCACTGGTGAACTTTCTGTTATTCTGGCATCCAGCTGTTTTCCCACATTACATTTAACTTTTTAGTGAGTGATGCCCATATTGTTAAAAAAAAAAAAGGTGTGTGTGTGTGTGTGTGTTTCTCCTTCCACTGTTTGTTCCAGGGATCAAACTCAAGTTGCCAGTCTTGCCTGGCAAAAGTGCTTTTAAAGACTGAGCCATTTCATGGCCCAACATTTTTATTTTCTTTTAAGTTTGTGCAGCAGGCTGTAGATGCACCTAAGTTGACATTAAGGGCTAGATTGGATCCCTAGCCCCATATAAACTGGTGTGTTGTGGAGCCATCATCCAAGCCCTGAGGAAGGAGAGGCAGGGGGATCAGAAGATGAAGGTTATCCTCCACTGTGCAGTGGGGTAGTGGCCAGCCTGAGCTGTGAGAGACCCTGCCTCAAAAGAAAAAAAAGTTTGCATAGAAAAGCATTTGGAATGGTTGAAAATAATTATACTATCAGAACTGCATAATGGGACTAATGTTTGTTTTTTAAATTTTTAGTGTGTTCTAATTTTTCTGTTTATCATGTCACATACTTTCAAAACGCTGGAAAAAAATGTCTTCAAACTATTTGGTGCCCTCTGATTGTCAATTGGTAGCTATGTGATCATTTGTCCTTAAGACAGAGCTCAAGAAGAGGGAGCGTGTCTGGTTCATCCCTGTCTGGATCACCCACCACAGGACCAGACACAGAGGAAGCATTTGGTCTTGGCACTCTTCTTCAGTGTGAGGAAACTGCAGGTTTGAGTTTCCCATTCAGTGACCCAAGAAAAAGACGGGAGTCTGTAGTCTCAGGGCTAACCCGTGTCTGTCACTGAATGGATGACACTGAGTGACCGGGAATATGCTAGTTGGCTAGGTTGACTGACGGGGCCTTTAGGTGGTCTCCCACAGAGAAGTCAGGGTCCTACCATCCAGAAGAGGAGAGCTGACGCTAAGCAGGTCAAACTCAGCATCAAAGGCTGCCCCAGGTCAGCATTTTAATGTCTGATGCTTCCCACCTGTCCCTAGCACTCAGCATAGAACCTGGCATATCTTGGGGACCCAGTTATAGAAGCAAACAAATGCATGTGCTAGTAAGCGAGACGAGTCTTTTTCCAGGTGGTACTTGAGTCAGGATGCTTTGCACTGCCAACGACAGAAAATGTGCCCAGCACAAAAGCATGTTCGTTGGTTCTGGGCTAGTGGAGCCTGGGAGTCAGATATGATTTGATCAGCATTCTATCTCTACGGGTTTCATGGTACCACAGAAGTTCCAAGCATCCCATCTATACTGCACACCATCTAAAGTCTAAAAGAGAGTAGGACAGAATCCTAGAATTCCCAGCAAAAGCTCCAAGATTCAGTGAGGACTGGATAAGATCACATGTCCACCTCTAAGTCTGCCATTTGAGCCAGGGGTTGTTTGTTGGATTCACCTAGATCCTATATCTATAGACCTGGAGGATGTCAGAGGAGAACCAGATTCCCTCGAACTGTGTGGATCCCTGAAAGGAACTCTGGGTCTGAGGAGGGGAGAAGTCAGTGTGTGGCCTGGGAAAGTGACCCACAGGAATCCAGCCCAATTGAAAATAGAATTGTGCCGGGCAGTGGTGGTGCACACCTTTAGTCCCAGCACTCAGGAGGCAGAGGCAGGTGGATTTCTGCATTCGAGGCCAGCCTGGTCTACAGAGCGAGTTCCAGGACAGCCAAAGCTACAGAGAGAAACCCTGTCTTGGAAAACAAACAAACAAAAAAAACAAAAACAAAAACAAAAAAAACCAAAAAAACCAATTGTGTGGTGTAGATGTGGGCTGCAGGATAGAGAGCAATGCTGAGGGAAGCTACAGGGAGGAAGAGAGACTGCTAAAATCTGTGAGGAGGTGTGGGCAGCAAGTTGGAGAGGGGTGGAAAGCAGGGAAGAGCATCCCGCCATGAGGTGAATCACCCGGTTTGGTGCTTACTCCTGCAAGGTGTATGTCCCCATCCTCCTGCTCTACAGAAACAATGCAGAGGATGCTTGAAGGCTGAGCTTAGGCCTTGGCCCCAGCTTGTCTAGCCCTGAAACCTGCGTCAAGCCAGGGTGTGGTGAATGAGGTGTGTGGTTGTGTGTGTACTAGAGAAGTGAGTGCCTCAGACCATAGAGGTCATGAAGAATGTATGTTAAATGATTTAATTCTCTCCATGAGACAAGCATTACTCCCATCTTGGAGGCATACACAAATAACTCGCAGAGCTAGTGAGTGACGGCACTGGGCTTTTTGCCCCCAGGCAGCCTCCCCTTGTCCCTACTGTGCTGTGTGAGCTGTTGTCATCACATGTACATCCAGGGCTCTTTCATGTGCACTTGAAAGAGTGCCTGAGCTTTATCAGGTTCTAATCTAGTTATTTGGGAGGACGCTGCTTGGGAGTCCAGCCCCAGAGCCCTTAGTCCCAGGTCCTGCGTCTGAGCTGCCCCCATGGGGAAGTGGTCTGGCTGCTTCTCAGAACGCTGACAGCACAACCTTTTGCAGGGTCAGGCAGAGAGCCTCATGCTGCTATTGGCTGAGCGCCCAGCCAGAGGGACTGAGCCAGCATGGAGTGAGCAGCTGCAGGGCCTGGGCCCCTGGGGCTGCCAGGCACCCTTCCTTAATGCCTGAATGCTGTTCACTGCTGTCACAGCCAAAGCCATGGATCGAGCATCAGGACCCTCGAGTTCCAGGCTTGGCTTGGTAACTGAGGTGCTATATGGTCTGGGGTAATCTGTGTGTCCTTCAGTGGGCGCTAGTCCCCTGGACACTAAGTGAGTATCACCATCATCAGTTGGCCACACATGCTCCACAGAAGTTGCCCCTCCTAGAAACCTAGACTCCAGTCTGTTTAGGATCTTCTGGTGCCAGGTACTGCTGGGCATTGGAGAGGCTGAGCTGATTTCTGCCTTCAGGTAGCTCCTGTCATAGGTGAGAGGAGAGTTAGCCCAGGATGGTTAAGTTCGGTACCACACAGAGGATGTTCCAGGCCGCAGGACTCAGGGAAGGAGCAAAGGGCTCCCTTAAATAGCCTGGAGGACACCCAAGCTGAAGAACGTGGAGTCAGCTGTATGTTGCATTTTCCAGGTACAGAACGGATGTGTGTGCATTCTTGTGGGAACAGCTTTTGCAAAGGCCTCAAGACAGGACAGACCAAGTTTAGAGGAAAGGGTGGGCACCAAGCATCAGTTGACAAGAAGACTAGATATGGTTATATAAAGAAGCAAGGCTCAGGGGACAGGTAGAAAGCAGCAGGGCATGAGTTGAGTCCTAACTGAAGCCCCCAGGGCTAGAAAGACCAGGGAGGACTCTGGAGTCTCAACTGGGTCCACACACATCTTCCTCCCTGCCCTGGAGGCCAGAGGCTGAGCTCTGCCTTCTTATTCAGGGAACTGCCCCTGTAATTGCAAATGACGCTCTTCACAAAACAGCCTGTCCATCCTAACCTTCACTTAAGAAGAAATCAGCCAAGATGCAAAGAGCCCATCATGTGGAAGAGAAACAGTATGTGTTGGCCTCTGAGTCATTGGTGCTGCTGGGAGCCTGAGTCTGGCTGGGAGCCTGAGTCTAACACATGACCATCCAGTAATGCTTACAATTATTGTTTGATCAAAGACAAATAGAGGTAGCCAGAAAACTTTAGAGTGGTGATGGACTTCCCTTGCCAGACACGGAAGGTGTCCCTGAATGATGATGCAGTTTGAGGGTGTGACTTATCAAAGCAGCAGGGCCTGGGGGGTTATCAAGTGCAAGTTAAATTCTCTGAGGTCATCTGGCCTTTAAGGGGGACCTGGGGCCAACACTCTGGCCTTTTCTGCCTTTACCTCAGGCCTGTTGCCTCCCAGGGCCCTACCATTGGGATTCTCCCATCATTCAAGTAATTTTTCCCTTTGGCCTTGCACCCCAGAGAGGTGGGGTCTACTCCCTATTTCCAGGCCAACTGAAACCTGGCAAATATGAGTGATGTGTCATGTACACAGAGTCAGAACTGAGTGAGACAAGAACCCATGTCTCATAGCCTGCTGAGGTCATGGAAAAGAATCACTCTTCCCAGTCTTACCTGGGCCGTGACACATACCCAAGGAGCTTTCCTAGAAAACAAGAAAACTCAACTATGATTGACTTGGGGACTATTCTGTCCTGAGCCTGAGATTGCCCAGACACGCCCTGCTGCTGCATTCTCTGCCTTGCTGTAGCCCAGGCTACACTCAGACCACGGCGGTTCTTCCCTGACTAAAGTGGAGCAGTGTGAGCCCCACACTGCACAGGACCTGCCTCTCCTTTGATTGCCCTGGAGGAAGGTGGGGACCATCCTTAGAGAGCCCCAAAGCAGTTGGCGACTTCAAGTCCTTGCCTCTGGACTCCCATGCCCTGAAGTGGTAGTTGCTATGTTTGTGCCCGAAGGGTTTCAGTCCCATTTAGGGACGAGACATTTGGGAAGAAGGACCTGACCAAGAGTCCAGCAAGAGGCTTAGGGATACTTAAGACCCAAGGGAGGAATTTCCAACACGCTAGCATTACCTCTCGGCAGGACAGTCAAGTTAAAGTCCTTGAGTGTCTCTGGGGACACACTTTTGCTGTGTCCACATAGTGTCCTCATTCTCAGATCACTCATCCCTCAGTTACCTCCTGTGCCCCACACTGACTCCAGGGTGACTGTTATGAAGCAACAGTGATTGAAATAAGAACTGCCCAAGGCCACATATGGAACCATGTCTGTCCCCTTGTGCCTGCCCCAGACCTGACTCTTCTCTGCTCCTTCAGTCTGACCTGCAACCCTATGCCAAGCCAGCCATCCCAACCTCTACGAGCTCCTGCTAAAACATTAGAGTACATTACCACAGTGTGGCTTTCTGAACCGGACATGTCCAGGAATGTGGAGTGAACTGGACTCTTTTATCCTGCCTCTGCCTCCTTCAAGTGGCTGAATTTGAAATTGTAGAACTCCAAGTACTTCTTTAAAAAAAAATTTTTTTTGAAGGCAGGCAGTGGTGGCACATGCCTTTAGTCCCAGCACTTGGGAGGTAGAGACAGACAGACTTCTGAGAGGCCAGCCCGGTCTACACAGTGAGTTCCAGAACAGGCTCTAAAGTTAAACAGAGAAATCCCGTCTCAAAAAAACAAACAAAAACATTTTTGAGCTGGGCAGTAGTGACACATGCCCTTGATCCCAGCACTTGGGAGGCAGAGGTAGACAGGATCTCTGTGATTTCAAGGCCAGCCTGGTCTCCAGAGTGAGTTCCAGGACAGCCAGGGCTATGCAGAGAAACCCTATCTTGAAAAACAAAAATTTTCCAGAATTTTCTGTGTTTTGCCTGTGTGTTTCAATGCAGGATGTGCAGTACCTGTAGGAGCCAGAAGAGGGAGTCAGATTCCCTTGGAACTGGAGTTACATGTGGTTGTGACCATCATGTAGGTGCTGGGAATCAAACCTGGGTCCTCTGGAAGAGGCTCTTAACCACTGAGCCATCTATCTCTCCAGTCCTGAAAGTGCTTCTTTTTCTCATATTTTTTTTTTCAAGACAGGATTTCTCTGTGTAACTCTAGCTGCCCTGGAACTCGATCTATAGACCAGCCTGACCCTGAACTCAGAGATCTGCCTGCCTCTGCCTCCCGAGTGCTGGGATTAAAGGTGTGTGTCACCACTGCCCAGCTCTTATTTCTAATTGTGTGTATGTCTGTCTGAGCATATGTGTATATGAGTTCAGGTATCTTGGGCCTTAGACCACGCTGGATCTAGAACTGTGGGTGTTTGTGAGCCTCCTGATGTGGGTGCTGGGAACTGAAAAACCAGTACACACTCCTAAATGCTGAGCTCTCTCTCCAGCTCCTAAATGCTCTTAAGCTGAAAAAATGTTTACCCACCAGCACAAGGAAGGAGAGAGTTGTCCTCAACTGGTATGTACAAGCATGGGTGATTTGGAGCCAGGAATTTGAAGGACTTGCAGGTTTGGGGGAAGTAAACACACAGTCCCACAAGCTCAATGTGGAATAAATAATGGAACAGCCAATAGGCACATCAGGCATTCTGAGGGCCAGACAGCTCTTGAGGAGTCAGGGAAAAATCCTAAGAGGAATACACAATGGAGACTGGCCCTGAGGGATGCAGAGAGCTCACCAACCAGCCAGAAGGGAACAGGTTCATTTCAAGAGAGGAAACTAAAAAAACAAAACAAACCCATGACTTTAATCCCAGCACTCAGGAGGCAGAGAAAGCCTGGTCTACACGTGTTCCAGAACAGCCAAGGCTGTTATTTAGAGAAATCCTGTCTTGAAAACAAACAAACCAGCAACAACAACAACAACAAAAACCACAAAACACGTGTATACCAGTATATTCTGTTTTTAAATGTTTGTTGGCTTTTGAAACAGACTCACTATGTAGCCCTGGCTGGCCTGGAACTCACTATGTAGATCAGGCTCATCTCAAACTCACAGAAATCCCCCTGCCTCTGCCTCTGCCTCCTGAGTGCTGGGATTAAATGCATACACCACCACATTCACCACATTAAATGCCCAGCCACATTCAGCTTTTAAAAAAGGGGGGATTATATTTTATTTTGTGGAGAAGAGGCATGTATGTGCCACAGGGTATGTGTGGAGGCAGAGGACAGCTTGTAGGAATTGGTTCTCTCCTTCTCTCAGAAACTGAACTCAGGTCATGTTTAATGGCAAGGGCCTTGACTCATGAAGTCATCTCCCTGGCCCAGGAACAATTTTTACAGAGGGAGTGATGTGATGGGGCAATGCATTACTCTTGGCAAAGCTGACCCGTAGGGCAGAAAAGACCACAAAATGCTCGAAAAAATGATTTGGGGGCAGGCAAGATGACTCAGCAGGTTAAGGTGCCTGCAGACAAGCCTGATGACCTGAGTTCCATCCCCGGACCCTCACGGTCGAAGGAACTGCTGACTTCTGCAAGTTGTGCTCTGACGCCCACAAGCATGCATGTGCACAGGCACACACAATAAACTAGAATATAGCAGAATATTTTGTATGATTTGGAATTTACTAAGTAATAGGAATCTTAAAGCAGAAAGGTGGCACTTATACTAGTAATCATTTCCATTTTAAACAAATTCAAAGTAGAGGCTCAGAGGCTGAGGGTGTAGCCCTAAATTCAATCCTCAGCACAACCCAAAACAAAGCAAAACAGAGGCTCAGACGAGCAAGCACGTTGTCCCCAAGTCTCCATAGATGTCAGGGGCACAGAACCAATAGCATCTATCTGTAACCACATGACATGGAGGACAGCAGGACTTAAGACCAGCAAGGTAAGTGGGGAAGCTGAAGAGACCCAGGGAAGCTGATGGTTAAGTGGCAGTTGGAGTCTACGGTTATCTGGGCGCCCAGTGGTTGACACATGACACTGTCAAGTGGCTGAAACTAACCCTCAAAGCCCACACCTACAAAGTAGCAGAGCTGGAAGTTAAACCCAGGTCTGCCTGCCTTGAGAGCCCTTTGCTGCTGCGGCATGGGGCAGGGATCCAAGGCTCCCGTTCCATCCCTGACTCCAGGGCTGAGCCAGCTAGAGAAAAGCAGTCAGTCACCATAGCCAGTGCGGGCTATGGGCCAGTCAGATAACTCAGCAAGGCTCAGGCAAGGAGGTACCCAGCAGCCTTTCTGCTTTAGGCAAGAGTCCACCCTCATGGGAGGAGAGGTGAGAACAAGGAGACACCCCACCACCACCATGCCCCAGCGGCCCTTGGCAGGAATGGGGCTCCCTCATCAGTCAGGAATCCTTGCCTCTGTCTTTCTTCCTCACTGATTCCCAACATGGAAAGCCATGAGTCTTAAGATTGTTGGAACTGCAAAGCCTCTGTCTAACTGTCTGCTTTTAAATTCCGCCATGACACAGGAGGTAAACAAGTCTAGAGAGGTAGAGGACCTACCCACAACCACTCATCTGGTCCAGTTCTCCTCTGGCCTCATTAATAGTCTGTACTATGAAAGACCTACTCTTCACCGTATATATAGAGTGAAAAGGCAAGTTGGCCTAGTTTGATTTCTATTGCTATGATGAGACAGGGACCAAAAGCATCAGAAAGAAGGAGTTTGTCTTATAGGTTATAGCCCACCATCAAAGGAAGTCAGGGTAGGAGCCTGCAGGCAGGAATTGAAGCAAAAACCTCGGAGGAATGCTGTTTACTGAGGCGTTTCCATGGCTTGCTCAGCCTGCTTCCTTATACAGCCCAGTGCAGGAATGGGAACACCTGAAGTGGTCAAGAAAATGCTCACAGATTTGCCTACATATTTGTCTGATTGAGGTGGTGGTGCAAGTCTTTAATCCCAGCACTTGGGAGACAGAGGGCAGCCTGGTCTACAGAGTGAGTTCCAGGACAGCTAGGGCTACACAGAGAAACCCTATCTAAAAGAGAAAGAAAGGAAAGGAAAGGAAAGGAAAGGAAAGGAAAGGAAAGGAAAGGAAAGGAAAGGAAAGGAAAGGAAGGAAGAAAGGGAGAAAGAAGGAATAAAAGAAAGAAAAAAAGAAAGGAAAAAAGTTCCCTCTTTCCAGATGACTCTAACTTGTGTCAAGTTGACAAAAAGAAAGACCCCTTGCCAACTTTACACACTAATTTATTATTATTAAAAAATAGGCCGGGCATCGGTGGCGCACACCTTTAATCCCAGCACTCGGGAGGCAGAGGCAGGTAGATCTCTGTGAGTTCGAGACCAGCCTGGTCTACAAGAGCTGGTTCCAGGACAGTCTCCAAAGCCACAGAGAAACCCTGTCTCAAAAAGAAAAAAAAAAAAATCTTTCACCTTTTCCATTGACCAACCCATGAACAAGAGCCCTCATCCAGTGGCGGATGGAAGCAGAGACAGACATCCACAGATATACACTGAGCTGAAATCTGGAATGAAGAGCGAAGGGGTCTGTACCAGGTTGGAGAAACCCACAGGAACAGTTGGCCTGAACAAGGGAGAGCACATCAACCCCAGATGCTGTCTGGGAGGCCAGTACAAGACTGATCCAGACCCCTGAACATGGATAAGGAGGCCTCTGCACTCCAGGGAGCCTCTGGTGGTGGATTAGTATTTTTCCCTGGTGCAAAAAGGGACTTTGAGAGCCCATCCCACGTGAAGGGTTACGCTCTGGCCCTGGACACAGGGGGAAGGGCCCAGGACCAGCATAGGAAGATTTGGAGGACACTGCAGAGCCCCCGTTGAGGGCCCTACCCTGCCTGGGGAGTGGTGGGTGGATGGGGTGGGGGTAGGTTGGGGGTGGGGGAGGAGAGATGGGGTGAGGGGAGGGAGAGGGAGAAGGGACTTACATGTGAAACAAGCTTGTTCCCTAACTTGAACTAATAAATAAATTTAAAAAAAAATAATCTTTCTTGTTTGTTCCCAGGATGTCATGGTAATATCACAGTATAAAACACATTATAACTTTAAAAGTCCCACAGTATTTGAAAATTTCAAACCTTTAAAAGTTCAATGTTGCTTTAAATGTGTTATATGTGTGTTTATGTGGGTCTGTCTGTCCATCTCCTGAGACAGGTTTCATCTCATTTTGTAACCATGTACTCCACTGCACCTGGCTAAATCCAGAGTCCCTTAACTGTAAGCTCCTGTAAAATCCAAAAGAAGTTACATACTTGCTTATTTCCAAAGGTGAGAACTAGGGCATAGTTAAAATCCTAGCAGAGCAAAACCAAAATTCAGCACTATAAAAAGCTCAGTGTCTGAGGTCTTGGACTCACTAACAGTCTTCTAGGCTCCAACATGGCTTGCTAAGCCAGTTCTCCACCTCTACTACCCACAACGCACAGCTGATCTCTCTGGGAGGATTGTGGCAGCATTTGGCATCTTGAGATGGAAACACCCCCGAAACCCCCCCCCCCAATGCTCGGAGATTAATGGGCTCAAGCTAATTCTACCTCACACCGGCCGCTGTCTTTAGTGGGTCCCTGAATGATCCTGTCCTCTGCAATATGCTGTGGCCTCCACTGCAACAGAAGCTGAAGGCTCGCCAGTGGCCGCTCCTGGACCCTCACATTGTCAAGTCTCAGCTGTTCTTCAGGACCCCTTCAGCACCACAGCTTCCATGCTGACAAAACTAGTACCATGTTGTGGAGTTTTACTTATTACCAAGTTCAACAATCAACATGAGACACAGCCTTGGGCCCCTCTGGACCACACCCTTTTGGATGCTAAGCCTAAGGAAATAATTTCTAGAAGATTTTTGCTTCAGTGATGCTCGTCTTTTGGTAATCACAGATGTTTCTTCAGCCCCAGCTAACCAGCATCCATTGCCCTAGCAAAGCAGAGGTTTTACTTCAGTAGAACTGGTCTCTTGTTAATCATGCTTTCTTTTTTTTTTTTTTTCTTCAGAGCCAGCTGACCAGAAACCACAGATTTTTAAAATAATTCAAAACATCACATGAATAGATGGTAAGAGTGTTTCAGGGACTCTGAGACTTCACAAGCCAGACCTCAACCTGCATTGCTCTCAGCCTTCTCCTCATCCAAGCTCCCACTGAACAGCCCAGTAAGCTCCAAGCACTCACTGACTTTTCCAGCTCAAGATTCCAAACGCCACCACAATCATCCCTAAAATACTGTCAGCAATACCACGTGATCTTGGTCTCAGTCTTTGTTCTGGTTTGCTTCCTGTTGCTGTGATAAACACCATCACCCAAAGCAACTTGGGGAAAGAAAGATTTGGCTTAGCTTACAGGTTACAGCCCATCCCCAAGGATAGCTAGCCCAAGACTGGAACCAAAGCAGAGGTCATGGAGGATTGCTGCTTACTGGCTTGCTCCCCATGGACCACTCAGCTGGCTTTTTTAATACAACGCCTGCCTTGGGGTGGCACTGCCCCTGCTGACTCTCCCATTCTAATCGTTCGTTAATCAAGAAAATTGGTTCACAGACTTGCCTACAGGCCTGCCTGATGAAGGCGTTTTCTCCATTACGGTTCCTCTTTTCAGATGATTCTAGCTTGTGTCAAGTTGACCAAAATTAGATAAATAAATAAATAACCAGTACACAGGTTCAGATCTGTGGTTTTCTAACCCCTCCCCACCAACCTGAGGCCCCTAAGGACAAAGATGCCCACTGTGTGTCTCCAGTGTCAGCACAGGGTCACACAGAAGGTGTGTGACCAGTCAATAATGTCCCAAGTTGTCCCTCACAGCCTGAGGTACATGAGAGGGACACAAAGGCTTCTCAGAGATCAGTATCTTCATAACTTGGGGCTCGTGGACACGTGGGTAGGAAAAGTTGCTGAGGACACTCCAAGTTACACTCTGGTTCCTGGGTATAAGGAAGTGGCCTCTAATTTGGAGAAGAGTGGAAGAGGAAGACATATACAGACCAGAAGACAAGTGCAGTTGGGGCCTGAACTCATGAATGGAGGTCTGGAGACAAGAGAAGGAGTGTGTTTGAGAAAGGTTCTCGGTAGTCTTAACAGGAAGAACTGAACAGAAGTGGAAGCTGAGTGGAGCTGGAGCTGGTTTTTGACCCTGTGGGACAATAGAAAACCACTGAAGGTGTCATCACAGGTCCTCTGGGAAAGGACTCTAATGGCTTCTTCCTGGAGCATCTTGAAAGCCATATATCCCTGGTTTCTTGGTGTGTGGGGAGACATGGGGTTAACCCATGCATTGGTGTCCACTTCTCCCCCCACTTTTTTCTTTTTACAGGGTTTATGTTGGTAGTCCAGATCAGACTCTACCCTGCCATCCTCCCGCCTCAGCCTCCCAAGTGCTGGGATCTCAGGCCTGGGTCATCGAATCTGGCTGTGTCTACTTTTCTGTTCAAAATACTTTTATGCTCATCACCCATTTAAATTTACTGACCCCAAGAGTAGGAAGGGGTGACACACCTATTGGACAAACAGAGACACTAAGACCAGAGAGCTGAGTGGCTTGCCATGGTCACATCTCAAAAGCAGGTTAGAGGGCCTGAGGCCCTTGAAGCTCACACTTTCACAGAGAGGGGGAAAGGGGCCCAAATGGGAATGGCCCTATTTAGCTGATGAGGAAGTAGACACAGAAGGTCCGCCAAGCCTCAGTGAGCAGCCTCTGAGCCTCCCACCTGTCCTCAGTGCCATTTCATCTCTAGACGGGACTGTCCAACAGCCCAGCATTTACAAGGTAGCTCGCCTTAGCCACAGTATCTTGGGCTCAAGGATAGGCCACTTCTGAGCACCTGTCACTCCCCAGAAAGGGGAAGGACTTCCCATGACACCCAGCAAACCAGGAGCTAACTGCAAAAGGCCATTTCCCTGCATCATACCTCAGAGCAGTGGAGTGGAGGCTTGCCTGATGATGGCACCAGTCTCCAAATGCTGCTCTGGGAGCGGTTAGGTTCTGTGGCCAAAGATGGCAAAACGGCTGGTATGAGGCTTCACCAGATCAGATGTGTCGCTGCTCTCACACAGTCCCAAGTGAAACCCAGGGTGAAGCCGGGTACTTTCTCGTGGCGGTGGGGGTGGGGCGGCTGCAGTGTCTGCCTCCACACCCCACTATGAGAACACAGCAGGAGTTAGGGGTTTTCCACCCAGGTCCTGGCAGAGTTGCTCCATCATTCTGTCTGACCACAACCACTTCCCTTTCTTGAAAATTCCCTCCTGCAGGCCCTGACACCAACCAGGCTTTCAGTCCAAGAGAGTCCCCTCTTGCACTAGCATGTTAGCAGTGGCCAAGCCAGGCTCAGGAATGTCACAGAAGGTCCTCCCATCTAGCTACAAGCTATAAGATGGAGAGTGGAAGACAGAGCTGGGTCTGAAGCCACTAGCTTCTGCTAGAGTGAGAAACTCCTTGCTCCCATCCTGCAATGCAGCTCCTAAGCAGAGAGACCTTACTCCCCAGGGGGGTGGGAGCATTTGTCATCCCTGACCACTTTACAGATAAGGAAGCTGAAGACAGACAGAGCCCAACTTAGGGGAACCCCGTTTTCCTCGCTAAGCTCCTGGTTTCTCTGAAGAGCCTACTCGGTGAGCTTAAAATAGTCCTGAGGGTTGAATTGTTTGTTTTGCTTTTGCTTTTGGAGATTTTTGGAGGTTGCCTGGGAGAAAGCAAAGATGCTATCTAAGCAATCAAAAAGAGGAAGAGACGCCTCCTCCACCCCTGAGTGCTTCCAGATCCAGAAACAGAAAAGACCACACAGAAAGCCAGCAAGCCAAGTGTCTGGGTCAAGGCTGGCAGAAAGCGCCTGTCAGGCTTGGACCCACCCAGGCTGCAGCCTCCCATCCCCAAGGCCTCAGTTTGTAGGCTAGCTGAACTAGGGCCCTACCAGAGGTCACAAGTGGGGCTACAGACCATGAGAACTGGCTTCCAAAGTGGCAATCCGCAACTGACTCAGTCAGCTGTCAGGCCGGGGGTGGGAAAGGAGGAATGGGGGCTCTCCTGTAATTCCAGCTGTTTCCACTCTTTCAGCCCCATCTGTCCCCTTATGTGCTCTTCTGCCCAGGCTTTGGGAGGCCAAGTCTCCAGGCACCCTGACCAGGAAGAGCTAGGCCTATCCATCCCAGTTATCAGAGAGCCTGGTCTGTGCACTTGACCAAGCCTGCGATGGGAGGTGGGACCCTCTCTCCTAGTAAAGATGGAAATAAAGCTTGTGGCTTAATTCCAGTAAAGGTTTGTAGAGAACTCAGTGTGGGGCTGTTTCTCTTAAGAACTTGTCACCTAGCCAACTGCTGCTCTGGTGAGTGACATCTGCTGGTCCTGACCCAGCCACCATTCACACATTCAGTCTCCCAAGCTTTTTTGTTGTTGTTGTTTTGTTTTGTTTTTGTTTCTCCAGACAGGGTTTCTCTGTGGCCTTGGAGGCTGTCCTGGAACTAGCTCTTGTAGACCAGGCTGGTCTCGAACTCACAGAGATCCACCTGCCTCTGCCTCCTGAGAGCCACCACCACCTGGCTCTTTATTCCTTACTTTAACAACTTCTATCCAATGCTCCCTCCACACTCTCAGGCCACACACTCCTTTCTAGACACTGGGAGCTCAAAAATGAACAAGGTAGGATGTGGTCCCTGCCCCAGGTGAGCTTAAAGTAGCCAGGCATAGAGCAGTTACAGACAGACAATGGGCAGCTGCAAGACTGAGGGAATGAGAAGAACCCGGGTAAAAAGATCCAGAACAGGACCAGAACAGCAGTTAGCTAGGTGACAGCCCCACACTGAGCTCTCTACAGACCTTTACTGGAATTAAGCCACAAACTTTATTTCCATCTGTACCACAGTCCTGGGAAATATCGATTGTCACACTCATTACACAGATGACAAAACTAAGGCTCCAAGATACTAAATGGATTGTGATGTAACCAGTAAGTAGAGAAGCCAGAATTAAAGCCACATCTGCAGAAACAGGAAGGGAGGAGTGAGTTTCCATTGCTATACTCATGTACATTTGAATTGTATCCATAGACATTAGAATTGAAATTATCCTTGTATTACACTGATCTTACTTTCTCCCACAAAAAAAGAAGAAGAAGAAGAAGAAGAAGAAGAAGAAGAAGAAGAAGAAGAAGAAGAAGAAGAAGAAGAGAAGAAAAGAAATTTTTCAAAGGTCAGTTTTGTTTGAGGAGTTTTTGCTTTTAAATCGGAAAAAAAAAAAAACAGTTAAAAACAGTTTTAGTGTCCATTGCCAGTTAGATTTTCCTTTGTGCTTTCCTAGTTTACTGTAGCAAGCAGAGTTTGTTGCTGTTGTTTGTTTTATTTTGTTGTTGCTGCTGTTGGTTTTGGTTTTGGATCAGCCCCGGCTGATCTCAAACCCAAGACCCTCCTGCCTCCCTGCTCAGGTTCCTGGTATGCCTCGCTGCACCTCGCAGCCCAGATCAGTTTTATAATTGGAAAGTGGTGTTATTTTTAAGAAGTAAGTTGTACACGTCACAGAAGGACAGGGTGACCCAATCCCCCAGAGTAGCTGCAGTTCCTGAGAAAAAGGCCCTGGGTTTTGGTAGACCAGAGTGAGTCAGCGGGGTGAAGTGCTGCCAAAATACCAGGCAAACAGAGATGTGGTTCCTCAGAGAGCCACCTCCCTGCGGCTGGGGACTGGCCAGACTTCACTTGAGGTTCAGCGTGCAGGGAAGCAGCTGCCTTAGGGCTGAGCAGGACTCAGCACAGCTGAAAGGCTTGGACAAGAGACCCCAGGGAGGGCTGTCCAGCCAGAGCTTTACCTGGAATTTAACCTACCCAGATAAATGATGAGGGCCTTGTTGCAACGACTATCTATGCAAGGAGAGGCTGGACAACCGGCTCAGGAAAGGGCAGCTCTGTGGGCAACTGCTTCTATTGGTGATCTAAACATTAGAGTATTTGCAAGACAGGGAGAGGAAGGGACACACTGAACTCAGTTTCACAGAAAGTGTACTAAACTGATGGCAGCCAACACCAGTGGTGCGAGGGCGCATCATCTGTCACCTCGTTATTGTGTACCAGGCTCTGTGCTCAGCACAGGGCCAGAGTTCTCTGGAAGGTGTGTTGTAACAGGGATTGCAGGGCCGCCGCATGCCCAGCCTCTGATTCAGGGCGTCAGGGTGGGGCGAATTCCCAGATGACGTTAATACTGAGGTTCTGGACCAAGCTTGGATTTGTCTTTGCATTTATCACAACCACGGTATGACATTCCGCTAACATCCCCACTTCACAGATGAGCAAACAGAACACAGCCATCAGCCAAGGCCCCTTGTAGAGAGGCAAATTACTGTTTACAGCTACCAAGTTGGTATCCAGGTCTTCCTGACTGGGAAGTTAAACCTTAACAAAAACAATCAGCCCCTCCCCCATTCGTTGGCAAATAGAAATAAAAAAAAATTAAAATTGTGTGGTAACAATACACCATGCAAGTTTTCTCTCTACAATATAAAATAAGAATAAACAGTGTGGTGCTTAGATGAGGTTGAGAAGGAATTGCCAGCACAGGGACAGAGAGTCAGAGAGACCATAGGGGTGGAGGGAAGCAGGTGCTCGGCAGCTAGCCCAGTCTCTCATGCTTGGAGGGACTCTGGGTTAGCCTCTGCTAAGCAGGAGATTTCACCATTCTATGGCTCCAAAGTTCTCCGGGTCATGATGTCTGCTGGATGGGAGTTTCCACTGTTACCATGTAATTTACCAAACATGTACAAAGTGTCTTGGTCATAGAGCAAGCAAAAATGAGCAACAAATAGGCCAAATAACAGCATATCAAGGTTCCAGGTCATAATCCCCAGTGCCTGCAAAGGCTGCCTTAAGACTGCAAAGGGATTTTGTTTTTTGTTTTTTGTTTTTTTGTTTTTTGTTTTTTCAGACAAAATGAAGAATGTTAAAATGAAGTGACCATCTTGAATCATTATCTGAGCAAGCCTGAAGTAACCATCTAGCCCTTTGATATAAGGTCAGAGGATGCTGTTGCTGGCTTTGAAGATGGACAAGAGGACCACGAGCCAAAGAGCACATGTCTGCATGCTGGAAAAGCCTAAGAAAAGGACTCTTCCCTGGAGACTCCAGGGGGTGTGAGCCCTGCCACACCTTGATTCTAAACACTGCTGCCCAAGATCCATTTCACCCTTCAGAACTGAGGGGCAAAGGACTGCCTCTGATAGACAGGGACAGGTGGGGCACGAAAACGGCAGTTTATAAAGGTAAGAGGGGAAAACCCCATGTTAGGATGAGGTGTTTAATTTTAATTGGACATGGTAATTAGGTGAGCCAAAGAGGGGTTTCTGATTTCTGGACTTCAACACTTTGATAACTGGACCTTGGTAGTCAACCTCAGGAGAAGGAAGTATCCAAATAAGGGAATGGATCTTGGTAGGTAGTTTTAGGAATGTAATCTAACGGTTTTTAGCAAGGCCGAGGGAATTGGGGGAAGACAGGCAAGGCCCGCCAGAGACACGTGCTTGAATGGGCTAGTGTCCTTTCAGTGGGGGTAGGGACAGAATCTCATGGAGGTGGACCATGGGTTGTGGGTAGGGACAGTGTGCAGAAAGTTAGACTTTCACCTGTGAGATTCTGGTCAGTGAGGTGAAAAGACCGTTGTCATTAAAGATGATAGAAAGACCTTAAGTGGGGTTTGCTGGTGGTGTAGCTCAGTGGTTCAGCACTTACTTGGCATTCACAAGTCCCTAGGTATGATCCCCAGTAGCCACTCCACACCACACACACCTCCAACAGGAAGGAAAGATACTGTTATACACTGCACTGTTTTTGTCTTGTTGTTTTGGTTTTCCAAGACATGATTTCTCTGTGTAACAGCTCTGGCTGTCCTGGAACTCACTATGTAGACCAGGCTGGCCTCAAACTCACAGAGATCCACCTGCCTCTACCTCCCGAATGCTGGATTAAAGGCATGTGCCACCACTGCTTGGCTCTGTTTTTGTTCTTGACATGCTCAAATCTAAGAAGCAATGATGGGGATGAAAAATGTCAAAGAAAGGTTGTCCCATACTATCTGGACACTGAAATCTGTCTTCAAAAAAGGAAGCCACTCCAGAGGGTAAGAGTACTGGCCAATCTTCCAGAGGACCTAGGTTCAGTTCCCAGCACCCACATGGCAGTCCACGACTTGTCGGTAACTTCAGTTCCAGGAAATCCGACACCCTCTCACAGACATACATGCTGGCAAAACACCAACGCATATAAAATAAAAATAAATCATTAAAGGGAGGGGTGCTCTCTAGGGATTAACTGAGGCTGGGGAGAGAATTCAGGCCCAATGCTGGAGTCTACAGGACTGACTCTAGTCTGTCTTAATCGGGTTTCACTTGTTTTGTTTCTTCACAGGTTGTATTTGTGGGTGTTTATTCATCCTGCTGAGGAGACATAAACAGAGAAGTCTATTCAGCCCAGATAGAGCACCAATGCCAAACCAAAGCACTTGCTCTCAACCTTCCCAATACTTGGGGTCCTTCAGTACAGTTCCTCATGCTATGACCCCCCAACCATAAAATTATTTTGTTGCTACTTCATAAGTGTATTTTTGCTACTGTTATGAATCATAATGTACATGTCTGATATTTGGGATATCTGATATGCAACCCCCAAAGGAGTTGTGACCCACAGTTTGAGAACCACTGGACCAAAGAATCATCCCATCCAAACCCAGTCTAGTGAACCAGTGAGTCTATTGGGGTTACTTTCAGCAGCATAAATGCAAAGCCCAGTCCTCCATGGGTGACAGCTCACAGAAGGCCAAAGCCCTGGACCTCCCTGCTTCCTGCACAAACTTGCAGCCAGCTGTGCCAATCAGAGAGTCATTTCCACCCAGCAATCACTCACTGCTGTTTTTTTGTTTGGGTTTGTTTTTTCTTTTTTAGACAGGGTCTTGTGTATCCCAAGCAAGCCTGAAGCCTAGCTAGCTATGTAGTTGAACATGACCTTGAAGTTTCTGATTCTCCTGCCTCTACCTCCCAAGTGCTGAGATTACAGGAGTGCTTAAGTATGCTTGGTTTCTGTGGTTCTGGGACTGGAACCCAGGCATCACATATGCTTAGCAAGCACTCCATCAATGGAACTACAAGCCCAGCCCTGCTTTTATAATCTTGAGGAGGGACTTTGTGAGTCCTGTAGGCCTCAGGAGCTTCCCAAACCACGTTAAATTTCCTTTACTTCCTAAATCTTGAGTCTCCTTCCTCAACTCTAGGAGGGAAAGTTTAGATCTGAAGGAGAGAGCTACATAGCACTTTCATTGTTTTTTGTTGTTGTTGTTGTTGTTATTGTTGTTGTTGTTGTTGTTTTGTTTTGTTTTAGATAACCCAGGCTGTCCTGGACTTTGTAGACCAGTGCCTTTGCCTTCCAAGTGCTGGGATTACAGGCGTGTCTTACCGCCACCACCACCACCACTGGGATTATTTGTTTAAGACAGAATCTAGATGTGTAGCTCAGGCTGGCCTTGAACTCACTCTGCATCATAGGCTGGCCTGGATTTTGTGATCGTCCTGGCTCAGCCTTTCAAGTGCTGGTGTGACAGGCATCCATCACCATTCCTGACCTCCAATCAGCTTCTCTACAAAGTATCCATCATTTTAACAAACATGCAAAGATTGGTTGGTTTTATAAGGCTAATATGAAATTCTGGAATGTCATCCTTGGAGGTCAGCAAGGTGAAGATAAGGTCTAACACTCCTACTATGTGGGCCTCTGATCTGAGTCCACAGCCAGGCTGGACCCGTGTTACAGACAAGAAAGAGCCCGAGCCATGAGAATCAATGGTGGGGGAACCTGCATGCTCACAGAGGCCTTCCCAGAGGAAGTGGCATTAGCCAAGCAAGACAACTGAAGGAGAGAACATTCTAGGCATAGAGGTCACCCTAGCCCAGTAGTTGGTGCTAAGTCCAATAAAGTGACACCTCCAGCTGTCTGGAGGAATGCTGGGACTCTGTCCTAACCCTGAGGACCTGAGGAACTCTGGAAGATGCTTGTCCATCCTTTACATTGTCAGACTTCCAAAGAATTGCTCAGGATGAGCCTTCTTGTTCATCTACCACCTGGGACACTTTCTGTTTTCTGGAATGGTGTGAGGAGGCTGTGGAGAGTAATCCTAGAATTTTTCTGGAATAGGTTTGCCACGTAACAGTGGACCAGTCACCTCTCTCTGGACCTTGATTTGTCCCTCTGAAAAGTAACAGCTGAGGACAAGTTGCGTCCTGGAAGGACCTCTGATGGCACCTTTGGGAGGCAGCACTCTATAGTGATTAAATCGTTGATTATGAGTTCAAATCCTACCTCCAGCATTTATGGGAGCATGGCCCCATCATTTCTCTTCTCTCGGGCTCTCTTTCCTCATCGGTGGCCTCTGCCTCATGTAGAGATTAAGTGAGATCATAGACATAAAGCATTTGGTGCTGTGCCAGACCCGGCAAATGGCAGCTGCTGTCATTCCACTCTGTAATGGACGTGACATGGAATGTGCCAGTGCTGCTGACGGCATGAAACACGGCCTTCACCCTCAGGGTCTGCCATGAGTGCAAGCGCTACACACAGCAACAAAAGGTTCCGACAGGAGTCCAGGGGAACACCCAGGGCTGGCTGACTGTGCCTTGGCAGAAGCTGAGGAAACTCCTTGGGAAGCCTGCTTGGTGGATGGCAGCTGTGGGCATGAAGACAATCCCCAGATGTTGTACTACAGAAGTGGACCTGGAGTGGCTAGAGAAATGGGATGGCAAAAGAAAAATCCTTTGCCCTCAGCTGGTGGAGTCAGGGTGGTCGTCAGGGCAAAATAAAGAGGACAATATTAGTCTTCCTTCTCTTGTGACTTGCCCTCCCGGGAGTCTCTAGCTGTTCCCATATCAATCGAATTCTAAGTGCCTGGTGTCTATTCAGTTCACAGCTTCTGGAGTCTGACTGGCTTTTATGCAGAAGATGTGAAACTGTGGTCCAGAGAGGGCAGGGGCTGGCTGGAGACCCCGCGGCAGATGAGAATGAGGTCTCCCAGGCCACAGACCCACTGCTGTGTCAGAACGAGGCAGCCTCTTTTAATTGCATCAAGTCAGTGAATGGCAGGTTGTTCCCAGGCTGCCCCAGATGTTTCCTATCTCCACATTTCATGGGAATCCGGCCACCCAGTAATACTGGGCTCAGTGCTTCCAGGGAGAATGACTCCAGTTCAAGGGAGGAGTGTTGGCTGCACTGAAGTAATGATGCAAGGAAGGTAATGGCAGCCACAGCAAGAGAGCGGGAGTGTTTGCTGAGTGAATATGAAGAACTGCTCTGGGGGTCACACGGTGGGCAAGTGGCATAGCTAGGACTTGGAGCCGGTGTTATTTGGCTCCAATGCTACAGAACCTCCTTTCTAGGGCCATTGCAAAGCTTTCTACTGCCTGGTAGAGAGTTAGTGTGCGAACATCAAATAACACTGAGTTGTTATTAATGGGGGCTTTCTGTCCTCCTGATTTCGTTTTCTACACTGCCTACTGGTGCAGCCTTCCAGGCGGGAGCAAGTCTTCAAGGCTGACCTGGCAGGTGCACTGAGATGGCCCTCAGGTAGGAAGCATGCTGGTGTGCCAGCAAAGGTAGTAGACAGCCAACCCTACCAGACAGACAGCCAACCCTACCAGACAGACAGCCAACCCTCCCAGACAGACAGCCAACCCTACCAGACAGACAGACAGCTAACCCTCCTAGACAACAGGCCAACCCTCCCAGACAGACAGACAGCCAACCCTCCCAGACAGACAGTCAACACCTCCCAGACAGACAGCCAACCCTCCCAGGCAGACAGCCAACCCTCCCAGACAGACAGCCAACCCTCTCAGACAGACAGCCAACCCTCCCAGACAGACAGCCAACCCTCCCAGACAGACAGGCCAACCCCTCCCAGACAGACATCCAGTCCTCCCAGACAGAGCCAACCCTATCAGAGAGACAGCCAACCCTATCAGAGAGACAGCCAACCCTCCCAGACAGACAAGCCAACCCCTCCCAGATAGACATCCAATCCTCCCAGACAGACAGCCAACCCCTACCAGTCAGACAGCCAACCCTCCCAGACAGACAGCCAACCCTCCCAGACAGACAGCCAACCCTCCCAGACAGCCAACCCTCCCAGACAGACAGGACAACCCCTCCCAGACAGACAGCCAACCCTCCCAGACAGACAGACCAACCCCTCCCAGACAGACAGCCAAACCCTCCCAGACAGACAGGCCAAGGCCAACCTCTACAAGAGAGACAGATCAACCCCTACCAGTCAAACAGCCAATTCTGATCAGACAGACAAACCAAGCTCTACCAGACAGACCAGCAAACCCCTCCCAGTCACAGGTCACACAAACCTGATCTTCTACACTGCCTGCCCACTCAATAACTGACCTGAAATTGTTCACCCACAGGGGCTGTCAACACACACTTTTCCTGGCCTTTGAGAAAGGGGAAGTCCACCCAACAGTCTACCATGAGTCACTGGTTCTGTGAAGGAAGCCTCAGGAATCGGCAGAGGTAGCTGAGAGGAGAGCTATCTGAGGAGAGGAGAGAGGCCTGGATTCTAGAAGGAACATTGCTACTTTGACTAACTCAGCAACTTTGGCTTGACTATATTAAACAAGTCCCCTCCCTGGCCTTAATATTTTTTATCTAGAAAATGGAACAATAATCTTTACTTAGCTGGATTGGAGAGGCTTGGAATGATTGCTGAGTCTAGAGGTTAAAGTATGAAGACTTGAAGTCACTCATACCTGGATTCAAACGTTGCCGCATCCCTTTCTAGCTGTGTGTTGCTGGGAGAGTAACAGGAACTTTCTGACTCTTGGTTTCTTGATCTATAAAGTAGATATTTGATTTCTCAGCTGCAGACTATCAGCTAATCTTCTAGGCTGGTTTGGAAGATTAACTGAGACTTGTCCACCACGAGGCAAGGTGGAGGTGGCTCATAATGATCTGTCAGAAATAGGGACCAGTTCTCAAGCTTTGGTGCCCTCACTTCTCCTTGGCCCTGTGGCTGCTTCTAACAGACACACCCTACATCACTGAAGCCACAAATAATTGTTATCACAGAGAATAATTTTATCTCTACTTTTTTGTTGTTGTTAGCAGTGCTGGAGACTGAACTCTGCCACTAAACCACAAGTCTATCCACACCGTAACTAGTGACAAAATTACTAAGTTCATGGTAGGAAAAAAAAAAAGTCAAAGCAAAGAAGTAAAAAAGAAAATGATTACACATAACCTCACCATACAGAGGTAAGCTCTACCAACATCGAGGTTGATGCTCCTGCATTTCCGGAAGTAAGAGCTGCCAATCTGCTGGACTTTGGGGTAGGAGCAGTGTCTCAAGGATCTCTCTACATCAGATGGAGCGGCTGAACCATCTGTGCATGCTAAAAGGATAGAAAAGACAGTTCAGAACACACACACACACACACACACACACACACGCACGCACGCACGCACGCACGAACGCACGCATGCATGCAGACAGACAGAGAAACAGAGACAGAGACAGAGAGGCAGCAACAGACTGACTTTTGCATGGTTCCAGATGCGATGCCATCTTACTCTCCCAGACACAAGGGGTGAGAATGTGTTTCAAGCTCACTTTGGGGAACTAAGAATGGAAAGACAAATACGAAAGGAAAATTTCTAACCCAGAGCAGTGGCCCAGGGCTGGGTAACTGTGCTCAGTGGTAGAACACTTGAACACAGCACATTGAACCAGCTCAGGTCCTGGTTCAATCCCCAGTACCACATTAATTACTTATCAGTTAATTAAGCGAGACAGTAGTTTGCTCCTCTCACGCCTGAATTTACCCCAGTAAAGAGCTTGTCAGGCTGAATGTCAAGGTCCATTGAGTCGTCTGCCTCCCCAGCAAACAAGAACCATCTTCTAGAGTCTGGCTGTGTCTCCTCTGCTCCTGAAGAGAACGTCTGCCACTTAAAGTGTTCTGGTGAATGAAGAGAAGGCAGAAGAAGATGAGCTGTGGAGAACAGGGTGAAAGCGGTTTTAGAGTTACATCCAGACACTGCCACTTTGTACACGGGCTCAACTTGGGGAGGTCACATCAAGTCCCATCTCTAACCCAACTTTCTCTCTCATAAAATGAAGATAATTTGATAGTTCTCAGAGGGTTTTGAGTTTGGGTGTTTATTTATTTAGAGACAGAGTCTCAGTGTGTGTGACCCGACTGGCCTCAAAGTGACTGGCAAGCCTCCTGTCACAGCCTCTGGAGTACTGGGGGCCTTTAAGTATGTTCCACCACACCCAGCATGGTGTGTGCTAGATAGGGGCTCTTCTGCTGAATCACAGCCCCGCCCACCATTCATTCTTTATTGGTGGGACATTTACTATGGTCTGTTGATCTCATTTTATTTGCAACTTTTCCAAGCAGGGCTGGGATTATAGCTCACTGGTAGGGCATTGGGCAAGCCACTGCCCTGGGCCTTAATTCTTCATCTGTGAAGGGGAGGTTATGATAATAGTGTTTTCCTCATATAACAATTATAGGGGAGGCAGATAATGTACATAAAGCATTTAGTACAGCATATTGTACAACTAAGTAGGAACTCAGTAAATTGTAGCCAATACTTTGTAAGCACCAGTCAGTCTCATGATCCCTTATGACCTTCTAGAAAGCAGGGTATTGGTGGCACATACCTTTAATCCCAGCACTGAGGAGGCAGAGCCAAGTCTACAGGGTAAGTTCCAGGATAGCCAGGACTGTTTCACAGAAAAACCCTATCTCAACCCCACCCCAAAAAAAAAAGACCTTCTAGGGACTAGTGTAATACCAAGATTCCTGCAAATCCCTGGGGGTCAGGAATTATCAGTATTACTGGTCTATCTCCTGCTTTGTTCAACCTGTGGGCCAGCACTACAACAAAACGCAGCACCGCTCAGCTCTGCAGCCATTTCCACGAACACCCTACTTAAGGCAGCCCCTTGGTATTGTAAGACTTTTCTATAGAGTTCTAGAGTAGGAACCAGAGACACCACAGCTCAGGGTGAGCTGATAACCCTGTGGCTTCCCAAACAGATGCAGCTGGCTCTTTTGTTGTTGTGCTGTTTTGTTGTTCAAGTTATGTTTTGTTTTGGGTGTTTTTTTTTAATGTTGTTTTGAGACAGGGTCTATGTAGTCCTGGCTGTCTCAGAACTTGCTCTGTAGACCAGGTTGGCTTTGAACTCTCAGAGATCCACCTGCCTCTGCCTCCTGAATGCTAGGATTAAAGGAGTGCCCCTTTGTTTTGCCTTTGAGGTAAATTCTTACTATGAGGCCTAAGCCAGCCTTAGAATACAGAGGCCTTAAACTTGTGACAGTCCTCTTGCTTCTGTGTCCCAAGGGCTGGGATTACAGAAGTCCACCACCTTGCTCAGGTGGCCTGGGCCTCTTTTATAAATTACATTTAATGTGTGTGAGAGAGGAGGAGAAGAGGGAGGGAAGGAGGGAGGGAGGAAGAGAGGGAGGGAGAGAAGACACAGATGTGTATGCTTTCGGAGGTCAGAGGACAACTTGCAAGAGTCAGTTCTCTCCTCCTACCATGTGGGTCCTAGAGATGGGACTCAGGTCATTAGGCTTGGTGGCCAGTGCCTTAACTTACTGAGCCATCTCATTGGCCCCTGGTCTAGACCTCTCGATCCTCTTGTCTCAGCTTTGCAAGTGCAGATGTGTGCCACCACACCCAGCTCACAGATGGCTGCTGTTTCCACTGGCACAGCTCCCAGCTCTCTGTCATGGGCCATCTCCTGGTAGCTCCTGATAATAGGCATGCATTTTCTGTCTTTCCAACGCCCTTCCAAGCATCACACCATTGTAAAAGTATAGTGGTCCTGCTCTGTCATTCACATAGTCCCTCAAGAGTGGGCACACACAGTTATTGCACACATGTCATTCATGGCAGGTGCCCTCCGCAGACTTCTTGCTGCCCACCATTCCCTAGAGTCCTCAACCCCCACCTGCTCCCCAAATCTACCTCCTCCAGACACTGGCAGCTTACTTGAGCCCCACCTCTTCTCACTGGCCACTCTCAAGCCGTTTGGGGAGCACATCCAAGTCCCCCAAGTCTGAGAGGAGCATCTGCCTCTCAGAAATTCAAGGCCACACCCTCACCTTAAATAGTATTTTCCCAATGAGAATTAGCCTCTTCCCAAAAGTGGAGGTCACGTACTGAGGGTGGGTAGCACCTAGTCTTCCAAGCGTGTTTTTAAAACCGAAACACTGAAAGATTCCAAATAAGATAGATCATGGAACGTGACTTCTATTTTTCCCTCAGAAAATCCGGCATTACAGAGCCCACACTTCTTCCCAAGAGGCATGTCGCCGGAGTGGAGGGGGTCCCGGCCCTTCAAGCTTATTTTTCTTATGCTTCTGCCCACTGCCATATTTATCTTTCTTCCTTGAATCTTGCAGGTTTTCAAATGTGTGGCCTTTGCTAAGAGGCGTTTTAGGGTCCATTCCCACCTCCTGCTACCTTGTTATTATGAATTTTGGTCTGAAATTTCTCAGGCTGTGGGCAGTATTCAAATGATGGCTGTTACTGGAGTGCCAAGGCAATCAGAGGATTAGGGTCTCCAACAGGAAGGGCTAATAGGGCTGGAGGGGGCATTCGAGGCCAACATAGTGCTTCCTCTTACTCGGTTTTACCCTATTTAGTTTTGCAGTCCTACAGATTGAACCCAGGGCCTCTACCACAGAAAACACCCCTAGTCCCTGAAGGGGTTTAAACCAAGAGGTGTGCATATTAGAAGCTCTGCCCCACACTCCCTCTCACAGAGAAGCGGGAGTAGTGAATGGTCCAGGAAGACCCGGGATGCTGCAACCTGCAACAGAACTGCCTGTGCCAGAGGCGGTGGGAATGGCTGGGAGGATTGCAGAGAAAGGATTTTGAGGCATTCCCTGCCAAAGAGTGGGTACGCTTCGCTTGACCTTGGCGGAAAACACTGCGGGCATTGCGGCTACAATTTGCTGGTTCTCCCCTCCCTTCCTCTCCGATGCAGAGGACTGCGGAGGAATCCCAGCCTGGCGGGAGTGCCCACCCACGCGACTGCGGCACGCGAGGGGCGGGGGCGGGAGGGCGGGGGATGGCGGGGATGCCGGTCTTCCCTGGAAGGCCCTGGAGGCGAGAAGCTGATCACGTGCCACCGCCACCAGGCGCGGCGGGATTGGCGGGTCTGTCTGCCAGGGAGCCAGGAAAACCCAGGTCCCCCTCCCGTCGTGGCCCTGCCCATCTGGGAATGGCTGGGGTCGTGCTCCCACTAGGGATGTAACCCATGGTTCAGTCCCTAAGTGCTCTGCCCCCGAGGTCTACGACTCTGGGAACTAACTCATCGCTTCCCCTTTCCTTCCCAGCTCCTTTTCTTTACACCTGCCGGCGGTTCTCTTGAGCCTGCCTGGAGACCAGCTTTATTTGGGCTAGCTGAGCACGTTTCCCCTGACTTACCATAATTTTTTGGTTTAGGTCAACTCAGTTTAACTAGAGAGGGTGCAGAATACCAAGGAGTTTTGCATACCTCAAGCTCCACACATCCAAATCGACCCTCATCTCCCTGTCTGCTCTTCAGTCTCAAGCAGAAACTGGAGAGCCATCTCCACTGTGAAATCTGAGATTAAAAAGCCTGTTAAATTTATTACTAAATATTCAGCTCTCGTTTTTATTCAACATATTAAATATTTAAGCCACTATCGTCCCTCCTTTGCATTTATTCTGACTTGTAATTAGGGTTTATTTGTGTGGTTGTTGCTGAACAGACTTCTGCTTGAAATATAAATCCCACTAAGGGGGGGGGATGCATTCATTTATTTCATCATTGTAACAGCAACACACTCCTTTAGGGAGTTTTAGTCTCGCTCTCTCTCTCCCTCTCCGCCCACCCCCCTCGATGTAATAATGAACCAACGGTTGGCAGATTAAAAAGAGAAAGAGCAGGGCCAGCAAGATGGCTTAGACTATAAAGGCACCTACTGCAGAGCCAGACCGTGGCATGCAAGAATCTACAAGCACTCAAAGCAAGCAAAGTCTGTTGTGTTGGTGAGGCCCTGGGTTCAGTACGTACGTACACACACATACACACACACACACACACACACACACACACACACACACACGATGAATACAAGCAAAAATCTACTAAGTGTAAACCCTAAGGAAAGAACCAAATGGTTGCCATTTATTAAACATTTTGTGTTACACAAAAGACTAGGGTTTGGGTGTTTCCTGGGTGTGGGAAAGTGAGGGCTTCAGCCAGTGAGCACAGGAGTGGAGCTGCTTGATGATGAGAGTCTGTTCTACCAGGCAAGTAGCGTCTCAGAAAGCCATGTGGTCCCAGACTCTTGGGTTAAAACATTTTTCCTGGGCAGACCCAGTGACTCTCCACTTCTGTTGCTTTCTACACTCGTGCAGATTGATGGAAACTTCTTCAGCCGAAGAACAGATTTCCAGAGCTATTTCTGGACACAGTTTCTTAGAATAGCCATCTTGAAATATGGCAAGGGAATATATTTAGGAGACGTGTAATCTGGGAACCTCCACGACACATAGTAGGTGTATAATAAATGTTAACCGAACACATGGCTGGATGAATAGATAGCAACTAGTGTGCTGAGGAGGCCACAGATTTTATAATAAAACACACCATTTCTTTTCTAACTTAACGGAGCCTTCTCTCTGAGTAAGCCTCCAGTTCTTTTCTTTCTTGCTTGCTTTTTATTTATTTTTTATTTTATTTCCTTGTTTTGTTTTGTGAGACAGGGTTTCTCTGTGTAGCCTTGGCTGTCCTGGAACTCACTCTGTAGACCAGGCTGGCCTTGAACTCACAAAGATCTGCCTGCCTCTGCCTCCCAAGTGCTGGGATTATAGATGTGCACCACCAGCCCCACCAGCCCCCAGACTTTTTTTTTTTTTTTTTGGTAAGCCTCCATTTCTACAGGTCCTTTTCATCTCAGGGTAGCACATGTCCTATGTCTAGACCCCAACACTAAGTGTAGAAGAGTCCAGAATTTAGATATCTGGGTTCCTGGACTGGTTTTGCCACCTGGTTGTGTTGTCCATGGTCTCCAGCTCTCTGAGGTTTCATCTTCCATCTGGAAAATGATAGCAATACCACCTCACAGGGCTACCTAGCAATACGAATGAGAGGCATGGGAGTACCAAATGCCACTCTTTACAGTGACATTGGGTAGAACAGGGTAACCACACCTACCAGTTGGTCTGTAACAGAACAATGGGTACCTGCTAAACAAAAGCAATTCTTAGCATTTCCTTTAAATTCTCCAAAATGTCCTGGTTTAGACAGTAGATTGGAAAGAAAAGTGACACTAGTTATCTGTATTGTGCCCTGGAATACAGAGGAAAGAGGTCTGATTGGTGTAGCAGGCTTCTGTACCACCAACTCCCAAATCATAACACAGAGACATTATTAGTTCTAAATGCTCAGCCTTATCTTATGCTTGTCACATTAGCCCTTATAACTTAATTTAACCTGTTTCTCTTCATCTATGTTTTTGCCTCAGGGTGGTTTTTTTTATTTTTTTTCCTTTCTTTAGTTTTGTTTGTCCCACTTTCCTGCTTCCTCCAGGTCTATCAGGATGGCCCCAGGCATTTCCCTCTTTCTCCCTGTTCTCTTCTGCTGTCTAAATTCTTCCTCCTACTCATTCTCTCTGCCCACCAGCCCTGCCTATCCCTCTGCTGTCTAGCTATTGGCCCTTCAGCTTTTATTAGACAAGTCAGGTAAGTGCTTTAGGCAGGCAAAGCAATACATCCTTACATCTTTAAACAAATGCAGCATAAACAATGTAACACACCTTTACACAGTTAAATATTCCACAACATAAACAAATGTAACACATCTTTACATAGTTAAAGTAATATTCCACACCAGATTGGAGAAATGATAATGAGAACGAGTCTGGCAGTGTTCACGGGATTGCATCAAGAACAGTGGGCTAGGAAGGGCTTAAGAGCTGGGGGACCAGAAAGGCAGTTCTGGGAAATAAACAACACAAAGAGAGCCAGGGGCCATGGAAGGAGATGAGGGTTATATAGGGGCGATCTGAACCAGTGGCTTCTCAAGAGAGACCAGTTGAGGAACTGGGGATAAATTCCAGGCAATAGACCTAGTGAGGCCTGAACAAGGACAGGGGCTATAAACCCAAGGAAGTGAGGAGCTTAACACAAGAATCACAGGAGAGGTCAAAAGCAGGAGGATTTCCAGGTGGATGAGAGGCCATTGAGACTAGGAGAGCGTGCAGGAGACCCAGCAGTTGTGGGTGAGCCAGGCCAGGCAAACTAAGCATTCATCACCCCTGATCAGAGAAAAGGCAAGGCCCACAGCACGGAGAGGTCATGGGTGCATTGGTGTGGCCAGAGGAAGGAGCTGGAGGCCTGGTCAGTGCTCAGGTAACATCTGATTCATCTGGTTAAAATGAGTGTTCACGGAAAGATGGCTCTCCAGCACTTGCTGCTCTTGTGGGGGACCTGGGTTCAGTTCTGGTACCCACACAGTGACTCACAACTGTCTGTAATTCCAATCTATAACTTCAGTCCAGGGGATATGACACCCCCTTCTGTCTTCCATGGGCACCAGGCACACATGGTACACATACACACATGCAGACAAATATTCATACTCATAAAAAAACTAAATAAACCTTAAAATATATATAAAAATAAAACAAGCTTTCATAGCCAAGTTTTTGTTGTGTACATCTATAACCCCAGAACTTGAGACACTGGAGCAGAAGGATTCAGGGTTTGAAGTCGGTGTGGGTTGCACAGTGGGGTCAAGTCCAGTCTGAGCTACAACAGTGAGATCCTGTTGCAAAACAAACAAAAAGACAATGGCTGGGGTAGAGCACTGGCCTGGCATGATGAATAAGGCCCTGGGCTTGATGATTCCTAGTGATACACAAACAAATAAGCATAAAATAAAGAAAAAGTTAGCTTTCAGAGCAGCCTCGAAAGGCAAGAGAGAGCTCAAAACCAGAGCCTCCAGTAAGAAGAAAAGAGTCATCTGCAATAGTCAACATGCCTTCTAATCACTAAGGCCACTGCAGTGACAACTCGGTTCCAAGGTCAGCTGACACAGGTGTGCCAGTCACTTATCTACAGACTCTTCCTACTATACAAATTCTAGAACCTGGCAAGCAGTGCACTCTTTCATTGTGCCAAACTGGTAAATCTGCATTTACACACCAGAACATTGTCCACATGAGTCCATGGAGTATGCTGGACAGTGGTCTGGACAAACGAGGTGAGCACACAGGCCAGAAAGGAACCTGGTTGTTTTTATAGGAGTTTGTGGCCCCCTAGGGGGTCACGGGAGTAGGTAGAATCAGTCAAAGGGTTACTTTGCAAGAGGTGTTTCTCTGGGATGGGAGAGAGAGTATCTGGAGCCAAGTCTGTGCCTGGTGGGTGGTGAGGGTTATCCCTAAGGTCTGTGAAATGGTTTTAATCACCAATAGTGATGCTCACCCAATGTGCAGCCTTGATGATGGTGATGGTGATGGTGATGGCTCTAGGGGCTTCTGAACCTTGCTTGGTCTCACTCATCTTCAGTGGTCAGTCCCAAGAGATCAGAAGACAAAATTCCTACTCAGAGTTAGGGCTTGGCACAGCTGGTCTCTGCCCAAGGGCTAAACGACATCTAAAATTCTAATATCAGCCATGTGTAGTGGTGCAGCCCTTTATGCCCATCACTCAAGAGGCAGAGGCAGGTGGATTTCTGTGAGTTTGTGGCTGGCCTGGTCTACATGGCAAGTTCCAGGCCAGTTAAGGCTATGTAGACCCTGTCTCAAAAAATAAAATAAAAATAAAATTCCAATGTTCCTTAGTGTTACACAGAAGACAGGGTCTCTGGATCCTGTTGATTGGGGCATGTGTTGGTCCAAAGTTCACTCCAGCTTCTTTGTATGTATGACTGTTCTTGATCTAAACATTGCTACACAGTCTAACTGCCCAGCAGAATAAAGGCTGAGTTCTTTAGGCTGGCATTCTAGACTTCTGGTAGCCTGGCCCTAATCTATCTCTGGTGAATATTTCATATTCTATGTGTTCACCTGTCCTTCCTTTAAAAAATTATTTTATGTGTATGGGTGTTTTGTCTATATGTCTATGTGCCACATACATAATACAGTGCCTGAGGAAGGGACAAGAGGGCTTTGGATCCCCCTGGAACTGAAGATACAGAGGACAGTGAATCACCATGTGGGTGCTGGGAATCGAACCTCTGCAAGAGCAGAGTGTTCTTAACTGCTGAGCCATCTCTCTAGCTCCCTTTCTTATGATAGCTCAGCTCCTTCCTTTGGAGAGCTGTTACTCCTCTACCAATCATACGGTGCAGGCTAACAGTCCTAACTTAAAAGATGAAGGCTTATTTTGGCTCATGGACTCAGAGGTTTCCATCCAAGACTGATCCAACTGCTTTATGGGTATGGTGAGGTAGTGAGAGCATATGCAAAGGAAGAGAGATGCGTGGTGATAGTGGTTACCTGACAACGTGGAAACCAGATGTCACTGAACGGTAGTCTTTTTTTTTTGAGACAGGGTTTCTCTGTGTAGCTTTGGAGCCTATCCTGACACTCGCTCTGGAGACCAGGCTGGCCTCGAACTCACAGAGATCTGCCTGTCTCTGCCTCCCAAGTGCTGGGATTAAAGGCCTGCGCCACCAACACCCGGTGAATGGTATTGAAATTGATTAAAATGGAGGTTTTATGATTTCTTTTTAAAACCACAATAACAACAAAGAAGCAACTGACATGCAAGGAAGCAATGATGAATGATGAATGATGAATGATGAATGCAGGGGCTAGATGCATTCCTGGATGCAGCTGGTCCACAGTAGTCCTTGGGCCAAGCTATTGTGGTACCAATGGCTCACAGGATTACTTGAGCCAAAAATCTCTCTTCGGACCTCCATTCACTCATGCCAGGCTTCTGTTCCTGGCACCTGATGGAGCCATAATACAGAACTTTCCATCCTGGCCTCTCTGTCATATCCTTTCGAATATCCTTTCCAGTTACACCCCGCTGCTCATGCTTCCTCAGCCCGAGCATGCCTTTGCTTTCCCACTACGTGTTTCCTTCTGGCTTCCTCATTTGGGAATTTTCCTTTTCTCCCATTACAAGCCTGTCCACTCTGACTGCCACCTTGCTATAGACGCTCTTCTGCATGAACTCCATCCCGAAGACATAAGCAAAGCCTGCCATCCCCTCCACTGGCCTGTCATCACCTGTGTGTATATGCCCTCATCACCTAGTGCTCCAGTGCTCTGCTTTCTTAGCTGTAACCCCAGAAAGCTGTGTGCTTCATCTCTGTCATGACTCCAGCTTTTGGCAAAGAGCTGTACAAAGGAAGTGTAATGAGCATTTACTGAGTGAGAGTCCTTTCTTCGCTCATGCCATCTCCCTGAGTCACTACTCCGTTTCTAAAGACAAGAGAGAGAAGAAAAAGTGGGAGGAACCTGCCTTGTTCTGTTCAACAGTGATGATTCAGGAGAGCAAAGCCTTGGGAAACGGGGCCACTGCAAAGCCCAGTGGCATTTAGAAGATGTCTGTTTTCTGCTAAAGCCCTGGTAGTGGCACTGATGAACTGAGACTGACTCTGGGAATCTGTGCCCAAGACAAGCAAACATTTGGGTCTTTCAACAAGCTAGAATTCTTTTCAATCTTTCTTCTTTCTTTTTTATTCTTCCCTTCCTTCCTTTCTTTCCCTTCCTTGTTTGCTTGCTTTAATAAAGTCTCATGTAGCCCAGGCTGGCCTCTTGGACTCCCCACATGCCACATGCCAGAGAGAAAACTAGAATCTGACAGCTGTTTCTGTCAGCTGTACAGGGAGATGGACGTCAGGGCATCCGGATGGAATTGGGGTTCCTCTGTCCTTTGGCACAATCTGACCAAGGAGCAAGGCAGTCCTCTTCCCCACCCTCCTCCTAGGAGGATGAGAGCTGAGAACAGTCAAAGATGTGGAGAGCTGTGGCTGAAAGAATAGTACCTACTACATAGATGACCTTTTCCCTACCTGCTCCAGTCTCTGTTGCAGTTGGACTGCACCTGTGTGACCAGTTCTGGCTAGCAGTCTGGAAGTGGAAGTTGTTTAGTTGTTGATGACCAGCCTCCAGCCCTCTTTCTCTTTGGGGCAATCTGGAAGTCTGCTCTTGAGATGAAGGAGTTCAAGGTGAAAGTGACCTAAATATCCAAGTGTAAAAGAAAAGTTAACAGCTGGGTGTGGTGGTACACAGCTTTAATTCCAGGTCCTGAGAGGCTGCGGCAGGAGGAACTCTATAAGTTTGGGGCCAGCCTGGTCTACATAGTGAGTTCCAGAACATCCAAAAGTTGCCATATAAGGCCCTGTCTCAAAAAAAAAAAAAAAAAAGTAAATTTTTTTGGCTTTTTGAGACAGGGTTTCTCTGTGGCTTTGGAGACTGTCCTGGAACTTGCTCTTGTAGACCAGGCTGGTCTCAAACTCACAGAGATCTGCCTGCCTCTGCCTCCCGAGAACTGGGATGAAAGGCATGCGCCACCACCGCCCAACCAAAAAGTAATTTTTTAAAATATAACTTACCTTGAAGAATACCTGACTCATAGCAGACATATTAGTTTTCTCGTTTCTCTGAAAAATACTTGACAGAAGCAGCAAGGAGGAGGAAGGGCTTATTTTGGCACACAGTTTGAGTATATAGACTATCATGGTGGAGATTACATGGTGGCCAGAAGTCCTCATCACATTATATCTGCAGTCAGGAGGCAGAGAGAGAGAGAGAGAGAGAGAGAGAGAGAGAGAGAGAGAGAGAGAGAGGATGCTGGTGGGGATTCAGCTGCTTTCTCCTGTGTGTTCAGCTCTAGGACCCCCACATGGAATGGTGCCAACTACACTCGGGGTGGATTCTCCCTCCTCATTTCAGCTATTCAGAAAACACTGTTACAGACAAAACCAGAGATGTGTTTCTGTGGTGACTTTAAATCAAACCAAATTGATACTGAAGATTAACTGCCACAGCGGATTTTACACAGGTGGGGGAAAATACACCTGTGGGAAGCCACTGAGCTAACTGGAGATTTGTTATCACAGCAGAGCCTAGGCTGTTCTGATCATCACACAGACACTAACTGTTGTTTTAGCTATCTAGCATCAAACCTCTTTCCTACTGAAGGGTAACCCTTCAGTATTGAACCTCAATACCCATACCAACTCCTATCAGACTCCTTGGTATTGCCAAACCCAGTAGTCATTTCTCTGTTCTTATCTTTCTTGATTTCTCAGCAGCGTTTGTCACAATTGACAAATGTAAACAATTTATCTTGGCATCTATGACATCAGGCCTGCTTGGTTTTCCTCTTAGGTCACCAGACCCTGAGTCTCAGTTTTCATTACTGGGCATTTTTTTCCCAATGGGTTTTGTTGCTTTGTTGCTTTTAATCTCAAACAGTTTGAAGATCTGGGGACCTGGCTTTAAATATCAGCCGAGAAAGAGACGGCTTATTCTGTATGTTCAAGTGTTTATTACTTCATTACATCACTCTGCTCTCTCTGAGGCATGCATGCTACTGAGCCCTCGCTCTACCATTGCTTATTAATAACAGAGGTACTATTTTTATCTCTTAAAAAGAAAAAAAAAACAGATGTGTCAAGATGATTGTTTTGACCAATGAGATTTAAGCAAAAATATGCAGAACTTCCAAACCAGTCTTCTTAAAAGAAAAAAAGACATTTTCCTCCCCATTGTTTGGAATATGGACCAGGATGAGGTGACCTTAAGACTGAAGCCTGAAGTGTCAATCTTTGGACATATTTTTCATGGAAAAGCCCTCCCTCCCCCTTCTATTTCTTTAATTTGCAACCAAAATCTAATCCGAACATGTTTTTGCTGCTGTTGAAGGTGTTTGCCTGTCTCTCAGTACCAAGCCTAAGGGTTTAGGGAAGGGAGACTGAAAGAAGGCATTTCCGGACAAGAAACTGCTGGTCCTCTTTCTATCAACGGCGGATAACCAGAGTACCTGGAAGACAGAATGGGAGATAGATAGCTTAGGAGTGCAGTTCATTAGTTGGCAGAAAACAGCAAAGGGCACATGAAGAACTTTGGACTTTATTCTACAGATCTCTTGCAGTTAGGGGACCCTAACTGTCTTAGCCAGCGGTGACTCGCACTTTGTAGATGTTCAATGAATGTATCCCCTACCACTTGATGGCTTAGCATCAATAGATGTGCTGGACTGTGGGCCCGTGGGAATCAGTACCGGATCGGCGCTCGCTCGTCTTCTTTTTTACAGATGAACTGATGAGCCTTACAGTAAGGCTCCCTTACTGGAAGCAGCACCCAGCCCACCGGGTCCGGGACAAGGTATGGAGGGTGGAGCCTGTGCAATATGGCTGCACCAGACCACCTGACTGCAGGAGGCGGGGCTTCACCGCAGTCCGCAGGCCCCGCCCTCGCGGCCCCGCCCAACTCCTCTCGCGGGGCCGCGCGGGTTGTGAGGTGTCTGAGGCCGGCGCCTGCGCAGTGGGCCGCGGCGCGCGGGGCGGAGGCTTTATAACCACTTCGTAGCGGCTGGTCGGCTTCTGTCTCCGGGAGGGCTGCCGAGGCGGCGGCGGCGGCGGCGGCCGGGGCGCCGGCTGGGGGGGGCCGCTGAGGCGGGAGCTGCGGCGGCGCTGGGCGCCCCTGGCCCCTCAGCCTCTGCGGGCCATGGGCTCCGAGAAGGACTCCGAGTCGCCGCGCTCCACCTCGCTCCATGCGGCCGCCCCCGACCCTAAGTGCCGCAGCGGCGGCCGGCGCCGGCGCCTCACCTTCCACAGTGTCTTCTCCGCCTCGGCCCGCGGTCGCCGCGCCCGGACCAAGCCTCAGGCCGAGCCGCCGCCCCCGGCCGCGCCGCCGCCTCCAGGCCCAGGCCCCGCCGATGGAGGCGCTGCCCGCCGAGCCCGCTGTCGAGTGAGGCGGAGGCCGCGGCTGCGGGGCCGGAGGAGAGGCGGCGAGGGGGCGGCGGCGGCGGCAGCGGCGGCGGCGCGGAGGAGGTGGAGTGTCCGCTGTGCCTGGTGCGCCTGCCGCCCGAGCGGGCCCCGCGCCTTCTCAGCTGCCCGCACCGCTCGTGCCGGGACTGCCTCCGCCACTACCTGCGCCTGGAGATCAGCGAGAGCCGCGTGCCCATCAGCTGCCCCGAGTGCAGCGAGCGCCTCAACCCACACGACATCCGTCTGCTGCTGGCTGACCCGCCGCTCATGCACAAGTACGAAGAGTTCATGCTGCGCCGGTACCTGGCCTCGGACCCGGACTGCCGCTGGTGTCCGGCCCCTGACTGCGGGTGAGCGCGGGGGCGTGGCCGCGGGGGGCCGTCCCGGCTGCAGCCCCGGGTGTCACCCCCTCATCCCCCGAGGGAAGAAAGGGTACCTAGCCCGAGGGAGAGGCGGGATGGTCCTAAGTAACCGCCCCTCGGACCGGTGGCACCTGGCACCCCATGCCCACTTAGGAGTTTGAGGTGGTGGCTGAGCGGTAAGAGAAGGGAACTGTCCGTTAAGTCAGGAGACCAGGGTGAGAGGGGGCTTTTTGCTTTGTTTTTGCCAGTTATTTGGGGGGGGTGGAGGGGGTGTCTCGTAATGATAGTGGAGGGATATTCGTTAAAGGAGAGAGAATGAAATGCCCTACTGGAAGGGGCAGCGCTTCCGAGGGGTGTGTCCATCTGGCTAGGGGCGCACTTCGCAGCATTGCAGAAGGCGTGTTCTTCCTGACAGCCGCGGCTGAAAGTTGAGATGTAGATGATGAGGGAAGGTAGCTCACTAACAGAGCTCTAGGGGCACCCTGGGCACTGCGTGCTGTGCCAAACTACGGCAGGCACCTTGTGATTCTTAACGTGCTGCCTAGGGCAGGGTGCGAGTGGAAGCAGACTCTTTGCACTGAGACGGTGACTACCCAGAAGTTGATTCTGTGGAGAAAATGTGTTTGCCTACCCTCTCAAATTGATCTGTATGACAGTCGTTTTAATGCCCTATGTATGCTTAATTTCAAAGGTCAGTGAGTTAACATACTCCGCCTGCAGAGCAGGAATACCCGATTTTCCTATCTGAAGCTGTCAGTGGAGGTTCTCTACCCCCTCTTAAAAGGCCTAGTTGTCATTATCATTCCAATCTATGAATGACCAGATGCAGCCAAGAAGGGGCTCTTCTGTGTGATGGGGAGTCAGACTGCCATTACCTGCTCTGTGACCTTGGAAAGATTAATTACATTCTTGTGTGTTATGTTTTTGGGGGCAGAAGATTCTCCTCCCAGCTTCTGGTGTAAACGTAATGCTAGTAAAAAGCTGTGTGAACCCTTGCTTCAAAGGAGTTAAAGGCTTTTTAATTGTAGCCTGTGTATCAAGGCTGAGTTGAGATTTCCCTGATGCTGCCATTTGTCTCCCTTCAAAAGGAGCTGTTTGGGGTGTCAGAGAGTGCCAGACTTGTTAAGAAGTAGGTGTATTTAACCTCACTGAAATAGAGTTTCTACATTACTCAGAGTTCCTTGGAAATGTGGTCAAAGGTACCCAGATCGCTTTCACTTTCTGTTCAGTGAATACCAGGAAGGGCCTTGCAAGCTCTTGAAAGGCTGTGCTTGTGTCTGGTGGCCTGACTGGCTTTGGGGAAGTTAATTTATAGAATATTGAGGTTTTGCTGATACTGTTGTTTCTGAACCAGAGGGATATTAATTTAGGAAAGGACTGCCTGATTAATTGCAGAATAGTGCATTAACCCCTTTCTTAGAGTTGACAGTTTATTTGAATTTTAACAATGAAATGTGACTTTCCTTTCTGGGAGAGCTCCCCAATTTGTTTTGTTTTTAAAGTAAATCTGTGTCTTTACTCACATCAATATAGATGAACAGAAATTAATATGAAAGCTTGGTTACAAATCCAAACAAACCACTAGTGGTCTTAAAGTTATTAAAGAGTTAAACCGTTTTCTTAATTTTGCAAGATTGGGGTAGGTTCAGCCAGAGATTTATGTGTGTATGTGTCTTTGTTTTGGGGGGGTTTGTTTGTTTTCTATTTTTTGAGATTCTGTCAGATTTTGTTTTAATTAGTCAGAATATAACCATCATGTGCACACCTTCTGTGTGTGTATAAGTGTGTTTAAAGAAAGTAAATAAACCCACATCTGGGTACCTATGCCATTATGAAAAAGGCGTATTTTCATCTTTACAACAACAGTGTGAGGTTGATTTGATGCAGTTTTACAAATGGGAAAACTGGTATTAAGAGAAATTAAATAATGTTTTCAAGTAGTCAATGAAACAAACCAGTGTTGGAATAATAGTCTTACTTCCAAAGCCCAACATTTCTTCAACTCAAGTATTGGCTTGTCATCACAATCCGAATTTTGGGGACCGCCACAGCTTGGGCATGTTCTAGGAGCAATGAAAAGTCAGGGATGCTAGATTCTAGATTTTCTTCTGATTCTGTGAATAGTCTTACCTGCTTTATTTTTCTTATCTGACAGAGGCCTAATCCTTTCTTAAGACTTAAGAGGCTTAATTAATTAGTGTTTATAAAGTGACTGAAATATTCAATTGAAGTTGGATATACAGAGTCCCTTTATAATTCAGTTACTTTCCAAATAATTGTCTAAGTTCCCTATGGACAGTTGATCCGCCATTGCTTTTTAAATCCAGAAGAAAAAACAGCTTCTGTGGCATGTGTGAAGACCAGAGGTCAATTTAGGGTAGTCAATAAGCCCCAGAATGCTTCCACTCCCTGCCTCCCCAAGGCTGAACTCCAAGAACATGCTGCCACTTCGAACTCACTCTGTAGACCAGAGATCCAGCCATGTCTTTCTCCTGAGTGCTAAACCTCCGTGCTGATTCAGCCTCTTATTTTGCTTTGTTGATGACCTTGAGCTCTGTCTAATCCACCTGCCTCTACCTGCTCAATGCTGGGGCTGCAGTCCTGAACCACGACACTGATTTTATACAGTGCTGAGGATTGAATCTAGTGCTCTATGCCTGTCAAGTAAGTTTTCTGCCTGCTGAGCTGTATTCCTAGTCCTCATTTGGTTTTTCAGACAGTATTGCTACTTAGCCAAGACTGTCTAAAACTCTTGATCCTCCTGCCTAGGCCTCCCCGGTGCTGGATAACATGTGAGCACTACTGTGTGTGGGTTTTTTTCTTTTTAATTAAACTATCCTATTCTTCTGGGTCTGGCAAAAATCTTGTGTGAGCATTAGAGAAGTGACCCTAACCCTCATTTATCTCTTCCTACACCTGACCATCCTTACTGCCCACACATCACCCTTGACAGACAAGCTGGGCATGTCTTCCCATGAATTTATGTGAACACTCTTCAGGCTAAGTGACCTCGTAGAGTTAACTTACCATGAGAATACCATAATTTAAGAGATCTGTTCTTTTATATATACATATATTTGTAGAACAGAAAAGAGTTCTGATACTTCTTTTATCATATGACTTTATCATCAAGAGAACCAATTTCAATGGGGAAAGATACACATTGTTATTTGGTATACCAAATACTGTAGTAACAAGCATAATTTTAAAAATATACTTTCAATGAGATAAAATTAGCTTAAAATGCAAGTAGCTTGCATTTTTGTAGTTCTTTATGGTGAGTCTTCAAAGTATTATCTTAATGAAACAGTAATTTCACTTTAGCCCCATACAGATAGATGGTGGTAAGTGTACTTTATAAAGGAAAAACCCATTTGAGGAAGTTTAAATGTGGGCTAATGCTTCCTAGCTAATAAGTGGTACAGTTGAGCCGTTACTTTTGAGTCTCTAAATATGTTCTCTCAGAAACCCACAAGTGATGTAACTGTATTGTCTTCCTTTCAAGTATTCTATTGTCCATCTTTAATTTTCAGAATCTCTGAGAGACTGGGGAGTGAGTAGAGTAGGCAACAGAATGTCCTGTCGTACAGGGACAGGACCTCAGAACAGAAGCGCTATGACTGTCTTGACCTAAATTCTGTTGCAGGTCCAGGCTCCAGCCTCTCATTGCTGCCTCCCTTCCCTACAGAGTCCTACTTGTCACTGGTCCCAGCAGATAGTATCCGCTATGGGCCTTCCCACACTACTGGACTGGCCTGTCTTATAAACAGGAAGCCTCTGTTCATTTATATGTAGTACATTTGTAAGAGAGGAACAAGCTCCCTGGATGAGAGACATTTCATATTCAGTGAAGGAGTTTTCTTTTGTTTGAGACAGGGTCTGGCTGTATATCCCTGCTGGCCTCAAACATGCAGTAGTCCTCTTGCCTCTGTGCAGTAGTCCTCTTGCCTCTGCCTCCGGAGCTGAGACTAGTAGTGTACACACCATCATGTCCAACCAGGCCTTTTCCTTTCTGAAGCCTTCTTCAATCTTTCCCCACTCTTTTTTTTTTTTTTTTTAAATGCTGGGTACTGAACTTATAGTCTCAGTACATGCATTTCTACCACTGAGCTACATTCCCCCATAGCCCTCAACCTTTTCTCTTAATCTGGCCCCTTCCTGTTCTACAGCTTTTGCCTGAGTCTCCCTAAACCTCCATGTGTACCCACCTTCCAGCTCAGTAATACTTCTTTCCCCTATTTGCCAAAGTACTCATTCTAAAGTGCTTAAAAATGTTTGTAACAATAAGTCTTTACTCCATCCGCCCAAGCCCTGCCTCCATGGGCAATTTCCGCCAGGCCATCCCAGTTCCACCTGCTACCACGTTAATGTCCTTAGGTACAAATGCTGCTTGGCCAATCGACTAGGATTTCTTATATGCTAGCTCAGTCTTAATTATCATAAATCTATATATTTTATAAGACTTATCTTATCGAGGACGCTGGTGCCCTCTCTTGCCAGTGGATCACATAGCGACTCCAGAGCAGAGACCAGGAGGAAAAGCAAGAGAAAAAGGGACTACTTCCTGTTTGTCCCTGCTTATATGAGTCTGCCAGCTATGTCACTTCCTGCCTGTATCACAAGACTTCTTTTTATTACATTTCCCAGAATCCTCCTCGACTCCTAGTCCCACCTAACTTACTGCCTCATTGGCCAAACAGTACTTTATTCAACAATCAATAAGATGAACATACACAGAAGGACCTCCCCATCAAATGTTCATTGATTACCAGACCTATAAGATAGGTCTGGGTGTAAAATCACTTATTTGCCTGACATGATGATAATACATGCCTGTAATTCCAGCACCCCAGAGGCAGAGACAGGAGGATTACTTCAGGTTTAAGTAGATAAAGAAGCAGCATACAAGACAATGTCCTGAGATTGGAGTCTGGTTCAGTTAACATAACAAGTTCCAGGCTAGCCTAAAACTACATGGCAAGACCTTGTGAAAAATAAAACTTCACCTATTTAACCTGTCCTTATTTCAAGCTTCTTTATAGTTTCCAACCTTCCAGCCATCTTGTTTTTTTGTTTTTGTTTTTGCTTTGAAATAGTCTCCCTATGTATTTTAGCCCATAATGACCTCAGACACAAGACCCAAGTGCTGGGATTACATGTGTGTGACACTAAGCCCTGCTCATTTCCACCATTTTTTTGGTTCTATTTTTCATCTATGTCAATGTTTTTCAAGGTGTGCTATAGAAATTACTTAAAAATGTTTTGTGAGCAAATATGATCAAGAAATACTAGTTTAAATAAACTAAAGCAAGTGAAATATTTTGTTATTCTGTTTGGAGTTTTTGGTGGGGTTGTTTGTTTGTTTGTTTTTGGGGGGGGTTCAAGACAGCCTCCGTGGCTTTGGAGGCTGTCCTGGAACTAGCTCTTGTAGACCAGGCTAGTCTCGAACTCACAGAGATCCGCCTGCCTCTGCCTCCCGAGTGCTGGGATTAAAGGTGTGTGTCACCACCACCCAGCCTATTCACCATTTTCTAAACTCCTTTAACCATTGCTATTCTGGCTTGCCTTCTTTTAGGATCTTTTGCTCAAAGTGTTTTAAGAACCTGCTCCTAAGGAAAGAGATACCTTAATAGAGGGAGCCAGTATAGGTTTAAAGAGAAATCTGGCACTAGGGAAATGTTCAGAGATCCACAAAGATGACCCCAACTAAGAATCTAGGCAGTAGTGGAGGGGCCCACCACCTTTGATGCCCTTCCCCTATTATGAAATTGATGACTACCTTAATTGCCATCCTGGAGCCATCATCCAGTAGCTGATGGAAGCAGAAGCAGGCACCCACAGCTAAGTACTGAGTCATACTCCTAGAATCCAGTTGTAGAGAGAGAGGAGAGATGAGCAAAGCAATCAAGACCGTGCTGGAGAAACCCACAGAAACAGCTGACCTGACCTAGTGAGAGCATAGGGAACCCAGTCATAAAGCTGGGGAACCAGCATTGGACCGAACCATGCCCTCTGAATGTGGGTGCCAGTTGGGAGGCCTGGGCAGTCTATGGGACCTCTAATCGTGGAACCAGTATTTATCCCTAGAGCACAAATGGACTTTGGGAGCCCATTCCCTATGGAGGGATACTATTTCAGCCCAGATACATGGAGGAGGGCCTAGGTCCTCCCCCAAATGATGTGACAGACGGGGTGGGGGGATTGATATGTAAAATGATTGTTACAAAAAAAAAAAAAAAAAAAAAAAAAAACCTGCTCCTGTGGAGTAGAAGATCCAGGAGGAATTATAGCTGTAACCAAATAAATACCAAGTGTAAAAACATTAAGTTCTTCATAAAACCATCAAGAAAGACCTTGGAAAAGAGGTGTTATTTGATCACAACTTTTGAGTAGAATTGCATACCTGACAGATAAAGCATTTAAAACCTGAAGGCAATAGCAATATGTGAAGGTGTAAAAACACAAGACAGCATCCTGCGATTGGAGTCACTTAGCTTCTAACTCCATTATTGGGATCATGGGTCTGAAAAATAGACTAGATCCAAGTTAATAGACACAACTTAGCTGTACAAGTTGAAGACTGAGGGGTGAGGGTCCTTGTTTCAGTTTGTTTTTACTTTTTTTATTATTTTATTATTATTTAGTTAGTTTTCTTTTTTCTTTTCAAAACAGGATTTCTCAGTGTAACAGTCCTGGCCTCACATGTGCTATACACAAAAGGTGCCCTACAGCTTAGCCACACCCCTTTCCTCCAGCCCTCTCCTCTCTTCCCTTTCTAGATATGCCCTATGTGTGTATCTTACACTGCTCTTAAATTCATGGTCCTCCAATCTCATTGTTCTGAGTGCTAGGTTTATAGGCATCTGCTATTCATGCTCAGTTTTTTTTTTCTTTTTTGTTAAAAGAATTTAAGCAAAAAAAGTAACCCCAGGATAGATTATCTTCTAGAATGAACTGTGAATTGGTGTAAGGAATAGGGAGCCTAGATACAGATGCCTTTATAGTTGTCTGGCTTAGGAATGTGTATGAAATAGGGCAAGAAAAGGGAAATAGTAGGGGTATGGCTTTTCTTTTTTTTAAGATTTTATTTATTATGTATACAACAATCTGCTTCCATGTATATCTGCACACCAGAAGAGGGCACCAGATCTCATAATGGATGGTTGTAAGCTACCATGTGGTTGCTGGGAATTGAACTCAGGACCTCTGAAAGAGCAGCCGGTGCTCTTAACCTCTGAGCCATCTCTCCAGCCCCAGAGTATGGCTTTTCTATCCCTTATTTTTATTTATTTATGTGTATGGGTGTCTTCCCCTAGACCTGGAGTTATATTTGGTTGTAAGCCACCATATGAGTGCTGGAAATCAAGCCAGGGTCTGCAAGAGCAACAAGTGCTCTTAACCACTGAGCCATCTCTCTAACCCATGTCTACCTCCTTTAAAGAACCCTGGGTCCATTTGTAAATGGATAATCTTGTTAACTTCTAAGACTTGAGAACTAAAAGTACAGATATAATATAAAAACACATTTCTTTAACTATTGGAGTCTGTTGAGGTGTAAGGGATTTTTTTTTTCCAGGACTGAAATTAAGATAGCCTGCTACACTGTGATGTTTCTGAAGGTTTACCATGAAAGTTGTGTGAACTTGGAGGAGCCCATTCTGTGCTTGAGGCAGCATATAATTTCTTATACCCTACTTTAAGCTTCTAATTAGCAAGCTTGAATGCTTGGTTAAACTAAACAGCCGAGTAGGAGAGAAGATTCCTCCAGTATAGGTCATACAAGAAAAGGAACAACAAAATTGAATGTCATGAATGAGGTTTTAATTCCAACTAGGGAAATTTTCCTTTAGAAGAAGCTTTATCCTTAAGATGAATTTATATAAAAATGGAGAAGTAAATTATAGTGCATGATATATAAAAAGCCAAGCATACATGACTAAGATGAAAAGGTGGCTAGTGATGGCTAGAAGAAGAGCTAGAATGCCCTGGAGAAAGCTGAAGAACCAAAACCAAAGAGGGTCACTGTCCTGAGCCCACCACCGGTGTGCGGTGCTGTCAAGACTGCACCGCACAGATCGAGAGGCCACCATCTGCCTGCAGAGGGTTATAGAGAATATGGCATTTGAGCTGGGTTGGGTTTTGTTGTTTTGAGACAGGGTTTATGTGTGTAGCCCTAGCTGTCCTGAAACTCGCCATATAGACCAGGCTGGCCTCCAACTCAGATCTGCCTGCCTCTGCCTCCTGAGTGCTAGAATTAAAGGCCTGCTCCACCATGCCTGGCTTGAACTAGTTATTAAATGGCTATTTACCAGAAAGAAGAGAGGAAAAGACATTGCTGGGCAGAAAGAAAAGAGTAGACAAAGGCAATATATGACATAGCTTTCAGTACAAAGTTATTATTGCAGTTTTAGAATGATGAGCTATACTTGAAGTCAGTCAGCAGGCTCCTCTACCTCCATTAGAAGAACAGAAGCTGAGGTTTGGAGATGTTTAAGTTCATCCATGTCATGCAGTATGAATCAGCACAGAGTAAGTGCTCTAAAACAAGAATTCCAAGTCTTGTGCCCTGAGTAACTCTGTGTCATAGTGATAGACTGCCATAGAGTCATTAGTATTTGGGATTATCTGACTTTCTTGGAACCAAATTCCACTCCTAAAATTGGCTTCCTGTTGTTTGCTGTGCCAGTCTGTGGCCTCTGTATGCCATACTTCATTGTCATTCGTTGAAAATTTGAGTACTGTCTGCTCACTGCCTGGTGAAAAGATGCCAAATCTGCCAAAATGAAGAAAAACAGGGGTCATATGAAGTCTGAAACTGCAGGAGATACTTTTTTTTTTTTTTTTTTTTTTTTGAGACAGGGTTTCTATGTGTAACCCTTGTTTTCTCTACTAACCCTTGCTATCCTGGAATTCATTCTGTTGACCAGGCTAGCCTCAAACTCAGAGATCTGCCTGCCTCTGCCTCCCAAGTACTGGGATTGGATTAAAGGAATGAATGCACCATCAGCAGATATTTTTATACCCTGGTCTTAGAGACATGGAATAGGCAGAGAACAAAGCAGCCCATGCCCAGGTTTGACAGTGAAAGGACGAAAAGGAATAAAAAATACTGATTAGAATTATGCCAACTTTTTACATTAAAAAGGAAAGAAAAAGAAATGTTGGGGTTGGAAGATATGGCTCAGTGGTGGAACATGAGCCATACATGAACATGAACATGAACTTACAAAGTTCAGTTCCCAGCACCCTTACACACACATACACACACACATACACACACACACACAGAGAGAGAGAGAGAGAGAGAGAGAGAGAGAGAGAGAGAGAGAGAGAGAGAGAGAAACAGTATAATAAGCACTTGAACCATGTGAAATAGGAATGAGTTATGAAGTGTTTAAGGCCTCCCCATTATTTCTTTACTTAATTTGTATCTTCAGAACTTGACTTACTATAGTTTAGGGGCCATCTGTACCTTTCCATTGAACACAAAATAGCGAAGACACATTGTTTAGTAGCTGTTTTTCCTGCTAGCTGAGGTAAGTTTGCTCAGAACTCCTGTAGGATATGAATTCTTGTATTCACACAGTGACTTAGTCTCACTTTGTTCTTTCTGAGAGTATTAAGTCTATTATGTCACAGAGATAAATACATTGTCATTTATATCTGCACCATAATTTTTTAATCAACCTGAGGATTTAAATTGCTATAATGAACATCTAACAGATATTAATAAACAAGAAAACTATAGAATAAATTAGGAAAAGCTTGCTAGTGTTACTATAAGTTGTTTGAGGTCTTTGAATATTGGAGAAAAATGTAATATATGGGACAACAAGGTATAGATGGCAGTAAACATGTAGTCGTTGGTGTGTTTGAAAATTGTGTTTGCAGGCTGGTGAGATGGTCAGATCTCAGATGGTTAAAATCTGAGACTGCTCTTCCAGAGGACTTGAGTGCAATTCCCAGCACCCACATCAGGTGGATCACACCTGCCTGCAACTCCCAACTGCAGGGGATCTGACACCTCTGACCTCCGCAGGCACCTGGCTTTGTGTGCACATGCTCACTAATGTACACATAATTAAAAATAAATCCTTTTCTTAAAAGTGTGTTTATTTCAGCGGGGCAGTGGTAACATGCACCTTTAATTCCAACACTCGGGAGGCAGAGGCAGAGATTTGGCCAGCCTCAAACAGTCTACAGAGCAAGTTCCAGTACAGCCAGGACTACAGAGAGAAACTCGTCTCAAAGTACCAAAAACAACAGTAAAAACCTGTGTTGGTTTTCTAAATTACTTTTTAAATTTAACTAATTATTTTTACAGTGCCTGAGATCAAACTCAGGGCCTTGCACATACTAGGCAAATGTTCTGAGCTACGTGCAGCCCTTTCATTTTATTTTAAGCAAATGTCCACTTGTAAGGGAAATCTAAGAATTTCCTTGACATTATTAAGAATTAGAGGCTGGGTGGTGGTAGCTAGCGCACTCCTTTAGTCCCAGCACTTAGGAGGCAGACGCAGGTGAATTTCAGTGGGTTTGAGGTCAGCCTGGTCTACAAAAGTGAATTCCAGGCCAGCCAGGACTATTAAATAGAAAGACTAATAGTTTTAAATAAATTGGATTATTTGTGAGGAACTAATTCTTAACCAATAAACAGGAATTGCAAGAATGGTTGATGCTAGCACTGACAAATTTTAAAGAGTATATCTTTAACTGTATGAGCAGAGAGAAAGGAAGACGGGACTATGCTGTGTTGGTAAAAGATTAATAGTCTTAAGGTTTTGGAAGCTGTCAAGAAAGAAGACATTCAGGAGTTGGAGAGCTGGCTCAGTGGTTGGTTAGGAGCATAGTCTCCTCTTGCAGAGGACCCAGGTTCATTTTCCAGCACCAACATGGCAACCTGTAACTGTCCGTTAACTCCAGTTCAGGGATATCAGGTATGCACGTGGTACACATGCATACATGCAGACAAAACACCCATACACATAAAAATAAATCTTAACAAGATAAGAAGAGAGCCGAGCGTTGGTGTCGCACACCTTTAATCCCAGCACTTGGGAGGCAGAGGCAGGCGGATATCTGTGAGTTCGAGGCCAGCCTGGTCTACAGAGTGAGTGCCAGGATAAGCTCCAAAGCTACACAGAGAAACCCTGTCTTGGGAAAAAAAAAAAAAAAAAAAAAAAAAGATAGGAAGAGGAGGGAGGGGAAAAGAAGAAAAGAAAGACATTAGAAAGTACAGAACTAAATTGGAAAAAGAAGAAAAAAAGACTACTGATGGCTCAGTAGTTAAGACCATGTTTTGCTCTTGCACAGGACCCAAGTTCAGTTCCTGCACCTTTGTTGGGTAGTTCACAACTGCCTGAAATTCCAGCTGCAGAGACTCCAATGACTCTTCTGGTCTCTGGGTACTGCATGCATATACCTACACACAGACGCACAGCATACATGCAATTAAATAAAAATAAATCATAAGCTGTGATTTATAAGGGTAGCTTAGTAGTTAAGAGCACTTGTCTTGCAGGTTCAGTTTCTAGCACCCTCATTGGTAAACCATCTGTAACTTCAGGCACTAGACACACATTTGGTGCACATATATAACATGCAGTCAAACCTTCATACACATAAAATAAAAATGAGCATTCAAGAGGTAGAGATGACTGTTAAGTCTATAGAGAGCTATTTCAAGCTGTGAGCAGGCCAGCTCCCCTATGGATCTTAAATAGAAGCACATGTGTGCTTTAGTTTCTGCTATAGCTCCTTATTTTACAACTGTTCTGTATTTTCATGTAAACAAATCCATGGCTCTCCAAATCTAGCAAACCATTAAAAAGAAATTGTGTGTGCCCTATTATTTATGAAACTGGCTGTGGTAAACTGCTTCTGAAGTAGCTCAAACTGATTGAATAAATGCTAGGAATTCAGGCTGAACATATGCCCTTCTGCTTTCAGGAAGTAATGTATTTTTTTCACAAGAAGGGTAGGTACAGTTAGTCTACGTGGTGTGTGTGTGTCTGTCTGTCTGTGTGATCTTTGCATCATATATGGTGGTACCAAACAGTAGAAGCTCTGATGAATAATCCCTGTTTGTCAGCTCAGTCTTACCTTACTGTTGTCTCTTCTTGTTTCCTTCCCCAGTTATGCTGTTATTGCCTATGGCTGTGCCAGCTGCCCAAAGCTAACCTGTGAGAGGGAAGGCTGCCAGACTGAGTTCTGCTACCACTGCAAGCAAATATGGCATCCAAACCAGACCTGCGATATGGCCCGTCAGCAGAGGGCTCAGACTTTACGAGTTCGGACCAAGCACACTTCAGGTCTCAGCTATGGGCAAGAATCTGGACCAGGTATAAGTTGGCATTATTTCATTGTCTCCTTATTTGGTATCTATAATGAGTCTGAAACTAAAAGAGATTGTCTTACTATATACTCGTGTATCTTTGAAATCAGAGAACAGAAATATTGGTTCTTCTTCTGAATAGCTGAGACTGCAGACACATTTCCTGGCTTGGTTATATGTTTAATGATACCTCTGCTATGTTGCTTCTTGTTGACCATGATAGGTAATCCTAGCTATGTAAAATTGGAGTACAACAAAATTGAATTTTCAAGTTGATGTCTTAGTATTTGTCTCAGCTTAGAGAGCACTAATTTTTTCCTATGAGGGACAGAGAAACATTTAATTAGTGTTAAGACTGTCCTGCTTGTCATCTAGCTTGAAGTGCATCACAGCTTTTTGAAGTAGGGCACAGATATAAGAAAAGAAAATAAACACTATTTTAGGTTAATGATTAACCCTGAAAGGGGAAATGTTACAGTCACTTTCCACTTTGATTATTAAAAGCAATCTTTAAAATGTCAGCATCTTCTCAATGTACTTTGTCTTAACTGATGGTATCTGGGCAAGATACAAGGAGACAAATTATGCCATTTGCTTTTTCCTGGCACAATATAATCTCTGAATTTGACATTTTAAAAGATTGGTTTAGCCGGGCGTTGGTAGGGCACGCCTGTAATCCCAGCACTCGGGAGGCAGAGGCAGGCGGATCTCTGTGAGTTCGAGGCCAGCCTGGTCTACAGAGCGAGTGCCAGGATAGGCTCCAAAGCTACACAGAGAAACCCTGTCTCAAAAAAACAAACAAACAAAAAAAAATGGTTTGTAAATGCCTGTGAAAATTACCAAGTGCAATTGCTTTTTTATTTTTGTGTTTTTGTTTTTGTTTTTTTGTTGTTTTTGTTTTTTTTTTTTGAGACAACAAAGGGTTTCTCTGTGTAGCCCTGGCTGCCCTGGAACTCACTCTGTAGACCAGGCTGGCCTCAAACTCCTGCGTCTACTTCCTGAGTGCTGGGATTAAAGGCATGCACCTCCACCGCCTGGCTTGGTTTATGATTTTTAAATTGAAAATGTCATGGAAAGGGATTGTAAACTGTTAACAGCAAAAGGTAGCTTCCTAAGGAACCATTGTCAACTTAAAGCTGACCAGACTGCAGGATTTTCTTGCTATAATGTCCTGATTTTAACCTGTTGGCCACTGACTGGTGGAAATTCCGTTTACCTTGGAACCGTCAGTCTGTTTAGAGGTGAATCCTTACCCAACTGTGACTCTAGTGCTGTGTAATATACCAGTTATTGGAATAGGCAGATTAACATGAAACCAGATTTATTTTATGAAAATTCTGAATCTGGGGTGCAACTCACTTAACGTAAGCACTAAGCCCTGAGATGGATCTCCAGCACCATAGAAGTCAGTCATGGTGGTACATGCCTGTAATCCCAGCATTTGTAAAGGTAAAGGCAGAGGGATCATAATTCAAAATCATCCTCAGCAATTTCAAGCCAGCCTGGATACATGAGACCCTGTCCCAAAAACAAACAAACACAAGAGTTCTGGATATAGCCAGCCTTCTAGTAAAGTGTTGTGCAATTTGGAATCTTCAGGCAGATCTCCTGTCTGCCTTGTCCTCATTTTTTACATACACTCTTAGAAATAATAAAGTCAGGCTAGATTTAACTGGGGGTGTTTTTCTCCATCTTTCCTTCCCTACCTAGTAGATGACATCAAGCCATGCCCACGATGTAGTGCTTACATTATAAAGATGAATGATGGAAGCTGTAATCACATGACCTGTGCAGTGTGTGGCTGTGAATTCTGCTGGCTTTGCATGAAAGAGATCTCTGACTTGCATTACCTCAGGTAAGATGGGACATGTATCAATCCATTGCTTTTGTCATCCTATTCACTTGCTCATTTAGGAAAAAGGATGCCAAAGAGCCATAGTTGATCTCATTTACAGAAAAAGAAAACTGGAAAAAGTTCCTTTAAAGCATGCCTCTGGTGTTTTCTCCAGAAGCCTTGGGTGACTGTCTTCATCACCCTGCTTTCTTACCTGCTGCATGGCTTTTAAGGCTTTCCACAGTCTGGTCTTAGAGTGCCTTTCCAGCCATGCTGTTCAGATAATCTGAGCTTGCTGTTCACTGTGTCTCTTGCCTCCATGTTTGTTCATGTCACCTTATTGGCCACAGTTACTTTCTGATCACTTCATCCTCCCTGCGTCACCCTCTATCTCAGCTTCATCAGTTCTTGATGAGTTTGTTTGGGTTTACTTTTTTATTAAAGTTGTTTCTTTTGCGTGGGGATGTACTTGTGTACACCATACCATACATGTAGAGGTCTGAGGACAACTTGTGAGGGTCAGTTCTTTTCATCCATTCTGTGAATTCCATCAAGCTTTGAAGCAAGAGTCTTTACCTACTGAGCTGTCTTGTGCCCCCCCTCCTTTTCCAAGACAGGGTCTCACTGTGTAGTTCTGTCCCAGAACTCCCTATGCAGACCGGACTCACTGTTTAAAGGTGTGCACTGCACAAAGGTTTAGCCTTGGTTTGGTTTTTGAAATGGGTTGACTGATTTTGTTTTGAACGTGACATCCCACTGCCTCAGCTTCCTCAGTAGACATGTGTCAGTAGACATGTGTAGGTAGGCTTGGTTTTCGGAGTTCTTATCCTGGAAAAGCGACTTCAATGCAACGTCATCTACCAGCCTTTCCATTTCTGCTGCACTCTTCACAGCCTTTCCTTTATCTCTTTGTGCTGTAAGAGTTGCTTTACAACAACACTTTTTGCTGTAAGTGTTGCTGCTACTTGGTAATTTATGGACATGTGTAATGCCATTAACTGTGACCTTTTAATAGTTTCCATGTAGTAAGTTTCTAAAGAATTGAGTGAATATTACATTATTAACCCTAAAGGAACTAACATTTGTGTAGCAAATGTTACCTCACTGTGAGGTAAGACACTTCATTTCCAGTCTGGTGAAAATTGGGAGGCTTATATATAGCAGTCATTGACTAGAGACACGGGACTGAATAAGACAGGATTTCTACTTTTTACATTGTTAGCCTTGTCAAGTAGAGAAGGCAGCACGAAGGGAACGAGGTAGAAGAATCAGACACAGAAGGGCCAAGGGCCAACGTAGCCATACTCAGAGTAACAGACTCACAGGAAGGGCATGATAGGTCACTAAATCTTTCCCCAAGAACCTGGTTTGTATCTGTTAGGTATGATGGGACATGCGCTATGAAATTAGACTGTGTTAGGAGCTGCAGGACACAGCACATTGGGTGCGTGACAGGTACATAAGCCTGCCAGTCAGGGTGATGGTATCAGAGTTGTAAGGAAATGTAGGTAATGTGTCAGGGAAGACACAGCAGAGAAGAAAGAAAAGGAATTTCAATTTTGGAGGTCTACCTTTACCACAAAGCCCAGAACCCTTTGTCCTTTGCTCCCCCTTATCTAATGTGTTTTCTGTTGCCTCCTATCACTTAATCAGTGATTCACTGTTATTGAAAAGATGGGCTGGGCAGTGGTAGTGCACACCTTTAATCCCAGCACTCGGGAGGCAGAGCCAGGCAGATCTCTGTGAGTTCAAGGACAGGCTCCAAAGCTACACAGAAAAGCCCTACCTCGGGGAAAGAAAGAAAGAAACAAAGAGAAAGAAAGAAAGAAAGAAAGAAAGAAAGAAAGAAAGAAAGAAAGAAAAGAAAAGAAAAGAAAGAAAAGATGGTTGTTCTTATCAAACCCTCTGGTAATAATATCTGTGTTTGTGATACTGACATTAACTTCAGCATGTTTCCTCTATAGTCCCTCTGGCTGTACATTCTGGGGCAAGAAGCCATGGAGCCGGAAGAAGAAGATTCTTTGGCAGTTGGGCACATTGATCGGTGCTCCAGTGGGGATCTCTCTCATTGCTGGTATTGCAATTCCTGCCATGGTCATTGGCATTCCTGTTTACGTTGGGAGGAAGGTAAAACATGCCTTTCTATACCTGCTCCACAGTTGGCTTTGTTGGCAGTAGTTTGAAGGAAAAGGGAAGGAGCTTATGTTTCAGGGCTTCGTGAAAACCAACTCATTTGTAGGTAAAAATAACTTTAATTTCTTAAATGGATTTTTATAAACACCCATGAGATCTGAAAGTTCTTATTAACATTCTGGGCCTGGTTTGTCTCAGTGACTTAAGGTGAAATGCCTAGCTTCATTCCCCTGAGCTACTTTGTCTTTTCTTGGATTAGCTTTTCCTGCATTCATTTATATTTTCCAGGTCTGGGTTAGGTTGAAATTTGAGAAAGATTCCTCTTTGGGTGGAGGGTACGCTTTAATATAACTTGCAAATGAGCATTTGTCCTTTTTTTTTTTTTTTTTTACCCTGGCAAACTACTGATGTCCTAACCTGCTGACCTGGATTCTCTTTTTATTCTTAGATTCACAGTAGATATGAGGGAAGAAAAACCTCCAAACACAAGAGGAATTTGGCCATCACAGGAGGAGTGACTTTATCAGTCATTGCGTCCCCAGTGATTGCTGCTGTTAGCGTTGGTAAGCTAATGGGGCCTACAGCTCCTCTATTAGCTTACTGTGGCACCTCAGCCAGCTGGCCAGGTCCTTTATTGTGGAGACACCTTTCTGTGTGTTCATGTATGTGTATCAGCGCAGGCAAGAGTGCTGATGGAAGCCCAAGGACAACCTCAGGTGCCATCTACCTTATAGGTCTCCTATAGGCCAGGAGCTTGCCTAAATTGGGTAGGCTGGCTGACCAGCAAGCCCCAGGGAGCCACCTGTGCCTCTCTCTCCAGCACCATATTGTAACTATGCACCACCTCTTTTGTCTTTTTTCCATGGGATTGAACTTGTGTCTTCATGCTTGCAAATAAGTACTTTACTAACTGAGTCATCTCCTCAACCTGGAAATTAAATCTTAATAGACACCGTTACAATGGTGATTTTTAGGGCCTAGAGCTTAGTGTAGCACACATGGAAGGGTGCATTAACAAAAATTAAACACCAAATTTTTACTTTTTATCCTTCTACTTATTTGTTACAGGACTCACAAAACAAAATCACTTTTATATTCTATTAATGCCTCATAGTATTTGGGGGGCGGGTATGAGAGTTTATTTTAGAAAAACCTGGTCTGGTGGTGCACCCCTGCAATCCTAGCACTCAGGAGCTCAAAGAGGAAGGCTCAGGAGTTCAAAGCCACCCTCAGTTACACAGCATGTTCAAGACCAAACTGAACTACATGAGACCCTGTCTCAGAAAAACAAAAACAAAATTAAAAAAGGAAAAAATCATTTGTAGCTAGCATTTCATGAGTTTCATCACTTGTCAGCAGTGGTTCTGAATGTCTCATATGTGAATCTATTGAGCTTTCACAAGAGCCACAAAGACAACATAATTAAAGATAATTAAAGTGCAGCCTATACAAGTGGAGCCAAGTTGAGTCACTGGGACATGAATCCAGGTAGTCTTTTTATTTGTTTGTTTTAAGATTTATTTGTTTTTAGGTGCATTGGTGCTTAGTCTATGTTGCATGTGTGTCAATAGCCAGGCCATGGTGGTGCATGCTTTTAATCCCAGCACTTGGGAGGCAGAAGCATGTGGATCTCTGAGTCTGAGGCCAGACTGGTCTACAAATTGAGTTCCAGGACAGCCAGGGCTGTCACACAGAGAAACCCTATCTAGAAAAAAAGAGGGGGGAAGGAGAGACATGTATGTCTGTGTGAAGGTGTCAGATCCCCTAGAACTGGAGTTATAGTTATGAGCTGATATGTAGGTGTGGGGAATTGAACCTGGGTCCTCTGGAAGAGCATCCTGTACTCTTAACTGCTAGGCCATCTCTTCAGCCCTAAATTCAGGCAGTTTTACCTTGTAGCATGTAAAAACTGAACTACTCTGCCACAGATAACAGTGTGATTGGAGAATTAGTTTGAGGGATCCTTAACCCCCATTATCACTCATTCATCCAGTGTTGTCTGTGTATGTGCTTGGTGCCCCTGGAGGACAGACAGTGTCATCAGATCCCTGGAACTGGAGTTAGACACTTGTAAACTGCCATGTGGGTGCTGGGAGTCTCTGGAAGAACCAGTGCTCTTAACCATTAAGCCATCTTTCCAACCTTCAGTGTTTGATTCTTGTCTGGTCCTCAGTTTAGCACTTCAGCAATGAAGAGGGTGTTATAAAAGCAACATAACATCTCACATGTTGGATTTTACACGTATATTCTCTTCTCTTTATTCCTGGGAGGGTTCTATGGACAGACCACCAATGAATTGAAGCCAGGACATCCAGACCTCTGTGACTTTTTTTTTTTTTTTTTTGGCTTTTTGAGACAGGGTTTCTCTGTGTAGCTTTGGAGCCTATCCTGGCACTCACTCTGGAGACCAGGCTGGCCTCGAACTCACAGAGATCCGCCTGCCTCTGCCTCCCGAGTGCTGGGATTAAAGGCATGCACCACCAACGCCCAGTGACCTCTGTGACTCTTAAGTCTGCTCTTGTATTATACCAGGCAGCCTCTTGAGATGCCCACTCTATTTGTCTTTTCCCTTTATAGAGTTTTTCTTGTACCCAGCCTGGGAGGGAGAATCAGGGCAATTGATTGGAGCCTACTGACCTGATGACATGTTTCCATCTCTTTCCCCAGGTATTGGTGTCCCCATTATGCTGGCATATGTTTATGGGGTTGTACCCATTTCTCTCTGTCGTGGAGGTGGTTGTGGAGTCAGCACAGCCAATGGAAAGGGGGTGAAAATTGAGTTTGATGAAGATGATGGTCCAATCACAGGTAAAGGAATTTTGTTTCCATTTGAATTTATGGGACAAAAGATAAAAGTCAATAGAATTTAGCACGTTTTTTAAAGAGAAATTATCATTGGATTTCTTTAGATAATGAGCTTTGTGGGGGGTGAAGTATTTTTAGCCTTTCATTTCTTGGTTCCAGAATTATTAGGTTAATTCCTCTGATGGTTGCCTGTGTGTGGTAGGTATGAGGCAGTATGACTTGAATTAACTGAGTTTGCTGGTGGTTTTAGGAAAGCCTTATATCTGTAGCATGCTGTCATTTTCTGAGAACTTTTCATAGTTTTTATCGTGCTAGCTTTTTACAACAGCACTGTGAAGAGGGAGGGCCAGGGCTGTTGTTCCATCTCCGTAGGAACTTTTTTTTTTTTTTTTTTTTTTTTTTTTTTTTGGTTTTTCGAGACAGGGTTTCTCTGTGGCTTTGGAGGCTGTCCTGGAACTAGCTCTTGTAGACCAGGCTGTCTCGAACTCACAGAGATCCGCCTGCCTCTGCCTCCCAAGTGCTGGGATTAAAGGCATGCGCCACCACCACCCGGCATAGGAACTTCTTTAAGCTTGTATTTATTAGCAAGTGCTTCTGGGCATAGGAACTTCTTTAAGCTTGTATTTATTAGCAAGTGCTTCTGCAGACCTGAGATGAGGGCTGTTCTTGTGACTCCTCTGAAACACTGTTTCTTCACTTAGAGAGATCACCAGGGGTCTCTGAAGCTTTGTAGTAGAAGCATACATGAATTAATCATATTATAAAAGGACCTGGAAATACTTGCTTACAATCTTAGCACTGAATAAGCTGAGGCAGAGGATGAGTTCAAGACCAGTAAGTTCCTGGACCACCTCAGCTATAGAATAAGACTGTCTCAAAAAAAAAAAAAAAAAGTGAGGGAGGACTAAGTTAGATAAAAATAGCTACAATGTAATGGAAATAGTAGTGGGCTTGCAGTTAAAATTAAACTAGTCCTTTAATTTTAAATTCTTTTTTTTTTAATTGACTTTTCAAGACAGGATTCTCTGGCTTTCCTAGAACTTACTCTGTAGACCAGGCTGGCCTCAAACTCAGAGAGATCCACCTGCCTCTGCCTCTGCCTCTGGAGTGCTGGGATTAAAGGCATCACCGCTGCCTGACTATTCATTCCTCATCTAAAAATTTTATTTCCTCATCTAAAATAAGAGCTGCTAATCCCTAGTTATTGGAAGGATTAAATACAAATGTTAACAGTCTGATGTGTGGTATCTACTTGTTTGTCAAGTGAATATTGTAGTGCTTGTCAACATGAAAATCCTCCACTCTGAAGAAGTCATTGCAGGAAAATGCCTCCCAGACTGTTGTGATGATGCTGTTTCTCAAATGGAGATATGTGGTTCTCTCCACAGTGGCAGATGCCTGGCGGGCCCTCAAGAACCCCAGCATTGGGGAGAGCAGCATTGAAGGCCTAACTAGTGTGCTGAGCACCAGTGGGAGCCCTACAGACGGACTCAGTGTTATGCAAGGCCCTTACAGTGAAACAGCCAGCTTTGCTGCCCTTTCCGGGGGCACACTGAGTGGTGGCATTCTCTCCAGCGGCAAGGGAAAATACAGCAGGTAAGGAAACAGGTGGTCTGTAACAAGCAGTTGGAATTACAAATACAAAGGCACACACTGAGCCATTTCGTTATACCAGGGAAGTCCCACTTTGATTTAATCACCAGTGATATTTTTCTTCCACAAAGTTCCCAATTCTTTGCATCATAGTGGTGTCCGTTCAAAGAATAGTGTTGACTTTAGACCTCTCACTGCTTCCTTAGACTGCCTGCTAGACTGCTTCCCTAGAAGGCACTTGCAGGCTTAGCATGGTTTTATGCTGTATCACATTGACTCCCTGAAGCTGTACTCTTTCTGACCTTTCTGTTCCCACTGGATAGAGTAGGAAGATCAAGTCTATAAATTTGTATTAAGAATACATAAAGCTTTAAAAAAAAAAAAAGAATATGTAAAGCGGGCTGGAGAGATGGCTCAGAGGTTAAGAGCACCAACTGCTCTTCCAGAGGTCCTGAGTTCAATTCCCAGCAATCACATGGTGGCTCACAACCATCTATAATGAGATCTGATGCCTTCTTCTGGTGTGCAGATATACATGGAAGCAGAATTTGTATACATAATAAATAAATAAATAAATAAAATCTTTTAAAAAAAAGAATTTGCATTAAAAAAAAAAAGAATATGTAAAGCTGGGGCTGGACAGATAGCTCAGAGGTTAAGAGCACTGACTGCTCTTCAAGAGGACCCAGGTTCAATTCCCAGAACCCACATGGCAGCTCACAACTCTCATAACTATCTGTAACTCCAGTTCCAGGGGATCAGACACCTTCACACCAATGCACATAAAATAAAGTTAAATAATTTTTTTTAAAAAAAGAATATATAAAGTTTTGTCAATAAAAATAACTTGCAGCTTGATTTACTTGCATTTTGCCTTTGAGACCTACCATAATGCAATAATATATATTCAGAGATGTGTAAACGGCATTAGACAGAAGCAGTTAGTTGAGTTCTGTGGGGGAAGAGCCATCTTGTGGAGCACAGCAGGGCAGGAGGTAAGGAGGTACTTGTCTCCAGGCACCTGGAGGGCCTCCAGCAGGGAAAAGGATGAGTACTCTGACTCATTTTGGCAGAAAGAACCAGTGACTGGCAGCAGCCTCTACTGGTTTCAGTGCAATATAGAGAACACAGGGGAGGCTGTGGGAAGCCCCCAGAGAGGACAGACTGCCTTCCCAGATCCTGAGCCGTTTGTCCTGGAAGTTTAGACTGAGACCAGATGGCCAGTTGGCTGTGAAAAAGATGCAAGTGACAGATGGCAAGTGGACTACATCCTTCACCTTGGTGTCCTTCATTCACCTGGGAACCTCTTAAAAATAGATTTTTGGAGCATATTTCCAGAATTAATAACTTAGAATCTCCTGGGGTAGAACCTAAGGGTGGTCTATGTTTAGAAAAGTCTCCCAAGATGATTCTAGTATAGCCACTGGCATGAACCCGCCTCTGGCAGCCACGAAGTAGGTGGCCTGGTGGACTTTGAGAAAGGTTGTGCCCATGCTGAAGCTGGAACACAGACCTGAGTACACTCCCCCTCACATTGCCCTCATTTTCCTAGGCCGCAGTACATTCTTGAAGGGCATCTAAGGCAGAGTGCTAGGGCAAAGAGACAGGCAGCAGGATGGAGGCTGCTGACCTAGCTGTATCTTGTGACTGGTGTCCCTTGTTAGGGGCTCCTGCCCCCGCATGCTAGAGTATTCACTACTGTGTTCGCTTAAAGCCGACTCCCCTTGAATGAGCCACAGACATAGTTGGAGCGTGACTTGCTGAGACTGCAGTGCAGCCGGCAGCTGTTGCACCCTGTGAAAGCCTTTCCTTTATGGGAAGTGAATGAGTCAGATGGGCTTAACTGGGAAACCCATTATGAGGAAATACTGAAGTGCAGAACAAAATGGTGTTGAGCCAGAAAGGAAGCAGTTAGGGGCTCCCAGCTTTGAAACACCATTGAGAAAGTGCTGTTGGGAGGAGGTTGGCTCCTCTATGCCCTTCATTCTTACAGCCTGGAGGTAACTTGATTAGGAAATATTTGAGTTCTTCCTGCTCTGTCCAGGGTAGAAAGGGCAAAGTGTGAATGAGGTGTGAGCTCTTCCTTCCTGCAGCAGAAGTGGAGAGAGGTGTGTGAGCTGACACAGAAGGCTGGGCACACAGCTGCAGGTGTGGTTGCTGGGAAAGAATGAGAGGAAATGTAATCCTTTGTTGCTAAAGGCCTAGCACAAGTTTTTCAGGCAGAGGAAGGGGAATTTTTGAGAGAGGGTATAGCATACATAGAGCCACGGAAGTATAAATGCAAACTTGGAGAGGTTGTGATGTCGAATTTAACAGTAAGAAAAAGAACCTGAGCAGTTGCAGATCGGAAAGGCCCCAGGTGCCTGTTGGCAGGAGAGGAACTAAGATTAGTTAGAGGATTTTAGGATGGTCAGGACTTTGCCTGCATTGACGCTGCTCTGGAAGGTTGCTTGACTGGGACTTAGGTCAGGGGCTTCTGGAGCAGAACCCAGTGGTGATTATTTAGTGAAGAACCTGAAATTAAACAGCAGTGGTGACAGAAAGGAGGGATAATTCCAGCTGATGTGTAAGAGAGGAACTATGGAGGTGATCCAACAGGTCATCACAGTTCTCAGGAGAATAATGGAAGAGATGTGTGTCAGGAAGCAGACTCCAGAACACCCAGGTCTCATATTAACTTCAACGTCCCCTCTTTACACAGGTTAGAAGTGCAAGCCGATGTCCAAAAGGAAATTTTCCCCAAAGACACAGCCAGTCTTGGTGCAATTAGTGACAACGCAAGCACTCGTGCTATGGCCGGTTCCATAATCAGTTCCTACAACCCACAAGACAGGTATGTGAACAGTCAGAGCCCAGGACAGACTTTATTCACTGGACACTAGGTCTTCAGCAGTTCACTTCCTCATCTGAGGGCCCCAGAGTGTTGAGCATCTCTTGATTCTTGTTAGCGCTTGACTCTTAGAGACTCACTCCCCCCTTCCTTCCCTCCCTGTCTTCTCTTTCCACCTCTTCCCTCTTCTTTTTTCTAGCAGTTGTCACGGTGTAATTATTCAAATGGAACTTAAGAAGTGGATTGATGTTAGCTAGTGTCTAAGTCTAGGGCTTCTGTTGCCCCTTGCTGGATCTGGCTCCCATAGTCTCTTTGGCTTTCATTTGGAACGGTGTGTCTGACCTGGTGTAGTTGAGGTCCTCCATACCGCAATGGGGAATGGCTTCTCCCAAGTTGCTTTCACATCCACTTTTGGAGTAAGATAGGATGAGGCCCTTAGTTGAATTCTGGAAGATCCTTTTAGATATTTTAAGGAGAGTTTTTGAGGAGTGAATGAGTGTGTCTGCATGTGTGTGTTTGTGTGTGTAGAAAAGGGAAAAGTGGACTCTGGTCCACGTTGACCCATCTCTTCTAACAACTTAAGCCAGAACCCAGAAACTATTTTATGAGGAGCTATGTATGACTCAGCACAATGAATTTTATCCCACAGAGAGTGCAACAATATGGAAATCCAAGTGGACATTGAAGCCAAACCAAGTCACTATCAGTTGGTGAGTGGAAGTAGCACAGAGGACTCTCTGCACGTCCATGCTCAGATGGCAGAGAGTGAAGAGGAGGGGAATGGCGGTGCTGGCGGTGGCGGTGGTGGTGGTGGCAATGAAGAGGATGCCCCTTGCAAACACCAAAGCTGTGAACAAAAAGACTCCTTGGCCAGCAAGACTTGGGACATCAGCCTGGCCCAGCCTGAAAGCATCCGCAGTGACCTAGAGAGCTCTGACACACAGTCGGATGATGTGCCAGACATCACTTCAGATGAGTGCGGCTCCCCCCGTTCCCATGCCGCAGCCTGCCCCTCGACCCCCAGAGCCCACGGTGCACCGAGCCCAAGTGCCCACAGGAACCTCGCTGCTCCAGCTGAGGGCCAGACTGTCTTGAAGCCAGAAGAGGATGAAGTGGAGTGAAGGCTGCTGCTCTGAGAAGCACACTTGTTGTAACTGCATCTTTTGGAATCTTTTTTGGGGGAGGGATGGGGATTTATGTATTTTGATTCAAAGATTCTCTGGTCAGGGTTCCCCCAGGGAAGTTCTGAGAAATTTGCAATTTCTTACCAGATAAAAAATGAAATTTTTGCCTCTAATATCCCGCCCCTTATCCCCTTGTTTTTAGTTTTAATTTATTGGTTAAACTGATGTTGGCAATCTGTGAGGTGTGTCAAAGAATGTACATATGTATGTGTGTATATTGTATGTATGCTAACATATTATTGATGACACATTTTAATAAAGATTTCTGTGGTAATTCACCTCATTTCACTGTCCTTGGCTTGGGTAGTCCTGCAGAGCCAAGTGTTTATTGGAAGAGTAGTCTGACTTTGATAGTCCTGAGGGGGTTTTTAACCCCATGGAAAAGGGTTTTGTTCCGTCCAACCTCCGTGACAGGAAGAAAAGCCAGGCTTGCTTGATACTATGTAGTCAGGCTGAAGAGTGCCTGGCTGTCTGCTGGAGAGGGAGGAGAATGAGATGAACCTTGTTGGCCCTCTAGAGGCAGCTTGCAGTTTTCCTGTTAGAGCCTTACTTAGTGCACTTTATAGTCACTGTTAGGCTTTAGGGGTAGCAGTGTCATTGGAGAGGGCTTGATGAATGTCATAGGGCGACAAGTTAGGGAACAGAGAGTATTCTTTCTTTTCTTTCCCAACTGAGGCTCAAACCCAGGACCTTGTACATGCTGTGCAGGTTGCTCTACCCCTGAGCTACATCCAAGCCCCGGGAGCAGATCTTTGCTGAGGAAGAGATGGGACTGCATGATCACCAGACATAGCATAGGTGTTGGCCGCACTCTCAGGTACACACACTCTGCTGCAAAAGCCATGCTCGGTTTTGCCAATCTAGTTTAAGGAAGACTAAGAAATCCGGCTTCTAATGAAAGGAGAAAGGAGGCATACCACCAAAATCTCTGAATCTAATTTTACCTGAGCTTAGACATTCTATCAGAATTGAGCTCTTAGTACTAGCAATCTGGGCACTGTCAAGAATGAGGTCCTTGGGCTGGGTGGAGGTGTAGTTCAGCGGAAGAATGCTTGCCTAGCATGTGTAAGGCCCAGGGTTCAATGCCTAGCACCATAAAATAATAGTAATGATAATAAATAATGTCTTTAGGAATGAAAACTTGTACAAAGAATTGCAGAGAACATGAGCAAGAGAGTCAATGCAAGGTTCAAGATCTGGCAACAATAACCTAACCGTTGTGACTGTCAGGCAGCTACTTTCTTCTGCCCCCACTTTGCCCAGTCCTTAAACTGTGATTAGGCAGCTTGTCTGTCGCCTCAGCCCAGGGCCCAGGGGAAGAGCTGAAAGCATCTTTGTCTGAGGGCCAGCTGCCTTCTGTTTCCATTTGCAGGTACACCTGCTGGCCTGCACAGTAACGGATGAGGCATCCCAGACATCCAGCCACTGTGGAAGATTGGACCTCAGGCACTGCCACCTGGGAACAGGAATGCTAATGGACTATGCATCTCAGTAAGAAAGTGTCCTAGAGAGTGTCCCTGTGTGACTAAGGGAACCTGTGGGGAAAGGCAGGCAGGCTGGAGACCCCTAGGATGCAAATGTTCCACTCAAAATTTGCAATTTTTCTGAAGCTTCATCAAGAAACACTTAACTTGGATAAAGTCAAAGGCAGTCTGTCAGAGTGTGCCATCTAGAGCCAGACCTGTAGTCTTTACCTGAGCTGACCTAATGCTATGGAACTGGGCAGCTTACTCCCCCATGTCTGTTTCTCATAGCCTGGTTCTGGGGTCACAGGGTTAAGATGCTATGCTGAAAATGCTTTGGTAAAGCCCATGTTGATAACAAGGAGCACTGTCAAAGAGACTCTGGGTATCTCCTAAGAAAGGAAACCTGGAGCCAGCATCTCAGAAAACCAGTGGCTTATTTGAGGCTCCCAGGCTTTAACAGCCAAGAAGGCCCGTTAGCACCACCTGGCGGAAGAAATGACTAATGCATTGGGAAAGTGCAGAAAGGTGTGCAATGTAGCAACAAGGAAAGCACACAGTTTGTCCCCATGGAGCTTACACTGAAAGAAGACAGATGCCACCTCAATGAGGCTAGGTATGCTCCTGGGAGAGAGGTAGACAGTACTGCTGGCTGCAGTGCAGTAGGTGTGTGCAGCCAGCTTTCTCGGGGGTGAGGGAAGGCGAGTCTGGTCCCTGAGGATAGATAGAGGCTTTGGGCTTGGTGGATGAATACCCGTCCCTAACATACCATCTTGTACTGCAGAGACAAGCAAACTGGGAGCTTCATGCCATGACTTCTTGAAGCCTGGGGCTCTGCATGTAACTTACCTTGGCAGTGAGACACCCAAACACAGTGTAGACAGAGTGACAGGGAGGCTTTCACTTCTTCAGCTAATGCTCCTGCAAGATCATCACACCTCATACTGCTCCTCTGGCACTCCAGGGTCAGCGGGTGCTTTTCGGGTGTGGAAGGTCACCCCCAGCCCTAGGTAGCAGTTTGTGGTGTTCCTCATCTCCAGGGCGGTGGTGGATATAGCAGTTCCCACGAGTGTGAGGATAATTGTGGGCCCTCCTGAAGTACAGTCTCCAGCCTCCAAAGCTTTCCAACTCTACTTAAAATTGGTAGTTTGGGGGTTTTTTCTCCCGTAACTGTTATTTTTGTTATTGTTCCAGAAGTGGTAACTTGTTCCAGAAGTGGTAACAGGCACAAAGCCTAGCTCCTCCGTGACTAAGCTGGGTTTGAAGGAAATGAAGATGCATAGCTTTGGGATATGGTAAACTCCAGGCACCTGACATACAGCCTTTCAGAAGAAAGATGAAGCATCTGCAGTTACAGGCCAGCTGATAAGAATGAGGCCGGATGACAGAGTGAGGCAAGGAAGGGCTCTGGGCATGCACAGTAGAGCCCTGAATATTTTCCCTTGTAGCCACGAGGCTGAAGTACCAGAAATAAAATGGGGTCGTGCCAGGTCTCCCGTGTGATAGGACATTGCCTACTCAAAGCAATGGGACCATGAAATGAGAGTTGGGGATATTCACTCAGATTTGGATATATCCTGTCATCCCACATAGCTCCTCACACCAGCAGAAGCAGCTTTCCCAATTGTCTGGTGTTGGAGGCCCTGGGGTGGTCACCTTGAAAGAGAATGTCCACCCATGTGCCCCAGCTACAGCCCTCATCACTTCAACATCAACAGCTGGGGGCGGCTCCACCTCTGGACGGTGCAGCAGTCGGAACTGAGAGGTTGAAGACCGGTGGTTTTCTGCAGAAACCTGGGGAATGTGTGGATTTGAGTCCAAAGGTGTCAGGGTAAGATGAGAGAAGGAAACTCTTGTTCATTTTGGTTGAATTGATTAGTTTGGACAAAGGAAACTGTGGATCCAGGCTGTTTAGCAACTTTGTCCATTTTGGTTGAACTGGTTAGTGTGGACAAAGCAAACACTCTGGATCCAGCCTGTTTACCAACTTGAGCAACTAAGAACAGCTTTCCACTGACTGGCTGGATAAAACTTACTCTTTTTTTGTTTGTTTTGCTTTTCAAAACAGGATTTTTCTGTATAACAGTCCTGAAACTCACTGTGTAGACCAGGCTGGCCTGGAACTCAAAGATCCAGCTGCCTCTGCCTCCTAAACTCTGGGATTAAAGGCCAGTACCACCACCACAACACTGCCTATTTTTTCTTTTGAGACATGTTTTATGGTCCAGGCTTGCCCCAAACTCATTATTTAGCCAAGGATGACCTTGAACTTTTTTTTTTTGGGGGGGTGATTTTTTCCTCCTTTTGGAACTTATTTTAAAAATCAAAGTTTAGTGGGGAGGTGGTGGCACTGGCCTTTAATCCCAGTACTCGGGAGGCAGAGGCAGGCAGATCTCTGTGAGTTAGAGACCAGCCTAGTCTACAAGAGCTAGTTCCAGGACAGCCTCCAAAGCCACAGAGAAACCCTGTCTTGGGGGGGGGGGAAAAAAAAAAGCAAGCAGAAAGATTTTTTAATTTATTTTTATTTTTTTATATTTATTTTGCAAGACAGGGTTTCTCTATGTAACAGCCCTGGCCATCGCTTTGTAGACCAGGCTGGCCTCAAAATCACAGAGATCCACCTGTCTCTCTGCCTCCCGAGTGGGGGTATTAATTAAAGGCGTGGGCCACCATACCCTGGCTGCAAATGGATTTTTAGCAGTGAGAAAACAAAAGAAAGTACTCAGTGGGGGAGGAAGTAAATTCAGCAGCACCTGACCTGAAAGCCATGATCCTCCTGCCTCTGCCTCCCTGGTCAGTCCTGCTGGGATTACAGAGTGCACCACCATTCGAGGACTCTGCCATGGGGGTAGAACCCAGGCCACCATCATGCCTGGCTAGTACTCTATCAAGGAAACCAAGGCTGGGCCTGAAGCCACTAAGGGATAAGACCACTGAAATGAAAGAAAGCTCTGACGTTGGTAGGCATGGTGGGATGCTGAAGTGACAGGGGTCAAGGGTTATTCTGTGGGGAAAACAAAAACCCTGCAAATCCTACTTGGTTTATATAAACAAAACAAAAACCCCAAGATCTAGCAATTAGAGACCTATCTGGAACCACCAAAATGGGGAGCTGTGGTGCTGGGTCTCTGGAGCCGAGCAAGCAAGCACCCGGAACACCATCAGAGCCACATTAGACATCCAGTTTTCCCGCAAAGATCTTAAGCCTGTGCTCTGCGCTCCTGCACTTAGGGAGCTGGAAATGCTAGGCCTTAAGGGATTAGTTGGAGACTGTCCCCAAGCTAGCACAAATCACAAGGGATTTAAAAGCATTTTATGGTCCACTCATTAGAACAGAGGTTTTGGAGGTGTTACAGATTGAACTGTCTTCTAACCACTACCTCAAAATGGGGCCATATTTGGAAGCAGGGTTCTCAAAAGTATAAGTAGGATGTCATTCTGAAGTAGGATGCCCTTCCCCCCAACCTAACATGGGTGAGGACTGTCTAAAAAAAATTGGGGGCTGGAGATGTGGCTCAGTGACAGAACATGTGTCAGATGTACAGGGCCTGGCTTTGATCCCCAGCATCAGCATCACACTTAGGAAAATTGGGGAAGGGTTGTATATGCACAGATTGAGCACAGATGAGAGGTTGTGGTGAGTTAGAGCCAGGGGAAGCAGAAGACTGCAAGACCCTTGATTTCTAAAAGCGAGGAACAGACCCCCCTCCCCCACGCTAGCCATAGAAGCTTCCAGCACACATCTAAGGTGGCCAGCACCCAGACCCCAAACAGCCAACTCCTGCTGTAGCACTTTGTCAAGAGGGCTAGTTCAAAGGAACTTGGGCCTGGGTCTAGCTCATTTCTATTCTGTGGTCCTCTCCCAGCTCCTGTAGACTCAAAAGCTACCAACTCACAAAGTGAAAGCTATTATGATTAAAACATGCAAAGGAGACTCCTGAATTGCCTTCCCCCAAACAAATCATAAGCCAAAGCATTAGATTCTTGTGTAACCCAGACTGGCTTCAAACTTCCTATGTAGCTGAGGATGGGCTTGAACTTCTGATCCTCCTGTCTCCTCCTCTGTGAGGGGTTACAGTCCCCGTGCCTGCTATGCATGTGCTAGGGACTGAACCCAAGACTTCATGCCTGCTAGATCAGTGGTTCTCAGCCCTCCTAATGCTTCAACCGTTTAATGCAGTTCCTCATGCTGTGGTGAGCCCCACACACCATAAAATTGTTTTCATTGCTACTTGATAATGTTGCTACTGTTATGACTTGTAAATATCTGATATTCAGCCCCTGTGAAAGGGTCCGTTGGCCCACAAAGGGCTTGTGACCCACAGGTTGAGAGCTGCTGTGCTAAACAAACGCTCTGCCAACTGAGCTACATCCCAGCAGTGCAGGACTCATCACATGGAGCTTGTTTCTTTGGCCCATGCAGGACTTGGCTACGCACAGCTGTTATTGTGCATATAACCTCTTTATGAAGCAAACACCTTCCTGCCCTGGAGCCCATAGCCACACAATGGGATGTGAACACTGACCTGCAGTTTGAGGCTTCCTCCAGCCAAAGGAGCAGAGAACAAACTGAGTCTGCCTGTCAGGCCAGCAGTGCGTCCTGCACTCCTGTATCTAGGTTGCCTGGCCTCCAGCTCTGCTGGTCTAGTCTGCACCCACGCATCCAGAAATACCACTCTTCAGGGCTCTGGCCTCATAGGAAGTGGCAAGCATCTAGGGACAGGGGACAGTATCGGGAAATTGAGGAAATTTCAAAACCTGTGTTTTGTTTTAGTTTGTTTTGTTTGTTTTTTTTTTTTTTAATTTCCTGGCACATGGCAGAACCTGCTCTAAAAATGAACGATGAGTTCTGTCTGTCTGTCCCCCACTACTGAGTGTTTGGTGAGTTCCATATATATCTGGTTTTGCTACGGTGACTTATTTTGTGGGTGCTGGACACTAAACTCAGGTCCTCCGGAAGAGCAGCCAGTTTTGTTTCATTTTGTTGAGACATTTTTGTTTCATTTTGCTGTCCTGGAACTCACTCTGTAGACCAGACTGGTTTGGAACTCCGTCTGCCTCTGCCTCCCGAGTGCTGGGATTAAAGGTGTGAGCCACCCTGCCTGGTTCTCAGCCAGTGAACCATTTCCCCTGCTGTTTCTTTTATCATCAGAATGGAGAGTCCAGGGGCCACTAGATCTGAGCATGGTAATGGAACATGTTGGGCCCCAGTAATCCACTCACAAAATGTTTGCTTCTTTTTCCTGTGAGCATAGTGTTTGTTTCAAACTAATATCTGTACCTAGGCAAACACGTTGAAGTGGGAATTTGAGGGCCGGTTTAGTCTCCTCTTCCACTGAACTAGTAGCTGAGCTGGAGTGACTGGTCCTGACCACCCAGGAGAATAATGCCGAAGCAGCTGGTCAGTGTGGCGGGAAGAGGCGAGCCTGCAAAGCACAGGTGTGACCAGCACTTTTGGAGTAAGTGTTCTAAGGGGCTGTGAAGATGGCTCGGTGGGTAAAGTGCTTGCATTCAAGCAAGAACACCAAAGTTCGTCCTCAGCACCCATGTAAAAGCCAAACATGGTTGGGCAGTGGTGGTGCACACCTTTAATCCCAACATTCGGGAGGCAGAGGCAGGTAGATCTCTGAATTTGAGGCCAGCCTGGTCTACAGAGCAAATTCCAGGACAGCCAGGACTACACAGAGAAACCCTATCTTGAAAAACCAATAAATAAATAAAAGCCAAACATAGTGCCTTGGGTCTGTGACCCTATCACAGGAAGAGGACACTGGAAGATCTGTGGAGCTCACTGGCCAGACAAATCAATGATCTTAAGGTTCAGCGAAGAAACCATGTTTCAAAAAATAAGGTAGAGGGCAGCAGTAGAGGAAGACAGGACACAGACTTCTGGCCTCTGCACATACATGTGCACATACACACACAAACAGGTACATGCACCAGCACACACATGCAAACACGTTCTGAAAGTTAGGCCATGGAAAGCTCATGTGCCTTAGGAGAGTGGATACAGGTCACCTGACTGATAGTGTCATCCAGCTGAGCCACTGGCTGGGAAAAGGTGGACGCTGTGAGAGGGAGAAGGGAGGGTGTGGCTATGAGCAACTGACTCATGCCAAGCCCAGAAACGAGAACTCCGGGGGCTTTGTTTCCTTCCTTGGTATGTTGTATATTTATAGTTATCAACCTGTTTCTCGCCACCCCCTCACATTTCCTCTGGGTTTGTAAAGTGTGTCACTGTAAGCTGACAATTCAGTCTCTAGGTTACAGGTTATCAAAATAGAGTTATGCCCAGGCTGGAATGAGTATCACTGGAGACTGATGGTATTGAATCAGCCAAATATTGGGCCACTGTGGATGTAGTCAGAAGGCTTTTAGCATCCACACGAACACCTCCTCATTGTGGGATTAGACACTTCCCTGGCTCCTGTGCATCCAGGGTCTGCCTACAAATCGGATCTACCAACTGTACCCAGGAAAATGTGGGGAGGAGGGAGTGAGACAAGGCCATCTCTCAGATGTGTGGCAGCCATGGACTACTCCAGCTGCATTTCCGTGTTGGCTCATGAGTACTGAGGGCTGTGATGGTTGAGCTCGGGGTTCTAGTGTGCAATCACCTGCTTCCTGGAGGGAGCAGCAGCAGTTGCAGTCAGGGTGGTGTGTGCATGTGTGCACTTGTGTGTGTCTGTGCATCCATGTGTGTGCTCGTTTTCTTTGCTGTTGATGGGGAGACTGAATCCAGAGTCTTCTGAACACCAAGCCCATGCTTCACCAGTGTACCGCACCCCAGCTCTAACCAGCTTGCCGCTGAACTCCCTGACTTCACAAACCAGTTGGATTTAGATTTTTCTGGAAATATTTCACTGGAAGAACCGGGATGAAGTTTATGATCTCTTGCCAGCCACCACCAGCTTCAGTTTTCTTGGCTGCGGGGCTTGGCACTGTAGCTAAGTTTATGTCCGGCCCCAGCAGCACCTGCCCACCCCAAGCCAATCACATGCCTGATTCCGGGTTTCAGGGACAAAACACAAGCCCCCTGGCCACATTTTGCAGTATCACTTTCAGGCTATGCCCACAAGATGCGTATGAAACAGATTGCAGGGCCCCGAGAGGTCCCACGGCCAGCTGTGAAAAGAGCAGGCTCCATGCTCAGCTCCCAAATTCCACCACGCGGCACACACTTCCCACCCTGACACGGCTGATTGTCTTGAGGCTTCGTGGGTGGAGAGCGAACATCCGTGAAGGTGCTGACACTGTGTGGTTGAGTTCTGAAGCCTGTGTTGTTGACGCACAGAAACTGGCCGTCACAGAAGGGCCAGCCGCTCAGAGCCCTTCTCCAAGCCTGCGCTGGAGACGCCACTTAGCTTCACTTTGAGGTCTGCGCATGTGCAGCAGGTGGAGCCACCTCTACACCTAAGCTCCCTCCTCACTGCTTTGCCTAGCCTCGGGTAATTGTCTTTGAGGAAGCAAGTTCGCTGCTAACGGACTGCGGGCAGTTGCCTCATTCCAAGCTTAATCTGTTTGCTGCAGCTATAACAGAGGGCCTGACTTCGAAAAATCTACAAAAAAGAGATTTGTTTCTTACCCTTCTGAAGGTCGGGACGTCCATGGCTAAGAAGCGTGTGTGTGTGTATGGAGGGGGGGTGTCTCCCTCCCTCCCTCCCTCTCCTCCCTCTCCCTCTTGATAGGTAGCCCAGGATAGCCTTGTCCTCAGTCTACAGCCAAGGATGTCCCTGAACTACTGATCCTCTTGCCCCTGTCTCCCAAATGCTGGGATTACAGGTCTGCACCACCACACCTGGTCTATGTAGCAGTGGAGATCCAACCCAAACCTTCGTTCTTGCTAGGCAAGTACTCTACAAGAGAGCGGTATCCTCGGACCAAAGCAAAGGCTTCCTTCCTGTGTTGTCTCACGCAGAAGGCAGACTGCGCAGGAAGCACGATGGTGACTTCGTGTGAATGTACATGTATGTGTGTGTGTGCATGTCTGTGAGGGAACGAGGGAGAGGGAGAGAAAGCAAGAGAGTCAGAGATTAAGTTTACAACATGTAGGGGTTTGTGTTTTGGTTTTTCGAGGTGGTGGTTCTCTGTGTAGCCCTGGCTGTCCTGGAACTCACTCTGGCCTCTAATACAGTATGTGTTTAGGGCAGACACATTCAAAGCACAGCACAGGCCCTGTGCCAAGGCACAGAAATTGCTGCCCACAGACTGACCCAGACAATGTCACCGAGGAGACCATTCACAAAAACATGGCATCCTGGAAACCCTCAGTGCCAACAAGAGAGGACCAGCTCTCCTTTCTCCCAGCCCTTAACGGAGGTTTGGGGGGGGAGGGTGCAGCCAGTGATGGGAGCAGCCAGTGACCAAGGTGGGCAGGGTGGGGGGAAGCAGCCAGTGATGGAGGCAGGAGAGGGAGCAGCCAGTGAGGGTGAAGAACCAGAGCAACAGCAATAGCATCATGGAAGCCAAGTGAGCAAGGACTCCAGCAGGGCAGCTCGTCAGCTGCCGTGGGAGACAGGTCAGGTCCGCTAAGGCTGGATTTGCCATGAGAGTAAGCGGTAAGTTTGGAGAGAGCGATTGCAGGAGAGGATGGCACAGAAGCTGACTTCCTTCTGCTGAGGAGTGAGTGGGAGGTAGAGGGGGAGACAGCCGCTCTATGCTCAGTCTTTTCATGGAAAAGACTTAAACAGTACAGAGAGAGCACCGTGTAAGAGATCTGTGGGCCTTTGGTCCTGAGAAGATAGAGAGGTGACCTGAGGCAGAGGGGTTGGCTGTGGTCTCCTCCCTGCTCAGTTTGGAAAGGAGGAGAGGGCAACTAGAAAATCTAGTTGATTGGCTGAGAAAATGCAAACTTCCTAGTATAGAAGAGAGGGTGGGGTGGGGCATAGCCTTGCCTGCTTTCTTTCATTGTGCCGGTTCCCGTCTCTTTGGCCACATGTAATATTACTCTGGGAACTGCAAGGCTAAAGAACACAACTTGGGGTAGTAAGATGGATCAGCAGGCAAAGGCGCTTGCCACCAAACCTGAGGACCTGAGAGTTCAAGGCCCAGGACCCACATGATGGAAGGACAGAGCCAACTCCTGCAAGTTGTTCTCTGACCTCTACACACTAGCTGAGGCCCATGTACACACACACACACACACACACACACACACACACACACACACACACAATGTAAAGAAAATATCTACAAAGAACAAAACTAGAGCAATTAACAGAAGCAGTGAACTTTTGGGAATTCCAAGAAAATACGGACTGCTCTCTCCTGAGGTTTCTAAGTAGAAAAGACAGAGACAGAGCAAGGATTTCCCAGCAGCCACTAGGTAGATAGGTGGCTGCCTGGGCTTTAAGGTACCAGGGGCTCAGGGTGTGACTCAGTGGTAGGGTGTTTCCCATGCATCCACAGGCTCTAGCCATTCCCAACACTGAAAAAAAAAAAAAAAAAAAAAAAAGATGTAACGGCAGGGCTGAGAAACAGAGAGACAGCAAAAGGCAGAGACATGGTTTAGACAAAAATTACATTTATTTATCCTTGTGTATATACATATGTGGGCACTCATGTGTTGAGCAATGGGTGTGGAGGCCAGAGGACAAGTTGAAGGGGTTGGTTGGCTCTTCCACCATGTGGGCCCCAGGATCATACCCAGGTTGTTAGGTTTGGTGGCATGTTAGGCTTGGTGTCGTGTACCTTTACCCACCTGGTGACAAGTTCCTTTACCTACAGAACATCTCACTGGCCCAGACATCACTGAACCACACCTACGTGGACTACATCAAATGACATGGGATTTGGAGAGGGGATTTTTTATGGTGTTTGTTTCTTTGGATTTTCTTGTAGTGCTGGGTTAGATCCCACAGCTTTACCTGTTTCAATAAAGAAATGATCAACTGGAAATGTGTATGTGGGGGGCATGTTGTGCGATTCTGGCTTATTAATCCTCTTCCTCCCCTCGTCTGTACCTCTGTCTTCATGCCAATCCCTCATTGTCTGGAGGACATTTTGATAGGACATTGGAAAGTCTGAGTCTCCAACGTTGCTCTGGCTTCTCCAGACCGTCTGCATTTCTGTATAAAATGTAGGATCTGCTTGTTGGTGTCTATTGCACTGATACTTGGGTTAGTCTAGGGAGAGCGGCCACCCTAACACTGGCAAGTATTTCAGGTTTCAGTCCTCAACTTTCCATATCTTTCCATTCATTCAGTCTTTCTTAATGTTTTCTTTTTTGGTTTTTCAAGACAGGGTTTCTCTGTGTAGCTCTGGCTGTGCTGGAACTCACTCTGTAGACCAAGCTGGCTTTGAACTCACAGAGATCCACCTGCCTCTGCCTCCCAAGTGCTGAGAATAAAGGAGTGCTTTACCATGGCTTGATTAATTTTTTAAAGATTTATATTTATTATATTATATTTATTGTTTTGAGTGTATTTGTGGGGGGGGGTTATGTGCATGTAGGTGCAGTACCCAAAGAGGCCAGAAGAGGGTGTCAGATCCCTGGAACTGGAGTTACAATAAGTTGGGTACTAGGAGCCAAACTCAGCCTGTGCAAGGCTCTTAACCTCTGAACTATCCAGCCCTCTTACTTTCGATTTACTTGTTTGTTTGTTTGTTTGTTCATTTACTTATGGGTATAGGTATTTTGCCTACATATATGTCTATGCACCACCTGTATGCCTGGTGCCACGGAGGCCAGAGAGAGCATCATATCCCCTGAAATTGGAGTTACAGATGATTGTGAGCTACAATGTAAGTGCTGGGAATCAAACTTGGAATCTCTGGAAGAGCAGCCAGTGCTCTTAACAGCTGAGCTATCCCTCCAGTTCAGCCCTTCCCAAACTTCTTTTATGGTACTGGTTTTAAGCAGAAGAATGGCTTTATTTATTTGTTTGTTTGTTTATGGCTTGAGACAGAATCTTGCGATGTAATCTAGACTGGCTTGGAACGTTCAGTCTTCCTGCCTTGGTCTCCTGCAAGCTGGGAATATAGGCATGTAGCACCATGCCTGACTTTGATTTCTACTTTAAGGGGGACAACTCAGAAGTGTGGGAAAGTGATTGGAGGCCAAGGGATGCTGCCTGAGCAAGGGCAGCAGAAGCAGAGACACAGAAGGCCCTTGTTACAGAAACACAACACGAACCAGCAAGAGCTGGTGAGTGACTTTCAGAGAAGAGTGGATCTCCCGATCTCCCAGGCTTTTGCCTGGGGACATATGATGCCACCACATGAGACAGAACACCCAGGAGAACAATGTTGGGGAGATAAAGTGATCAGGTGGCCTTGAGGTGACTTTGGGACACCCAAATGGCATGGTAAGGTCAGTGGATATGCATTTGCAGCTCAGGGATCAGGGGTTTGACAATCATCAAATAAAGAGGAAACAAATATGCCAAGGAAGAGGAACAATAAAGGAAGCCGCAGGAAGAGGGGAGGGGGCGGCAGGAAGAGGGGAGGGGGGGAGGGCGGGAGGAAGAGAGGGGGGGGAGGAAGAGGGGAGGGGCGGAGAAGAGGGAGGGGGGAGAGAGGGAGGGGGCGGGAGGAAGAGGGAGAGGAAGAGGGGACGGAGGGAAGAGGCGGGAGGGGAAGGAGGGGAGGGGCGGGAAGAGGGGAGGGGCGGGAGGAAGAGGGGAGGGCGGCGGGAGGAAGAGGGGAGGGGGCCGGAGGAAGAGGGGAGGGGGAGGAAGAGGGGGCGGGAGGAGAAATGGCCCAGAATCAAGTAAGGCAAGGGCTTAAGAAGGAAAACCCAGCTGGGCGGTGGTGGCGCACGCCTTTAATCCTAGCACTCGGGAGGCAGAGGCAGGCAGATCTCTGTGAGTTTGAGACCAGCCTGGTCTACAATAGCTAGTTCCAGGATAGTCTCCAAAGCCACAGAGAAACCCTGTCTCAAAAAACAAAAGAAAAACAAACAAAAAAAAGAAAAGAAGGAAAACCATAATTCATTTTATTTCCCATCAGATCCAATCAGGGGCAAGCTTACATCCTGATATTACTCTGGCCTACATACCTCCCGCCCACACGTGTGAGATCAGATGGATCAAACAGTCTTGTTTGGGGGGGGGGGGTGAAAACATGTGGCTTGTATCTCCCTTCATCTATAGCCTCCAGCATTTCAGGAACTATCTGTCCTTGGGTTAGGGACTTGCAGATCAGAGGCATCTTTGCTTCATGGACCTCTAAGGCATAATAATTAAAACTTAAAATGTAACTTTGGCTCTCACAAATGCTTCCTGGCTTTCAATGTGCTTGCAAATCTCATGTCCTATATGAGGACAGTCTTCCTCTGTCCCACCAGCCATCTCCCAAGTAATGACGCAGAGACTTATGTTAATTATGAAAGCTCTGCCTTACCTTAGCCTTGTTTCTAAGTAGCTCTTATAACTTAAATTAACCATTTTCTATCGATCTATGTGCCGCCATGTGGCTTGTGGCTTTTATCTCTTCTACATGTCCTGCTTCCTTTGCATCCAGCTGGCAACTTCCCCTTGTCCTCTCTGTCCTCAGAAGTCCCGCCTAACCTCTCCCTGCCTAGCTATTGACCATTCAACTCTTTATTAAACCAATCAGAGTGACACAATCTTCACCCAGTGTAAAGGAACATTCCACAACAGTCCCAAGTCTCCCTGCAAAACCCCCTGCATGTCCCACCTTAACTGGGACAGTTAAGCTGGCCTTCAGATGCCAGACACACACACACCTTCACACACACACACACACACACACACACACACACACACTCACACACACACACACACACACACATACCCACATGCACTTTGACTTGGGTTTATTTATTTGATATTTTGAGACAGGGTTTCTCTGTGTGGTCCTAGCTGTCTTGGAATTCACTCTATAGGCCTCAGACTCACAGAGACCCACCTGCCTCTGCCTCCAGAGTGCTGGGATTAAAGGCGTGTGCCATCACTGCCTGGCATGTTTATCTATTTGTGTGTGTTCAAAGGACAATTGCAGAAATCAGTTCTCGTTGCCATGTGCATCCTCCAGAGTCACATTCAACTTCAGTAGCAGAGCTTTTATTCAGCTGGGCATGGTAGAGCACACTTTTAATCCCAGCACGCAGGAGGCAGAGACAGGTGGATCTCTGTGAGTTTGAGGCCAGCCTCATAGTACTTCCAGGACAGCCAGGGCTTCATAATGAGAACCTTTTTCAAAGAAAGAAAGAAAGAAAGAAAGAAAGAAAGAAAGAAAGAAAGAAAGAAAGAAAGAGAAAAATACTTTGCCCTGTCTTGCCAGCCCCATTTCTAACATTTTTATTACATCTACTGATGTATGTGTGTATATTTGTATGTACACAAATCACTTGACACATGTGGAGGTCAAAGGACAGCCTGTGGGAGCTAATTCTCTCCTTTCACCATGTGGTCTCAGGATCAACCTCAGATCATTAGGGCTGGCAGCAGGTGTCTTTACCCCCTGAGCCATCCCAACAGCGCTTCTCTTCAGTCTTAGGCCCATGTGTATACATGCATAAAACAGAACGTGGTGTGATAGTGTGTAGTATAGTGTGTTGTTTACACGGAGGAAGTGTGGACTGGGGGTTTGTGATAGTTAATGATGATTGTCAACTTGGCACAAACTAGAGTCACCAGAGACAAGCATCTGAATGTGCCTGTGAATGGTCCCCTAGATGAAGTTAAGCGTAGCCTAATGTGGTGATACCATTTCATGGACTGGGTCCTACAATGGATAAAAAGGAGAAAGCAAGTATGTTTCTGTCTGCTTCCTGACTCTGGATGCAATGTGACCAGCTGCCTCAAGCTCCTATTGCTAGAACTTCCTTACCATGCTGGGCTGCGCCTGCTGTGAGCCAATATAAGCCCTTTCTCCTTTAAGTTGTATTTTGTCCCCGAAATGAGGCAAGTCACCAGTAGCACATGGACCTACCTCCCCAGCAGAACAGCCACCAGAAAGTCACACCCTGGAAACACTCCAGTGCAAATCCACAGGACCACACCCGTTCATACAGTGTTCCAGGAAGAGAGCCTCATTCCTTTGTTGTGAGATATTTTGATATCCAACTCAGACACTCCTGAGACTGATCGATAAGTTATACTTTCAATCAGGGGGCGGAGCCAGCGACTAGCTAGTGGAATTGGCCATAGAGAAGCCAGAAATTTGAATAGAGAAGACTCACAGGAAGAAAAGGTTAGGGAAGAGAGTTTGGGCTTCCTCTTCTTGGTTCTGGGATGAGGGAAAAGACATGTCTCTGGCCCAAAAGCAAGGTCAGCTAGTTGCTACTCAGCCTCTCTCTGAACTAGCAGATTTTCATCCTAGCCTTTGACTTGACTTCTGAGTTTTATTGATAAATTGAATGATAGAGATTTAATTTAAACCTACGTATCATGGTCGAGGCAGAGCTAGGGCAGAGGGACTGGAAGTCCCAGCCTTCGTGGCCCTTGGGGCACTGATTGAGGAGCCATGGGGTGACAGACAATAATTAAAATATCAGTAGATTCACAGGCAGCCGCTAAGCAGACAGAAAAAAACATCACTCCTTGTATTTACCTGACCTGGTTTCAATCTTTTGTACCTCTCAAGTCATTAACGCATTAGAAATGACCAAGCCTAGAAGATACATTACGGCCCATTTGACCAGGAAACTGAAGCCCCAAAATTGACAGTGACCACAGTTAAGTTGGTGGGAGGCAAGAAACTAAAAGTTCTGGCCTGGAGGCTTTTTGTCTTTGGTTTTTTCCTGAATGTAAGGCAACACGTGGAGAGGTAGGTGGAGGCAAGGGTCACATGTTGCTGAACAGTGAACTTTAGTCGCCAGGAAAAGAGCTGGTGATAACGTTGGGCCATTAAACTTGGATGATAGCTGGAAAGTTACAGTCTAGTGAAGCATGTGGAGACGCAGTTTTTTCAACTCAAAGTCCCCAGGATTGGGCAGTTTTGCAGGTTCTGGCTCTTTATCCTCCAGGCTACACTCAGAAGTGAGGAGCTGCCTTGCAGGCCAGCTTGGAGTCAAACTTCAGCTCTATGCTGTATGTAGGTAGATCATGGGAGAGCCCTTAACTCTTCTGGTCCTGTCTTTTCTTATCTGTAAGACTGAGTGATTATCATTAACTCTGTTGTTCTAGGAACACAAACCGTGTATGCATCTGATAACAAAGGCATTGAAATTATTTGTTTTCATGTGTGTGTACGTGTGCTTGCTGGAGTTCATGTAGCTCTCATGCATACAGTGCCCTCCAAGGCCAGAAAAGGGCATCAGATCCTCTAGAGCTAGAGTTACAGACGGCTGTGAGCTGCCAAGTAGGTGCTGGGGATTAAACCCAGGGCCTCTGCAAGAGCATTAAGTGCTGTTAACCACTGAGCCATCTCTACAGCCCCAGCCAAGACACTTTGGAGGCCCGGTCCCTAACCCAACTCCAGAAGTTCCGGCATCATCAGTGCCCTCTACTGACAGAGAAACACCATGGACTCCCTCACCTGAGATTTGACACCAGCATCGAAGTGACCATACACTCCTCAGGGCAACCCTAGGAGGTGGCTCTGCCATCTGAGAGCTATTGGTGGAGTTGGGGCAGAGGGAAGTGTGAGGGAGCCCTTTCTTTCTTAGCAGAAACAGGACATGAATACATGTTTCTTGCAAGACTCCAACAACATATTCACGTATCCGAGCAGAAGGCCTTCCTCCAGGCCCTCACAGCGGTTATCGCTCTGGCGCCCTGCTTCTATTAGGAGTGGCTCCCACATCCACAATCATCATCATAGTCGAATCTCTTGGAGGATAAAAACCTAAAAATAGAGTTGCTGAGCCACAATTATGAGCATGTAGCCATTTGCAATAGGGCTAGGAGCTGCCCAAGAGACTGCTAAAGGGTCCCAACGTACAGCGCATTTAATGTCCACTGGGGAGGGCGCCAGCTAATGACTTAGTGACCTGCCTCCATCTTCCCTTTCACCCAGCAAGTCTATCTCCTACCCTTCACCCACTGCACAGTGTCCACTTGAGACATCCGCTGATAAGAAAAGCCCATCTGTTGAGAGTGACCAGAGCAGCTGGCCTGACCTGTGGTTGTCTAGCAGTGCCTGGGGCTTCCAAGGAGAAGTAGCTTGGCTCTCACCCCTGCTGCTATTGTGTTTTTCAAACTCCAGAAGTTGGATGTGCTCGCCCAAGTGACACAAGGCACACAGTAGGTGTCGCTACAGACACACAGTCACCGGACACCTGGGTCCCAGGCTCTGAGAACCTGTAGACATCAGGCCAGCCTCTTCCATGGAGACTACTGACTGGTGGGGTACAGAATGTGGAATAGGATGTGGTACCACTAGTTACTTCCCAGAGGTCTGCTGCAAAGACCCCAGTGGTCCAGAGAGGTGGCCCTACCATAGCCAAGGCGGAGCGCTAGGCAGAGACCTGGGTGGGAATCCTGCTCCTGCTTGCTTAGCACTTCTGACTAAATGGTCCTACGTGAGTGCCCAGCTGTCTGAACCTAAGGGAGGAGCACAAGACTTGTGTGTGCAGTAAGGATGCTGGAATGAAGCAAAGGCCATGTCCATCCTGGCATTTAATGTAACCCAAAGCCAGGGACTCAATGACAGCTAACATCAGCAAAGCTCCTACTATGTGTCCTGTTGTTTCTACATTTAATCCGCAATAGACATTATTTTTAAATTTTTTAAAGATTTATTTATTATGTATACAGTATTCTGCGTGCATGTCTGCAGGCCAGAAGAGGGCACCAGATCCCATTACAGATGGTTGGGAGCCACCATGTGGTTGCTGGGAATTGAACTCAGGACCTCCGGAAGAGTTTTCAGTGCTCTTAACCTCTGAGCCATCTCTCCAGCCCCTATTTTTAATTTTTTGTATATTTATTATTATTTTATGAGTGTCTTGCCTGCATGTACATCTGTGCACCACATGGGTGTCTGGTGCCTGAGGAGGTGATGAGTCTTCATGTGGTTGCTGGGGAGTCAAGTCTGGGTTCTTTGCAGCAGCAAGTGCTCTTAACCATGTGTCAGCTCTCCAACCCCCACAGTAGATATTCTAGGAGCTCTATGAGTTCAAGGCCAGCCTGGTCTACATAGTGAGTTCAAGGACAGTCAGGGTTATATAATAAGACCCTGTATAGTGTGTGTGTGTGTGTGTGTGTGTGTGTGTGTGTGTGTGTGTGTGTGTGATTTATCTAGTTTTCACATTCACCTGTATGTTGTCTGTGTTATAGTATGTCAGTGCCATTTGGCACTCCAGTGGAGGTCAGAGGACAACTTTCAGGGGTCCTTCCATCACATGGGTCCTAGGGATGGAACTCAGGTCATCAGGTTAGTGGCAAATGACTTTACTGGCTGGGCCATCTCATTGGTCCCTGCAATTTCTTTCTTTTCTTTCGTTTTTTGTTTTGTTTTGTTTTTTGCTGTGTTTCCTTATATCAGGGGACAAGAATTATTATAGTTGTTTTTTCTTTTTTGGTTTTTCGAGTCAGGGTTTCTCTGTGGCTTTGGAGGCTGTCCTGGAACTAGCTCTTGTAGACCAGGATGGTCTCGAACTCACTGAGATCTGCCTGCCTCTGCCTCCCAAATTCCCAAGTGCTGGGATTAAAGGCATGAACCACCACCACCCGGCTAAAGTTGGTTTCTCAAGAAGAAAACTAGGACATCTCACCCTACCTACACACACACACACACACACACACACACACACACACACACACACACACCACCATAGTTGGTTTTTCGAGAAGAAAACAAGGACATCTCCCCCTACAAGTACACACAAAACCACCACCACCACCACCACTGAGACAGAAAGGAAAAGCGACTTGCTCAACGTGGAAGACAAGACTGAGAGCCCCGGGGCATTCTTGGCGGCGAAAGGAAGCCCCAGGTAGGAAGGTGATTGGTCTGAAGTCCAGGGGTAGATAAAAAGCAGACCCTGGTCCTCCAGGCAGCGCTCTCCACACCCACGGCTGCCCCTGCTTACTCCAGCTTTCATCCAGAGGGAATGTTCGTCCAGGCGACCCCCCTTCTCCGGGTCTTGATCATCGCTGCGGACACCCTTGCATCACCACCCCCAAACTCGGGCAGTGGTGACCCCTTGGAGCCTCTGTTTCCATCGGTGGAATGGGCGTGCGAGGGAGAAGGAGGGCGACTTGGCGCCGGGCACCTGGCTCCGCGGCAGGGGCGGGGCTGTGACTCAGCCGCACAGTCCCGGGGTCGCCCAGCCGGTCAGACCGGCCTCGGCAGCGCGCGCGGGGCGCCGGCCTGGGCGGCCCGAGGGGTGCAGGGAAAGGAGGCCGCCGGGCGCCTGCTCGGGCGGGAAGAGGAGCGCAGGCCGTGGGTGAGCAGGATGGCAGCGAGGCCCCGCTGACGCCGGCTGGGGCCACTGGCTGAGAGCGACATGTGTCTGCGCATCGGTGAGCTGGGGCTCAAGGGAGGCCCATTCCTGGGGGGACCCAACCCGAAGCCAGGCCACCGGCTCCATCCCTCCCCGCCTCACATCCTAGCCTGAGGCAGGTCACTTCACTCTCAGCCTCAGTTTCCCCCAGAAATAAGATGGCGGTGGGGTGACAAGTGGCTAGGCTTTATTTGCTTTGTGGGTGAGGGCTAGGTAAGTGCTCTACCATGGAGCCAAACACCAGCCCCAAAGTTTCAAGACAGCGAAGTTACCCAGGGACTAACCTGGAACTCAGTACTTAGCTCACTCTCGCTTTGAACTCTGGATCCTCCAGCCTCAACCTCCTAAGTGGCTGGGACTCCAGGTTTGCGCCACTGAGGCCCAGCTCGGAGTAAACCTCGTTTGGATGTGGCCGGTGGCACCTCCACCTCTTGGCTCTATTTTCCCTTCTCAGGGGCGAAACCAGGCTCCAGGATCCGCAGACGGGAGAAGGGATGCTGGAGATTGGGAGATCGGGATTCGGGGTCCAGGGCCTCGGGTCCTTAGCCTTACCAAAGGTCCCATTTCCAGATCCTCTCACCTGACCAGGCTGCAGGGAAAGGCCAGTCAACCGGGATCACCGACCGTGTGGACTGGTGCGCCCCTCCCCCACTCCCTGGGCAAACCCTGCTGTTTGGGGTCTAAGGAGTTTCCACTCTTCACATACAAAGCCTGTTTGTCCTTGGTAAAATGGGGACGTTCGAACCCGTCTCTTGCTTGACCAGGATGAAGTTGGCTCCTGATAACGAAGGCTTAGCACTGTTGCCAACCGCATTGCCCAATGCTCCCAGCGTGGGAACTGAGAAATAAAGCCCACAACTGCCCTAGGGGTTTCTGACCAGTGCCAGGCACAACCCTGGCCGCCTGTTTGACCAAAGCCTTGGTCCAGAGATGTTTCTGGTTTTGAGCCCAGCTAAAGACCAGGAGTATCTGGGTTGCTCCTGGCTGATGGGTGGGTGGATGGATGGGAGGATGGGGTGGGACTTCAGGTCCCTGGATCAAGGCTGCAGTCCCTCTTCCTGTTTAGCCAGCTGTTCATCCTCACAAGGCGGTGCCAGTTCCTCGTGCTTTTCCAGCTATGGTCTGTCCTTTGCTGTATGGGAGAGCCCAGGGACCAGTCAGGCCAGCCCCTCCTGGCTTTATGCATGGAGAACCCAGGGCCCAGAGGGGAGGAGGGCCTGGTACCTCTGTGACTATCTAGACAGGCTCCTACTTTCTCCCCAAAATTGCCTCTGTGTGTGAGTGAGTGTGTGTGGGAGTGTATGCTACTGAGTTTAATTAGGGCTGCTTACAGGAGTATGAGGGGGCTTTTTACTGGAGCATGGACAACTTATATGTATTAGACAGAGTCTCACCTGTAACCTAAGTTAGCCCTGAATTGACAGCAATCCTCCTGCCTCAGTCTCCTGAAATCGGGGATTATGAGCCACCACTCCTGGCCCCCTGCAATTGCCCAGAGACCGTCCAGCTTAGTGACCCCACCCCACCCCATTTCTTGTTTTCATTCAGCAGAAGAGCTCACATATAGGGAACAGAGTCAAATCTCTGACACATTTGGGCAAACTGAGGTTTAGCAGGGATCTCAAAGTCAGAGCCATTGGGAGCGACGAAGGAGGAAGGGCTCTGCTTAGTTGGCAGGAATGACCATACACCTCCAGTTTCACAGAGCTGGCTACACTGAGGGGACCTGAGGGTCTAAGTGGCCATGTCCTTGAGGCAGGGTTAACAGCAATGGGGGGTGTTGTTGCAGAGAAACCACTCAGAGGGGAGAAGGGGGGGCTTCCCGCTCTTCAGGTGTGGTAGGATTCTGCTCCTGGCCACTCAGAAATTGTATTTGTTGCCAGCCTCCCTTCTGGTCCCAGCCTCAATTTAGCACCCCCTGCACTAAGAGACCCCAGGGACTTTCCCATCCGCCCATGGGCCTTGTCCACACTAAGAGACAAGGTCTCTCTTCCTCTCCTGGAGAGAAGTGGAGACTGACAGCTCTCAACAGGTTTTGTTTAGCAGCTATGTGTCAAGTGCCATGTGTGTGCCAGTCCCCACCTCCTAGACTGGCTACTGAGCAGGGCGTGACTCCTGTTCAGAACACTGTGGGCTCCTTGAGGCCTGGACAGTACCTGTTGGGCTTGTAGGTACCCTAGTGCACAGCACAAAGCAGGCCCTTGGGAAATGGGACAGATAATGAATGAATGAATGAATGAATGAATGAATGAATGAATGAATGGCTCAGTGGAAAGATGATGCTAGATCCCTGCTAGCCATAATTCACTAGTTAGCAAGGACAGATTTGTATGCTACCTGTGGGCTTTTCCAACCTAAGAATCCAAGGACTTTCAAAAGCCAACTGTGAAAGTCTAAGAGACGAAGAAACAGGAGGTCTCAGACGACCCAAAGCCTGGGTTTTCTCCTCTGCCAAGCAGGAAGAGCCTCACTATGATCCTGGCATGTGTCCCCACAGGTGGCCTGAATGTGGGTGAGTTCCGGAAGGTGCTGATGAAGACGGGCCTGGTGCTGGTAGTGCTGGGTCACGTGAGCTTCATTGCAGCCGCTGTGCTCCATGGCACCATGCTTCGCTTCGTGGCTGCCGCCAGTGATGCCGTGGTTCTACAGTACTGTGTGGTGGACATCCTCTCCGTCACCTCTGCCATTGTGGTATGGCTTGGCTGGGAGAGTCCCAAGCACTAACCCTAGGAACCATCTACCAACAGTGCAGGCATTCAAACTCTCTCTGCCTCAGCGTTGCCATCTGTAAAATGGGAGTGGTGGGAGTGGTGGGGTGCAGAGGTTCCTAGTGGGTATCTGAGGTCATCCGCAGAAGGTGTTTACCTTAGGACCTGGCACTATTTGAACTGCCGTGACAAATATTCACAGTGTGGGTATAGAAGGAATGAACACCAGCCTAGCTAGGGAGGTCTAAAAGGGTTTCAGGGAAGTGGAGATGTCTGAGCTGGAGGAGTAGGAGTTCCCAATGGACTGTAATTATCAACTCAGGTATGTGGCATGCTGGGGCTAGCAGGCAGAAAAGCATGCCAGGGTGGCATTCCATGTTCAGAAACACTGAGCCAAACAATTAGACAGGAGTTCAGTGCTAGAATGGACCTATAAGAACTACCTGATAAGCCGCAGCCATGTGATACCTGGGCGCCTGCCCGTTTGATGAACGACTAAACGAAAGAGCCTAATACACTTGGGTTTATAAAACTCTTCTTCACATGTCAGCTAGGCAGCTGCAGGCTTGGGGATAATCTGCTCAACTTCGGGAGACCTGCTGACTCCTGGTGAAGGGATTTCTCTCTGTGTGTGCTGGTCTCTGCCTACAAAATGAAGCTCAGACAGACTCCTGGCCTCCGGGCGTGGTGAACCAGGCTCTGACCTGTAGACACTCCAACAGCAGGAAGAATGTTGTACTATGTCCCAATCAGTATCTATTGCTCAGCAGCCAAATGAGGAAGACTCGGAAGGTGGCCTGCCCAGGGTTAGGAGGCTCTGGGCTGGACCTCTTCGACTTTGCTTTCCTTTCCCCAATAAATCCTCACTACTCTTAGCTGCCCATGCCTGGAGGGGTTCACCCCACTGCCTGCTGATGTCTTCCTGTGACCTCATCCTGCAGAGAAGGACTGAGCCCAGAGAAGTTGACACTTTGTTGTGGCTGCACAGTAAATTAACACTGCCACTATACACATCCATTACAGAGAGGGAATCTAAGATGGTAGGTAGGCTAAATGGAGCTAGTGATCTGGGGAGGTGGGCAGCCCCGGGGCTCAACAGTGCATGGGAGGGCCTGTCTCTGAGGGTCAAGGGGCATTAGGATGCAGGAGCAGGAAGTGTGTTCTTGGAGAGGATGCTCTGTGGGTAACAGCTATGATTGGGTGCCCATATCCAGTGTGATGAGGGAAGACAGTGGCCCGGGGTAGACTAGAGAAGGCCAGGAACAGATCATTAAGAGCCTGGGATAACGTCAGATACTCCTAGCGGTTTCTTTGTCTTTTATTGTACTCAGGGATTGAACCTGGACTTCACACGTGCTAGGCAAGCATTCTATTCCTGAATTCCATCCTCAGCCCCCTCTTAGAGATTCTGAGTTCTGTTCATAACGTGTCCTGTCTGTCTAAGATGGGGCTTCACTAAGACAGTGACTCAGGGCCTGGCCACCTTCGTGCCTTCCTCGTATGGCTGCTGAGCAACTCACTAGGCTGAATTAGGACTTTTTATGTAAGGCAGGCTGGCTTTAGACTTGCAACAGTCCACCTGCCTGGGTCACTATGCCTGATTCCTGGTTTAGTATCATTTTGGTTTTCGTTCCTTGTCAGTGGAATGCATTTCTTCCAAAGTCTTTCCCATGCCAAGGAGAAATATCATGTGTATCCCATAGCCCCTGGCATGTGCTTGCAAACAGGATGCATAGGACCCTGTTGGAGACTCACAGCTTTAGGCAGTATGGAACCCTGGAAGGTTGTAGGCAGTGAGCCATGATCAGGAGGCAAAGCCTCTATGAAGTCAGAGCTAATGAGGCTGAAGCCGGGCTCAGGGTGGGAGTGGGGATTGCAGGAATAAGGAAGACATTGGTGGGATCTTTATCTGACCCCGTGAGCTCTCGTCCATCACTGGCTTTGCAGCTGATGTACACCCCCACACACACAGGTCATCATTGCAGGAATTGCAGCTGTTGTCCTGTCACGCTACCTGCGCAGCTCCCCCTTGGTATGTGACACTTCCTTGGATGGGACTGTGGGCGGGGTCAACAGCCCCCTTGGGGCCAACCAAGCATGATATCCACTGACTAGTGCTCTCCACACCTAGCGCTGGGCCGTTTTTAGCCTGAGTGTGGCCTGTGGGCTTCTTTCTCTGACCTGCGCCCTTGGGCTCCTGGCCTCCATCGCGGTGACTTTTGCCACCCAGGGCCGGGCACTGCTGGCAGCCTGTACTTTTGAGAGCCCTGAACTCCCAACACTGGCACCTGACTGTCCCTTTGACCCTACTCGAATTTACGTGAGTGCCTCAGCCTTGACAGGGGGCTTGGAGGGGCTCTTGGGATCTACCTGCACCCCATCCCTAAGTAGAAGCTTGTGCTGGTCTACCCTGCAGAGCTCTAGCCTGTGCCTCTGGGCCATCTCTCTCATGTTCTGTGTGGCGGAGAGTGTGTCTGCCGTGCGCTGTGCCCAGCTCGTGCATCGGCTGCTGGAACTGAAGCCCTGGTGGGGGAAAAGCTGCCACCACACGGTGAGTCCCCCCCCACAGTCCTGGGAAGTCCCTGTTGGGATCCCTGGCTGGTCAGCCCCACCCACCTCTGAACAGGGCCTCAGATAACTAGGGTAAAAGTTTGCTCACACCATCGAAGGGCTCCAAAGTCCAGAGAAGCCAGATCTGCCAGCTAAGCCACACAGCAGTGTCTGGCTTTCCCAATCTTGAGGGGAAGCACAAAATTTGGATGCTTAAACAGGAGACACTCAGGGGCCTGGTCTGTCTTGAGTGAGTGAGAGTGATGTCCTGTCCCATACCCCAGAAGCCCCTAGTTCTCCCTGCCTCCAGTTTGAGGATGTCCTGGAGATAGAAACTCCAATCCAGACCCAGTGAAATAAGCAGGTTTCTGTGTCTGCAGACGCAAATGAGCCCAGAGCCCCTGGATGGCCATGACCTACTGAGCTGTACCAGCACTGTGCAGCTGACCATCTGACACCTCAATGGGACCATGGCTACTGAGGCATGTGACCAAGCCCGCACTGACCATGGAGCCATGGAAGCCTAGATGGATCCAGGATTCCCAGAGCGGGCCCAAGAAGGCTCAATGAACCCCTGGGGACGTGGGTGAGGGGCTTTGAACGCCCTCCCTGGCCACCCAGCACTCTGCACTGAAACAAGACTTTATTTTGAAGATAATAAAAAGAACAGAGATGCTCCGTGTGCTGCATGCAGAGGGAGATGAGGGCTTTGCCAGGGGCCTGCACTTCTTTCCCACACAGAATGCTGTGGAAGGGACTCTGCGTGTGTGTGTGTGTGTGTGTGTGTGTGTGTGTGTGTGTGTGTGTGTGTGTGTGTTCGTGAGTGGGTGAAGAAGGGTGAAATACAGAATACAGAGGGGTTAAATCTGTGGTCATCTAAATGCTAAGAGGCAGGCTGGGTTTGGGGACCCCCCAGTTGGAATCCTGGGAGATCTGTTTTACCATGGCCTCCAGCCAGCAAGAGCTGGAACGGGAAGTATTCTTCTGCTGGGAAGTAGATGGGGGAACTTCCTCAAAGCCCCACGGCCCAAGAATCAATCCTCTGTCTCCCCCACCAAACTGAAACACTCTTCACCTGGGCACCTCCCCACCTCCCTCCAGACTGAGGGCCACTCCAGGGGAACCTCCCCCCACTCCCCACCCCCGATTTGTGGAAGGGCCTCGGGGCTGTGGGTGGGTGGAAGGTGATCCAGCTGTCTGAATAAAGAACACAGAACAGTGACAGACCAGCCAGAGGGTCATCTCGGTCCCACTAAAGGAGATTCTGTCTCTAGGGCCGTGGGTGCTAACTGCTGTCTTGCTTAGCCCTTTCCTTGCAGGGTTCGCTTCTCCAGAGGCCCCCCACAGTGCAGACCCCAGAAAGGGGTCCCCAGTCTGGCCCCCAGCCTGGGAGGAGAGGGAGAGGAAGCAGAGGGCCGGTGAAGGCAGGGAGGCTGCGAGCTGGTTCCTCCCCAGCTCAGAACTGGGAGGCGCTGCTGGGGTCGCACTGCAGCAGGCGCACGATCGAGGGGTCGCTTTTGGCCCCGCGGATGAACTCCTCCAGCGACAGCTTGCCTGTGGGGCGAAGGAAGGACTATTGGCGAGGAGAAGGTAGCCACGAAACCAGGCAGGTGGTGCGGGAGGGGAAGCAAGGGAGGCCGCCCACCCCCACCCCGGACACTCACCGTCATTGTTTGTATCCATTTGGCGGAAGATTTTCTCAGTCCTCTTTTCCGGGGTCGATTCGTCCTCAGGCATCTTCATCACGGACGAAACCATCTTGTAAATGGCCTATGGGGGATGGGGGTCGGGAGGGAAGAGGGCATCAGCGAGTGAGAAGAGCCGCCTTAAGCCCCCATCCCGATCTCGGTCTCTATAAACACCTCAAGGTCATGCTCCTCGGGCCACGGAGGAGGGAAGGAAGACTCTGAAAAAGGCTTTCTAGCAGAGGGGTGACTGAAGAGTGCCCTGGGGCAGGTCCCTTGGAGGGCCAGGTGGGAATTGCCGATAGAGATAAACAAAGGCACTGCAACTTGCAAAGCTCCGGGCGGATGCCAATAATTTGGGGTGCTCAGAGTCAAGTAATGTTGAAGGACACCGAAGCCCAGATAGCAAAGTGCCTTAGAATGCCAGGGTATATGTTTGGGGATAAGGGTTGAGTTAGCGCTCTCGATCACTGACCGACAGGGGGCGCTGAGCTGAGAGCTGCGCTGCGGTCCGTGACCGGCAGGGGGCGCAGAACGTCAAGGCAAGCTGAGACCCAGAAGGGGCGGGAACATTATGCAAACGATTGCAAATGAGCACCTGCCACCGGGCCAGGGACAGCCTGAGCTCTGCTGGGCTGAGGGCGGCAGCTGCCACGTGTAGGTGCTCCAGAGGCAACACGAAGGAGAGTGTCTGAGCTAAATGTACAGAGCACGTAGTGCTCGGCCTGTGGGATGGGCTATGCTTCTGCTCCCTGGAGCTCAAAGACCAGACTTCCAACTTTTTTTCACAATGACACCTCCTCCAAGAAACTTCCTTTCTTCCCCATGCCATAGCCTTCCCCACACCCTTCACATCCAGCTTCGTCTCTGCACTACTCTTTTCTAGCTTCTTTCCTTCAGGTGTGTCCCACACACTGCCTCTGAACATTCTTTCCAAACACAAATCTCCACTACCATGCCCCCAAACCAGCAGGCCGCCCCCTCGCTTCCAGCACATTTAGACCTCCCTCTAGGCCCACGGTGCACCGGTTCCTTAAGGATGCTGCCTCCCACGCTTCCTTGGGGTTCGGGTTACAATGCTCCCCTAGCAAGATCATCTGTGATCCAACCGGGGTCAGGGCACATCGGCTGCACAGAGCCTCCGGGGCTCTTCCTTTGAGGACACCTCTCAGGAAGTAATTAATTCCCTAGAGGACTGTGCCTACTTTGCACCATTCAGATAAGAACAGTGACTGCAGCTACTTCTGAGATTCCCAAATCCCAGTACAGTGCCTTGGCACATAGCAGGGAACTCCCTGCTTAAAGGCCATTGTCGCCTCCCACCACCCTCTGTACCAAGTCCAAACCATTTGCTTTTGGCATTCAAGATAATTCCCAAGCTGTCCAATGCTGGCCTCACCACCACCACCAGGCCTTGCTGGAGGGGTAATTCTGCCACAACTGAACACTCCTGGGCTTTTCAGATGCCCTGGCATTTCAGACTCTGCCTGAAATAATATAACTACCATTTCTCATGCAAGCACTATGTGCCAGGTCCTATGAGTTTTGTTCTCTCTCTCTCTCTCTCTCTCTCTCTCTCTCTCTCTTCTCTCTCTCTCTGTGTGTGTGTGTGTGTGTGTGTGTGTGTGTGTGTGTGTGTGTTTTGGTTTGGTTTTGGGGGGCAGAATTTCTCTGCATAGTACTGGCTGTCCTGGAACTCACTCTGACCAGGCTGATGTCAAGCTCAGGGGCCCCCTACCTCTGCCTCCCGAGTGCTGGGACCAAACGGGTACACCACAGTACCTGACATACCTGCAGGATTTCTAAACTGTACATCAGCTCAGAAAAAGCAGGTATCAAATCTGGATAAGATGAGCATCTCTTACCCTTTTCTGGATAAGAAACAGGATTTGGGAAGGGAACTGATGGAAAGCACTAGATCAGGGTTTGTTCCCTCTTAGCTGCTAGACAGATGCTTGGGCGCTTTGGAGTGATGGACAGCAGGAGCTCTGGAGTGACATCCTGGTCCATTCTACACTTGCCGTGTACCCTTAGATAAGAATTTAGCCTCTTTGAACCTCGGTTTTCATCTGTAAAATGGAGCACTGTGTCTATCTCATCAGGATTGTCTGTACCAGTGGTTCTCACCTCTCCTAACGCCGTGACCCTTTAGTACAGTTCGTCACGTTGTGGTGACCCCACAACCATATAATTATTTTTATTGCTACTTCATAACTGTAATTTTACTATTGTTACGAATTGTAATATAAATCTCTGTGTTTCCTAATGGTCTTAGTGACTCCTGTGAAAGGCTCACTCAGGACTCCCCTCCCTGTCCCAAAGGGTCAAAATCCACAGGTTGAGGACCACTGCTCTAGAGGATTAAATGGGATAGAAAAATAGAACCGTGGCTGGCTGGAGTAAGTGACCGCTAATGCCATTATTCACCCACTGTGTCCTCTGGTTTTTCAGTTCCCAGGACTCCTGGATGGTACTCTTATATACCTGTCACTGACCTCGTCAGTGTGGCCTGTGCCTTAATTTTTCTTATCAGAGTGGGAACGCAAAGAAACACACTGACTCTTGTTCCCCACCAGGCCAGCAGTCGGTGTAGGACTGGGATGGGAGAAGGACTGACTGAGCAGTGACTTAGAGAATGGTCATTCTCCTTGTGACAATCCTTCTAATTAATTAATTAGATTAGATTAATTAGATTAAGTCTGGATTGCTCACTCAGAGTTTCACTGGAGCCTACTTGTCATTAATCAGGCCCTGGGATTCACAGAGCTCTGTCTGCAGTAGCTGTCTGGAGCCTCTGGACTGTCACAGAGGAAGTCAGGGTCTAGAGGGCAAAAGCTGGTAAAAGAGAGCCCGGGGGTCCTTAAGGAATGGGCGAGCTTAACCACTGGTGGCTTCAGCAGGGCTGAGATTTTCCAGTGTACAAGCCGGAAAACATGAGCATCTCTCTGAATGTGTGGGTGTCCAGCAGATCCCTGAATAATCCTCCATCACTATCTTGACCCTTCCAGCAGGGACCCCCAGAGTTCCCCATCATCCTGCCTCCAAAGAGGAGTTTGTGGTTCACAAGCTTCTGAGACAAATGCTGGGACAACAAGCTACTGGCATAGAGAACGTATCACTTCCCAACGCAGCCATTCCACTCAAGCTAGAGGCTGAGATCCACATCCCAGCAAGAGGAGAGCCAGGGGGTCAGGTAAGTCAGAGCAGATATCAGTCCCTGAAGCAGAGGGGCTGGAAGGGGCCTCATGCAAAGCTATGGGGCAGCGCTTCTCAAGGCATGTCTTGGGGATGCTTGCAGGACCATTTTAGCCAGTGCAGATGATGTATGGAGAAAGAATGACTGACAGCCATTTGAGCACCTACAAAGCCCTAGATGGAGCTACCATCCCCCTTGATCTCTGTGAGAGCTTTTGGAAGTAGGGGCTTGATGCCCCCACATACATCATCACACACTGCTGGGCAAGGCTTGGAGGAGTAGTGGGCAAGAGCCAGCAGGTATGTGGCTTTCTGCTATGGCTCAATGGGTAAAGGTGCTTGCTGCCAAACCTGACATCCTTAGTTTGATTCCTGTGATCTGCATGACAGAAGGAGAGACTGAATTCCAAAAGTTTTCCTCTGACTTCCCCCATGTGTGCTACGTACGGCATGAGCATGCCACCCCACACATAAATAAATAAATATAATAAAAATGTTTAAATAAATAAAAAGTGTTTGGAGGCCAGCCAGGGCTACACAGACAGAGACCCTGTCTAAAAACAAACGTTTAAGGTGGTCAAGGAGCAGGGTGGATAAAATAGAATCATAGTCTAGTGTGTTTCATACTTAAATCTGTACTAAGAAAAGACATGCATGACAGGTCTCTAAATTGCCTCGTGCAATCAGCATCGCTGTCCCTGCTCCAGTTTTACAGATGAGCAACCTAAGAGCTAAAGCCATCCCAGAATTGGAACCCTCATCTCCTGCACAGAAAAGCTCAGAGCCTTCAAAAAAGGCATCTTGGAGTGGTGGCCAGGCTGTGCTCAGTCCTAGATCAAGCAAGTCACTCTACCTGCCTGAGACTTGTGGGGCTTCCCCAAGGATGCCCTCAGCTCAGGGGGCTGAGTGCCTCATGCGATACTGGCTCTGGTGGTGCCTCCTTCAATTAGTCAGGAGACGGCTGGGTATCCAGATGGCATGTGAACATTAGAGCCAGGTGGCCCACTCACAGGCTGTGAGGTCCCCAGCAAGTGCCCTTCTTCCACAGCATGCTTCCTCCTCAGTAAATGAGGGCCAATAAAACCGTACTTGTGGGCTGGGGATGAGGCTCGGTGGGAGAGCACTCCCTGACAAGCACAAGTTTGATCTGAGCACTGCAAACAGATGCATGCATGCACAAATGCATGCATGAATGGTCATAGCTGGGCGTGGAGCATAACTGGGCATAGAGACACATACCTGTAACCCTACAGCTCAGGGGCTAAGGCAGGAGGACGATGAGTTCAAAGTCAGTCTGAGCTACATAGGGAGACTTGTCGCCAACCAAACCAAACCAAATATAAATTTGTCTAAGGCAGAAATAACAAGATGGGAAAGACAAAGCAAGATGGGGAACTATTCCAAAGAGTTATTTGTTATTCCAGAATAACAAAGATGGTCATAGTGGCACACCTTTAGTCCCAGCACTCGGGATGCAAAGGCAGGCAGATCTCTGTGAGTTGGAGACCATCCTGGGCCATAAAGCGAGTTCCAGGCCAGGCAGAGCCACACAGTGAGATCCTGTTTCTAAATAAATATGACTAACAACAACAACAACAAAAAAAGACAACAAAATTCAATGTAGGATCCCAGACCAGGACAATGAAGAGAGTGGACAATGGCATAGGATCTGCATATTAGAACAGCATTGTTTCTGTGTTAAATGTCTTGACTTGGATAATCATGCTATGGGTTATGTAAGATAATGCCTTATTATTCTTAGGAAATACATCTTTTACCTGAGTGGTAAAGGGCCAATGCTGAGAAAAACCGAAAGCATGGTATGCAGGCAGAGATAAAGCAATGCCGGGAAATGCTAGCTGGTAAACATGGGCTAAGGATACAATAGGAACTTCCTCAGCTTTTCTTTCTTTCTCTTGTTGTTGTTGGGTTGGTAGGGGAGGAGAGAGTTTCCTATTATCCAGGCTGGCCTCAAACTCATGTGGTAGCCGAGGCTGGCTTTGAACTCCTGACCCTCTTGCCTCTAGCTCCACAGCAGTTTTAGCTTTCAGCTCTTCTTTAAATGGAAAATTGTTTCCTTCTAAGGAATTTTGTGAATGGGATGGGAAGAAGAGCCCCTGCCACTACTCGCGGACCAGGCGTGTGGAGAGGTTAAAAGGGTGTTGGAGCCCATGACTGAGAAGCCAGTGGCGGTGGCGGCCCACCTGCACAATCTCCAGCATCTCTTCTCTGCTGATGTAGCCATTGCCGTCCAGGTCGTACATGCTGAAGGCCCACATGAGCTTCTGCTCCAGGCGGCCGCGCGAGGTCACGCTCAGAGCGATGATGAACTCCCGGAAGTCGATGGTGCCGTCGCTGTTGGTGTCAAAGGTGCGGAAGACGTGCTCGGCGAACTTGGAGGCGTCGCCGTAGGGGAAGAAGTTGGCGTAGATCTTCTTGAACTCATCCACGTTGAGGATGCCAGTGGGGCAGTCCTTGAGGAAGCCCTTGTACCACTCCTGCAGCTCTAGCTCCGAGAACTCCGTGTTCTCCCGCAGATCCTGCAGCATCTCCGGCCTCAGCTTGCTGTTCTGCTTGCCCATGGCAGACGAGCCAAGTCCCACCTGGGTCCCCCCAAAGGAGGTGAAGGGACAGAGAGCAATGGTTTTGTCCTTTTGGCCACGTGGCACAGTGCACTCCAGAGGAGCCCTTAGACACCAGACACCCCAGGAAGAGAGAGGCGGGCCCCAGATCACACAGCCTGCACCCTGCTCTGAGGCCTGCTTGTCTGGAGAGCAGACCCCCACACCCCACCCCAGGAAGAGGAAGGGGCCAGTTCACACTGGCTGACACCCTTCTGGCACTGTTCACAAGTGCACGTTTCTGCCCCTCCCAAGGAGACATCTGAGGATTAGCTCCATTTTCCACTAGACAGGAGGCTCAGGAAAGTGAGACGACCTGCTTCATGTCCCGAGGCCACCAGAGGGTAGAGCTGACCCCCAAGGTTTTATAAAAGGGTGCCCAGCTTCCGAGCCCTCTTTTGTGCCTGCTGCCCTCTCATGGTTTCCCCCATACCTGCTGACCCCGCAAAGCTCCTGCAGCAAGACACTGTCAAGTCCTCTTCCTGTACTCAACAAGAGGCATTAATCTGGACCCCAGAGCCAGATCACCTGAGTTCAAATCCCAGCTCTCCCTCTTACTAGCTATGTGCCTCGGACAATTTTCTTAAACTCTCTGTCTCAACTGCAAAGTGGGTTTAATAATAGTACTTACTTCCTAGGGTTATTGAGGGAATTAAATTAGTTAATCCTTGTGAACACTCAGAACCACGGCTGAGTAGGCAAGTGCTACATCCATGTTACATGAGTAAAAATGGTTGACATGTACCCGGACTCCACTAGAGTCAGGCATGATATGCAAGTGCACGTCCCCAGCACACATAACGCCATACAGGTCACTAAATGCACTCGTTAGGTTCTCTGCCACTCACCTACTATCCTACACCACACATGGGTCGCCATGTCACCGCACACAACAATCCCGCTGCCCCACAACTCACACGCACTGACACATGGCACCGCGAGCAACTCCCATACACTGTGCATCAAGACACACCAGCCCACGACCCCACATGTCTCACACATGCCATCACACGCCAACTCGAATGCTGACACCTCTCACATGGCCAGCTGCACGTGGGACCTCCAGGGACCCTTCTCGTTTGCCTTTCTATACTCAAGGTGCTTCCAGGTCCCGGGGGAGGGAGCTGCAGCCCTTCCAGACCTGCTGAGGGCTCTTTTTCTTGGGAAGCCCTCCCCAGCCCACCCAAACCTCCCTCAACACTCACCTTTTATCTGGTTCGAAAGGTCCCCTCAGGGCAGGGATTAAGTGTGAGGCTGAGGACATGCATTGGAGGGGGAGTAGCCAGGCAGTCCCAGGCACAGATGCAGGGACATGTGCAAGTACCACCTGAGGTCGGAGATGCGAGTAAGACAGGGCGAGGAGGGTTCCTTGTGCATGAAGGTACACGAAGCTCAGTGCACACATGTGCGGGTGCATGTGGAATGCGTGTGCTCATACATGATGTGGGTCCTGGCTTCTGCACCGCATCTGTCTCCCTGTGCGTTTCTATGCGTGTCTGCATGTGAATTCTATATGCGTGTTGAGAGGTTATGCACCTGTCACAAAAAGAGGAATGTACCCGGGATCGTGAGGGGGACCTGTGTCTGTCCTCAGCAGTGTGTCATGCATGTTCCTGTAAGTTGGTGCCCCCCCCCCTTTATAGATCAGCCTCTTCTGCCCCAGGCTGAGGAGCCACAGAACAAGTGTGTAGGAAGGGACTGAGGAAATGCGCAGGGTTGAGCAGGGGAGCTGTCCCTTACTCCCCTCCTCAAGGTCCAAGGAACTGGGTCAGCGGGGCGGGGGCAGAGCGATGCGCTGGACAGGAGCGCTCCTCCAGGTGCCCCTTCCTCCGGGCCACCCTCGGCGCTGCCTCTGCCAGCTGGAAGAAGGGTCTCTTTTCTCCGCAAAGACCCCCGGTGCCCAAAATAGGAGGAACCTCACAGCTCGATCCGAGAAACCCGCCCTGGTATCCCCTCCAAGCCTCCCCCGGCTCCGGCCCTGAGCCCCCGCCTACATCCTTTCCGCACTCGGTGCGAGCTCCCTCCTGGAGGGGGCGCCCGGGACGGACGGCGCGCGACTCCTGGGAGCCGGCCACTGGGCGGTCAGGACCCTGGAGAGCGCCGCGCGATTTCCCCCCCCAGGGGCAGCCCGGGGCTGGCGGCGCCTCGGGTGGGAGGAATCCCACGAGGGACGGGAGGAGCGGGCTGGGGAGTCCTGGACGTGGGTTCCTGGCTCCGGGGCTGCCCTCCCCGCATCCCCGGCCCCGGCCGGAGCTGCCCCCACTCACCCAGCGACGCCGAGACACCGACTGCGCAGGGAAGGCGGCGCTGCTGCGGCGCGCGGCGGCAGAGGCGGCCGGAGGGGCGGGCGAGACTGCGAGGGAGACGCCCCGCGGCGTTGGCCCGGAGCCCCTCCCCTGGGGGGGGTCCCCACCGGTAGCTAAGCTCCGCCCCGCCCCGCCCCCGCCCCGGAGAGGGAACGGGACGTCCTCACTGCCCCGGGCCCCCCTCTCTCGGGAGCACCCCGCCGTGGGAAGAAGATCGGGACCCCCCGTTCTGCAAGTGGACTCGGGGAGACCAAGGAAAGAGGCGGATCAGGGTCCAGGGACCTCTCTCCTAAGCCGGGAGCAATTCGGGCAGCGCCACCGGCTTCCTCCCCACCCCTACCTGGGCGCGGGGCCGCCTGTCGCTCCGAGGGAGAGATCCGATAGGCACCTTCGCGGCCCCCGCGCCTCAACTCTGGAGCCAGATGAGCTGGGGGCTCTCTGGAGAGGCGGGAGCGCCCATTCCAGTCTCGAGGTCTTCCAGGGGCCAGACACGCCCCCTGCCTACCTCTGCCTCAGAGAGCACGCCCCCTCTCCAGCCTACTACTCCGGATGTCATCCCCCACCCCCTCTAAGAATTAATCCTACCTCCTACCATCCATGTACCTCGTTCTTCCCAGTACCCCTCCATGCAAGGCATCCTCTCCTCCCCCAGCCTTTGCGGGTGCAGGCCTGTGACCCGAGAATGCAGAAACACGTCTCCACCTGTGTATGGGGCGGGGGGCGGGGGATGTTTCTGAGGTGGGTAGGCCTCTGGTCTACATTCAGGACATCTGCTCTCTAGAGACCCGACCTGGTCACTGCTCCTCCTGCCGGTATAGGGGGCTTCACCCTCCCTCCTCCAGCCCTGGTAACAATCCCTACAGCTTAAATTCTGTCCTCTCTCCATCTCTAGGATGTGGGAATCCTTGTGTTCTACCCTAAAGATAAGGAGACTGAGAGTGAGAAGGGTTAAATGCTTGTTCCAGTGTCTAACAGCTAGTGAGTGACTTGTATTCAGGAGCTCTCATTCATCGGTTTCAAAAATATTTGTCAAGCATTGCTTCTGCACGCCACAGTGTTCCAGACAGTCAGGTTGCAATCATGCAGAAGAAACAATAGTGGAACATACATGGTGCGTTAGATAAGCAATTTGAAGAAAGCTTGGGACAGTGGCAGATGGAGAGCAATGGGCACTTCAGACTGCATTCCAGGTGAGACCAGGAGTCTTTGTTGGGTTGAATAGAGCGGGTTTGATGTCCTTGCCGGAGCGTTCTGACAAGAAAAGGGAGGTAGAGTGAACTGGTTTCTGAACCTCCTTAGAAGGTAGAGTTGACAGCATTTGTCACTTCCTGTACAGCTCTTCCCAGGGTGTTCTCTCTACCTATAGCTCAGATCATTCTGACTGCCCACAACACCAAACCAAGCTCCCCTCTAGGTGCCTAGACCAGGCCTCTCAGGCTGTTGATCTAGCCTTCACCTCTTGTACTTGGAGGAGAACAGGGGGTGTACATTGACAGAGCTGGAGAGCCAGACCCCAATGGATAGGGACAGCTGGGCCTTTGGGAACACCGGCTCCACTGTGTGCCTTGGCTCCTGTGTTGGGACCCCCAGTGGAGGCGTTGAGAGACGCCAGACGAACGTGGGTGGTTCCCAGCTGCCTCCTTCAGGAAGACCTGCAGGCTGTCAGAGAGTAGAGAACTGCTTAGCCCCCACCCCAGACCCCTCCAAAGACAACCTCCCTCCCCTCCCCCGGGTGGGTCCAGGAGGACAGCCATGCTCGGGACATGGAAAGGAGCCAAGCCCAGAGGCATTCCCTCTATCCCCACCACTCCTTTCCCTCTCTCCTGCCTGAAGCCGGGGTCTCCCAGCATGGCTTGGTCTCTCTTCTCCATTCTTGGGTGGAAGGTCTCAGTGTAGCCCTATTTCCTCTAGACTGACGCTTAGCACAGGCACAGGTTCAATGGGCTCCGGTACTTTTCTTTTTTGTGAGAATGATTCTGGAACCTTCCCTCAGCACCCTCGTCTGCATCCTGCCTCAACAGCGGTGTGCTTCCGAGGGTGGAACTGAGTCTCCTTGTTAGGGCACCTGCTTTCTATGTCCATTTCTGCATGTCACTGAGTGCCTCTCACAGTGAGTCTGAGCCCTCCTGGATGCTGCTGGTTGCTCATATCAGCCACTCTACCTTCCAATGGCCATGGAGGCACTGGACAGGCTCCTGAGCCAAAGAGGAGGCCTAGGGGTTCCCCATATTCTCTAAGACCCTGAGTCCAAGACAAGTGCCCTGCAGCATAGTTCAGAAAAGGCAGCAAATAGCCAGGTGGTGGCGGCATGTGTCTTTAATCCCAGCGCTCAGGAGGCAGAGGCAGGAGGATCCCTGTGAGTTCGAGGCCAGCCTGGTCTACAAAGTGAGTTCTAGGACAGCCAAGATTGTTACACAGAGAAACCCTCTCAGAAAGAAAGAAGGAAGGAAAGGAAGGAAGGAAGGAAGGGAAGGAAGGAAGGAAGGAAGGAAGGAAGGAAGGAAGGAAGGAAGGAAGGATAGAAGGAAGAAAGGAAAGGAAAGGCAGCAGAGGGATCGCTGTTTGGGAAGCCTGGATCCCTCACTCCTGCGCCTCTTGAGGTAAAGCTCTTCCCCTTGCTGACTGAGTTTGGGCAGGTGACATGGCAAAGACCTCCGAGGCACCAGTGTCCCCAGGGCCTTGGGTTTGCCTTATTTGAAGGCTTGTTGTGTACATGCTCAGGTTCTTGTTGCTGATGCCCCATCCCCTCTCAGAAAGAGGTGTCCTAGAGGGAAAGAGACCCACAGCCTGGAGTAGAACTGGGGCCAGGAGAGACAGGACAGAGCAGAGAAGTGAGAGGGGGCTTCAGAAACCAAGATAGCTTCCCTATTCTACCACACTGCCAGGACATCACTTACCTTTTTCATACCTACTGGATGAAGAGTGCCCTACCTAGACCACCACAGCTCACGATCCATGGTCCTGACGATCTCTAATATTGCCACCATTTTACAGAGGTGGAGACTGAGGCTCAGGGAGTTAAAAGTCTCCTCCTTGAGGTGCATCAGCAATAGGACACATTTGAACCCAGTTCTGTGTGAGTCAGGAGCTGCAACCCCACTCTGGAGGCCTGTCAGTGAAGTGGGCAGGGCAGGTCCTTCTCAAGCCCACTCAGAAGACTGACCCAACCCCCATCCCATGTCCCTTGGGCCCCCAACGGTTTGGAAAATCCTGATGAAAGCAGATGGTGGGGACAGATGGAGGGGAAAGCATCTCGGGGGCTGAGTTACACAAACAAACATTGATAAAGTGATTAAAACCTCAAGCCACCCCTTTCCAGAAAGCCCTGCCCACCCAGCTTGGAGCACAGTGAGCTGTGAAGTGGAGTCCGGGGGTCTCCCAAATGCCCTGGTCTCAACCTCATTAATCCTAGTCTCTGCCAGCTTCTCTCGATGCCAGGGACCACCCCCGGACCAGAGCCCAGGGCGGCAGAGCTGCCAGGAGCACAGCCCGGGAGGGGGCGGGGCAGGCCTGGCAGTTCCCCAGGGAGCTGGCCATGAGGAGGGAATAGCTGGGGAGCAGTGGAAAGTCCAGGGCTCTGGGGCTGTGGGCCTGAAATCAGGGCCAGCAAGGTGGGGGTCAGGGTGGGGATGCAGGAGCTGGGATCTCTCTGGGGAAGCCTCACTTGCCATGTGGGACTCAGTCTACCCAGGTCCCACGGCAGCCCATCTGCCCACAGAGCGAACTGAATCCTGGGCCTCTACAGCCTGATTTGGTTCTCTCCTCTGTGGAGGGAGACAGTGTCAGTGTCAGCCCTGGAAGGGTGGCTGTGAAGGCGAGGAGCAGCCACACATGTTGCCTAGGTACCCTGCACACGGTACAAGCACACGGTACCTGGCACAGAGTACCAAGGCTAGGGCTGGCTGGTACAGCAGCCCTCTACAGACCAGAGCTTTGGGCCTGAACATTGTACTGTAACATCCTGTAGTTGTTGGGTTCAACAGCAGAGCTGGCTGCGTTGACCCCCAAATAACAGAGTTCCTGGGCCAAGGTGGCTGAAGTCAGTGCGGGGCAGGGGGAGGGCAGATGATAACGTTACCTCTTTAGACCTGCATTCAAATCCTGCATTGGCCCTTTTCCTAGAGGCAGAAAGCTGGCAAAAATAGCCCTCTGACCTTCTGGTTCCTTCTCTGTGAAACCAACATTTCCAGCTGCTTCCTGGACTGGCTCCCAGAAGCCCACAGACACCCCCGACTCAGCAACCAGCTCATTGCCTTCCACCTCCAGCCTGCCAGGTCTCTGGGTCCTCCTCCACCCCCAGCAAGCAAGCCCAAGACCCCACCACGTCCAGGACCCTCCCTCTGGCTGACCTTGTGTCTGCTGCCTCCTCAGGTCTAGCTCACTCTACAAAAGTGGGCAGGGTCCCTGCTAACCTCTCCAATTCATTCCCCCTCACTTCTGGCCAGAGCCGCCTCAGGTCCCTGCTCCAACCTTCTCACAGCTCCCCCTACTGGGATCAGTTTCTCTAAATCTGATTAGAGCCCCCAATGCTAAATAACCTTCCATGGCTCCGGTGTCTTCCAGGGGGCAGGGACATCTGAGGCTTACACACCCACACCCACCCACCTTTGTAACACTGCCTTGCCAGTTCAGCACCTCTGGACCACATGACCAGCTCCCCCCCACACACCTCGAATGAAGGCGTTCCTGGCCCTTTCCCAACCCTAATCTCTGCACATGGGATTGGATCTAGATGGGGGTGGCTGAAGTGACTCTGGCAGCTGGGGACTCATCATCCCAGCCAACTCTTGTCCAATACAATAATTGCTCTTCCCTCTGCCGTAGGGGGAAGCTACTCTTAGCTGGAAGCCAGAATGTGACAGTACTTTGCCTGAGGTCACTCAGCTGGGCCAACTGTCCCCCAATCATAGCTTCAGACTGTTATCAGGGCTGAAGAGATGTCTTAGAGGTTAAGAGCACTGACTGCTCTTCCAGAGGTCCTGAGTTCAATTCCCAGCAACCACATGGTGGCTCACAACCATCTATAATGAGATATGGTGCCCTCTTCTGGTCTGCAGGGATACATGGAGGCAGAATGTTGTATATATAATAAATGTAAAAACAAAAACAAACAAACTAAAAGCTACTGGGATTATTCTTAGCCAGTCCATGGCCTGGGCACTCCATCTTCCCTCCCTTTGGGTCTGTCTGCTCTGTCTCAGCTCACCAGTCTTCCTGGGGCCGCAGCAAAGGCAGTAGTCACTTATGGAAGTGAGGTGGAGACAAGAAGCTGTTTCCTCGAAAAAAAATTTTTTTTCTTGAGACAGGTTCTCACTGTGTTACTACTGAACTCATTGTAACCCTCTTGCCTCAGCCTCTTAAGTCCTGGAATTACAAGCATGTGCCACCATGTCCAGCTTTCCACCTTTGTAACTCGATACACATTTCTGTAGGAATGACTTATAACCTGTGTGCAGAACAGGGGAGATCTCGGTCAAGATATAAGGAACCAAGTGCTGTTGTTCTTATTCCAAGACAGGATCTCATTATGTAGCTCTTGCTGTCCTGGAACTCACTATGGAGACCAGGCTGGCCTCAAATTCACAGGGTTCTGCCTCCCAAGTGCTGGAATTAAAGGTGTGTACTACAGCTATGCCCAGCTAAGATTGTTGTTGTTTTGTTTAAGTTATAAAATGTGTGTGACATGTCTGTATGTGACATGTGGTATGTGTGTATCCAGATGCACATGGGCCAGTGTAAATGTGGATGCCTGAGGACAACTTTGTGAGCCTGGGTTCGCCCCTCTCTACCTTCATACAGATTCCAGGAATTATCATCCGGCCTGCAAAACAATCAGTTTACCTGCTGAGTCATCTCATTAACCGGAGTCAAGATTCTGCAGGGTACGATGGTGCATGCCTGTAATCCCAGCACTCCAGAGGTGGAAGCAAGGCAGGAGAGTCGAGATTATCCTCAGCCACATAGTGAATTCTAGCCCAAGTAAATGAGACCTTGACTCAAACACAGTTAAGACTATGGCTGGGGGATGTAATTCAGTGGTGGCATGTTTGACTAATACGCCTGAGATCCTAGGTTCAATCCCCAGCACTGGGGAGGCCAGGGAGACCAGGCTGGCCTCGAACTCACAGAGATCCACCTGCCTCTGTCTTCCGAGTGCTGGGATTAAAGGCATGCGCCACCAATGCCTGGCCTCTCCCCGCCACCTTTAAAAGTCAAGGTTTTGAAGAGAAAGCCCCTCTTGGACTAGAGATCGCTCCCAGCCAACAGCTCTACCTTGGGACCTAGCCAAGCAGAATGCTATTTCCAGTATTGATTCTTCAGGTGTCCATTTTCCTGGCCACCTTCTCACAACCCAGGAACCTGTTTGAAATCCCACCACCACCACCCCTGCCCTGCTGCCCCAGTGGCAGACTCTGTGGAGGGGGCAGATAGGGCCTCACCACTGAGCAGCAGTGCCTCCCAGGGGCTTTGCTTTCTATGGAACGCCCCCTTTCCAGAGCCTTGAGGCACCTGCGAGACACTGGGGAGGGGTGCACATGAAGGGGCCGATAGGTGACACTTCAGGCCTAGGGTTGACCACACAGGCTAGAGGATGGTGTCCCAGAGAGGGGACATTGTACATCCTCTTCTAGGCTTGCTTCTGCAGCCACCCACTAGTTTCTCCAATTTTAGAGAATTGGAAACTGAGGCACAAACAGGTCAAGTTCTCTGACTGAGACTTGCTTAAAGTCAGTGTCAGATCTAAGGTGAGCGCTAGCTCTGCCTCTGGGAGCCAGTGAACCAGGTTGCCTTAAAGGAATGAGGGTCTCCCAGGCACTCCAGAGGTACCCAGAGCCCCAGACCCCTGACTCAGGCATCCCTCAATCTGTCTCTCTGTCAGGGAAAACCCAGCCAGCTCTCAATCCTAGCGCCTCAAGCTCTCTGGAGGCAGGCCTGGGATTGCCTCCTGTTTCCATAGTAACGGCGAACAGAGGGCCTCCTGCAGCAGTGTGGAGATACCACAGATTCCAGTACCTGCAAGTCCACACGTGCCCTGGGAATCCTTGGGACCGGGCAGCCTCTAGAGCATGTCCATACACGTGCATGCTAGGGCTGGGAATGCATGCTCCTCCATAAACACATGAATACTCTTGCATAGGCAGACACATGCACAGTGACCCAGGGCTGGGCATGCTCACCCACAAGTGGGGTGGGAGATCGTCCTGGTGGGTGTAATCCACCCCCACAGTCACCCCAGCCCACCCTGGTTGCAGAGAAGTCTTGGGAATGTGGGGTTCCACTTTTCAACGCCCACTGCAACACTTTACTGACCACGTGTTGGGACTGCATGCAGCATCTCCTTTAGTCCTCACAACACCACATGGGGGTGGTGCAGATAAGGAAACAGATTCAGAGAAGCAGAGCAATTTGCCTGTGGTCACACAGTGATGGACTGACTGCAGCACAGTTTAAGCAGAGGACTGTTGGGCTGCAAGCATTTGGGTTCTTTCCCTCATAAGCAGACCCCTCAGTGTCAGAGCCAGGAGCACTCGTCTTCACACACACACACACACACACACACACACACACACACACACACGCGCGCGCGCGCGCGCGCACGTGATGGGAATTGGGATTTTGTAGTCAGAGGCAGGACAAGAGAGGAGACTTCCCAATAAAGACACCAGCAATAATGAGCTCTGGGCCACTTCTGTGGCCTTTGGCTGTTCCTGGAATGAAGGAGTGAGGGAGGTAAGGGTCTCATAGGGGCTCTCCATCTAGAAACAGAACAGCAAACACAAGACCTTCTGTGAAGCCACCTGGGGTCACTAGTCAGCTCCTGGTTATTGTTTCCTCAGGAAATCCAAGGCAACGCCTAAATCCCTACACTGCTGTGTATATAATTTCATGGCTACTGAAGACTGGACACCGGGTGGTTATATAGATCAGGCACTTTTGGATGGCATAACTGGGGCTAGGATGTAGCTCAGTAGCAGAGCACCTGACCCGTGTTGTGCTGGTACAAGAAATTGGGTTCGGTTCCCAGCAGCACAAATAACAACAGTAAGCCGGATGGGGGTGGGGACGTGTCTGTAATCTCAGCATGTGAGAGGTAAGACTCTGGAATTCAGATAAATAAACAATGATAACATTATGATCCACGTCCCACAACGGTCACCAGGACTCAGACTTCAACAGCTTCCATACAGTCAGCCTTTAATTCACACTGAATCCTCACAGAACTGCCTGAGGCCAGGTTTGGGCCGTGGATGTGGTCATCCAGGCTTGGTGATTTATTCACAAGGCCATCCTTAGTGCTGGCGGCTGAGCCTCTGGGTTCCCCGGGAACTGCCATCCTGGGTGGTGGCCATCGGCTTCATCTGGAGCTCTTGTTCTCTTGGGGTTCCTGTTTAGGAAAATGTGGATTCATTATGGCCGGAGTGGGCGCCCTCTGCTGGCCATGTTCTGGCTCTACAGAACTATCTTCCTTTCTCCGGGAGGCCCTCGGAATAGGCCTTGTGAGAAGTCGGGGTTCCTGGAACCTCTGATCTTCGCTCTGTGTGGCCTTACTTTGTCAGTGAAAACTGATGTTGAGGTGACCCAGCAAGATAGAGGCTGAGCTGAGGAGTGAGCCTATGGGCACGGTCCTCCTCATCCCTGTTGGGAACGGGGTCTTACCCATGCACCTCCACTTCAGCCCTCCAGCCCCCTCCTACAAAAGGGCCTCTGGTCCCACACTCTTGAAAGATGCGGGTGACCGAGGCGTTTAGCCAAGAAACTGTCTCAAGGGGCAAACTTAGAGCTGATGTTTGAGGCACAGGGAAGACTGGAGCTGGCTTTCTGAGCCTTGGGTAAGATGGCCAACCTCTCAGAGCACTGTGAAATGGACCAGAACGCAGAAGAGACTGGGGAAGGGGACGACGATTCCTTCACCTAATTACAAGCTCTTCCTCCCTCTCCTCGTCTGCATCTCCTCTTCATCCCCATTCTGTAGTGTGTGTGCGAGTATCCCCCTTTTCGAGAGGCTGCACTAGAGACTCAGAGAGCTGGAGTTCGTGGCCTAGCCAGGGATTTCTGGTTTCTGAACCTGGGACAGCGGAGACTCACCCAGCTTCCTGTCCCTCCTCAGCACCCCTCTCCTCACCTCTCCTTTGAGTCCCAGTCACCAGCTCCTCCTGCAAAAAGGAAGAAGGTCTCGGCTCCTTCTCCATTTGTCCCTGTCAGCTCTCAGATCAATACCATCATTTATGGCTCTGCCTTGACACCAGCCTCGTCGTCTCTTCACAGGTTGCCTGGTCCCAACCTTGTTTTCTATGGTCTGCCAGCAGCAAGCAATGGGATCCTTCTAAAATGTAAATCCACCACACCACAGCTTTGTGAAGCCTCCCATTGCAAGTGAACCGATGGAACCTTTCTCTCACACCCTGAGGTCCCAGCTGCCCTCATTTCCTCCCACTTTGCCAGTAAGACTCCGTGCTTTCTGCTTCTTTTAGTTTCCTGAACATGCTAGGCATACGTCTGCCCCAGAGCCTTTGCACTTGCTGTCCCAAAGGCTGGAGCACTATTGTGATATGTGATAACACTATTGTGATATGATATACCACCTGCTTCCTGTCCTTCAGTTCTTGGCTCAGATCCCACCCCTCAGGCCACGCTATCTAGCTTTACCTACTCAGCCACCTCAGCACGTTATCTCACCTTTCTCATAGCCCTGGAAGCCTCATGAACCCAGGCTTGCCTTGAACTCACTATATAGCCAAGGATGATGTTAAACTCACGAACCTGGTGCTTCTACCTCCCTAGTGCTGAGATTATAAGTGTTGACGGGCACAACCAGTGACTGTCCTCAGTGTATGCTAAGGACTGAGACCAGGCTTCTTGCATGCTAGGCAGACACTCTACCAATAGAGCTACATGCCCAGGCTCGAAAGGTGTGTGTGTGTGTGTGTGTGTGTGTGTGTGTGTGTGTGTGAGTGCCTGTGTGTGAGTGTTTGTGTGTGTGTATGTCTGTGTGTACCAACGTGTGTGTGTGTCTCTTTGTGTCTGTGTCTGTGGTGTGAATAGGTGTTTTGTCTGCCTGTATGTCTGTGCACCACATGAATGCCTTGTGTCTGAGGAGGCCAGAGAAAGCACTGGATCCCCTGGAACAGGAGTTACAGACAGTTGTAGCTGCCACGGGGTGCTGGGAACGGAACCTGGATCCTCTGGAAGAGCAGCCAGTGCTCTTAACTGCTCGGCCATGTCTCCCGACCCAGTGACACTAGACTTGTTTGTCTCACTGGAATGTGAGACCCATAAAGAGCTTGCCTTGTGCACAGTGTGTCCCTAGGACACGGTAGGTTCTCAGTAAGCCTTGAATGAATGAGGCTACCGTAGGGAACCCCATATTCTTTTGCAAGCTGATCAGAACAGTCTTTCACATATAGTCTTGTTTTGCTTGCTCCTGATGTTTTAGTCCAGGACCGGTAACTCCCCTGCTTTCATGAGATGTGTACTGCTTCTCCTTCCTCCCCTCCTCATTCGTACACCTTGTGCTCTCAAACTTTCTTCAACCCCCCCCACTCCTCTAGTTCCCAGCTGGCTTTCAGTGCTCAGTAAGTCAGGCATTGTCTCCTCCTGGAAGCCTTCCTTGCTTCTTTCTCAGTAAAGCCTGTCTTCTGCCCCTGAAGAGCTGGTGCCCTCTGTCTGAAAGCACAGTCCTCTCAGTGTTCTGAGAACATCAGTCTTCCTTGTCCCTGATCATGGGAGCAGCTCAAGGACCAGAACCAATCTGGCTCATCACTGTGTCCTCAGTACCCAGCCCCAACAGGCTTGGTTTGGTGTAGGACCTTAGAAAACATGAGCCTGGCCTAGCCGCAGCACCATGAGGACATCTGAGATTAGACAAGGCAGACCATGTCTCCTGGCTGTACAACACACAGCCAACCATTTTATCTTGTTAAGCATCAGTTTCTTTATCTATAACATGGTTGTCATGTTCTTGTCAGTGTTGTGAGGACTTTGGAACATGGACAATGTTGGTGAGCACTGGGTCCCTGAGCCTTGCCACTTTCCCTGTGAGTATCCAGCTTTTGTGTCCTCTGTAGAAGAATGCCCTGGAGCCCTATCCTGAGAGGTTCTTAGAGGTAAGGGGGTGGGGGAGTGACAGGAATGCCAGACCAGGCCCTGAACTTGAAGGCATGAATTTTAGACACAGCTCCATGGTTCATTGTCTGTGTGGCTCCAGGCAAGCCGCTCGCTTCAAGAGTGTTCTCTCTTATTGTACCCGAAAGCAATCTCCTGGCTTCTCCGGAGTCTCCCTGTGACTTGGGGCTGTGTCTAAAGAGCCCAAGCCTAGACTCAAACCTTCCTATTCTAAATGACACCCAATGATAGAGATAGGCTCTGAGACTCTTTTTTTTTTAAAGATCTTATTTATTTATTATTTATACAACATTCTGCTTCTGCGTATATCTGCACACCAGAAGAGGGCACCAGATCTCATAACGGATGGTTGTGAGCCACCATGTGCTGGGAATTGAACTCAGGACCTCTGGAAGAGCAGTTGGCACTCTTAACCTCTGAGGTATCTCTCCAGCCCCCCAGATAGGCTCTGAGACTCTTGACACCTAAGAGCATCCAAAAGTTGGCGAGTCCCTAAGTGTCTGTGTCTTCAGAGAGTCACGAATATGTAGGGAAACAGGAATGTAGCCAGGGAGGACACATTCCTCCTCTCCAGACCCTCCCCTTTTCCAATCCAGCTCATACGTTTGTGTGTTCTTCCTGAATGTTGCCTGGAACTGGGTACATAGTAGGTACTCAATAAATAAATGTTGGATGGATGAATTTGTTTTGGACAATCAACAATCATTACTGATTTCCCACTGTATTAGTAGCCTTAGCGCTGTGCTAAGGCAGGGAGCACCAGATGGTGTATATATAAAGCAAACGGTGCTGACAAGCCCCTTCCCAGTTTCCCTTGGGCACCTCTGGGTCCCTTCAGTTCTTACTGCCCTTAACCAGATCCTTCTGGGTGCTAGATTCCAAGCCAGGACTTCCTTCAGAACTGAGATGATGCCCAAGCCCCTCATGAATCCTGGAAAGGCTACACTCCACACCACAACTCTTCAAATTCTTCAAGTCTGCCATGCTCCCTCCACCAGCCACCAGCAGCCTTTGCTCCTTGCTCCCAGACAGTGAAAGCTGCCCTTTCCCCCTCCTAACGCCCTACATTAGCCTGGGGGGGTTCCCCAGAATGGCCAGCAGGTGGCGTGGAGGCTCTCCTCTCCCCATCACTGGACTATAGGCCACCCAGACCCTCTCTCTCCTTTTTCCTCAGCCAGGATAAAACTGGATCCTATGACCTCTATCTGACCCCTCTTTCCTGCGGCTGCTGCAATGGCTAACCAAGGAGACTCCACTCTGGTTGCTCCTGCAGGCCCCCTGGTAGTCTGGGGAAGGTCCCTGAGGGTTAAGCTGCAGTTGGTGGGGTGGGGCTGGTAGGGTGGGGCAGGCAGCAGCTGCCAAAAGAGAAAGAGAAAAAGAAGGGGGAAGGTCCCTGGCTCGGCTACTATCCCAGGCAGGTCCAGGTCCCAACAAGGTTCCAGCGGAGGAGGCTTATCCCCAGAACAGGGTATGTGGCCAAGGGAACGGATGGCACTGGGGAGTGGGGGGGATCAGCCTGCCCATCCCGGCAGTCCTCGGGGTACAGAGGGCTGGGTGGAGTGATTGGAAAGCTCAACAAACCCGCTGAGTCCCCTCCCACCTCATTCTTCCCAGGGGTCCAAGTAGAAATTTGGGGTGCAGGGAAAAAGTCCTGGGGGGCATTAGTAGAGGAGTGTTCTGTGGCTTCTTTTGTCCCTTGGTGGGGCTTCTATCTCTGTACCTTTGCTTCTTAATCAAAAGCCTGGGGTTGGACTGGAAGACCTTGAAGGTCTTTGTTTACCCTCTTTGGGAAGAGATCTCTGGAAAACCTGTGACAAAGCTGTGTCCCACCCCCAACCCAAGGGTGAATTTTCAGATAGGAGGGGGTGGTGGTGTGACAGAGCATGGCCCTTTGTGTCAGGAGGCCAAAGGACTCTGGTCTAGCCTTGACCCACAGTCTTGTTCCTCTGACTGGGCTTGAGTTAATAAAGAATGTCACAGGCTCGGGTTGGGAGCTTTCTGTTGTCCTGTAGCAATTCTTCTTAGGGAAAGAATACTGGGGGGGGGGGTGGCAGGAACACGGGCTCCTCTCTACCTCTAAGACCATCAAAGGAACGGACAGTAGGGTTTGTGAGATCTGGATGGCTTGTGGTTGTTCCCAAGGCAGTGAAGAAAGGGTTATCAAAGTGCGTTAATTACCTGAAGCTATCTGCCACATCTCCTGGCCCCTAGCACTTTAGAACCATTAGCTAAATCAATGCTCAGAATGGGCACAGTGGTCCCAAAGGCCTCCGGAAACCACAGCCTCCGCCCCTCTGTTCTTGAAGAAACATGGTTCCAGATTGTTCTTTTAATAATCTAGAATGTGAGCAGTTTTATAGAGAGAGATTGTTGTGAAGTCACCCTGGGTAGGGAGTCCGCTGAGTCAAGCCCAGAGGACCCTGGGTTCAAATCGTGACTGTGGAGGGCCCTTGCACAAAACAACTATTCAAACTGCAGTGTCCATCTACGTGAAATGCCCACAGCGGAGTGGACCTTAGGGGGCTGCAGTGAGAACGAAGTCCCAAATCCAAGCAAGGCCCGCAGTGTCTGAGCCTAGCAGATCCTCGCAGTGCTCTCGAGGGGTTTAAAAATAGGCATAAGAAAAAGAAAAGGCTGACCTGGGGTCTCAGCTATACCTCCAGGGAGTCAAAGAAGACCCTCCTCATCCCCAATGGGCACACCGAGCCCCTCCCCAGAGTTACCCTGTCTGTACCCTACTTACACCCTCGCAGCGTGTGTGTGTGTGTGTGTGTGTCTGTGTGTGTGTCTGTGTGTGTCTGTGTGTGTGTGTGTGTGTGTGTGTGTGTGTGTGTGTGTGTGTGTGTGTGTGTGTGTGTGTGTGTGTGTGTGTGTGTGTGTGTGTGTGTGTGTGAGCCTGGGGTGTGGGCTGGAGTGAGAGGTGGGGCACAGATGGGCATCTCCCAAGCACTTGTCCTCCCTCTCCCCTGGGGAAGGGCCGGGCCAGGTCAGGACTGGGGCTGGGACTGACTGTGGCGCGGTGCTGCGGCTCCAGCACCGGCCAGAGAGCGGGAGCCGCCGATCCCCCGAAGCCCCTGGTTTTCCAGGCGCCGACCGAGCGGGGATCGGGGCCAGGAGCGGGGGCGCCCTCGGTCCTAACCCCGCCCCCGCCTCTCCCCGCAGCGGGGGCGCCCCGCCCCCCGGGCGCCCGACGTGGACGCGGCCGCTGCCGCCGCTGCCGCCGCGCGGGAGTCGCTGTCCGCGGAGCCGATATGCAGGCGGCGCGGGGCGGCGCGGGGCGGCCGGGCCGGGAGGGCCGCAGGCTGGAGTGCGAGCCGGAGCGGCCGCCCGGCGCAGGAGCCGCCATGCCCCCAGGGCCGCCGTGCGCCTGGCGCGCCCGCGCCGCGCTCCGCCTGTGGCTGGGCTGCGTCTGCTTCGCGCTGGTGCAGGCGGGTAAGGGGGCCCGGGGCGGGGGGCGGGCGGAGGGGGAACAGCCTCCCCTCCCACGCTGCCACTGGGGAGTCCTCGGTTCCCTTCCCGCTGCCTGAGGACCTCTTGTGTCACCTGCTTCCTGCTCTCCTGACCTCGGCGCGTCTGAACCTTCCTGACCCCTAGACCTGTCCTTCAGCCACTAACCCTCTTCCCTGGGCTTTTAGGGTCTTGTGTCTCCTGATCCCTTCAGGCCACTCTCTAACCCTGCGTCTTTGCCTCAGTCACCTTTCCTGGCCCTGGGAGCAGCCGAGGACACCACTGCTCCACCTTGGGCCTCCCTCTGTATCCCCCAAAGACCTCTCTCACGGACCCACAGGCAGCCGCACCTCTCTGTGCAGGAGCGACCATGAAGAGAACTGGAACCTGAGGTTGTAGCGGGGAGAGGGGGCCAAGCCTGCTACAGTCAGGGTCTGGCCCACCCCATGGGGCCCTGCCTCCCCGAATCGCCCCCGATCTGTCCCTCCTGGCTGCTGCCGCCGCCGCCGCCTCACTCTCTAACCGTCTCTTTCTTGCCCTGCTTCTGTGTCCGTCCGTGTCTGTCTCTAATGCTCCACTTGTCTGCTCTCTGGTTCTGTGACCGCAGCCACCTGTCTGTGTCCTTCTGTCCCTTTCCATCCGCATGTCTGGCATAATTCTGGGGCCTTGAGTTCACTCATCTGAATGGTAGGGGGTTTACTGCTCAGGCCCAGGGCTTCCAATCAGAACACCTGTGCTCTTGAGAGACACAGGCCAGTGTGACTTTCCTCTCCTCTCCCAGAAGGTCCTTCCTGCCCTGTTCCCTCACTGTTTTCCCACTTACTCTCAGAAATGTCCCCCGTTCGTCTTCTTCCTTCACCCAGAAGGCCTTGCCCTATCTTGGTGACTCTCCACTGAGCAGCCCTGTTCTGAGCACCCCTCTTCTTCAACTTCCTCTCCACCCCTGCCACTCCAGGCCCCATGGAATATGAAGAGGCTCACACAGACCCTTACCCTTAGAAGCACTCTGCCCAGCTCACCACAGTTTGGGGTTGCTCCTCTCCCATGCCAGGGCTCAGCCCTTCCTGGCTCTTCATAGTGGGGTCTGTCTCCTTCCCTCAAGGTCACTCGTTTGACAGTGTGGGGCTATAGAAAGAGCAACGGACCAGCAGTCCTTGTGACTGCTTTTCATCCCACTAATCAGCTTCTGCAACTCCGTTCAGCCATCCCCCACCTCCATACCTCACCATCCATCCACTAGGTCTCGCTCTGTTCAGGTCCAGACCTATCAGTTTTACCTAAAGACCCTTGATTTGGCCAGTCTATAGCAAGCAGGAGCTTCCCCACCAGTCACCAGGAGCCTGGGGCCTCTCAACCACTGAGGAACTGAGAGCCATGTGGCCCAGCTGAAGCCTTGGAGTCTCTTGCCCTCTCCACATAGCCTCTCTCCTTTATGGTGGGGCTGGGCCTCAGAGCAGGGCGTGCTCAGGCTCAGGTGCCTCCCTGCCCTGCAGACAGCCCCTCTGCCCCTGTGAATGTCACCGTCAGACACCTCAAGGCCAACTCTGCAGTGGTCAGCTGGGATGTCCTGGAGGATGAGGTTGTCATCGGTTTTGCCATCTCTCAGCAGGTAACCCTTGATGGTGCTTGGAGGGAGAGGGCATATCAACATGGTGACAGAAAACCGGATGCATATGGTGTTGCATGCCTGTAATCCCAGGACTCAGGAGGCACAGCAGAAGGATTTCAAGTTCAAGGCCAGCCAGGCAAACACAGCAAGACCCTTGTCTTTAAAAACAAACAAACAAGCAAACAAAAAACTGAAAAGAAAAAGAAAAAAAGACGATGGTGTCTGTCCTGGATGGAGGGTGATGGCAGGGAAACAGAAAAGGGAAAGAAACCCAGGACAAGAGATATGGGTGACAAGTTGTACATTTAGCTTAGAACTGTGGTCACCGAAGGTCCATAGTCAGGCGATCTGGGCTGGGACATGGAAATTCAAATGACACAGGAGTTTAGGACATACTGGCACCCTCAGTAGCTGTGTGGCCTCTCACAGCCTGTTTCCTTAGCTGTGCTGTGGAGATAATGATGACCAAGGTGATGGGATGACGATGGACATGAAAAGGACGTCACTGCAGAAGGTGGGCAGAAGTGGGGTGGGTGCCTGCACACTGACATACCAAGCCCTCCCCCTTTCAGAAGAAGGATGTGCGGATGCTACGCTTCATTCAGGAGGTGAACACCACCACCCGATCGTGTGCTCTCTGGGATCTGGAGGAGGACACAGAATACATCGTGCACGTGCAAGCCATCTCCATTCAGGGCCAGAGCCCAGCTAGTGAGCCTCTGCTCTTCAAGACCCCACGGGAGGCCGAGAAGATGGCCTCTAAGAACAAAGGCAAGCCGGCGGCATGCTAGAGTCCCGGGGCGAGGGCAGGTAGACAAGGGCAGTTGGACAGAGCAGGAGAGAAAGAAAGCAGCTCAAAGAGGAGGTTTGCTTTAGTCCCCCGAGAGGAGACTGGAGTATAAACTTCCTCCTTTGGATAGAGTCCAAATGCTGCCACCCCAAGCAGCCTTCATGATGTTCCTGGAACTCTTTATGTTGGGTGTCTTGGCATTGGTAGAGGCACTTCTTGTTGTGGCCTTGGCCCTGGAGAAATGGCTGGGGAGGGAAGGAGCCCAGGACTAGCTACTCTCTCCCACAGATGAAGTGACCATGAAGGAGATGGGGAGGAACCAGCAGCTGCGAACAGGCGAGGTGCTGATCATCGTCGTAGTCCTCTTCATGTGGGCAGGTGAGTCAGGCTTCCAGATCCTTCTTCACTGACCCTGGAGGAAATGAGGGCCCCAGCCAACCATCACAAAGGATGAGGGCCTTGGAGAGGTCTAGGAGGGGGTGAAATTCCCAAATCCTGCCTGTGGAAACTCTGAGACCCCTTCTCTAGTCCCCTCCCCCCAAACACAGCATGCTACTACTGTCTTGTAAGCCATGGGCGCACTTGCCTTTTTCCTTGCAATAAGTGGTCCGGCCTCCTAGGGTGGCCATGTCCACAGTCAGTGTACCTTTTGGCCGCACGGGCGGTATGAGGTTCAAGAAACAACAAATTAAGCTCACAGACTGACTCGGGGTAGCTGTGGCTTGTGAAAGAGAGTGGAATGTTGGAATAAAGGGTAGAGAGGCTGAGGGCTAGAGTCTTTTGAGAGATTTGAACACCTTACTCAAGCCTGATTATCATGGTGATGGAGGGAAGACCGTTGAAGAAACATTTGGAGCAGGTAAACTACTTGAGAAAAGGCAGAAAGATGAGGGTTAGACAAAAGAGGAGGTTTGAGTATGGTCCATTATTAGGCTTGGCACAGACAGTGTTTACATAATCACAACGCTATAAACAGAAATTTAACCCAAACTTGTGGTGGAAGTCTGTTAGGATGTTGGAGAGGGAAATAGCAGTTGTTGGGCTTCATCTACGATGATGGGAAGTTGAGAGTGATCTAGGATTGGTCAAGAACACTTTAGAGGCAGAATGGGGACCATGTCTCCCACTGGAGTTAGTGTGAATACTATCCGCATGTTACTAGGTCCATAGGAGACAGTAAGCAGGCTCTGTGCATCACCTCCTGCCACACCAAGGTGTGACCTTGAGTTTCTGACACCCTCACCAGTATGTTCCCTTGTGCCCTGGAACTAATAATAATAGGTTGGAGCTGTAAGGATCAAATGAGATTGAATACGTCAGAGCGTACAGCACTGGGCCTGGCATAGGCTCAGCAAATGTCTTTATCGGTCCCATGGTAGCTGTCAGAGGCTTAAAGAAAGGGTAAGGGCTAGACATGATCAGATCGGGGAGATATGATCAGATCCAGGCTGTGGGAGGGCCAGCCTGGCAGCAGTGAAAGGGATGGCTCTTGGCTAGTTAGGTGGAAAAAGGAGCCAGCGGCTGGAAGGAGGTTGCAGCAGCATAGAGGCCATCTGGAGATGGCAGCAAGCCCTGGAGGGGATAAGGCAGGCAAGGTAAGAACTGAGACCCAGGCCTCTGACTGCTTCTGCCTGTCTTCCCAGGTGTTATAGCCCTCTTCTGCCGCCAGTATGACATCATCAAGGACAATGAGCCCAATAACAACAAGGAAAAAACCAAGAGTGCATCAGAAACCAGCACACCAGAGCACCAGGGTGGGGGTCTCCTCCGCAGCAAGGTGAGAGAAACACCTGGGCTTCGTGGGTGGTCCTGTGTCTTAAACATTTGTAGTCCCTGGACTGCAGAAGGGGTCAGCTCAGGGCCTGGCATGGCAGCAGCTAGGCAAAGCCAAGCTTGGCTGCTGCCTATGTGACACAGGGGACACTGCAAATTGATTTTGGATCCTCGCCTTTTGCAGGGTGCCAAGGGCCAGTGGTGGTTTTTTTTGTTTGTTTGTTTGATAGAGACAGCCAATGGGAATGGCAGAGTTCTTGGTGGGACAGCACGGGTAGGGGTGATGCGCCCGGGGCGCTGTTTCATGTCTGCTCCTTCACTTCCTCTTTTGAAAACAGATATGAAGCCTTCCCAGTGCTTGCTCTGAGCAGCTCAGAAGACAGTAGAGAATGTGAGAGGACCTCACTGTTCTGACGATGACTGTACAACAAACATCTGGCCCTCTCTGCATCTCCTCCCCATCCATCTTCTTCTATCATCGGGCTTCACTATCTCTCTCTTGGCTTCTTTCTTTCTGATGTCTTGTCCTGAAGCCTCTTATTAACCCCTAACTCCAGGAGCACCTCAACAATGTCAGTGGCTGAGGCTGTACCTAGAGACAGAACTGCAGAATGTGAGAACCAGCCAGAGGGATGTCTTTGCTGCAGGTAGACTGGGTGCCAGGGTTCTCGGCCCAGGACTCGTCTTGGCCACTCAGCTTGACCGAAGTCTGTGTGTGAAAGGGCAGAGAAATGAGACTTTCAGGCAGGGCTATTCTATTGTTCCTGGGAAGGACAAGAGCCAGGCATTTAGGCTGCAGCCCTGCTGGTCCTACTCTCCTCTGCCCCGTTTCCCATCTTGCAAGAAGGCTATCCAACCAGTTCTGGCCACTTCTCTTGTTTGTTCCCTTCCCAGTTTCCAAATATGCCCCAGTGAACATCATCAAAGTGTGGCTGGCCCCATCTGCAGGGGAAGGGTTTCATTCTCTGCTCGTCTCTGCGTCCTTCCTGGGCACAGGGTAAAAGCTGACTAAAGTGGTGGGGGCGCAGATAGCCACAGTTCCTTTCCCCCATCTTAAGTCTGATGATGGAGGCTCAACTATAACCCAAATTCTGAAGAAAAAAAAAAAATCAAATAAGCCACAAAGCTAGGAAGCCTGGCTGCACACTGGAAAAGGCAATGCTGCGTGAGACACGACCTCCTGCCTCCTTGCTTCTGGACTGGCTTCCTCTCTGAGATAATGCACAAAGCTCTGGGAGAGAGCAAGCACCAAGACTGGCTGGAGCTGTCTGTTCAACCAAGTGCACCAGCGAAGCTGTGGGGCTGCCTGCTTTTCAGGGCCCTGACTCAAGCCTGTTCTACATCAGGCCAAATAGGACATCTGCGGTGTGAGGCACACCTTTGCGAATGTGTGTGATGTTACTGTTTTGACTCTCGGAAAACACAATCAGAGGGCTGCACTCCATAGGGTAGAGAGGGCTCTGCCGAGGCCTGAGCTGACTGCCGGCATCTTCAGTCTTCTTTGTGGTGAGAGCATCGGTAGGGAGTTTTAAAGAAGACCTGGAAGGTACTGCCCACTTTTAAAGGCAGTGCCTCGGCGTTGCAGCAGTGTCAGCTTGAATAACAGAAAGAGCCCATCTATGTCCTACACCCCAGGGGCTGCTGAGCGACCTGCTGGAAAGCCATTCACCAGATAGAGAGCAGCTTTGCTGTCACTACCGGCCTCTGAGTCTGTGCATCTTGCCATTCATTCAGGGTCCTGGGAAAGCTATCCAAGGTTCTCATATCCTTACCTAGAGCTTGAAGTGTGAAGTGACAGCTAGTGCTAGTGCTCTGTTCTCTTTCTCCTCTCCTCTGCCCCTTTCTGGTAAAAAAAAAAAAAAAAAAAAAAAAAAAAGGTGCTTGATGAGGCAAGCAGACTTCTCTGGGACTGACGCACCATGGCTGCCAAATGCCTGCATGGGAAAAGTGAATTCTACATCTTCCATTGGTGGCCGAGGTAGTGTGGGAGGCTGTTCCCAGCACATAGTAGGTGCTTGATAAGTATTTGTTGTACTGAATGATGAGTACTGGTGCCCAAGTCAGAGAGCTAAAAAAGCCATCACCCAATGACTGCCCCCTCATTCGGGTCTGTAAACAGCTCTCAAGGCTGGGTCAGCCACCACCCTGCTGGCTCCAAGTGTGGCAGCACAGGGGACGACAGACAGATAAGGGCAGATGTCAGCAATACTAAGGGCTTCCTCCTGGGAGGGCATGAGGTTCCACTCATTGTCTTGTGACTTCCATCCCTGCTGAATGGGGCTGCAAGGCCAAGTCTCCTTAAGAGAGGTCCTTACCTCGATCCAGTTAGAGCAATAACCACTTTTTAAATGTAAAATAAAGACAAATGAAAAGGCACACCCTTGTCCTCTGGTAAATGCCCAAACGTTGCCCTCTTTTTCTGGCGATTGGCAGCAAGTCAGGATGTGTGGAGGAGGGAGTCAGTTCTCTTCCATTTTGGCCTGCAGCTTCTTAGGGACAGGCCTGCCAGCCAAGCTGGAGTTGGAAGGGAATTCTCGAACAGATGGGGGTGCACGTGTAGGAGAAGAAAATAGCTGCTCTACCATCCTCTCTCTGAGGCTCCTCTCTAAGCTCTGCTTGGGCTGCCTCACCACATAGGTACGCAGGCGCCTGCTCAGTTTCTTACAACAAAGGGTTTTCCCCTCAGGAGAGTGCTGTGTGCTTATTCCTGCCACAGGCCCGTGGCTCTTTTCTGGGGTGGGTAAGGGAGGAGCGAAGAACTGCAAAGGCTGCTTTCTGCAGACATCATTCTGTATTCACTCCACACTCTTCCGGGCTGTTAAAGGAACATCATTAAGATCCCCCACAGCAGGCTGAAAGGCAGGCAGAGTAAGGATGCCATTAGCCAATGAGCGAACCAGGAAATGGGGCACCTCCAACATTCCTGTCCAGAGGCAGGGGACAGAATGTCAGATGTGCAGTGCCCAGAGGAGGCTGTTCAGGTTCTGAGAGCAGAGGGAAAGGAAGGTCTTAGAAACCTCTCTCTGCCCGGGTATTCCGACTGAGAAGCATTAAATGGAAGTAGTTAGTGGGGTTTGGAGAGCCCTGTTAGCTGGGGTCAAGGTTCCCTGTGCATCTATACCTGTGGTACACCACAGAGATCTGGAGAGAGAAATTGCTCCTTTAGTTTAAGGTTCAGTCCTCTTTCTCCTGAAATAAGGATTGTACTCTTCTTGAAATTGTTATTTACAGCCAAACTCTACATCTATTATTCGAGAAGTGGTCTCTCCATTCCTCTCAGGTGACTCCCAAAGATTTTGGAAAGCTCTGAGACCAAGACCACAGCAGTCCTGTGGGAAGAATGCTGGACAGAAAGGCAGTCACTTCTCTGAGGGTGGAGTAGACTCCTTTCTACCAATACCATATGCAAAGAGGCTTTCCAGAGCCCACCCACCAAGGATGATGACTAAAGGCTGGCCTAGAAACACAGTGGAGGCCAAGGAGCTAAGAGGAGGTGGAGGAAGACTGCTGGGAATCTTTTTAAGCAGGTCTTTTCTCCTGTCTTCTAACCCCAGCCTTTCAGTCCAGGTGTCCTCTGAAATGGAATCCAGCCCTTTACAGACACACATAACATTTCACCAGGCCATCTATGATAATCTTTCAGACTTCTCTGTTTTTCTTAGTGAATTTTACTTTTAAGAAGTATCTCCAGGAGTGAACAGCTTCTATAAACAGGGCACTCTGACTGCCCCAGGACCAGTCCATGGGTGAAAAAAAATACCAAACCTGAAAATAGGGCCTAAGGCTAAGTTAAGAAGATCTCTGTATACAGATTGTAGCCTGGTGATACATTTCAGGATTGTCACTTAGACTTCTAAAGGTTACCCCAAAGATCATATTCCTCCTATTTCTGATTGGGTGCTGGGGAAGGCCAGATTTTCCATCTACATGTTCCAGCTGTTATGGGGGAATAAATGGGTTGGAATGACAAGGCAGGTGCTTGTTCATTAAGGAATTCCAACACTGACCAGCTGACTCTTTCTGTGACAAATGGAAACATTTGTGTGTGTGTGCATGCCCTGGCATGCACACACACCCTGTTTGGGGAATAATCATTTTCTCCTAGAAAACAGGACATTGGTTTCTCATCCTCTAAAAGCTCAAGATGAACTTCTTGGAAAATGAGCCCACTCCCCATGAAGTCCATTTCTCCTCCTCCTACCCACTTCTCTGTAACAAGATGAATGGAATGTATGAAATGCCATCATTTCAGAGACTTCATCCTGATATTCGAAACCTTTGATGCCTGGGGTAGAAACTGACACACTGATAAACAGGAAATAATTACCAACAGATCCTCTACACTTGACAGGAACAACGCATATACATAAGCCAAGAATACTACAAAGTGTATCAAATAGCTAAGTGCTTACCACATTTCTGTAGTCTTTTGCTTAGAGTAAGAATGGCTTTGTCTAGAATACACACACACACAACAAAATTTAGATAGAGTTTAGCATGGTGGCATTTGCCTGTAATCTAGAACTTGGCATGGTGGCACTTGCCTATAATCTCCTTCCTTTCTGGAGATGGAGGTAGAACTTCAAGTTTGAGGCCAGTTTGGGTTTCATAGAGTCTGTCTCAACAACAATCCCCATGGGGCTGGAGAGATGGCTCAGCAGTAAAGAGCACTAGTTGCTCTTACAGAGGACCTGAGTTTAATTCCCAACACCCAAAAAGCAGCTCACAGCTGTCTGTAGCTCCAGTTCCAGGGGATCTGACACCCTGACACACACAGACATGCAGGCAAAACACCAAAGCATGTAAAATAAGAAAAATAAATCATCAAAAAGTGTTAAAAAATATGTAAAGAACAGCCTGTCCGAGTATGTTACTATTTTCCCAGCAGTACTGGCTAATGAAGGTGACAATCTATCATTGCTGCCCTTGTCCTCACTCCTAGGGAGTCGATCTAAGATTAGGTTCATAAATGGCTTCTAAAGAATGTTGTCTCTCCATTATCTACCCATATCCATCCAATCTTCACGCCAGTTTCTTGGAACAGTTTCTGGAGCAGTGGGGCTCAGAACCACCACCAATTTCAAATAACTGATTTTGGTTTCTCCTATCTTCAAAGGGAGAAACTGCCTTGGACTAGCATGGTTTCCTCCTTGGTCAGTGCTAGCTCAAGAAAAACAGACACAGGCCAACCAGGGAGCCATGGGAAGGAATACAAGGAACTGGGTGCCTAATGGTGCTGCATGGGCCTCCCCCTCTGCAAAAACAGCAGCACAGTGACAGTTCAGGCTCCCGACATGCATTGTATGTAGCTGCAAATCCTCATCAATCTCGACATTTCTTAACTGTGGGAACGCCTTCCTCAACACTGTAATTTACCCTCAAAAGAGCAGGGAGCAAGCACCTCCTTCCCAGAATCATGCTCTACTAAATGCTGCCATCCTCCCATACCCTACTAAACGACCTACGCAGAGGAAGGCAAAGAACCCTCCTCCGAAGCCCGAAACAGACGGCCACAGTACATATGCCACCGACAAGAACTTTTATTTCTTTTTAATGACATTAAACACAACTGCTACAAGGGGAAAAACATGATTTAAAAAAAAAAAAAAGAAAAAAAGAGGCACCAAACTTAAGTTTCCTAATTGATCCTGACAACAATGCAAGTGAATCAGAGCCCATATTAGATCCAAAACTATTGGTTATCTCAGGCTCCTTACTTACAAATAAACTATTTACACAGCAAATTTTTACTTTGCTTTGTCAAGACCCCTGTGGAATGTCATCGTGGACAATAAACACTAAGTACAGTTAAATGCACATAACCCTCATTCAAATTTAAAAGTACAACAAGAATTTAATCTGTAACACAAGACTTAGAGGCCAATACCAAATATAAGATAAGAGATATGCAGCTCTGAAGAGATTAAAACTCTGGATTCTGCCCATTACCATCTTTATGGCTAACACGCCAGATAACGAGTTTTCTTTGGCTTTGTTTTTCTCCTTAAAGAATACCATGTTAACCACCAGAGAACAGCTCTCTCCTCCCCCAGTTCAACAGATTTAATTAGGCTGCTAACGCTTTGGAAAAACAGAATTATCTGAGCTAGAGGAAATGTGATTGTCACATTTTCTAGTTAACCTGTCACTCATCTGATTTGGCAAAGGCAATGCTCCCATTATACATTCAGTCTTCAACCCCCCAGAACCAGGAGAGCAAGAGCATCTCAGACTTCTGCCTAAGCAAATGCTGTCCTTCACTCCCTGTGTTATCTGTTGGGAACTGGAACTACTCAGCCAGTACGCTAACTGCTCCAGCTAGACTAAATTTTAACTTTATTTTGGTCCCAAAGGTAGATTATTTGGCATATCTCATCCCATCAGGCTAACTTATGGCATCTTGGGCAAGTGACCAATGAAGTAAACGATAATTATGCCAACTGAGAGAAGAGACTAGACAGACTACTTACTACCTTTGAAGGTCTAATCACAGGATCTAAACCAAAGAACTAAAGAATAGAAAATCCTTGCTGAGGGAAAAAAAAAGTCAAAAGCTGGGCATTGGTGGTACACACCTTTGATCCCAGTACTGGAGACAGAAGCAGGTGGATCTCCGAGTTAGAGGTCAGCCTGGTCTACAGAGTACTAGGATAGCCAGGACTACACAGAGAAACCTATCTTGGGGTGGGGGCTGATTTTTGCTGGGCATAGTGATATACACCTGTAATCCCAGTACTTGAGACATGGGGCAGGAAGATCAGAAGTTCAAGACCATCTTGGGCTAAATATTACATTAAAGGTTAACCTAGGCTATAAAGGAGAACCTGTCTCAAAGCGGGGGAGGGGGGAAGAAAATCCTTGACTGGATAAAACTAACAAACATTTAGGAATATTTATTCAAACCCACTGAAGGCTTGGGGAGAAAAAAAAAAATCAAAGTCACTTTTTTAGCCAAACGGTAGTAAGGAACACCTTTAATCCCAGCACTTGAGAGGCAGAGGTAGGCAGATCTCTGAGTGAGGCCAACCTGGTCTACTAAGCAAGTTCTAGGACAGCCAGGGCTACACAGAGAAACACTATCTCGAAACCCTTCCCCTCCAAAAAAAGAATCACTTTTCTAAAGTGGAGTAGGATGGGTTATTTAGTATTTAGGATGAGTTATCCACATAAAAAATGAGACATACAAAAGACAACCAGACAGAGGCTACACAACTATGAATAACATTCACAGAATGAATGATAGCAGCATGAACTCCCAAAATCATGTCTAGGGCTGCCTGTAAGACATCCATTAAGACACACAAAGCCTATGAGCTTTGGTTAGAACACCAAATCTTACTGAGAGCTGGTAATGTTGTAATGCACAGGCTCAATCCCAATTTCCCTAGACGTTCTTGAGCACTACTGAGAACAATGGAGTCTAACCAAATGTTAACATACAGGTGCAAAGGTACCTGTAGTCAACTAGAGAGGAAAACAGTGCCTCTCCAAAGGCTTCCACAGCAAGGAGGCTCCTAGAATAACACCAACACATAAACTTGGGGTTTTGCACATGAAACTGAAGACTCCCAGACATCTCAATGGCACTGACCCATCACCAAAGCAAGATTCTGTTGGAAGTTCTTCAGTAAATAGCCAGGGCATTCTGAAAGGCATGTCTACATCTAACAGGACATAAGAATATCTCCTGTAAAAAAACTCCAGGAGCAGAGTGGTCACTGGGAATGGGGGAATCCTTGAAGGGACAAAGAAACCAACTAGTCACAAAACCATGGAATATTCAACAAGGGTTGGTCAGCTATCTTCTGTCAGTTAAGATGTGTAAGGTTTACAAACACTGTGAGCAAAATATAGTTAACAGAGAATGAAAACAGCCAATAATTTAAAAAATAAAGGTAGCTAGTAGGCACAGAAAGGAGAGGATTTACATTTTTAACCTATCCTTTCAATAGGACTTTTCTCCTACTCCATCTTATTTTAAATGTCCCAAATTGCCAACCTTAAAATACTGACAAGTACTCAAGAGACTCAAATTTAAAAAGAGGAATTGTTAAAAGTGACTTCTACCCATGAACGAGTCATCAACAGTAACACTGGCTTGTAGCCTGCAGAACAATCCCTTCCTTACAGTAGGATAAAAGATGATTTCCTTGGGGTACTACAAATAGAGCTTAGAGCTGGTATTTATGTAAGACAGGAAGTTTTGACTTACTGCAGGCCTTCAAAGGGGAGCTACCTTCATTTTAAATTAAAAGGGAGGGAAGGAGGGAGGTAGGAAGGGAAAAATACTACTTAATATTGCTGAAACATGTATAGACAGACACAAATCAGGAGGATCCTCAAAAAAACTCAAGACAGTAATGGGCATTTCCAAAAGGTGACAAATTCTTTAAATAAAAATCTTGTGAAAAATAAAACTCAAAATATACAAACAAAAATAGCAGAGGAAAATAAGATGCTGCTATGGTCCGGACCCTGGGTAGGGACTGTCACTGTGGATGAGATGAAACATATGGACTGTAGGAGAAGTCTGGGAGACGCTGGAAACGATGGTGGCTCCGCTTGTTTCTGTCGACCCACTGACTCAGACTGTATCTTTGTAGAGGTTTCTGTCGGAACCGCGCATAATTTCTATTGAGAAGAGAGTAAAAACAGGAAGGATTTTCAGTTGGAATGATCATTTGGATACAAAACAGCTGCCATAACTATTTCAGAAATTTTATACTATTTTAATAATATGGAAGCCATATCATAAATGCTATTTCCTTGTAACTCTCAAAGTCACCACATTCTTACATAGGTATTGTTATGATAAGTGCCACATATGCCATGTTCTAAGGAAAACCAATGTGCAATGTTTAAGAGCCAGGCATGATGACATATACCTCTAATCCCCAGCAATGTGAGGTAAAGGCATTCTCAGCTTCATGAGTTAGAGGCCAATGTGAGCTACATAAGGCCCTGCCTCAAAAAACCAAAAATAGTTTTTTCTCCCTCTAGAAGTGTTTTGAGCAGGATCTGTGTTTCACTGATTCATCAGACCTATGCCTCCTACAGGACTGCACTGTTAAACAGATCAAAGTTGCTTAGGCCACATCAGTTAATTAGCTAAAAAGAGAATCCCCCAGAGAAGGTAAGTCATCATATGACTATCACATTGTACATTCAGAGACTGAATAGGCCCATAGTAAGGTTTGAGGGTCACCTGTTCTGGGTATGGTTTCTGAGAAAGCGCCTTAATAATTTGACCCAATTTCAAGTCCAAAAATATTGCCAATAATCACTTGGGAAGCTGGTCAAAGATACAGATCCTTTGCTGGGTGTGGTGGGGTCACACATGCAATCTCAACACTGTTGAGGGCCAAGGCAGGGGTCAGCATGATGGCCCAGTGGGTAAAGGCACCTGCAAGCAGACCTAACAAACCTGAATCCAATGCCCAGAACTCACAGGAGGCAAGAGGGCTGTCTTCTGACCTCCATGTTTGTGCTGTGGTAAGTGTCCAGCTGGGCTTTGCAACAATACTGACTCAAAAAAGTTTTCTTAGACCCTTTCTCCCTGGAGTTAAGGCTGGGACATTACACAGGTAGTTGTGAGAAACAGCCAAGGTTTAAAATAATTTTAACAGTACTTGACTTTTATCTATCACTACATGACATTATCTGCTGAATTCTTTAAACACCCCATCCAAGTTAATATTAGTGAATTCCTACTAGGAAAGTGCTAACATTAACGTCTACACTAGTAAGGAAATTAAACCTCAGATTAAGTAACATTCCTAAGGCCACAGAGAGGAGTAGGAAGATTTACCCGACTCCAAAACGTATTTTGTAACAACTATGTTACATTGCACCCCCTTTTTTGAGGTACAGTGTGTGTGTGTGTGTGTGTGTGTGTGTGTGTGTAGTGGAGCTTATAACTGAGCGACATTCCCATCCCCACACTATCTGAGAACTGCTTATATTTTATCTCTCTCTTGTCTTGCTACATATCCTGGAATTTGCTATGTACCCCAAGATAGCTTAGAATTTATAGCAATCATCCTTCTTCTGCCCCCAGAGTGCTGGGATTAAGTGCTGTGGTTCTGATGGAAGCCAGCATAACTAGAACAGAATAAGCAGTAAGGGTAGTAGATGAAGCTGGTGAGCCCAGCAAAGCACACAGGCATTCTTAAAGGGCTGAGGATGGCTAGCTGGTTGGAAGCCAATGGAAAGAGTGAGAAATAAGGGAACCTGACTTGTGCTTTAAAAGACTCTCTCTGGCCCGGTGGTGGTGGCACACACCTTTAGTCCCAGCACTTGGGAGGCAGAGGCAGGCGGATCTCTGTGAGTTCGAGGCCAGCCTGGTCTACAAGAGCTAGTTCCAGGACAGCCTCCAAAGCCACAGAGAAACCCTGTCTTGAAAAACCAAAAAAGGGACTTTCTCTGGCTTCTAAGCAAGCAATGACAAGACATATAAGTAGAGTCTATATGATTTCCTGATGCCCTAATATGGAATGTGAGAGAAACATTATAATAACACCAAGGCTTAAATGTTTTGTGCTTTTTACTTTTTAAAAAATAGGGTGTCGCCGGGCATTGGTGGCTCACGCCTTTAATCCCAGCACTCTCGAGGCAGAGGCAGGAGGATCTCTGTGAGTTCGAGGCCAGTCTGGTCTCCAGAGCAAGTGCCAGGATAGGCTCCAAAGCTCCACAGAGAAACCCTGTCTCGAAAAACCAAAAAACAGGGTCTCACTATGTAGACCTGGCTGGCCTGGAACTATGTAGACTGGGGTGGTCTTGAATTCAGAGATTCGCCTGCCTTTGCTTCCCAAGTGCTGGGAATAAAGGTGTGTACCTCCATGCCTGCCCTAAGGTTTTTTAGTCACTGAATTAAAGTTAAAATTGCACTGCATCAAGAACACAGATTTAAAAAAAAAAAAAAAAAAAAGCATTTATTTGGTGTGTATGTGTGTGTGTGTGTGTGTGTGTTTGTCTGTGTATGTACATGTGCATGTGTGAAGGTACCCATGTGCCACAGCTCATGTGTGAAAACCAGATAAGGCTATTTACAGGAGTTGGCTCTCTCCTTCTACCATGTGAGTTCTGGGAATTAACAGAAATTGACAGGCTTGGCATCAATTGCCTGTACTCACTGGGCAATCTTACCAGCCCAATAACCCAGATTTTAGTTTACATTCGATAGTACATGTCCACAATCTTGCCATCCACAGCAAGTACAAGCAGAAGTTAGCCTGGCTACATAAGGAGACCCTATGGCAAAACACGAAAACACACGCTCAGATTTCTTTTTCTTTTTTTTTTTTTTTTTTTTTGAGACAGACTCAGTATGCAACCCTGGCTGGCCTAGAACTTGTTATATAACTCGCTCTGTAGACCAGACTGGCCTCAAACTCAGAGATCCACTGGCCTCTGCCTCCAAGAGTTGTGATTAAAGGTGTGTGCTACCCTGCACAGCCTAGCACCCCAGATACTGAAGCTGGGTATGGAGGTGCATGACTACATAACCAATACGACATGGGAGGTTAAGGCTGGCCTGAGTAGCAAGACCTTGTAAAGCTGAAGGAAGAGGAAGAGGAAAAAAGAGGAGGAGGTGGTGGTGATTATTGGCTCAGTGGACAAAAGCACTTTCTGCAGAAACCCAACAACCTGAATTCAAGCCCTGGAGCTCATGTAAAGGTGGAAGGAAAGAACTGACTTCACTACACATATACCACGGATGCAGGTGCTCCCCCATACACATCACATGCACACAATTATAAATAAAAAAGAAACCAGAATTTTTAAAACCAGAAAATTTACTGATACAAAATTGAAATATAATAGAGCTAGTTAGTTAAACATTGTGCATCTAGTATTAAACCTTGAATTTTGGTCCAATTCTTAGTTCATTCTAATGCTATGTTTCTTTTTCTGGAAATAAACAACTCATCATAGTTCCCTTGCAACCAAATTGTAGCCTTTTCTCCTTCAGAAGGAAGGAGACCCACTTACCGTGTAGTAAGATCTGAAGGATGCTGCCAGTCTGGGTTCTGCATATGAACTTGATCCATCAGGGCATCTAGCTCTCCCAAGGTACCTGTGATAGATGGATGAGTGCTTAGTAAGGAGTTGAGTGTATGATGCTCACCTCCATCAAAGCAAAGCTCAGCACATGCTTCAGGGGAAAAGAAAAAGGCACTTGACCTTATACTACCCGCTGTGACTATCACAAGCAACTAGCACAGAAACTATAAGCCAGACTGAAGCACTGCTTTTGGATGGTGGGGAAACAAAAATGGCAATGATCACTCCTTTAACACTTATCCTATTAGGTGTGACACACTTCATAGGTACCTAGAAATGTGGTAGTGAACAAGACATTATATGTCTATCCCTGCCCTCACTTAATGAGGGAGGTAAGTGATTTTGAAGTATGATAAGGAGATATGCAAGTGGCTACTCAGACTGGGGTGTGGGAACTCGGAAGACCAGTCAGGGATCGAAAGGATGCATAGAAATGAGTGAGGTGACAGGTTGTTAAAGAAAAGTAGCCAATACAAAGGCTAGAGACAAAGAACAGTAAAATACATTGTTGAAGAAAAACAGAGTTTAACACTCTTTGCTAACCAGAAAACCTGTTAAAGATGATTTTCCACAATCTTTGAGAAACTGACAATGTACTACATATTTCATGATATCTAGTCAAAAAAAAAAAAAAAAAAAAAAGCATACGCCAAGCATGGTGGTGCACTCAGGAGGCAGAAGCAGGCAGATCTGTGACTGTAGTCCAGGCCAGCCTGGACTACAGATCGAGTTTCAGGACAGCCAAGGCTACACACAGAAACCCTGTCATGGAAAAAAAAAAAAAAAATCATTTATGTTCAGAACAGCTTTTTTTTTTTTCTCCAAGGCAGGGTTTCTCTGTGGCTTTGGAGGCTGTCCTGGAAGTCTCTCTTGTAGACCAGGCTGGTCTCGAACTCAGAGATCAGCCTGCCTCTGCCGCCCGAGTGCTGGGAGTAAAGGCCGAGAACAGCTATTCTAACTTGTCTTAGTGTTCTATTGCTGTGAAGAGACACCATGACCAAGGCAACTCCTATAAAGGAAAACATTTAATTGAAGGCCTGTTTAGTTTAGAGTCAGTCTATGATCATCATGGCAGGAAGCAGACAGGTATGGTGTTACAGTAATAGGTGGTAGCTTTATATCATGATTTGTAGGCAGCAGGCAGAGAGAGACTGGGCCTGGCCAGGGCTTTTAAAAACTCAAAGCCCGCCTTTAGTGACACACTCCATACAACAAGGCCACACCACCCAATCATTCTAAAACAGTTACACTAACTGGTAGGGGGACCAACCATTCAAACATATGAGCTTATGGGGGCCTTCTCATTCAAACTACCAAATAACTGTACAGAAGTTCACTGAAATATAATTTAACTGTGGGGTTATTTGCAAATTCTTCTTAATAAGATTTTATTAAAAATTCACATACAGAGATAAATGTTCTTAATATCATTTGAAATATGAAAAATTATAGCTCAAGGAAGTAAACTTGTCATAACTATTTAATAACCCAGAATTCAAATTGTTCTTATGTGACACCATGTTCTTGCCACTATGTGAAATGCTTTTTTAAACAATTTGTTTTGGTGGCACATGTCTTTAATCCCAGCACTTGGGAGGCAGAGGCAGATGGATCTCTGAATTCCAGGTCATCTACAGAGCAAGTTCCAGGACATCCAGGACTCCACAAAGAAACCCTGTCTCAAAAACATATTTTTAGATTTATATTTATGTGCATGTATGTATGTGAAATAAATGCATGCCTGGTGTCCATGGAGGTCAGAAGAAGGCACTGGCTTCCCTGAAACTGGAGAAATGGATGGTTGCTAGCTAACATGTGAGTACTGGAAACAAGGCCCAGGTACAATTAAATCCTAGTTGTAACAGGGCAAAGGTTCTTGTATCTTGTCTCAGCTACAGCCATCTGAGGTTTAACCTGAAATTGACTCTGCTCCCTATTTTATAACCCTACCCCCGAGCTGTGAAAAGTATCCAACCCTGTTTTAGAAACTCAGGGTTGAAATGCCCCAGCTAAAGGAATGTTTTGGCTTTGGTTAAACTGCTTGCTTGCTTTACTTCCTTCTTCAACTGCCAATCAGGATGTAGTTTTTCTGTGTTCTTTGCTTTTAAAAGCTCCCCAGAAAATGTATGCAGGGATGCTCTGCAAGTGGTTCTCTCTAGACAGTCTTTAGCTGGTCTAATACAGAATCTCAATTCAGACTTTGGTCATGCTGAGTGGTCTTTGGGTCTCTACCCTGCAAAACTAGTAGTCACAAAACCATTTCTCTAGCCCTGAAATGTTTATAATCTTAACACTTGGAAGGCTAAGGCAAGAGGACTGCCATGGGTTCAAGGCTACCCTAGGCTACAGAGGCCATATCTCAAAAATAAACAAAAACCCAAAAATGAAAAAGAAAACCAGTAACAGTAACAACAACAACAACACCCTGAAACTTGGGGCTGGAGAGATTGCTCAGCACCTGCTGTTCTTGCAGAGGACCTGGGTTTGGTTCTCAGTATCCACATTGCTAACAGCTATTTGTCACTCCAGGTCTAAGGATCCAACACCCCCTTATGGTTTCCAAAGGTATCAGGCATGCAAGTGATACAGACAGATCTGCAGGCAAAATACTCATGTATATAAAATAAAAGTATATCTGCCAAGGTGTCGATGGTGTACACCATTAATCCCAGCACTTGGGAGGGAGAGGCAGGTGGATCTGTGAGTTCGAGACCAGCCTGGTCTACAAGAGCAGTCTCCAAAGCCACAGAGAAGCCCTAGTTTGAAAAACAACAACAACAACAACAACAAAAACAAAAAACAAAAAAAAAAAAAGAAAATTAAACTCTAGTTAGGAAACAATTTCCCTAGAGCAGTGGTTCTCAAATTTTAATGTGTATATAATCAGATGGCGATCACAAAACAAGATTGCTGGTGGCTCACACTCCAGAGTTTCTAATTGTGAAGGTCTGGGGTTTCTAAGATATTCTTAGTATTGCTGATACTGCTCATCTAAGAACCTCTTTTTTTTTTTAATCATCTTAAAAATGTTAAAATAATCTTTATCTGTTGTTATGTATATTATATATATTTAAAGTATATTAAAATAGCTTTGTGCAATTAAAGCACAGCCATTTTTAGATACAAGGAACAGTAACTGATATAGTTAGTAATAAAAATATAGACAATTCACTAAGTGTCTCTATCAACCATATTCCAGGGCAGGATCCATGCCCAGGACTACACAAAACAGACTTCTGTGGTTTGTTGTGTTTTCTTTTGTTATGTACCATATTAGTTTTTTGTTTGAGTCTCATTTTTTTGTTTGTTTTAGGGAGGAATTTTTTTTGAAAGAGAAAGAACATGAAGTTATGTGGGTAGGGAGTTGCGGAAAGGAAAGTGTATGACCATAATATACTGTGTGGAAAAATACCTGAAATTCTTTTTAAAAAATGTATATATACATACATACTTGCTTCTACACCTTTAACCATTTCCTAGAACAAGGTAATGAACAAAAATTAAAACTAAGGTGAATCCTGTTCATTTCTGAGACACCATAGAGATTCTTTTCCTAGTTTTTAAACATTTTCTTATAATGAGTTATATAAACCTAAATAAAAAACTCAACTTCAATAGGTTGTGAGGGGGAAATAGTCTCCATCTTTGTGAAAAGTTGAACATTACTAATTATATCCAATCATCTTTAGAAAGGAAAAACTATGAAATATTATTTACTGAGCCAGGATTACTGCTTTTGTTGTTCATTTATTTGAGACAGGGCCTTACTATGTGGCCCAGCTGACCTAGAACTTCCTATGTAGATCAGACTGGCCTCAAACAAAGATCCGCCTGTCTCCACGTGCTGGGATCAAAGGCATGTGTTACCATATTACACCTAAATTGGATTATGTTTTTAAAATACTCTACGTGAGAGGCTGGAGAGATGGCTCAGTGGTTAAAAGCACTGTCTTCTCTTCCGGAGGACTTGGGTTCAATTCACAGGACCCATATGGCAACTTGCAACTGTAACTCCAGTTCTAGGGGATCTGACACCCTCACACCAATGTACACTAAATTTAAAAAAAAAAAACTTAAAAAACAAACAAACCTCTATGTGTAGACCTGAGCAACTGAGGCAGAGTGTGCGCTGTCAGTGGTCCTGGGTTCTACAGGCAGTCCTATCCCAGCAGTTTAACCAAATGAAGATAGGTTTTCTCGTGGTTTGTACCACAAACACGGTAGATTGGTGTCCCTTGATGTCCCTTTTTCTATCTCAGATTTGGAATTTGGGGTCAAGAGCCAATTGGTAGGATTGGGAGAAACCATAATGAAGAGTGGCAGCACTGTGGGGACATTTATAGCTATCAGAATAGGCATACAATGCTAATCAAGACAATGACTGCCTGCTAAATTTATTTCCCATCCATCCTGACACGTGTACAACAAAAGAACAAAGCTTTTTCAAACTGGGAAACAAGATGGCTCAGCGGGTCAGGGCATCGGTCAACATGCTAACCTGAGTTTGGTCCTTAAAAGACAGAACCCACTCTAGCCAAGTTATCTCTGATTCTCACACATGTATTATGGTGATACACAAACACAAAATGTAAAAACATATTCACTTTATAAGTAAGTCTTACTTAAACCAGGACTACTGAACACACACACACAAAAAGCAAAGCCAGCTGTAGTTGTCATACCCACTAGTCGTCCCAGTGCTGGGGAGATAGAGGCAGGCAGATCACTAGGGTTCACAGGCCAGACAGCCTAGATTAATTTACAAGCTCCAAGCCAACTGATGATTGCTGAAGAATAAAATCTAAGGTTGTCCTCTGGGACACACACACAAACACCATGAGATACTTGCCTCATAAATAAGGCAATGGCTATTACTCATTAGTAATTAGTAGCTTTTCCCCTTGAGATAGCATTTCACTATATAGCCCTGGCTGGCATGGAACACATTACATAAACCAGGCTAGCCTTGAACTCAAGAGATGTGCCTGCCTCTGTCTCCTAAGTACAGGGATTAAAGGCAAGCACCACCCTGCCCAGCCTTACTAAGTAGCTTTTAAAAGAAAAGCTATTGTCTACCGCTTTTAAAAAATATATATTTATTACATACACAGTATTTTGCCTTCATGCTAGAAGAGGGCACCAGATCTCATTACAGATGGCTGTGAGCCACCATGTGGTTGCTGGGAATTGAACTCAGGACCTCTGGAAAAGAAGTCTATGTTCTTAACCTCTGAGCCATCTCTCCAGCCCTGTCTGCCCTTCCTTTATACTTTTTCTTTTTTAATTATTGAACCATGGTCTCGTAGTATTCTAGGTTTAGAACTACCTCAGGTCCCCCCAAACTAGGATTCTAAGCATAAACACCTGATCAGTGCCAGGAAAAATCATTTTGTTTTAGGGATGTACTTTTTGGGATTCTTCAAACACTCCATTGTAGAGAACAAGTGAAGTCCCAAATGAAAGTGTATTGTTGACATGGGCATGGCCATGTCAAGAACCAAAGCCTCAGAGCAAAATTGACAAAAGTCTTCCTGGGGTGAGGCTGAGGGATGGCAAAACCTTCCTGTGGTCTAAGTGCCAATGTTGACAGTATATGCAGAAAATGTCTACTGTATGCTCCCTCCCCTCCCCTCCCGTTTATGGCCTGAAGATTGTTCCTCCTGGTTCAGCTTTATCCTAACCTGGCCTCCCTTTCAACTGCATTTAATAAACATGCTGAGTTGCCAAGGTTCTGTTGCTTCTCCCATCAGGAGGCCAGTCCACTTGAGCCCAGCTTTTCTATAAGCCCATGTCTGTCATTTCTTCATCCCCTTGCCACCCTATTTAGGTTAATCCCTGGAGCTGTGCAGAGAATCCCACCCATGTGTCCTCTCTGCAGGTGACACATTTGTTCTCACTGGCCTGTGTGTAAGACAACCCAGTTGCCTCAACCTTGTCCACCCAAAGAGACACAGAGATTTGGATTAGTTTCTGGGTTGCCTCCTATTTTAGACACATGTATGCACACAACACATAAACACAATAAGTGTAATAAAAAAAAATTAGAAAAAATATATTGCCAAGGTAGGTGTGGTGGCACTTGTCTTTAATCCCAGCACTTGGGAAGCAAAGGCAGGCAGATCTCTGTGAGTTCAATACTAGCCTAGTCTACAGAGTTCCACCACAGCTGGGGATGTTAAACCCTGTCTCAAAAGAAAACAAACAGGCGGCTGGGCGTTGGTGCTGCACGCTCTTAATCCCAGCACTTGGGAAGCAAAGGCAGGCAGATCTCTGTGAGTTCAAGGCCAGCCTGGTCTCCAGAGCAAGTGCCAGGATAGGCTCCAAAGCTCCTCAGAGAAACCCTGTCTCGAAAAACCAAAAAAAAAAAAAAAAAAAACACCAAAAAAAAGAGAATCCTATCACTGTGTGTCTTACACACAATAAGGTATATTCATTCATTCATTCTTTCTTTTTTTTTTTTTTTTTTTAGACAGGGTTTCTCTGTGGCTTTGGAGGTTGTCCTGGAACTAGCTCTTGTAGACCATGCTGTCCTTGAAATCATAGAGATCTGCCTGCCTCTGCCTCTGCCTCCTGAGTGCTGGGACTAAAGGCGTTCGCTACCACTGCCGGCAAAAATGTGTGGCCCAGGCTAGCCTCGAACCCGTGATCCTCCTGGTTCTGCTCCTTCAGCAAATCCTACTGGCTTGCGCCACCACAACCGGCTGTTAATTCTTATTAGCACTGAAAACTTATTCCTAGGAGGAGGTAGTGATGCACACCTTTAGTGTCGGCACTCAGAAGGCAGAGGCAGGCAGATCTCTGAGTTTGAGGCCAGCCTGGTCCACAGAGTGAGTTCCGAGACAGCCAGGGCTACATTGAAAAACCCTTTCTTGAAAAACCAAATAAGTAAAAAGAAAGAACTTGTTCCTAAGAGTAATCTTTATTATTAATAAGACTTAATAATCTGGAGACTATGGTAGCTAACATTTACCAAGTATGTATGTACTGGGTTCCCTGCTAAATGTTTTACATGTATCATTGAATTCTAACAATTGCTAAGAGACAGAAATAATGATTTGTTTTATTCACAAGAAAACCGAAGTTGGATAAGACACTCAGCTATCATCTAGTATCTTGATTGGTAAGTCAGGATTCAAACCCTGGTGAGGCTAATTATCCAAAAACCTTCTTTCAGTTCATAACTTCAATCTCTTCCTCCAAAGTGAGAGATGCTAACAAGAACTGGAATATTTAAATGTTCCCTTCTCTTCATAGTCTCTAACAGATGGGCTTTCTTGGACCAACAGTACCATGATTTTATTTTTAAGTTGTGGTTAAAAGGTGGAAGATTTTCCTTTGTTCTGTGACTAAATGAAATTTACCTAACAATAAAAATTGGAGGGAAAAAAATCCTTACACTTCAGTAATTCAATCACTAATGTAAACCTTAACTTATAAATATGAAGTTTGTATTGGGAAAAATCCCATCTAATAAGTGACCTTAATAATTGAAAAGTGGGGCTGCAAAGGCACTGGCTGCTCTTGCAGAGGACCTGGATTCCTGGCACCTACATGGTAACCCACAGTCATCTGTGACTTCAGTTCCAAAGACCCAATGTCTTCTTCTGGCATCTGCTATCACCAGACACATACACGATGTACACATACACACATTTGTATAAGACACTCAAGAACATAAAAAAATAAATCTTTAAAAAAGCTGGAAAGTGAATTGTTGTATCAAAAGTGCGAGTACCTACTATTCAATTCTGACAAGTTTTATACTTCACCATATTTTGTACTATGACACACTACCTAGTTAAGTACAGTACAAAACTAAAGAACAAAATCTATCTGGCTAATAACTAGAATATACCCTAGCACCAACAGGTTATTAACTGAATCAATTTGATATTGTCCTTAAAAATGTGAGGTTTAGTAGTGTCAGGGTAGGGCAGTAGTCAATTCAGATAGTTAACAGAGTAGCAGAAGCACTCTTTGACCGTGACAACAGACAAAAGAAAATCTGATAGGAAACAATAACCTATCTCTGAGGGTGTCTTTAAGGGCAAGGAACTTGACTTTGTGGTTTTTCTTTATTATGAGGCCTAGCTATACGATTAAGAATCTACTCTCCTCTCCCTGAACCCCAGGAAATTCTTTTGTGTATCCATGTAGGCCAGAAGATAATGTTGGGTGATGTCCTTTATGACTTTTCTTTTCTTTTTTTTTTTTTTTGTTTTAGTTTTTTGAGACAGATTTTTCTGTAGCTTTGAAGCCTGTCCTGGAACTCACTCTGTAGACCAGGTTGGCCTCGAACTCCACCTGTCTCTGCTTCTTAAGTGCGGGGATTAAAGGTGTGTACCACCACCACCACACCACCACCACCACCACCACCACCACCACCCACCACCACCACCACCAGGCTATGACTTATTTTTTGAGTTAAAATCTCTCACTGAACCTGGAGCTCACCAATTGTCCAAAGCCATTGTCCAATGAGCATCTGGGATCCTGCTGTCTCTGTCTCAGTGCTGAGACATGCAAATACCCACAAAACATAAATACTAAAAAATTAAACACAAGACTACTGTTCTCATTTAATTGACCAAAATTACAAAAAAAAAAAAATTACAAAGTACTTTTAGGCACTTCAGTTATGGCTTGGTGATACAGTGAATGCTTAGTACATGGGAGGCCCTAGGGTTCAATCCCCAGCACAGACAGACAGACACACGCACGCACGAAGGAACACTAGCACAAACTCTCAAGAGTGGGGTTATGTGTGGTAAACTGTTTCTAACTGTTTAATTAAATGAAAATGAAAAGGTATCATAAGTTCACTCAAAATAAATAAACAAACAAACAAATAAATAGGGTTTCTTTGTGTAGCCTTGGCTGTCCTGAAACTCAGAGAGATCTGCCTGCTTTTGCCTCCTGAGTACTGGGATTAAAGAGATGCACTACCAACGATCAGCTAAAAATCCTTTTAAAAGGAGGTAGCAGAATGGCTGAGCAGATAAAGGTGCTTGCTTATACAAGCCTAATGACATGAGTTCAAGCCCTAGAACCCACAGAAAAGTGAAAGTGAACTGATTCCACAAAGTTGTCCTGACCTCCACAAGCATGCCATGTCAAACATTACACTCAATCTCTGTCTGTCTGATACACACACAATTTTACCAGTCCTTTAAAAAAGAATTAGTAAACTAAGTAGAGATGATTTAAGAATAAGAAAGTTATGCAAATTGACCTAAACTACAGAGGCTAGGTATTTTGCCTATCATGTGCAAGCCCTTGAATTAAGTTTCTAGGACCACAAAAGTCAATCTATCAATCAAGGTAAGGTAACCTAATACAGAATAAGGGAAAAACACTATTATCGTATTTGTAAATAGTGTAAGTAAATGCAGAAAATGAATTTAACAAAGTTTACTAGTTGTTCATGATAAAAATGATCACTTATAGCCAGAGGGAATTTCCCTAACCTAATTAGAGCATCTATGATAAACATTTATCATCTAAGATAAACCTGTATCATATTTAATGTGCTCAAGGCAACAGACAGTACAATAATGAGAAATAAAAAGCTTATAAATTGGAAGGAAATCAACCGTCTTTATTTAGATAATATCATAACAGCAAATTCTAAGATATCTATTAAAAAGTTCACAAAACAGGAAAATTCAGCATAATTTATGATATGGCCAAAATATTTAAAAAAGTCAGTATATTCTAGCAATGACCAACTAGATAGTGAAAAAAATTAGATATAATTTAACACAGCATAAACAAGCATTAAATAGTAATGAACTTAACAAAGTATACAAGATCTATAATAATAAAAGCCAAAATATATCAAGAGAAATTTAAAATTACATTAATAAATGAATCAATGTATCACAGATGTTTATAGATGGATGCAGAGGATCAGCAGTTCAGGTCATCTCCAAATACATGATAAGTTCAAGGCCAGCCTGGGTTATAGGAAATCCAGTCTCAAAAACAAACAAACAAACAAACAAAAGGCCAGGTATGGTGTTGCATGATGCCTTTAATCCCAGCACTTAGGAGGCAGAGGCAGGTAGATCTCTGAGATCGCGGCTAGCCTGGTCTACAGAGTGAGTTCCAGTACAGCCAAGGTTACACAGAGAAACTCAAAAAAGCAAAACAAGCAAATAACAACAAAAAAAGTAAAAATATTTGCTAATAACATAGTAGCTGTATAGACCTGATGATAGCTAATAAATAGCCTAGATATGGTGGCACATGCACCCCAGAGGCATGCATAGGCAGGCAGATCTCCAGAATAGCCTGAGTTATGTAGGAAGACCCTATCTCAAAAACAAACAGAAAAACAAACAAACAAACAAACAAACAAAAAACCCCAAACAAACACCCCCACTCCACCCCCCAGCTGAAGGGTGGGGAAAAGAGGACCTGAGTTTGAACTCCAGCAGCTAAGCTTGGGTCAGTTGTGGTGATGCATCCCTTTAATGCCAGGACCTGGGAGGCAGAGGTAGGCAGGCAGGCAGATCTCTGATTCAAGACCAGCCTAATCTACATACAGCAATCAGGACAGTCAGGGATACACATGTCTACAATCCCTGAGCTGGAGGCAGGAACAGATGAATCTAGGATCTTGAGTGCTTGTTCAGCTAGCCTAACCTAACCTGGGGTCTTGAAGTTTGGTGAGAGACCAAAGTAAGATCAAGGGTAAGGCGGAGTATGATAGCAAAGGGTATCAGCACTGTTCCTCTGGCCTTTGCACAGACACACACATATACACATACTCAAGAAAAGAAAATTTTGGGCTGGAGAGATGGCTCAGAGGTTAAGAGCACCAGCTGATCTTCCAGAGGTCCTGAGTTCAATTCCCAGCAACCACACGGTGGCTCACAACCATCCATTATGAGAGCTGGTGCCCTCTTCTGGTGTGCAGATATACATGGAAGCAGAATGCTGTATACATAATAAATAAATAAAATCTTAAAAAAAAAGAAAATATTTTCTTTATTTTATCATTGTTATTTTTGAGACAGGGTCTTTTTTCATAGCTCTGGCTATCTGGAAACTCACTACATAGACCAAACTAGCCTCAATTTACAGCGATCCACCTGCCTCTGCCTCCCAAGTGCTAGGATTAACCACACATAGTTCCTTGTTGAAATCAATCTAAAAACCTAGCAAGTGAGTTTTGATTAATATATAACAATCAACTGAATTTTTAAATTCTACCACAGAACAGATACCTATTTGTATGTATGTACGGGGTGTCTTTGAAGCAGGATCTCTAGTTCAGCTGGTCTCAGGCTGAATGCTAGCATTACACTTTGTGCTATCATACCCAGACAGGTACGAAGATTCTAAAATATATCTCTGACAAAAGTATCACCATATAAAATACTCTGAGATTCCAAAGATGTGCAAGAGTGTATATCAAAAGCTATAAAACAGGCGCTGGAGAGATGGCTCAGAGGTTAAGAGCACTGACTGCTCTTCCAGAGGTCCTGAGTTCAATTCCCAGCATCCACATGGTGGCTCACAACCATCCATTATGAGAGCTGGTACCCTCTTCTGGTGTGCAGATATACATGGAAGCAGAATGTTATATACATAACAGCTAAACATGGAGGCTCAAACCTGTAATATCAACGCTTAGAAGGCTAAAGCAGGAGAATGGGAAGTTTAAGGACAGCTGGTGGCACACACTTTACTCCCAGTACTCAGGAGGCAGAGGCAGGTGGACCTCTGTGAATTCGAGGCCAGCCTGGTCTGCAGAGCAAGTACCAGGACAGCCAGGGCTACACAGAGAAACCCAGTCTTGAAAACAAAAGTTCAAAGCCAGTCTGGGCTACATAAAAGCTTGAAGATACTGGAAGCTACAAAGTACCACTGAAAGAAATTAAAGATTTGAATAATTAAGGATCAAAATAGTCAAGATATTCATTCTTGCTAAATTTTACCCAATTTCTATAAATCCAATGTAATTTTAATAAAATCATAGGAGGCCCTTTAAATAAACTTTATACTATTGAACAGTAATTTAAAAAAATAAAGATTAATGGTTGTATGAAAATAGAAGCCAGCTTGAAGGAACTTTGAATAGTCAAATTTGAGATAAACTGAGCATCAAAAAGAATAGGAGCTGGGGCTAGAAAGATGGCTCTGCAATTAAGAGCAACTGCTGCTCTTGTAGAAGACCGAGGTTCAATTCCTAGCATCCATATGGTAGCTCACAACCTTCTGTAACTCCAGTTCTAAGAGATCCATATCTTCTGGCTTCCAAGTGTACCAGGCACACACACAATGCACAACATATATACAAGGAAAGCAATCAAACATACATATAATTTTTTAAAAACTGGAGCTATAAATATAACTTTAAAAATCCATTAGAGGGCTGGAGAGATGGCTCAGAGGTTAAGAGCACTGGCTGCTCTCCCAGAGGTCCTAAGTTCAATTCCCAGCAACCACATGATGGCTCACAACCATCCGTAATGAGATCTGGTGCCCTCTGCTGGCCTTCAGGGACACATGCAGACAAGAACACTATATACATAATAAATAAATAAGTCTTAAAAAAAAATAGAAGAAAAAAATCCATTAGGGCTGGAATATATCTTACTGGGAGATGTATTTAACATATGCAAGGCACTAAGGAGGGGAGGTGTAGGTGGATATGATTGCATATATGCATAAGATTGTCAATACATTAAATACATTCTAAAAAAGAAGAAAGATTATATAGAGGTGGAGGGGCCACTTTCTACATCCTAGTGTAACAGATAATTCAGATGAAGATCACCAATGAATGCTTAAACTATTAGGCAAAGCTAGTTGCTGGGGAATAGGATATTCATATGGTACTAAGGCATCACCCCATAAATGACAGCAATTAGATTGTAAAAATGTACCTTACAAAGGAAAGTTATGTCCATTAACATCTTTTTTTTTTTTTTTTTTTTTTGAGATAGGGTTTCTCTGTAGGTCTGGAGACTGTCCTGGAACTTTCTTTGAAGACCAGGCTGGCCTCGAACTCACAGAGATCCGCCTGCCTCTGCCTCCCAAGTGCTGGGATTAAAGGCATGTACCACACCCCTACCCCACCTCCCCAACCTCCACCACCGTCCGTCCATTCATCCATTAACATCTTAACAAACTTGGTTAACAACATTAGTTCAACAGCCTGTCACTGTGTCACATATGCCTCCAAGGTTTCCACAAGACCAACATTCCTAACAGCCCTCTAAACTAGCTGTGCCTGGAATGCTTAATCTGAATCTAATTCTGCTTTTAGTTTACAGAAATACAGGAAATGAAAATCAAACTAAATGGTAGTAAAGAACCAATCAGGGGACTACAGAGATGGCTCAGTGGTTAAGAGCACTGACTGCTTTTCCAGAGGTCCCAGTTCAATTCCCAGCACCCACATGGCAGCTTACAACTGTCTGTAACTCCAGTTCCAGGGGACCCGACGCCTTCACACAGACATACTTGCAGGCAAAACACTAAAAACTCATAAAAGAACAGACAAAATTTAGAATGCGGAACTACCTCTAAAGAAAGAGACTTACATTAAAAGAGACTGAGACAATAAATAAAGATGTGTACCTTCATCAGATTCTGCCTCAAGTTACATTTGGAACACTTGTGAAAATTGGAATATGGGCTGGATATTAGATGATCCTAAGAAGTAATGTTTAAACCACGAGGTGGTGGTACATGACTTTAATCCCAGCACTCAGGAGGGAGAACCAGGCAGACCTCTATGAGTTCCAGGACAGCCAGGACTACACAGAGAAACCTTGTCTCAAAAAAGAAAAATAAGGGGCTGGAGAGATGGCTCAGAGGTTAAGAGCTGCTCTTCCAGAGGTCTTGATTTCAATTCCCAGCAACCACATGATGGCTCACAACCATCCATAATGAGATCTGGTGCCCTCTTCTGGCCTGCAAGGGATACATGCAGACAGAATACTGCATACATAATATATAAATAAATTTAAAAAAAATAATAAAATTTAACCTTACTAATTAAAACAAACTTATCAATATCAATGACAATAAAATTAATTTCAGTTTTTGATCAGGACAACTGGTAACATATAACAAGAGGTTTTAAAATGTTTATATACTTTACCTAGTAAATCCACTTCTAGGCATTCATCCTATAGAAATAAGAGTCGTACATAAACATTTATTGACCAAAATGTTCACTACAACATTACTAATGAAAATACACACAATCTAATTATCCAAGATAGGATGATTTGTAATTAATACACAATTTATTCTGGTATTAAGAGACAGTATTTCAAGCGGGGTGGTGGTGGCGCACGCCTTTAATCCCAGCACTCGGGAGGCAGAGGCAAGCGGATCTCTGTGAGTTTGAGGCCAGCCTGGTCTCCAGAGTGAGTGCCAGGACAGCCTCCAAAGCTACACAGAGAAACCCTGTCTCGAAAAAAAAAAAAAAAAAAAAAAAAAACCAGAGAGAGAGAGGATTTCATCTAAGAAAGCTTGTCTTCAAAAACTATTTTTAAAAAACTTTATATTATGTATTAAAGGGGGAACAGTGGCACTCAAACACAAAGTCCAGCTTTCTTCTTCCACCACGTGGATTCTGCAAATCAAACTCAAGTCATCAAGTCTGGCCGACACAGCCTTTTCTTACTGAGCCACTTCACTGGCCCCAAACTCACTTAGCTGAGATTGGTTTCAGGTTTCTAATCTTTCTAAGTACTGGGATTATAGATGCATTCCAGAAGCTAAAAAGTTTGTTATTTATTTGGAGATAGGATCTCTCATTCTGCAGTCCAGACTCCTAAATGCTGGGATTATAGGTATGTCCCATCTCCCACTCCTGATTATATATCTTTATTTCCTTATTTATTTGTTTTACTTATTATTTAAAGGTTTATTTTTTTAGAGATTTTATTTATTTATTATGTATACAACATTCTGCTTCCATGCATATCTGCACACCAGAAGAGGATACCAGATCTCATAATGGATGGCTGTGAGCCACCATGTGGATGCTGGGATTTGAACTTAGGACCTCTGAAAGAGCAGTCAGTGCTCTTAACCTATGAGCCATCTCTCCAGCCCGAAAGGTTTATTTTTATTTTGTGTGCTTGCCTACATCAGTGGTTCTCAACCTGTGGGTCGATTGACCCTTTCACAGGTCCTAAGACCACTGGGAAACACAGATATTTACATTATCATTCATAGCAAAATTAGTTATGAAATAGCAATGAAAATAATTTTGCAGTGGGAGGGTCATCACAACATGAGGAACTGTATTAAAGGGTCAGAGCTTTAGGAGGTTGAGAACCACTGGCTTACATGAATGTATAGTAGATGTTTGCCTGGTGTTAGTTAGCAAAGGCCAGAAAAGGGCACTGGATCCCTGAACTGGAGATACAGAAGACTGTAAGCTGCCATGTGGGTACTGGGAATTAAACCTGGTCTTCTGCAAAAGCAGTTAAGTCTGATTAACTACTGAACCATCTCTTTTAAGATGCTTGCTTATTTTGTTTGTTTTGGTTTTTTGAGACAGTGTTTCTCTGTGTAGCCCCGGCTGTCCTGGAACTCACTCTGTAGTCCAGGCTGGCCTCCAACTGAGAGATCCAGGATTGAAGGTGGGCACCATCACTGCCTGGCAAGACCCTTGTTTTTAAATTACTGCATGTGTGTATGATGTGTGTAGGTGCATGACCCATCGAACATCTGTGGAGGTCAGAAAACATTTGTGGAGTCAGTTCTCTCCTTCCACTTTGACATGATGCTGGGGATTTAACTCAGGCCACCAGGTTAATACAAGCATTCTTACTCACTGAGCTATCTGACTAGCCCTTGGCTAAAAATACTAATGTGTAAATCAGGCAAGGTGATGCATCCAGCACTAACAAGGATTATAGATTAAAAGATTGAAGACAGCCTGGGCCATACAGCAAGATCTTGTCTCAGAAACAAAAAACATTTAAATATAAAATAGTTAACACGGAAGAGTCCTTAAATACATTAAGTACAGCCAAATATTGCAAACGTTTAATCTCAGCACTCAGGAGGCAGAGGCAGGTAGACCTCTGAGTTCAAGACCAGCCTGGTCTACAGAGTGAGTTCCAGGACAGCCAGGACTACAAAGAGAAACCCTTTCTCAAAAAAAAAAAAAAACCACAAAAACCCCAAAACCCAGGACAGCCAGAACTACAAAGAGAAACCCTTTCTCAAAAAACAAAAACCCCAAACCCACCAAAACAAAAAAAGCAATTTACAAATTGAGATATTCCCTCTATAGGCTGTATTTTATAGGAAAGATAATATCAAAATGTTAATTTTGATATTTTTAGGTGGCAGAATATATTGAGAGATTGAAAGGATTGCTTTGAGTTCAAGGATAATCTAGGATGCACTGTGAAACCCTACCTCAAAAAGAAACAAACAAACAAAAGGAAAGATGAAGACTATATCGGTGCTTTCCTCATTTGCAATATGGAATACAAAAACCTCAAAACTTGAGTGGCCAGGTATGGTGGTTTGAATGAAAATGGCCCCTACAGATTCATATGTATGAATGTTTGGTCTCCAGTTAGTGGAACTGTTTGGGAAAGATAAGGAGGTATGGCCTTGGAGGAGGTGTGTCACTGGTGGTGTGCTTCTGGTTTTCAAAAGCCTTCCCTAGGCCCAGTCTCTCTCTCACTCTGTCTGCTGTCTATAGATGAGGATGTAAAGCTCTCAGCTACTCCTCCAGTGGCATGCCTGTGTACTTCCCACCATAATGATCATGGACTAATCCTTTAAAACTGTATGCAGTCACTCGCACGTGCGCCCCCCTCCCCCTGCTTTCTTGGTCATGGTGTCTCTTCACAGCTATAAAAAGTAAGTAGGACACTTAGGGTGTAGCTCAGTTGTACTGAACGCCAATCCTACCACCTATAAACCTGGCATGGGGGCTGGAGAGATGGTCCAGCCATTAAAAGCTAGCCTCACAACCAAAAATAAACCTGGCATGGTGTGTAACTGTAATTCCAGCACTCAGTAGGTAAAGGCAGGTACTTAAGAAATTCCTTTATCCTAGTATTCAGGAAACAGAGGGAGGATGATCTCTGAGTTCCAGGCCAGCCAGAGATAGTCAGTTCATCCTCAGCTACACAGCAGTAAGAAGCCAGCCTGGCATACATGATGCTCCATCTCAAAGACTAACGACTGTGCATATATACACTGTGACTACTACATAGGCAAAGTGACACAAAAACTTAGTACTGGGCTAGGGAGATGGTTCACAGGGTAAAGTGATTGCTGCACAATCCTAAGGACCTGATTTTGGATCCCCAATACCCATGTAAGAAAGCTGAGCAAAACAGTAAGTAAATGTCTGTAACTCCAGCAGTGGCAAGACAGAAAAGCAGATCCCAAGGGTTTGCTGGCCAGCTGGTCTAGCTAAAACAGCAATCAGCTCCATGTTCAGTGAAAGAACCTGTCTAAAAAAGGTACGGAATGAAAAGGAAAACACCAGATTACCAATCCCTGGCCTCCATATACATGTTACATGTGCATGCTCAAGTAAACGTAAACATGTAAAAACACACACACACAGAGTGAAGAAAAACAATAAAGGGCTGGTGAAATGGTTAAGCAGGCAAAGGCACCTGTTATTTATATAATGATTTATATATTCATATATAAATCCAGTTTACTTGAATTCAAATCCCTGGAACCTACATAAAGGTGGATGGCAAGAACTGACCCCAAAAAGCTGCCGTTTGCCCAACACATGCAAGCCATGGTATATACAACCACATATCATCACACTCACACAACAGTAATAAATACAATTCAAAAGCAGTAACAACACCAACAAACTTAATACCATACTGGATTACTGGATTTGGGATGCGAATGTGCAAACTGGGGTTTCAAAGCTATCCATTATGACCATAAGATTCTGATTCTTCTTAGTCCATCCAGTTAACTATCATCCAAACTTAAGTCAAGAGCAGTCAGCTAAAATAGTCAATGGCTGAGAAACATCTAATAAAATCTGATTGATTCGACAGAGTTACTCAGACTGGGTACAATCTTTTATGTGGAGCATGTGGAATTTGTGTGTAAACATGTTCTTAGTCCTTTCCAAGAGCCATCTATACAAGCATTAAAAGCAATCTCTATAGGATATTAAGACACAACTTTAGGCAATTCCCACTATTTTTATAAAACTTTAAAAAGAGGATCTTTTTTATAGATAACAAGTAATATGTTAATGAGACCTGCCAATTATTAACTGTTTGGAACAATTTACCTGCATTTTACTTAGTGGAAAAATAATTTTGTAGGCTCTTTATCTCTATGAGCTCCTCCCTTAGCAGCCACATTACTTAATAAGCTAATAACCTGTTCTCTTCCAGGTATTACATTTTTTGTGGAATTTAACCAAGAGTTTCCAGAAAGCAACAGAAAGAGCGGAGCCAAATCCTCAATAGTGATAAACAGAGAAGAGTGTGCCCAATGGTATAGTTCAGGGTTAGGAATTTTGCTCTTTCAGTTTATTTACTATGAAAATTAAGTATTCATTTAAGCAATCATTGGAGAACAGAACATCCTCCATATAAAATAACTAATACCCCTGGAAATTTACACAGCATTGGTTTAGTACTTTATGCCATGGCTATGATTGTTTCTGTACAAGAAGTTGGGCTTGTTTTAATTTTTTCCCCCACTGACATTGAGTTATTCCTGGTGAGGGAAAAAACAAAAACCATTTAAACAAAAATCAAGCAAACAAGAAAATTCTAAATTCTGAGCTAGCTGTGCTACAGCTCATGTTACAGCAGTGGAGCCCCGTCCATCATTCATTGGAACCCACATGCTGCCACTCTGGTGGGCCCTGGGCAGAAAGGGCTGACAGGCAGCTCACAGCCACAGAGCTTTGAGTTCCAGCTGCCATTAATTCCTTTGAATCTTTCAGAATAATTCTATTCTGAGCAGCCCAAGTATTTAAAATCTGTCTTACATAGGGTGAATGCATTCCATGACACTGCTTCCTTAAACCTGTCAATTTTGCAGGTCTCCAATCAATCTGAACATAGCCCTGAGGATATATTTGTGGGCACTTGCTGCATAGTAACTGGAAACACTAGAGGTGGTTGGTGTCTTTATGACCTTAGGCAACCATTCCTCAATGCCTTCATAGGGAGGTGCCATAGGACCTTGATTAAACAATTCCCCTTTTTTACTGGGAAGAGCCTTTTTCCTTCCTTTGTTTGCCTCTGAAGCTATTCTATTTGGATCTGTAATTTTTGCAATTGTGCAGTCAATTCTTCAACTTCCCCCTTGCCTAAGTCTGTCTCATCTGAAGGAGGAGGAGAGGAGAAAACTCTTCTCCTCCATCCTGGCTCTCCACACTTTCATCTTCCTCTGAAAAAACATTGTCCTCTGCTGACTGACAGTTCCTAGCCAGAATGTCCTCCTCCTTACTTGCATTTCCTAGATCTGACCCAGTCTTTTCTGACTCTTCATTTTGCAGCAGCCCAGAGCACTGGGAATTAAATTACATAAAGACCAAGTCTTTAATGGTATAGCCACCCCTGATAAGCTCACCTCAAGGGTCTCAGCTTGAGGATTTGCCTGAAACCAGTAACAATGCTATTTGATTAACAAAAAAAGTTTGGTAATCTTCTCTTTCACTTTTACTCTATTTCCTTGTAGTGAACATTTTAACAACTGCACATAATGCTGCTCCTGAGATAGGGAATTCCCCAAGTCCCAGCCAAAATCCTGGAGTCTTCACTTAGACATGAGAGTACTTACCTCCAATCCAGGAGTACCCAGACCCTCATTTCCTTTGAGCCCCACATTTAGTAAATTGAGTAATTCTGGTAAACTGAGTCACGCAGGACAACTTAAGAAAGAGAGCCTTGCAAGGTTGCTCAGGGTTCCCTTGAGGCTGTCCCCACTGCTCCTTCAAGGTTTCATTCCATCCTTGAGTGGCTCCCTTTCTCCAGACTGACTCAGTTTACCAGCAACTCAGTTTCATTTACCTTTTTTTTTTTTTTGGTTTTTCGAGACAGGGTTTCTCTGTGGCTTTGGAGGCTGTCCTGGAACTAGCTCTTGTAGACTAGGCTGGTCTCGAACTCAGAGATTCACCTGCCTCTGCCTCCCGAGTGCTGGGATTAAAGGCATGCGCCACCAACGCCCGGCTCATTTACCAATATTTTTGTCAAAGCTATTTCAATTTATTTTACAAGGCTTTTTTGTTTGTTTGTTTAAGATTTATTATGCATATAGTGTTCTGCCTACATGCAAGAGAGCACCAGATTTCATTATAAATGGTTGTAAGCCACCATGTGAATACTGCAAAGTGAACTCAGAACCTCTAGAAGAGCAGAGAAGTGCTCTTAACCTCTGAGCCATCTCTCCAGCCCAAAGTTTTGTTGTTTTTGTTTTTTTAAATGTCATTTGTTAAGACTTAAAATATATCACACTATCTTAACTATAAAAGCTCTATCATAACCCAGGCATGTGGCACACACCACTAATCCCAGAAGTTAGAAGGTAGAGGCAGGAGGATCTGTGTTTGAGGCCAGCCTGGTCTACATAGTGAGTTCCAGGACAGCCAGGACTACTAGAAAGATTCTGTCTCTAAAATAAACAAACAAATAAATAAAATAACAAAAAGAATGAACTTTCCTTTTTAAAGATTTTTTTAAAAGTTTTATTGTATGTGCATACCTGCACACATGTATGTGCACCAAATACAAGCTTAGACCCAGCAATGGCCAGAAGAGGGCATCATTTCCCTGGAACTGGAGTCAACAGGTTTTTGTTTTGTTTTGTTTTTCTATACATTACAGTTTGTAAATTGTCATATGGGCTATGGGAAACAAATCTGGGGCCTATGCAAAAGCAGTAAATGTTTTTAACCACTAAGCCATCACTCCAGCTCTAAACTTTCTTGTCAATAATACTATTTAAAATAAATTCTAGTAGCAAAAATTATATTAGTGCCGGATGTTGGTGGCCCATGCCTTTAGTCCCAGCACTCGGAAGGCAGAGGCCTGTGAGTTCAAGGCCAGCCTGGTCTACAGAGTGAGTTCCAGGCCAGCCTCCAAAGCTACACAGAGAAACCCTGTCTCGAAAAACCAAATAAATAAATAAATAAATAAATGTAAACGTAGGAGTTAACTCTGGACTTTTTATTTTTTTCAATCACTAAAGTCTGTTGCTCTCTCACTGTATTTCTAGCTTTCTTTGAAAATAGAATATAAATTGTAGTAATTTTGGGAGAATTGCTGAATGAGAAATCAAATGGAAAAATGCTAAAATGCGAGCAATTGCACCTTACTTTGCATGAAAAATCTTCATTGAACACCCCAAATGAAAAAGGAAACTATAACTAGATATCAGTACCAACTCCTAGGCTACAAAAGAAGTCATCTCACAGGGAGAAAAAGTAACAACTAGGATTTTTTTTTCTTTTAACAAGCTTGAAGATGCACAAATCTCTTTTAAAGCCTGACCTCCAATGACATGGGTGGGAAAATATCTCTACTTCCAACAGACCTAATAGTCAAACAAAAAGATTTCACAAGCAGGGGGCTAAGAAAAGAACACCAGTGATATCTACTTGCTTTATAAAATCATGAGTAAAAAAAAAGGGAGTTATTTTTAAGAATTTCTCCTGACGGATGTCAGCATTCTATCTTTCATCTGTAGTCTTAAAAACAGAAACTACTAACCTTCAAGAGAAAGTAGACTCTGCTCTGCAGAACAACATCCCCCAAATCTTCCCCAGAACAGATCTAGAGTTGGAAAACTCGTTGCCTTTTCTATGCAATAACACCTAGGCCATCTTTCTCAATCACCTCCCAAACACAAACTGAAGGGTTCCCTCATCATTTCTATATTACTTTATTTCTTTAAAAAACAAATCATGATTTTAGTGTAGTCATCTTCTCTAGAGTATGAATTCCCAGCAGGCAAAGCAATACCCACTGCTACTCTTCCTAATCTTTAAACTTAACACTTGTAGAAGTATTCCACAAAGGTCTGCTGAATAAGAAAAGAAGCTAAACATTTCAATCAGAGTAACTTTTATGGGAAGAATCATTTTATCAGTATAAAACCTCCTAACATCTCATGCCTTCAATTCTGCTCCTTTCTCTTTAGGAACTTCCCATTAGCCACTAGGTAAAACAGTACAGTATCCCAAGAGCTGGAGAAAGAATTTCTCCACTTTGGCTTGCAAAAGCGTCTAATAAAGTACTTAGGGATTAGTCTGAAGAACAGAGAACATAGTTCAGAATTTCAAGAGCTTGTATTGAGAAGCCAAGACACAGGATGAGTCTTGAAATGCTTACATTTAAAAGCAAAAGGCAAAAAAAAAAAAAAAAAAGCAAAAGGCAACAAGGAAAAAATTTCACATTTTAAAAGACCCAAACTACTTACTTCTAGTATTTAAGAGACAAAATAATAATGACAACCTCCAGTTTAAAAAAAAGGCATTAAGATCTACGTTATAACCCTCAACTATAGAGAAACTCAATGGCCTGAGTCCCTTCTCTAATACTTGTTAGCCAAACCACTTTGCACAATTATCCGATTAAATAACCCTTTGAAGTAAATCCTGGCATAAGAAAGTTTTCTTTCTCATCAATTTAAGAAAATTCAAAACAGCATTCCAGTTTAAGCTCATTACCATGGAAAGAAAATGTCTCAATACGTTTTATAAGCCATTCTTTGGTTACCATGTTACCTTGGTTAGAGTCCCCTGGGTCTTCTATATGAGCAATGACTTTGCTGAGATAAATATCCTTCTGTTTTTCTAGATCTGATTGTGAAAACATCCTTGAATAAAGCAAACCAGGAGGAAAAAAGTCCATTAGAACCATGAATATAGTGCTTTGTAGAAAAGTCACATATTGATAGTTAAAACAACCAACTTTCAGAGGCAATCTCTAAGATCCAATGACAAGAGGAGGTAATATTAGTCACAGTACAAAACGGAAATCAAGCATAGAGTTTAAAAGTAAAGGAAAGGGCTGGAGAGATAGCTCAGCCATTAAAGGCTAGGCTTACAACCAAAAATATAGAAGTAAAGGAAAAAAAGAAATGTAACTCATGATAACAAAAAATATCAGAAGGTAAAAATGAAGTAGCTCACAGAGAAAGAAAGCATTTGTTGCTGGGCATTGGTGGCACACGCCTTTAATCCCAGCACTCAGGAGGCAGAGGCAGGCGGATCTCTGTGAGTTCGAGGCCAGCCTGGTCTCCAGAGCGAGTGTCAGGATAGGCTACACAGAGAAACCCTGTCTTGAAAAACCAAAAAAAAAAAAAAAAAAAAAAAAAAGAAAGAAAGCATTTGTTGAGTCATTCAAGTTTAACCAACTTCATAGAGCCACACAGAAAAAGTTGAATGAGATCATGATCTTGGCAACAACGATTTCTGGTCCTTGTTAATACCAATAGCTCTGTATGAAAAGAATCATCGGTGGATGAAAATATTGAAATTGTAAATTTATTAGTGTTCCAAGTAGCCTTATTTGTATGTTTCAGTATAATTTCACTTTTAAGAAATTCACAAAGTGGGGCTGGAGAGATGGCTGGAGAGACTGCTCTTCTGGAGGACCTGTGGTTCAATTTCCATTACCCACATAGCAGCAGCTCACAACTTTAACTCCAGTTCTAGAAGACCTGACACCCTCTCCTGGCTTCTGTGGACATTATACACACAAGTAAAACACCTATACACAAAAATTAAAAACAAAATTTCAAAAAAAGGGAAAAAAATTGACAGCTTTCCTCAGTTATTTGGCAAAAGAAATCGAACCCACACAACTAAAATTTAGTGGCAAATAACCTTATTTGTCATTTTTAAATGTTTAAAGCAGAATAAATATGGTGTAAGTGTATAAAAAAAAAACTTTTCTCAATTTCATTGTAAGTAAAGCAATGGATTCAACCTAAAAAGTACCTTTTCCAGTACATCCAATTGAAAATGCCCATGTACAGATACTGCCATCTCCTGGCAACAAAAAAGTAAACTAAAAAGATGCCTCAAATCTGCAACCCTAATTAATATTTGCTTCCAGTTGTATGCAAGAAAAGAAAAATAAGACTAAATTATTTTCTAAGAGAATTTTAACCTTTTTTGGTTAATATTCTGACTTCTTTTCAAACATATGATCAGGCCTTCTAATACATGGGAGAAATCTTTGAATTTATATATTGTCTCACTAGCATGTCTTTTTTACTTTCAACATAACCTAGTGAGGCTGTAGAAAAGACATTAGCTTCATTTCACTGATATAGAAACTGATTGGAGACATCATTTGATTTGCTCAAGGTAACACAAACAGGTAACTTCAGAATTTCAAGTCTGTTTATTCTTTCTGCAGGATTCCCCCCCCCCCCAACACACACACTAAGAAGATATTGAGAAGGGGAAGAAAGAAATGAAAAGAGAACCACCAGAAACTAGAATGGTTGGTTATATGTTACATTACCTGGTTCTGGTTTGTAGAACAGGAATGACTTTGCCTAGTCTTCTCTCACTTTTCACCTCACCAGAATCCTTGTCAAAAGTATGCTAATTTGTTGTTTTCCAGAACAGATGGAAGAAATACAACAAGAAACATAATTATTAGTTGTAAGTAATTTTTATAATTTTCAGCTGTATCATATAGCTGAACACTTCATTACGAGAATATAATTTTGTTGTTGTTTTGTTTTTCAAGACAGGGTTTCTCTGTATAGCCCTGGCTATCCTGGAACTCACTCTATAGTCCAGGCTAGCCTCAAACTCAAGAGATTCACCTGCCTCTGCCTCCAGAGTGCTGAGATAAAAGGCATGCACCATTACCACCCCAGCAAACTTCATTTTTTTTTTTTTTTTTTTTTTGGTACTAGGGATTTTAGCTAGTGCACGCTAGTCATATATTCTACTGCAGAGTTAAGTATATAGGAACCCTTATGAATGAGAGTAATTTCATTTCTACTGTGTCTTGAAAACATGTACTTACTCTGTTTGATGAACTGGACACAACTGGAATTCTCACTTCACAACCTGATTTATGTGATCCACTATTTTTCCAGGATGATCCCCTGTTAGGTACTTCTGAATGGTTGGAGATCTGAGAGAACACAGGGGTAGGTTTCTTACTTTCAGGTACGTTTTTATCAGAGGCAGTTTGTTCGATGTTGTTATTTGAAGGAGAAGAAAGCAGGGGCCCATCCCGAGCAGAGTTATCGGGACTGACCCCTTCAGGTTCAGTGCAATGTTTACTCTCATTAGGATGAAGGTCATCTTCTCCAATCCGTTCCCCAAGGGAAGCAGGGTTTTCTGTATCTTTGGAGGAATCAACCTTGTCCTTAGCAAGCACAGGATCACAAACTGTTGGATTAAATGGTGCAACAACAGTTACTTTTATAAGATTCTTTTCAAGTACAAAGTGTCTGTTTAATGATTTACTAGGAGTTGGTCCATGACCAACTGATGTACTTAGTTGAGGTAGTTTGAAGAAGCCAGGGGTCTCAGCTGCTGGCCCCAAGCTGTACAAAGAATTTTCGCGACGAGTACCAGGTAGAATTTGACACTTTCTCTCTCCATACTCATGCCCACCATCATCATCCTTCAAGAGCATCTCAATCTCTTCCTCTGTGAAACTGAAATGGCCATCATCTTCTTCTCCATCAGAAAACTCCAACAAGGAGTCATCCAATTCATCTTCATCTGAGGAACCCCAAGAAAATGAGGCATTGTCTTTAGGCAAAAAAGAGGTACCAGAAGACTGTTCAGAGGGCAACAGTGAGCACGTCATATCTGAAAAAATATGAGGAGGTTTTGTTGAAGAGCAAGAAATAACTTAAACCGACTCCAATCTACTATATAGAGAGAAGCATCCTAGTATCTCAAATTCTGTGCTTGCACTGTGATTTGTAAACTTGAGAAATGATGAAGATATTATCATTACCAGCATTATGGAAATAAATGTTTAAGATACATTTTTCCCAATCACAATGAAAATTAATTAAGATGACTGATAATCTGTGTTGGTGAAGCTGTAGAGACAAGCACTTACTACTAGTAAGAACATAAGTTAATATATTTTGTGAAGAGTAACTTGGCAATACTATCTGATCTAACAATCTCACTTCTGGAAATTTATCATATAGAACTACCTACTACAAATGTACATGGAAACACAAGATGTGCAAGGAAGTATTATTCTAAGTAGTCAAATACTAAAGGCAACCTAAACATCTGCCTCTAAGAGAAATGTTTAATAAAATCATGAGACATTTGTGTAAAAAACATTTTCAACTATTTAAAAGCACATTAAATAACTTTATATGTACTACCATGGGATGACTATAATATACAAGCAAAATAAATGTTTTGTAAAATGTTTAGACACAAAATTTACACTTTTGAAAAAGAAAACAGTATTACTTTCCTGTTCTGGTGACTGAGCCTGGAGCCTCATGCATGCACTTCCAGCCCTCTATAGTGAATTACATCCCCAATTATTTTTTACTTTTTAATTTTAAATAGGGTCTTACTAACGCATACAGATTGGACCTAACTTATTCAATCAAATCTTGAATTTGCAATTCTCCTGCCTCAGCCTTCACAGAAGCTGGGATTCCAGGCCTATGACTCAACTTAAACATGTATTATTTTTTAAATGAAATGAAATTGAAAAAAAAAATTCGGGAGGAGAGGGAAGGAGATAAATGTTGCTGAGTATAGTGGTACATGCCCTTAATCCCAGCACTCAGGAGGTAAAAGCAGGTGAATATTATAGGTCAGCCAGAGCTATACAGTGAGACCCTGTTTCAAAAAAAAAAACAAAAAACAAAAATTAAAAGTCTTCCATACTGTGCGGAGCTGCTGAAGCAATCTCTGCCTTTGCCACGAGACCAAATGGAAAAAGGTTTCAACTCCTGCTGGCTGTTCCTTTCAGGAGACTTGTCAAAGTGATTGACTCCCACCTTCCTGCAGGCACAAAGAAAATGAAAGGATCTTCTCATCACTTTCAACTCTGCTAATTACAAAGTCAACTGCATTATGCTTCAAGGTGTTCCATCTATTAATTTTGATCTTGAATTTTTTTTAAAATACCAGCAAGTTGGATTATTTTCAGTGAAGAACACCAAAGAAAAATCTTTAGAAGGAAAAAATTATGCAACTAAGAACTGGTTTAGTTCCTCCCAACAACTGCCACTTTCTTTTTTTTCTTTTTGGAGACAGGGTTTCTCTGTGTAGTTTTATAGACCAGGCTCGCCTTGAGCTCACAAAGATCTGCCTGCCTCTGCCTCCCAAGTGCTGGGATTAAAGGTGTGTGCCACCACTGCCCAGGAAGAACTGGCACTTTCGTAAGACTATTGTCTGCTTTAGTGGGGTAAATAAGTACTGAGAGTCCTGAGTCCTAGCTCTGTCACTAACAAGCCCTATTCATTAGTCACTTAACCATTTGGATTTGTTTCTTTATAAAATAGAAAAAGGTTGGAGGAGAACTAGACTCTACCAAATTCTAAAAATTATGACCATAGCAATCAACCCTCTTCTTCATTTTTAATATATATAAAACACAAAGAAAAAGTCAGTAAAGACATAAACACAATTGTTCATTATTACCAAATACAGGGTCAAGCATCAATGTCCTTCTATTCTTTTTCTACTTGAATATGGCTGAGTAGTTTAGTGCTTGCTTAGTTAGCATACATAAGGGGCTGGGGTAACAGGCACACACCACCACACCCACTTTATGTAATACTGGGGATCCAGCAGAGGGCTTTGCTCATGCTAGGCAAGTGCTTGTTTTCTCAGAGTCTCATATACTCCAGGCTGGCATCCAAATCACTATGCAGTGGAGGATGATGGCCTTGAACTGATCCTCCTCCCTCCACCTCCCAAGTGCTAGCATTAAAGGAATTACCTCTAGACTGGCTTCCTTTACAGCTTTTTAAACTGTAACATTTCCTTCACTTTACTACCCTCCATACCAGACCTTGACTTTTAGCTTTAATTCATACATTCCTTCAGCAATAATTTTCTGAGCTACATAGTATGTCTCTATAACTTCTGAGAAACAAATATAATTCCTAACTTCCCAGAACATATAATTTTTGGGGTTTTGTTGTTGTTGTTTGTTTTGTTTTTCAAGACAGGGTTTCTCTGTATAGCCCTAGCTGTTCTGGAAATTGATCTGTAAACCAGGCTGGCCTCAGACTCAGAGAACCTCTGTCTCCCAAGTACTGGGATTAAAGGTCTGCACCATCATGCCTGGCAACATATAATCTTGTTAGCAAGGAAACACCAAAAATTAAGTTTTAATATGAGATAATAAGATGGTATAGACAATAAAGTATTAAAGAGAAAAGAGGAGAAAATACAGCATTTTACAATTAGAAGGGATCTAGTTAACTCAGAGTGATGGCCAAGCATGGTGGTGATGCCTCTAATCCCAGAACTAAGGAGAAGCAGGCAAACTCTGAATTCAAGGTCAGCCTGACTTGTACATTGAGCCAGCCAAAGTTATACAGCCTCAAACATCCTGTTTCAAAACATAAAATAATTAATAGTAAAATAAAATTTAAAAAGCATGATTAGGGCAGAAAGAAAATAAAGTCAGTGACTAAGTTATTTTATAGGTTAAAATCACCCTTTTTGAGAGCAGTAGCAGTGCTTACTTTTAGAGAAGTGAAAGTATTATTATTTTTTTTTTAAGTTTAAAAAAACCTTGCTGAGGGCTGGAGAGATGGCTCAGTGGTTAAACACACTGGCTGCTCTTCCAGAGGGCCCTGGTTCAAATCCCAGCACCCACACAGCAGCTCACAACTGTCTGTAAACTCCAGTTCCAGGGGATCTGATACCCTCACACAGACATACTTGCAGGGAAATACCAATGTACATACAACAGAAATAAATTATTAAAAGAAGAAGATCCAAGGGCGTTGGTGGTGCATGCCCTAATTCCCAGTACTTGGGAGGCAGAGGCAGGTGGATCTCTGAGTTTGAGGCCAGCCTGGTATACAGAGCAAGTTCCAGGACAGCCTCCAAAGCAATACAGAGAAACCCTGTCTCAAAAAACCAAAAATAAAAGAAAAAGAAAAAAAAAAAAAAGAAGAAAGAAATCTTGCTGGGCTGTGGTGGCAAGCACCTTTAATACCAGCACCTAGGAAGCAGAGGCAGGTGGATCTCTGAGTTTGAGACCAGCCTGGACTGCAGTAGCGCATACTATAATCCCCCTACTTGGAAACCAGAATGGGCTACACAGCAAGGATTATCAAAAAAAACAAAACAAAAACAAAAAACAATTTCAGGTTATTAAATACAAATATCACAAGCCCTGAGCTCAAGCAGCTTTTCTTTCTTTTTTTTTTCTGAGACAGAGTTTTTTTTGTGTAGCCCTGGTTGCTCTGAATCTCACTCTCTAGACCAGACTGGCCTCAAACTCAGAGATCCACTTGCCTCTGCCTCCAAAGTGTTGGGATTACCACCCAGTTCATAACTTCATTTCTTAGAAGCCCTTTCTGAGCCACTGCCCCTCATCCCAATAACTCCAAAAACATATAGTTCAAGCACTTGCTTGACCAAATGCAAATGTTCAGTAAATTTTCATAGTGAAAGCTGGGAGAAATTAAGTAACTTAAATCACTATATAATAATGCTAGAGCAAGAATCCAAACTAAAGACTAATTCCAAAGGTAATCTTTTCCTCTCTCTTTAGTGATAGACTTGCCTCCAGGGCCAGTTGGCAAATGGAAAAATTAGAATTCAAACCTAGGCCTTCTAAATTTAGTATGCTTGCTAATAAATTATGGGATTATGTAGATATTGAAGACAGATTTTTATTACTTGGAAAAATAATTTAAATTACTTTAAAATGTACCAGAAGCTGCCCTTGGCCTCACCCATCATCCAAAGTCACAAAACTGGCTCTTTTGAGCCTCTCTCATAATGTCCCAAATGGCAAAAGCATCCAAAATGATATCATATACAAACAGAGCGGCAAACAGAAACAAATTTAACTCACACAAGCCATTCTCTTTGCAACTTTCCTGAATTTCAAAAATTCTTTTTATTATAATTTAAAACAAGTAAGTAGGCCTGGCATGGTGAATGCCTTTAATCCCAGCAGATAGCCTCCAAAGCTACACAGAAACCCTGTCTTGAAAAACAAAACAAAACATGCACAAGAATAAAAAATACCAAATTCAGGATAGCAAGAACTTCTGGTAGTGACAAGGAAACAAGAACGGCAAGGGGACATGCATCAGTCTTGCTGTTATTTTTTGTTTTGTTTTTAAGAGATGGTCTCAACCCAGACTATCCTGAAACTTGCCAAGGATACAGCCAAGGATAATCTGAATTCCTGATTCTCCTTCCTTCCTTCCTTCCTTCCTTCCTTCCTTCCTTCCTTCCTTCGCCTCCCAAGTCCTAGAACTATGGGAACCACACTAAGGTTTTTAATCAGTAACAAAAAACCCAACAAATATGGAGATGAAAGATAAACCTGGACAGTGAGTATAATCATTATCTACCTTGCTTAATTTTTTATATGTTTGAAATATGTAATAAGAAATACTTTCAGGGGATGACAAGATGACTCAGTGAGTAAAGGTACTTGCCCTACTGGCCGGGTAATCTGAATTCAATCTCTAGTACCAGGTAAAAATAGAAGGAAAGAACCACCTAGTTTTCTTTTGGACCTCCACTCCCACACCATGTACATGCACAGAAACACTCACCACACACTACATAAATTAATTAGAAAAAAATTAATTAAAAAAAAAAATGGAGCCCGGTAGTGATTGCTCACATCTGTAATCCCAGCACTTGAGAGACAGAGATCTGAGTTCTGAGTTCAAGACCAGTATGGTCTACAGAGCAAGTTCCAAGACAGCCAGCTATACAGAGAAACCCTGTCTTGAAAAACCAAAACTAAAACAGACAAACAAACAAAAATTTGGGTTTGATCTTTTTGAGACAGGGTCTCACTCTATATCCCTGGTTGGCTTGGCACTCACTAAGTATACCAGCCTGGCTTTAAAATTATAGGTGGGTATGGTGACATGCACCTAGAATCCCATCACTCAAGAGGCAGAAACAGATGGATCTCTGTGAATTCAATGCAAACCTGGTCTACACTGTCAGTTCAAGGCCAGCCAGCAGGGCAGTAGAGACTCTGTCTCAAGAAAAACAAAAACAAAAACACAAAACACCACAATAAAAATTAAGTTATAAAGCCAGTGTGAAAAAATACACCCCAAGTCTCAAATAAACAGGAAACTTCACAATACATCAGTCTCACAAGGTTATTAACAAGAACAAGTAAGACTATGAACATGGGCATTTAGTACACTACAATTAAGACGTGGTGGCTACGGTTATAATTTCAACATACAACCTACATCTCACCTTTAGAATCTTAAACACAGGAATGTCAGGGGAAAGGATAAACTGGTAAGAAACTTCCCCCAGACCCACTTTAGATATTATTCAGTATAATCTGCTTAGTGAAACATCTAACCATATTGTCACTGTACCAGACTAGATGGAGGATAACTGAAATATCAGTTAAATTCTTCCAATTAATGGCCCATGAAGTGTCTTACATTAGAAGCACTAGGCTAAAATCCAAAGACCTCATTCATTTGAAGTCTCTGAACTTCAATATAAATGAGCCCACTCATCTGTATTCCTAGCATTGAAGAGGGTGAGTTCAAGGCTACCTGAGGCTCCATTTCCAATTCCAAACCAGTATGGGCTACGTTGGAGAAAGGTGGGGGGGGGGGATCGAGGTGTTTGAGATAAAGTCAATATGAATTTTCAAGGGAGGAAAATCTTCAATAAAACTGAAATTTCTCCAAAGGCATGGTGGCACACGCCTTTAATCCCAGCATTTGGGAGACAGAGGCAGATGGATCTCTGAGTTCCAGGCTAGAGCCAGGGGTACACAGTGAGAACCTGTCTCAAAATAATAATAAGCCTGAAGCTCTTTTTTTTTTGGTGGTGGGGGGGTTCTGAGACAGGGTTTCTCTGTAGCTTTGGAACTTGATCTATAGACCAGGCTGGCCTGGAACTCAGAAATCCTCCTGCCTCTGCCTGCTAAGTGCTGGGATGAAAGGTGTGTGCCACCAACGACTGGCCAAGACTGAAGCTCTTAAATTCCACAATTACTCCTCTCCCATGCACCCATCACCTGCACTTGGCACTTGCCTGGTAAATCCTTTACATATGGAGGCTTCTTTATTTTTAAGGGAATATTTTCCTATTTCCAAATCTCCTAATTCTTCTGCTCCACATCCCTGTGACCCTATTCTGTCCTTCCACATCTCACGCCTGTCCACCCCCTTCTTCACACTCAGTGTGCCGCCCCCTCTCTGTTCTCTAACCTCCTGGTTGCAACCTCAGAAACTGGTTCCCTATCTATTTTTATCTTACCTCAAAAAACCTATTGCCTTAGAGCACAAAGCCTCACTCTATTTAGGACAGTAAAACTCCAATGCCATATGTATACTACACATCCTCTAAACCAAAACCATGACTGTCTGATTCACAGGGCCAAAAGCAAGACCTTTGAGTTCCAATCTCTCCTAAACACAAACATGTGAAGCACACAGCCACACAAAAAAATAAATAAATAAAAGCTTTTTCACTAAAATGTACCCAATTTAAAAAAAAAAAGTGAACTGAAATTATCAGAAAGAATTTTGCAACTCCCTCTGGAAACGCTGTAAAATGGAAAGACAACTCGTTTGGAAATCTCCGCTCTAAGTAACAATTCCCGAGGCTAGGGTGACAAGGAGTCCCACACCGGCCCAGGCAGCAGGAATTTTCTAAACTGAAGCAACAGGTTTCTTTTGTAAGAATGCTCTATGAAAGCTTGGGGGCCCCTAACAACCACGAAAAACAAAACAAAAACAAAAACAAGAACACAAAAATGAGGACAAGCCAGTGAACTACGTGCTCTCTGGGTGGCCCTCTTCTTCCGGGCTCATCCTGAGACGTCTGGAGCGTTCCCTGAGGGCCTGGGTGAAAAGAGCAACGGTGGCCCAGGGATGGCCTCCCCTGGAGGAACGCTGCCACCGCGCCCAGGGCCTCTGCACGTCCCTCCTCCCACCTGGGAAAAGCGAGTACTCGCCTCCCCGCGGGTAGCGGGAGAAGCGCGGGTTTCTGCGTGCCCCTCCCCCCAGGGGCGACCCAGGTCCCCGCGGGCTCGGGCGCTGCAGCCGACCTCGGGGGACCGACGCCGACAGCCACACCTCAGCGGGCTGCGGCCCGCCGACGCCGGGCGTGGGTCGTCCTCTCCCGCCGCGCCGCGCCGCGGGAAGCCCGCCACCCTCGCTCTCCCTAGCGGCACCCTCGGCGGCACGAGCTCGGGCGGGGCAAGCCAGACCCCTTCCCCCACGAGCAGGGCCAGCCACCTCGCTCGCTCACTCGCGGCCCGGAGGAGACCTGACAGCTCTTTCCCTCGGCAGGATGAGGGGCGTCACTCGCCCACGGCTGCGGAGGTGGGGGGCAGGGACAACCTCGCCGCCCGCCATCACCTGAGGAGCGAGAAATCAGCCCTTCCCTCAGCGAGACGAGGGCCTCCCTCCTCCACCTCCTCCTCCTCCTCCTCCTCCTCCTCCTCCTCGCGGGGGCAGACGGTGTTTGCGGCCCCGTGGAGATGCAACAGGCGACCCCGACCCTCCGCCCAGACGGCGAACGGCGACCCTCTCCGTCCCTCCCGCTCTTCACCTCCGGAAGCCGGGCCGAAGCCTGGGCGAACGGCGGCACCTCGCTCACTCCGCCCCCTGCGCCATTTTATCGCCCCCTTCTCGACCTCCCCCACCCCGAGGCAGCCAGGCCAACACCAGGGGGAGGGCGAGCACACAGTGATTGGCAGGAAACCGCCCCGCCCCTGAGAGGATCGCGTCCTGGGCAGCCTTCCCAACCCCGCCTTCCGCGCCGCCTACCCTGCCTGGTGGCCCCGCCCCTTCCTGTTTCATCGATCCGTTCGACTCTCCGCTGCTCCGGACTTCGGGCTACCCCTGGGCGGAAGCGAATCCAGGCCTAGCCAGCGGAGCCACGAGCTCAGCTGATGCAACCTGAGGGGACTGGCGTGACAGTTCCCGGCACGCGGCGGAGGCGGCGGGCGAGAAAAGGGCGCGGGTGCCGTCTGAGCGCGGGAAGCGGAGAAAGCGGAGCCATGGGGGATGCTCCTAGCCCTGAAGAGAAGCTGCACCTTATCACCCGGAACCTGCAGGTCGGGCCTTAGGGTTGGATGCGCCGCTGGGTACTGGGGACTCTTTAGTCGGGCGATCCCGAGCCCAGCCCCGCGGTCTGCGCGCCCGGGCGGCTCTGAGGCCCTCTCTACTACTAGCTGATCAGTTAGTCAAGAGCCATTCCCGGGGTGCAAAAGAAACCACAACGGGCTCACCTTTTGCGTGCACTTAGCTTGCGCTGTAGCCATCCTGGAGCCGGGAACCCCTTTCTACCCACCCGGTTATATACCCGGCGCAGTGCTAGGCTCTAGAGAGTCGGGGCGGTGTCCTCCCAGTGCTCTTGTGGAAAGAACTAGAAATTTAAAGTGAGCCATAACTCAAAACACTACAAGTAAAGCAAGTATGGAAAGTTCCTGTGACTGGAGTTCCGAAAAGAAGTGGGAACCGGTGGGCTGCAGACGTGGCTCAGAGGTTAAAAAGCGCTTGCAGAGGACCCGGGTTCGGTTCCCAGCACCCGTGTCAGGCAGTGCAACACGTCCTGAAGCTTCAGGGGATCCAGCATCCCCTTCTGGCTTCCGTGGGTAATGCGCACACTTAAGGAATAAGGCTTCCTCTGAGGAAGTTTCCTCCAGACTGTGCCCAACGACTTGTGCATCTTCCCTTCACTTCGCAGGTTCTTCTGGTGTCAGCAACTGCAAGTGTAGGGGTTAACCAGAAAAATCCTGAGAAGCAATTTCAGACAGAGGGGAGGCCAGAAGGGAGCAAGAATATTGTGGTTCAGAGAGAAGGCTGAGGGTGTAGCTCATTGGTAGAGCAACTGTGAGGCCTTGGGCTCAGTCTTCAGAACCTTCTCATAACCTTAGTCCAAGAAGACTGCTTGATCTGGAGTAGGACAAGCAAAGTGCTGCTCAGACTCCTTGCCGGTAGAACTGTCTTTGTCCCTTGTCTCTGATGTCCCTCTACAGCACTTACCACTGGAGAGGCAGACAGGAGCCAAGTCATGAGGGCCTTGTAAATTTTTGTTTTACAAGCCAGATAAAGACTGACTTAGACTTATGCTAAGGGCAGTTGCACCACAAAGCGTCTTTCTGGCCTTTTATTTTGTTTTATTTTTGTAAGTTGTAATTCTCTTTTCCTGGGTGTGGTGGGTAATTTCAGTACCTGGGAGGCGGAGACAGGAGAATCACTGCCGCTTGGAGGCCAGCCTCCTGTTCATAGTTGCTGACTAGCTAGGGCTATATGCGGAGACCCTGTCTCTAAGAACATTCACCCCCTTCAAAGGGTACAATTTAGTCAGATTTTGTATATCCACAAGCTTAGGGTTCTAGAACATTTTTATTTCCCCCAGTAAAATGTGAGTAAAAAAGCTCTGCATTTAGCTTGGGTTGTAAAAGCTAATTGCATGGGGAATTCAAGTAAGGTTGGTTGCATTGTTCTCTTAAAGGCAGGTTAAGTTTACACAGACTGAGTACATAGTAGGACAGCAGACTTGAGTGAACAGTAGGATAGCAGACTGAGTACACAGTACGACAGCAGACTGGGTACATGGTTTTTGATGGTCTCAAGGCGTAGTAACTCTACAGCTAGGTCCTGGAAAAGCCTCATCTCTCTGAAAGTAGGAGGTATTTCCAGAAGCAGATACCACCACATAGTCTCTCTATATAGATTGAGGCACCTGGCTTCACCTGAAACTTATTTTGGGGTACTGAACAAGCAGCTCAGCAATTAAGAGCATGTACTGCTCTTGCATAGGACCCAAGTTCAGTTCCCAGCAGCTTACAACCAAGGAAGCTGAGTAGGCTTCAAAGGCACTTATACACACAAACTTACATGTAACTTAAAGCAATAAAGTCATTCAAAAATGGAAGCTAATGCTCATTTACCATTCCACAAATACTAGGAATGACTGAATTAATAATTGTACTAAATCTTTGTTTTTTTCTAACTTTTGAAATAGTTTTGAGATAGTTTCCCCCCCCCTCCCGAGACAGGGTTTCTCTGTGGCTTTGGAGGTTGTCCTGGAACTAGCTCTTGTAGACCAGGCTGGTCTCAAACTCACAGAGATCTGCCTGCCTCTGCCTCCCAAGTGCTGGGATTAAAGGCGTGACCCACCACTACCTCGAGATAGTTTTTTATATAATCCAGGATGGCCTCCAGAGATTACAGATGTGTGCTTACCATCACACCTGGTTTTATTCGGTGTTGAGGATCAAACCCAGAGCTTTCTTGACATTAGGCCAGCACTCTACCACCTGAGCCACATCTCCAACCATGCTTAAACCTTAGAAAAGCTGTACAGTGATGTATACCTGCAATGCTTTGAAGCAACTAAAGGGAGTAATTTAGGCAGAATGTGGAATTAGGAACTAGAGGTAACTGCATTGATAAAGTGCTTGCCTAGTGGCTGAAAAGGTTAAGAGCACTGGCTGCACCTCCAGTAGGTCCTGAGTTCAATTCCCAGCAACCACATGGTGGCTCACAACCATCTATAATGAGATCTGATGCCCTCTTCTGGTGTGCAGGCATGCATGCAGGCAGAACTCTGGATACATAATAAATAAATAAAGTCTTTAAAAAAAAAAAAAAGTGCTGGGCGTTGGTGGCCCTCACCTTTAATCCCAGCACTCGGGAGACAGAGGCAGGCTGATCTATGTGAGTTTGAGGCCCGCCTGGTCTACAGAGTGAGTAGACCAGGATAGGCTCCAAAGCTAAAAAAAAAAAAAAAGGTGCTTGCCTAGTGTGAGAAGCACAGCTGGTGGGCTGTGAGGCACTTAGCAATTAGGATGTCCACATGAGATTTGCCTTTCGAATATGCTTGGTTTGGTCACATAAACATTCCTTTACAATGCCATGCTCTTACAAAGATTACAGTAGTTTGATGAAAACAGACCTCTCACCTTCAGGAACAGTAGGGCAGGAAATGCTGACCCTTCCGCTGGGCCCTTGGGAGGGTACTTCAGGAGCAAACTTGACCTGAGACCTTAAACTGGGACAAACTGAGATGATGACACTGTTGAAGCCTCCAGAAGTTCCTTTAAAGTTTCAGCCATCAACTAGGGCTGATAGGTGGGCAGGTGTGACAACAGCAATAATGCCAGAAACTTGATGGTCCCTGGAGACAGTCACAGTGGCCAGTCTCAAGGTTACCTGCCTATGGGGATCAGGGAAGGAGGTGTCTTGGGAGCATGATAGTGCAATCCTGGGGTCCACTGTTTGGTTTCAGGGATTTTTTTTTTCATGTTTTTTTAAGATTTATGTGTTTTGTCTGCATGTATGTCTACACACCGGAAGAGGGCATCATCTCTCGTGGGACTACAGTTACAGATAGTTGTGAGCCTCCATGTGGGAAGTGAACCCAGGACCTCTAGAAGAACAGTCAGTACTCATAACCACTGAGCCATCTCTCAGTCACTATTTTCAGTTCTTAAACTCTTTGAGTGTGTCAGCTCATGGCTTTATCGGGCTCGCCATTTTAATATAACTATTTTTCTATTAACAGCCAAAACTTAATGTTCACATTGTTTGTAAATATTTGTCTCCTTTTACAGCAACATCCTTTAAGTCAAAACATGTTATACTCATTTTGTCAAAACAAATTCTTAGCTCAAAACAATATGACATGTTTTCAACATAGTTCCCAGGTTACACAAAAATGGTTTCACTCACCGTAGCATACGCAAAGGCCTAAGTTTGATGCCTAACTAGGCATGGCATGGCTGAACATACCTGGAATCTTAGCACTCGGGAGGTAGAGGCAAGAGAATGAGAAGTCTGAGGCTAGCCTAGGTTACAGGAGACCCTTACTCAAAACAAAACAAAGAGAGTGTAGAATCAAAAGAGAATTGCTAATATTTAATGTTTGAAAGAACAGTAACAAAGATGCCTAAGCAGAAAGAGAGGAGGGAAACTAAGAGAATAAGGAAGCCAAAGGAAGACTGTGTTTCCAGGAGGAAGAGGACTAAACAGTGTTCATTGCAGTTAGCTGCCTCAGGGTCCTGAGACCTAAGCAAATGAGGCCAGAAGAGATGGCTAATTTAAGAAGGTGGCTCCAGGGTCTGATGAAATGATTCAACAGCTAAAAACACTGACTGTTCTTCCAGAGGACCTGGGTTTGGCTTTGGTTCCCTGGATTCTTTTCTTGTTTTGTTTTTCAAGACAGGGTTTCTCTGTATAACTCTAGCTATACTGAAACTGTAGACCAGATTGGCCTCAAACTCAGAGATCCACCTGTCTCTGCCTCCCCAGTGCTGGGATTAAAGGTGTGCACCACCACCACTGCCAGCATGATTCCTGGCTCCTACATGGAGGCTTACAACTATCTGTAATGTACATCCAGTCTTAGGGGATCTGTCACCCCCTTCAGGCCTTCTGGGTCACTGCACAGACATACATGCAGGCAAAACACCTATATACACGAAATTTAAAAAGAAAAACAAAATGTTTGTTGAGGTGACTACAAAAGGAAGGGGGATAAGAGGTAACGGAGGATGTCAGGAGGGGAAAGATGAATAGATTTGTGCCTTCATACCAGAGGAGGCACTAGCAGCAGCAGGAACAGCTTATGTTGGCTCTCAGCACTGAGAACATGTTTGGACTTCAGTGACATTTGTCCATAGGCTCTGAACCTGAACCCCCAGTGACACAGGACTTTGTTTGCAGGATAAAGGATGAGCAGGGTGGGGGACCAGCACTAAACCGGCTCTTCTGCTTCCGCCACAGGAGGTTCTTGGGGAAGAGAAGCTGAAGGAGATCCTGAAGGAGCGGGAACTTAAAGTTTACTGGGGCACAGCCACCACGGGGAAACCACATGTGGCTTACTTTGTGCCCATGTCCAAGATTGCTGACTTCTTGAAGGCCGGGTGTGAGGTAAGAACCCATGCTATGAACCAAGCGGTTGTTAAATGACCAAGAGATACTTAACAAGGATAGGGGTGGGGAGGTAGTGGAAAATACTGGGGCAGATTTACATTTTGGTGGCTTTTTCATGTTTCTGTCAAGGTAACAATTCTGTTTGCGGACCTTCATGCTTACCTGGACAACATGAAAGCTCCCTGGGAACTTCTAGAACTTCGAACCAGTTACTATGAGAATGTGATCAAGGCAATGCTGGAGAGCATTGGCGTACCCTTGGAGAAGCTCAAGTTTATCAAAGGCACTGACTACCAGCTCAGCAAGTAAGCACTTGATCGCTCCTTGTAGATCTGGTGTTCCTTGCTAATTACAGGGCTGTGGAGTCCAGGCACTCTTTAAATTTGGGTTGGAAGCTGCTTGATACTACCTGTTAAGAACCATTAAGCAGTTTATAGCATTTGTTGGTTTAATTCAACCATCAAAAATGTACCGGCTTAGAAACGCCTAGGTTCTGTGCTGTTTGCTACAGATATAAATGTAACCCTAACCATAAGCAGGCCTCAGCCTTGGACCCATAGCCTATGGGAAAGGGATGACAAGCATCCAACCTCCCCTTCTCTGTTAGCCTCAGAAGACAAATAATGACAAATAATGATGAAAGACATGTGAGCGGAGGTTGCCAGCTGTCTTCCAACAGTTCTTACTGGGATGTTGCATGGAGATGCTCTGCCACCTTATGTCAGGCACAGATACATTTGTGGCTCTTGGTATAGATAACTGCTAAGTCGGGGCTGGAGAGATGGCTGCTCTTCCAGGGGTCCTGAGTTCAATTCCCAGCAACCACATGGCGGCTCACAACCATCCGTAATGAGATCTGGTGCCCTCTTCTGGTGTGCAGATATACATGGAAGCAGAATGTTGTATACATAATAAATAAATGAAATCTAAAAAAAAATAATAACTGCTAAGTCATATATATACTAATGCTTGTGAGAGTCAATAGCAAAACATTTCCCAAAAACAAGAGGAAAAAATAGAAGTTTAAAGTCATCATTTGGATGAACGGATGGATCTCATTCATGTTGTAGAAGCCATGGCAGTGCTATCTTTAGAACGTCCTGAAGTCAGAGGTTGTCCTGGGATGCTGAGGCCTGGGCCCAGTCTTACAGCTGTCTCCTCTGCCTTTCTTCTTCAGAGAGTACACACTGGATGTGTACCGCCTGTCCTCCGTGGTTACACAACATGATGCCAAGAAGGCCGGGGCTGAGGTCGTGAAGCAGGTGGAACACCCTTTACTGAGTGGCCTGTTGTACCCTGGACTGCAGGTACGAAAGAGGGCAGGGTACCAGTTACCTTCCTGTACTTTCTTTTCTTTCATTTTTTTTTTAAGATTTTTTTTTTCCTTGTGTGTATTGCTGTTTTTGCCTACATATGTATCTGTGTGAGGGTGTTAGATCCCCTGAAACTGGAGTAACAGTCAGTCAGGAGCTGCCATATGTGTGCTGGGAATTGAACCCAGGTCCTCTGGAAGAGCAGCCTGTGCTCTTAACCACTGTGCCATCTCTCTAGCCCTCTGCACTGTTCTAGTTTGTGGATGGATGCAAGCCTTTCAGGGCACGTGCTATATACCCTGTACTCACCCTTCAGGTAACACTATACCTTCCTTCCTGGTAAGTCCCTATTTCCCATTTCCTTTCTGTTTGTTTGGTTTTTTTTGTTAGTGTTTGTTTTTGTTTGTTTGTTTTGTTTTGTTTTTTGAGACAGAGTTTCTCTATGTAGACCTGGCTATCCTGGAACTCACTCTGTAAACCAGACTGGCCTTGATTTCAGAGATCTACCTGCCTCTGCCTCGAAAGTGCTGGGATTAAAGATGTGTGCCACCATGCCCACTCCTTTCTGTTCTTTAAAACTGCTCCATTGTGAGTTCCAGGTTGACCTAGTTTACATAGCCAGAGTCTAGATACATAGATAGACAGACAGACAGACGAGCTAATTAAGGACTTCAAATATCACATAATGGCAGAATGCTTGCCTAGGTTTGAACCCCAATACTACAAGGAGGGAAAAAGTTATTAAAATTTTAGCTGGGCATAGTGGCATATGCCTTTAATCCTAGCACTCAAAAGGCAAAGGCAGGTAGATCTCTATGACTTTGAGACCAACCTGGTCTAAAAGCAAGTTCCAGGACAGCTAGCACTACACAGAGAAACTCTGTCTCAATAAAAAACCTTCTTTAGGGGGCTGGAGAGATGGCTCAGCTGTTAAAAGCACTGGCTGCTCTTTCAGAAGTCCTATGTTTAATTCCCAGCAACCACATGGTGGCTCACAACCATCTGTGATGAGATCAGGAGCCCTCTTGTGTCATGTAGGCATACATGCAGATGGAACACTGTATACATAATAAGTAAATCTTAAAAAACAACAAAAAAGACTTGTTTAGCTGAGTGATGTGGCACATGGTTCAGTAGCCTCGGGCACTAAAAAGCTAAGGAAGCTGGGTGTGAAGGTACATCAGAACTCAGGAGGCAGGGCAAGTCCAGCCTGTTCTACGTCATGAGTTCCGGGATAGCCAGGGCTCCCTAGAGAGATTCTGGCTAAAAATACAACCAACCAAAAGAAGATAAGATGGGGGATCAGGCTGGAGAGATGGCTCAGGGGTTAAGAGCACTGACTGTTCTTCCAGAGGTTCTGAGTTCAATTCCCAGCAACCACATGGTGGCTCACAACCATCTGTAATGTAATCTGGTGCCCTCTGCTGGCACGCACTGTATACATGATAAATAAATAAATAAATCTTTAAAAAAAAAAAAAAAAGACAGGGGATCACTGAATCCTAGGAGTTCTGGGCAAGCCTGGGCAACAGAATAAACAAAAATGGGGGGGGGGAGCACAGACTGGACATTGGTGGCACACGCCTTTATAATCCCAGCACTCAGGAGGCAAAGGTAGGTGGGTCTCAGTAAGTTCGAGGCCAGCCTGGTCTACAGAGAGAGTTCCAGGACAGGCTCCAAAACAATACAGAGAAACCCTGTCTCAAAAAACCCAAACAAAAAGAGAAAAAAAATGGTTTTGTTTTTTTCAAGACAGGGTCCTTCTGTGTAGCCCTGGCTATCTTGGAACTCACAGAGATCTCTCTGCCTCCTGAGTGCTGAGATTAAAGGCCTGTGCCACCTTGCCCAGCTCTAGATATTCTTAAACCAAGTCCAACCCACAGTCTGATTCTAGGAAGACCTCCCCACACCTAGCTGACTAGACTGCAGGAATGGTTTCTTCCTTGATGTTGGCCCTGTTCCTTATATGAACATGTAGTTAGCCTTTTCGCACTGTGCTGAAATGATCTGTTTACCTGTCTCCCCAAGTAGGCAATTGAGCTTCTTGCAGGGAGAATTTAGGTCTGATTCATGCCTGGATCCACAGGGCTGGCACCCGGCCTGACAAGTAATGAGTAGTAGACTCTGTTCAGTTAGTAGTCCTGGTTTACTGTTTTTGTGTATCTGGGGTTTTTGTTGTTGTTATTGTTTGATATTGGGAAAGAGTGTGACAACTGACTTGCAGTTCACTTTATTCTATGATGTAAAACTCCTAGCAGTCTCTGTGTCTCAGCCTATTGATTGCTGGGGTTATGGTCATAAGCCACTAAATCCAGTTCAGTATTACCCTCCCCTTTCCTAAAGAGTATCAAGCAAAGAGATAGAAAGGATCTGAATACCAGGACAATGAGATTGCTCGGATTGCTTGATGACCTGACTTGGAGCTCCCAAGGCTCACAAGGTGAAAGGAGAGAATCGGCTCCTGCAAGCTATAAGAGGACATCATGAGTAAAGAACCTCTTTTACCTTTTATCTAAGTTGTTCAGCCCTTTGTGTGGAGGTCTGGTGCTAGGGACTGAATCCAGGACCTTAGACGAGTTAAGCATATGTTCTTAACACTGACTCACACACCTTTTTTTCCCAAACAGCATCTTGCTATATTATTCAGGCTGGTCTTGAACACATGACCTCAGGATAACCTCTTGATTCTACCTCCTAAGTAAATGTCATGGCAAGCAGGCAGGGATTATTACTGCTTTATGCCCGTTTTTTGGTGTAACACAGACTGCCTTATTCAGTGGGGGACCTTCAGCATTACTCCCTTCCCACTGAATGCAGTAGACAAGGAGCATCCTGAGAGCAGAACCTACACTATCTGCAGTAATGTTCACACAGGTACTCAGCAGCTATTTCTGAGCCACCAGGGAGGCGCTGTGTTATTTATTTCCCTCCTGGATCTACCCTGTGAAAAAAACGACATGATTCGAAATTCTCTGTGTCAGACCCGTAGGGGACAAATGGAGCAGGTGTTTACACTCGTTTCTTTCCACAGGCTTTAGATGAAGAATACTTAAAAGTAGATGCCCAGTTTGGTGGTGTTGACCAGAGGAAGATTTTTACCTTTGCAGAGAAGGTGAGTAGACACTTAATGTCTCTCATGCTGCTGAAGCTGACTCAGTTATGATACACAGTCCCACTTGCCAGACGCACACTGGATGTTGGGTGTCCTTCTTGCTCTTCGGACCAGAAAACTATGTCCAGGACAACACAGGTGTAACCAACCCAGGTCTGTCTGCCTCAGCAGCCTACACAGTCTCAGTATCTACCCCCAGAAAGCTGCTCCAGGACTTGCTGGATTTGATTTCTTCCTGTTTGTATTAGTCAGGAGTGCTATTCTCTTCTAGAGCATTTGGTTTGCACTGCCCAGAGTATCATAGAACTCATGGGTCTCGGAGATAAGCTTTACCAGAGTTCAGGGGGAGATCAACACAAACACATAGTCTTTTCTTAGAAAGAACTTAAATATGTTGAGAAAGCTGTTGTTGTTTTTAGTTTGGGGTTTGGGGTATGGCTTTTTGTTTTTTCTTAATGTTTATGGGTATTTTGCCTGCATATATGTCTGTGCACCAGAAGCCTAAACAGCATGTCAGATACCCTAGGCCTGACGTCACAGGTGGTTGTGAGCCACCATGTAGGTGCTGGGAACTGGACCCAGGTCTTCTAGAAAAGCAGCCAGTGCTGTTAACCACTGAGCCATCTCCCCAGCCTCTGTAGTCAGTAATTTTTCAAGGCTTCTCCAAACCTGATATTGGCAAGTTGAAAGAAAGCAACTCAAGCAGAAATAGAAATTCTTAGAATACTTTGACGACTCTGAAGCATTCCTATCCTTGGACTTGCTAGATTCTGCTCCTGGAAACCTCACGTAAAGAAATAAGAACAAACAAATACAGCTTGAGTTGTGTGTGAGAGTACTTGCCACATTATTAACTTAAGGCAAATATTTAGAAATAAGTATGTCCAATGGCAAAGAATTAGATAAAAATGTTATGAGTGCTGAAGAGACGGTTTAGTGGGTAAAGTGCTTGTTTTGCAAACAGGAGGACTTGAGTTTGAGTCACTTAAGTGCCTGCTGTTGTGGTGTGTGTCTATAGTCACAGTCTACAGGAAAGGCAAAGACCCATGGATCCTGGGGCTCACTAACCAGACAGTGTAGTCAAAACAACAAGCTCCAGGGTCATTGAACATATCTCTCTCTCTCTCTCTCTCTCTCTCTCTCTCTCATTCTTTCTTCCATCCTTCCTTCCTTTCTTTGTTTTTTTTGTTTTTGTTTTTCTTTTTTGTTTGTTTGTTTTTTTGCTGTTGTTGTTTTTTGAAACAGGGTTTCTCTGTGTAGCTTTGGAGCCTGTCCTGGCACTCACTCTGTAGACCAGGTTGTCCTTCAACTCATTGAGATCCATCTACCTCTGCCTCCCAAGTGCTGGGATAAAAAGGTAAGTGCCACCACCTCCTGGCCTGTGAGAAACCCTGTCTCAAAAAATATAGTGGAAAAGCAATTGAAGAAGACATCCCAATGTTGACCTCTGGCCTTTATATGTACCCACATGGGTGAGTGCACCCTCATGCATGCATGTACATGCATGCGCGCACACACACACACACACACACACACACACTATATTAATAGTTTTCAGATTTATTAATGGATGGGAAATGTGTACAATGTTTTCTTGGGAATGGTGGCACAGTTTGGATTTGGGAGGCTAGGAAAAGAATTGAATCAGGATGTTATCATGTAACTTTAGGTGGCCGCAATTCCCTATGTAGACCAGGTTGGCCTTACAATCAGAGATCCTTCTGCCTCTGCTTACACCTCCAGAGTGCTAGGATTAAAGGTATATGTCACCATGCATGGAATAGCAGGGTGGTGAGATAGGATCTCTTACAGCCTAATCTGACTTCTAACTTGCTGGGTCGTTAAATATAACCTTGAGCATCTACTCTTTGCTTCTATCTCTCAAATACTGAAGTTATAGGCCTGTACCCCCATGCCTAATTTGTGAGGTCCTAGGGATCAAACCTAGCATCTAGTGCATGCTGGGCAAGCACCTACCTTGAACTGTTCTCATCTGGTCTGACTAGCAACTTTGGGGCACTATGTACCACATATTCTTATCTTTTTTTTTTTTTAAAGATTTATTTATTAATTATGTATATAGAATTCTGCATCTATGTATGCCTACACACCAGTAGTTCTGAGTTCAAGAGCCATATTCCCAGCCCTTGTATTTTTGTCTTTCACTGTGTAGCCCTGGCTAGCTATACTCATAGTGGGTAGAGTGCAAACACCTATGCACATAAAATTAAAACATGTATATATATACATACATACATACATACATACATACACACACACACACATACATTTCCTTCTAACATGCCGGATGGTGGTGGTAAACACCTTGAATCCCAGCTCTCAGAAGGCAGAAGCAGGAAGATCTCTGTGAGTTCAAGGCCAGCCTGGTCTACAAAGTGAGTGCCATGACAGATAAGGCTACGCAAAGAAAGAAACCCTGTCTCAAAGAAACAAAACAAACAAAAAAGCCTATTAACATAATGATGACTGTTGAAAACTCTATTTGTTCCTTAAAAAAACAAGGAAGGGGCTGGAGAGCTGGCTCAGAGGTTAAGAGCATTGACTGCTCTTCCAGAGGTCCTGAGTTCAAGTCCCAGCAACCACATGGTGGCTCACAGCCATCTATAATGAGATCTGGTGCCCTTTTCTGGTGTGTAGGCATACGTAGATGCAGAATTCTATATACATAATTAATAAATAAATCTTTAAAAAAAAAAAAAGATAAGAATATGTGGTACATAGTGCCTCAAAGTTGCTAGTCAGACCAGATGAGAACAGAACACTGAGGAGGAATTTATATTAATATCTTCTATTGTTGTGTTTTCATTCCAGTACCTCCCTGCGCTTGGCTACTCAAAACGGGTCCATCTGATGAATCCCATGGTCCCAGGGTTAACTGGGAGCAAAATGAGCTCCTCAGAAGAGGTAAATCTGTTTGGTATGTGTGTCCATGTGTCCCAAGGAGGCACACCACCAGCCCAAAGATTACAACTCTTCTTTCACTTTTATTTAGAACCTAAGACCTCTCTCATGTCGGGCAAGCACCCTTCTATAGCCACATCCCAAGGCCTCAACCACTTTTATTTTCCCACTTTGATTTATTTGTTCATATGTATATGTGTGGGTCCACAACTGCAATGGCCCATGTAAATAGGTCACAGGACTACTTGGGAAAGTTGATTCTCTCCTTTTACCATGTGGGGACCAGGGATGGAACTCAGGTCATCGGGCTTGGTAAGCAAACACTTTCAACAGCTGAGTCATCTTGCTAGTCCCCCACAACCATTTCTTGAATCTAGAAAACTTCAGCAAGACAGACTGAAGACTCCAAAGAACAGTCCCCTAGCTAACTAGAGTCTGGATATCTGTACTGTGAGACACACTATGTCATCCAGTTGTGTTAACCATCCTGAGGATAACCAAGATGGTTGGATTGCATGTCTTCCTTCATAGGGCTGTGATAAAGTTCAGCCCTACTGTGCTGGCCTTGGTGATGCCATCGACTTACATTGGTAGCACTCTGGAGGCTGAGGCAGGCGGACAGACAGTGCAGGTCGGCCTTGGTAGCAAACACCTTTACCTGCTGAGCCCTCTCACCAGCCCTGTCTTCAAACTGTTAATGAGTGATGTGTCACCTCACATAACTAAAATCTCCATTTAAAATTTTTTCTTTTAAAAATAGCTGGCCGTGGTAGCACATGCCTTTAATCCCAACACTCAGGAGGCAGAGGCAGGCAGATCTCTGTAAGTTCCAGGCCAGCCTGGTTTACAGAGCTAGTTCCAGAACAACCAGGGCTGTTATAGAGAGAAAGCCTGTCCTGGGGAGGGGCTCGACGACGATAAGAATAAGGAATGTATATAGGACCAGAGAGATGGGTCAAAGGTTAAGAGCACTCGCCATTTTGTTTATTGTTGTTCTTTCCTAAGATTTATTTGTTTGTTTTATGTATTGTGATGAGTGGTCTATCTGCACGTACACCTTTATGCCAGCAGAGGGTGTCAGATCCTACCATAGATGGCTGTGAGCCACCATGTGGTTGCTGGGAATTGAACTCAGGACCTCTGGAAGAGCAGCCAGTGCTCTTAACTGCTGAGCCAACTCTCCAGCCTCAACAGTTGTTCTTGAGGATGACCCGGGTTCAGTTTCCAGCACCCACATCAGGACAACCACTTGTCACCCCAGTTCCAGGGCATCCAGCATCCTCTTCTGGCGCGGGTAGGGACCTGCATGCATCTAGAATATACATTTACTCAGGCATGCACACATTCACATGATTTTTTTAAAACAATGGATAAATGGTTAGGGCTTGGGATAAAGTGCTCACCTAGCATACATGAAGCTCTGGGTTTGAACACTGCATAAAGCAGGCCTCGTAGTATATACCTATAATTCTAGCACTGGGAGGTAAAGGCAGAAAGATCAGTTCAAGAATATCCTTAGCTACATAGCAAGTTTGAGTACAGCCTGAGTTACAGAGACCCCAGCTCAAAAGAAGACAAAGAGTGTGTAATCCAGACGGGGGAAAAATGGATAGATTTGACTTCTTTAAAATAAAATAAACATTTTTTAAAAATTACGTTTGTTAAAATTAGTTTGAGTGCTTTCTCATTTTCAACCACAAGAGGTCTCTTCCCTCATGACTTCCAGGAGTCTAAAATCGACCTCCTTGATCGGAAGGAGGATGTGAAGAAAAAGCTAAAGAAGGCCTTCTGTGAGCCAGGCAACGTGGAGAACAACGGGGTTCTGTCCTTCATCAAGCATGTCCTCTTTCCTCTCAAGTCTGGTAAGAGCCCCCCTGCTTGTTTCTCAGGGGCCAAGCTGGAAGCTCCAAGTTCCTGCTGTGACTGTGCTTAAAACTGTCACAGATTCGTCTGCAGATTCAGGCTGCCCTGAATCTCTGTCCTGATTTCATATATGCCACGTGCATTGTGGGCTGTCCCTCAGTTGTTGTCTGTGTATCCATTACCAGGCAGGATTAGAGGGACTACCAGGCTGTGGAGGAGGGTCAGAAATGAAGAGTGGAGACAGACATGTTGTGCTAGAATACAAAAACTCTTCTTTGTTTCGTTTGTTTTTCAAGACAGGATTTCTCTGTGTGGCCCTGGCTGTACTGGCACTCGCTCTATAGACCAGGCTGGCCTCAAGTTCACAGAGATCCACCTGCCTCTGCCTCTCGAGTGCTGGGATTAAAGACAGGCACCACCACTGCCACACTGAATACAAAAGAATTCTAAGCCATGCGTTTTGTTGAATACACAGGTGTGGCAGCTTATCTAATTAAAGAAGAGGAAGGCTGACTGTAGAGAGCACATATAACATACATCACATCCTAGGAAGGCTCACTGTAGAGAGAATGTGAAAAGTGTCAGATTCTCAGAAGGTTCACTATAGAGAGCACATGTAACGTGTCAGATTCCAGCGCTAAAATATGAAAAAGTAAAATGCCAGAGCTGGTGAGATGACTCAGTTGGTAAAAGTAAATGCTTTAAATATGATGCTCAGTATGTACATAGGCGTGCACACACACAAATAAATATAAACAGCAAGAACTACAAATGTCATGCCTTGGATGGAGGAATATTGTGCCTGTAGTTACTAACTTGTTTGTTGGTATGTTGTAGAGTTTGTGATCCTGAGAGATGAGAAGTGGGGTGGAAACAAGACCTACACCGTTTACCTGGAACTGGAAAAGGACTTTGCTGCTGAGGTAATACTAGAAGAAAAATGAATATATACTGAAGTCTAACAGTCTTCTCCCTCCTGGCTGCCAATTGTAGTGGATGAGCCACCAGCTCTGTCTTGATGCCCTCCAAGGCTGTTTTGTTAATGACTTAGATTTGGATTCGAGTACTTTATTAAGTAGATGGGTAAATGGCCAATACCTAAAATATTGATGATATTCATCACTGTCCAAGGGGCTAGATACATTATAATAAAGAACCTTTCTCCATACCTGCGCTTGTAGGCACATATCCACATCAGACACATTTATATACATAATTAAAAATAAAAATAAAATCTTCAGTTAAAAAAAAAAAAGAGGTAGGCATGTTTAAGCAGAAAGCAAGTATATATTCCATCTTCAGCTATAAGAAGAGTTTCCCGGGGGAGGGACTAGGTTTCTTGTGACTCTAGAGGGTTGATGCAACACTGTGGGTTGGGAGAGAAGGGTTAGAGCACTTTCTGCTCTTGGCAGAGAAGTAGGGTTCAGTTACCCATACCAGGCAGCTCACAACTACCTGTGACTCTAGCTGCAGAGGCCCTGCTGCCCTCTCCTTGGCTCCAAAGACAGTAGTATACACGTGTGCAAGCACACACATATACATGTAACTTTTTAAAAATGAAAAATATTTATATGCATATATTGGATTTTTGTTTGTTTGGTGTTTGGTTTTTTGAGAAAAGGGTTATTTTGATTTTTAGGTTAGGGTCTCTCTGTGTAGCCCTTACTAACCTGGACCTCACAGAGACCCACCTGCTTCTGCCTCTCCAGTGCTAGGGTTAAAGGTGGGCACTAAGATACCCCAGCTAAGCTACAGAGAAACCCTGTATTGAAAAAAACCAAAAAGACAAAACAAAAAAAAAGAGAGAAACTTCTAACTAAGAGAAACTTCTAATAGCCTCAGTAGTTGGTGAAAGTGGGCTGACTCAATTGCCTTTGTAGTCCCTGCCCTTAGAAATATGGGGGCAACAGCTAGAAAACCACTTGGAGGCAATGCTAGATGTAAGCAGGTTTGAGTGGCAGCTGAAGGGGACTGTCATCGCTGAGGTCTAGAAGCTTGTGTGGCCCATTTGGAGATGTGTTACAGACATTACTCTGAAACCCTTCCGTGTTGTCTGAGGCAGGCCACAGAACCCACACCCCTGAAAGCAGTTCTTTGTGGGAGTGCTGAGCAGAATTAGAAGGAATGCTTCTGGAAAATTCTGCAGCCACAGTACTTGCCACGGTGGAATTTCAAGTCTGGTGTGTCTGTATTTTTGGTCTTCACTGCCTGAGAGAGAAGCCACTTGCTGGTGACTTGTGGCTGTGGAGCACTTGTGGTCTGGATCCTGTAACCAATAAACTGAATTTTAATTTACATCTGGATAGCTGCAGGCCTAAAGCTTTTGTTCAAAGTTTTAACTATTCCCAAGGAGATAAGAAGTAGCATCAGAAACAGACATGTTGTCATTAATGTATTTTGGTAATCATACCTAAGGATGTCCCTTCAGAATATCTTAAGTTTGCTTATTTCAGCCAAGAGGTGGTGACACATGCCTTTAATCCCAGCACTGTCCTGGAACTCACTCTGTAGACCGTAGACCGGGCTGGCCTCTGAACTCCTAAGAGATCTGCCTGCATCTGCCTCCTGAGTGCTGGGATTAAAGGCGTGTCAGTGTGTCCATGTTCTGACTGTGGTGTTTCATATGAGGTCGTATGTGGGATTTTTCTTGTGTTAATTGGTGCTCAGACTTGGAAGCATTTCAGATCTGCGCTGCAAGTGAGGGATGTTCAGCTGCACTACCATGTAGCAGCGACACTCACCATTGCCACCATGTTGTGTGGCTCAGTGCTCATTCGGACTCAGATAGACCTGTGTCAGCCTTGTTTTAATTTATTAATGGTTTAAAATTTTTGCTTGAATCTTATACAATGACCTAGGATGGCTCTGTCTAAGCAACCTTCCTGCCTCAGCTTCTTGAGGGTTGGGATTGTAGGTGTGAGTCACCATTCCCAGCTTGTTATTCTGGGCTGAGATGTATATAGCTCAGTGATAGAGAGCTTGCCTAGCCTAGCATGTACAAGGACTGGGTTCAACCCCCGGTACCTGGGGGTGGAGGGCCAGAAAAAGTAGTAAAAGTCATTAAAGTCAAAACTTAAAAGGGGTTAAGTGTCCAATTAAGCGACTAACCAAAACTTTTTTATTTTTATTTCATGTGCATTGGTGTTTTTTTGTCTGTGTATATGTCTGTATGAGGGTGTCAGGTCCCCTGGAATTGGAGTTACAGACAGTTGTGAGCTGTCATGTGGGTGCTGGGAATTGAACCTGGGTCCTCTGGAACAACCAGTACTCTTAACCAGTGAGCCATCTCCCCAGGCTCCTAACCAGAACTTTAATCCTTATATGTCTAATTCAGTCTCTAGGCCTAGGGTTACCTGTGTGAACATTTTCCTGTGGATAACATTTGGTTTATGGATCAAAGTATAAATGTAAAGACTAGTAGGATTAGAATGATGAGTGCCATGTGGTGGTGGCGCACACCTTTAATCCCAACACTTGGGAGGCAGAGGCAGATGGATATCTGAGAGTTTGAGGCCAGCCTGGTCTACAGAGTGAGTTCCAGGAGAACCAGGGCTACACAGAGAAACCCTGTCTCAAAAAACAAAAACAAGGCGAAAAAATAATAATGAGCACATTCAGCCTATAAAAGCCCTTAAGCTAGAACAGAATCAAAAGCCAAAAGATCTGGATGCCAGACTGAGTACAGTGGCAAGCATTTGTACTTCCAGCATTTGTGAGGCTGAGGCAGGAAGATTGTGGGTTTGAGTGTGACCTAGGCTACACAGTGAAACCTGTCTGAGACACGCAGGCATCTGGCTTTGGGACAAGTCACCCTTCTCTGTTCTACCTTGTCTGGTAAAAGTGTTGTAAGGCTCAAGACTGCTGGGAACATACTTCTGTCTTGCATGTCACTTCTCCAATAGATTCTGGTGTCCAAGCCTCATCTCACCAGGCCTTGTTTACTTCTGTAGGTTGTGCACCCTGGAGACCTAAAGAATTCTGTTGAAGTTGCCCTGAACAAGTTGCTGGACCCCATTCGAGAAAAGTTTAATACCCCAGCCCTGAAGAAGCTGGCCAGTGCTGCCTACCCAGATCCTCCAAAACAGAGTAAGGCCAGCTGCAAAGATGCCTGGAATTGAGATTGCACTTAGAACCTTCTAGTCTATGTTTGCTACACCTGCCTCTTGGGCTTAGTGAACATGTCTGCAGTTGGTATTCACAGTGGCAGTCTGCTCACAGCTGCTCAGGTCTCTTTAAAAAAACACATCTTAACAGCCTCCCTGTTCCCCTCTCTCTGCTTGTGATGTGAGTTGGTCCTCAGTTACCCATGATGCTGAGGTACTGCCATAGATACCTTTGTGTGACCCTTCCAGAAGAGACTCAGCAAATTCTGCATGGATTTCATGAGTAGATACACCCAAAGGTGGCCAGACTACTGCAGGCCCTACCCTCCAGCTTGGTAACAGAAGGGAAAACTGGCCCCTTCTGCGAAGCTGCTGGGCCTGTGTTAGAGTGTAACTCAGTGGACGGGCTCTGAGAGTCTCCTAAATCCTGCCTAGTTTCAGTACCTTCATCAGTCAGTCAGAACTGGCCTGCCTTTGGGGTGGGAGAAGAAAAGAGCCAGAGCCCTGACTCCATGGAGTTCTTCTCATTTCCAGAGCCCACTGCCAAAGGCCCTGCCAAGAATTCAGAACCAGAGGAAATCATCCCGTCCCGGCTGGATATCCGTGTAGGCAAAATCGTCAGCGTGGAGAAGGTACTCATCTGTCACCACATCCCAAAGAAGCAGGGAAGGGCTAGGGTCACATGTTTCCATCTGGAGGAAACCTATCGAGAGAAGGGAAGTAGCATCCCTGGGCTCATATTGCAAGTCAGAACCCAGGTGTCTAATTGCAGACAGCCTCTCAACTGGAGAGAGAGACACCGGTCAGAAAACTTAGCCATTGAATGTGGTCTGATGTACTCACCTAGAATGGACCAGCCCGCCTGGACTAGCTTCTGGTCTTACCTTATGTTGGCCATTTGCCCCTTAGACAGTGGCTGAAGGGAGGTGGGCTTCCTTATTTGCAGACAGGTCATGTCATCAGTCATTGGATGGGAACCACTGTTCGGGGCCTTTTTTCCCCTGGTGTTGATTTGCTTGACACTATGGTCCTAAGCTTCCCAATCATTGGATAGACTACTTGATATGACTGCAGGTGCTCCCACCCCAGATGGTGAAGCCAGCATTCATCCACTCTCACCTCCCAGACAACCTGGAACCCCTTAGTGTATAGTACTTGGGACATAATGGCAGTCCAGGCTACCTAATCTCCATTAAGAGATTTTTCCACAAGCCATTGGGTTCATTTTCTCAAATCTAGTCCCTTGAGGAATAAATGGTTCTTCAAGGCATGTTCTCAAAGCCAGGCATGATAGCATATACCTGTAATCCTAGGATTTGGGAAGCTGAGGCAGAAGGATCACTGCCTCAGTTGAGACCTTGTCCCAAAAATGAAAAAATAAGTAAGAAGACAGGTCCAGGGGAGCTTTGGAGAGAGCAGGTGTCCCTTTGTAGAGATGACTCCCTGAGCACATCATCTCCCATTTATTTGTGTGTGTATTGGGGGTTGAGAGAACTATGCATGCTTCTTAGGTGGAGGTTAGAGGATTCATTTTTCTCCTTCCACTATGTGGCACCTGGGGATCTAACTTAGGCGGTCAGGCTTGGCAGCAAGCACCTTTACCCACTGAGCCATCTCTTGGCCCTCTGACAAGAATTTCTTGTCTTGCTGGCAGCACCCAGATGCAGATAGCCTGTATGTGGAGAAAATTGACGTCGGGGAAGCTGAACCCAGGACTGTGGTGAGCGGCCTCGTACAGTTTGTGCCCAAGGAAGAACTACAGGACAGGCTGGTGGTCGTGCTGTGCAATCTAAAACCCCAGAAGATGAGAGGAGTGGACTCCCAAGGCATGCTACTGTGTGCTTCCATGTGAGTGAGGACTTGGTGGGCCAGGACCTGGGGAGGACGCCCTTCCATATGCCATGTGCAAGCCCTAAGAAAATGCCCCTTGCCACACTGATGGGAAAAGATAGGGCATAAAAGGGTTGCTGTGCAAGTACTGTGAATTAAATACCTTAAATAAAAGTTAAATTGTTAAGATAAAACTAGACAGGTAGTAGGGCATAGTGGCACATGCCTTTAATTCCAGTGTCTGGGTCTCCAGCAATGATTGTGTATCCAATCACAACAGGTTTGTATCCTGGCTCCACTTCTTTCTAGTAGTGTGACACTCATTTTTATGTTTGTTTGGAGAGTCTCATGTAGCCCAGGCTGTACCTGAACTAAACTCGGGAGGCAGAGATAGGCAGATCACCAAGAGTTCAAGGCCAGCCTGGTCTACATAGTGAGTTTGAGCTACATGGTGAGACCCTGCCATGAAAAAAAAAAAAAAAACTGAATTGAAAAATAAAATAAAAATGGATGCTGGGCACGGCAGCACCTACCTTTAATCCTAGCACTTGGGAAGGAGGGGGTCTCTATAAGCCTAGTTTATACCTCAAGTTCTAGACCAGCGTGAGCTACACAGTGAGACTGTCTCGCCAAAATAAAGGATGGAGGTTGGATATAGCTCAGTTGGTGGCGCTCTTGCCCAGCTGGCAAAGGCTGGGGGTTGATCTCCAGCACCTCAAAAAAGTGAGTGTGATAACCCACACCCATGATCCCAGCACCAGGGAAGTAGCAGCAGGAGGATTAAGTTCAGGTACAGCCTGGGCTACAGGAGATTCTCCAAACAAACAAACATAAACACGAGTGTCACGCTACTAATGAGAAGTGGAAGCCGGGTGTTGGTGGCACAAACCTTTAATCCCAGCACTCGGGAGGCAGAGGCAGGCGGATCTTTGTGAGTTCGAGGCCAGCCTGGTCTCCAGAGCAAGTGCCAGGATAGGCTCCAAAGCTACACAGAGAAACCCTGTCTCGAAAAACAAAACAAAACAAAACAAAAAAACATCCACAGCTGCTAGGAAACCCATCATCCTGCCTTTTTTGCCCTGTGTCTTTCCAGAGAAGGGGTGAGCCGCCAGGTTGAACCTCTGGACCCTCCCGAAGGCTCTGCTCCTGGCGAGCGAGTATTTGTAAAGGGCTATGAGAAGGGCCAACCAGACGAGGAGCTCAAGCCTAAGAAGAAAGTCTTTGAGAAGCTGCAGGTGAAATGCTACTATCCTCCCTTGCCCATGCTGCCCCAGTGTGCTGTTGTCCTTTGCCCAAGCTGCCCCAGGTGCTGTTACTGAATCAGCAGTTGCCTCTCTCCCAATTGACACTTCTGCATCTTGGTCCCTTTGTCTTCATTTAGGTCTGAATGAATGTGAGGGGCTTAGTGTCTCTCAGCAGGACCCTGCATATGCTGAGTACTGACATGAAACACTGAGTGAGGGACTTGAGACTTCCTTGTCCTAGTGATCATAGTCAGAGAAAGCAGCAGATAGGAGGCTATCCCCATTTTACCTCAGGGTCTGACCCTCCATATCACAAGAGATAAATGAATCAAAGGAAGTGAGATTCCCTCCTAGCCAGGAGCATTTAGATCGTTCACTGATAGAAATACGGCTGTTCCAGTTGTCCTGGACTCACTTGTTTATTGTTTTTTATTTTTTCAATAAATATCAAGCTCTGGATGTGTGTGTCAGGCACTGTCCTAAATGCCTGGACTACACCAGTGTAACAAATTTGCTCTCTTTGTGGAACAGACATGGAAACTTTCTTAAATACAAGGCTAAAATGAAGAGAATATCCATACTCTCCTGCTGGGTATATCGGTGCCTATATGTAATTCCAGTACTTAAGAGGCAGGGATAGGAGGACTGCCCTAAATTCATGCCAGTGTGGTTTAAAAGGGAGGTCCAGGCTAGCCAGGGCTTATACAGTGAGCTCCTTCTCAAAACAGAAAACATGAACATATATTTCCAGCCCTGTCAAGGCTATTAAAATAAGCCTTGATTGTTTCCTTCTGATCTTTTGCTGGACAGAGGGGCATTCAGGTTAGTCTGCTTTTTATCCCTGAAAGTGTTTCCTTTTATTAAATATCAGGAGGGACCGTGTGTATTGTGAATGTATTGGGGCCTATTAGCCTGCTATCACTGGCTTGGGTGTACTTAGTAACAGAGCACTCACTTAGCTTAGATCCCTGGTACCATCATACATATACACACCAGTGCTGTGGTGGTCATTATCCATGGAAGTGAATGTGCCTGTTAAAGGCTAAGAATGTGGGAACTTGGGGGGTGGGGGGGGCTGTACTCAGAAACACTGAGCCTAGGGTGATACTTTTAATCCCAGCACCCAAGAGGCAGAGGGATCTCTGTGAGTTCCAGGACAGCCAGGACTACTCAGGGTAACCCTGTCTCAAAAACCAAAATGAAAAAGTTGGTCCAGTTCATGCTAATAATGTCAGAATTTTGTGTCCCACCACCATAACTTTATTTTTTGTCTGTCTTGTCCAGGCCGATTTTAGGATTTCTGAGGAGTGCATCGCACAGTGGAAACAAACCAACTTTATGACCAAGCTGGGGTGCATCTCCTGTAAATCACTAAAAGGGGGTAACATTAGCTAGCTGGCCCAGCATCCTGCTCCCACCATGCTACCTACCGTCTCAGCTTGTTCATCTGTCACCCGTTCCCATCTCAGGACACTGAAGCTCCAGGTCTGAAACTGTTAAATTAGACTTGGGACTTGGTAAGGGATAGCTCACCTTCCTACCCTCTGGGATCATCCCACCTGACTACAAGGAAATTGACTACTTGGGGTAAGGATGGCTGCCCAGCAGCACCTCCCTTCCTTGGCAGCTGACTTGAAAAATCTGGTTTCAATAGAACCAATAGAAAAAGTTTATTCTGCCCATCCTTGTAATTGGAAAAACACCGGTTCCCAAGTTTCCGAGGGGTTATCCCCACAGCTGTACATCTAGCTGGGATCTACTGCCTGGTCTGGGCTAATTACAGTTTCTTCCCAACAGGAAATTGTGGGATTTGAAAAGAAGGGGAAACAGAGCCTAGAAGTCTATCAAGCTTCCCAGGGCTGGCAGCATTCTAAGGCCTGCCTACCCTGAGGCTTGGCACCAGTGGCAGGATCTGCCCCAGTTCTCTTGGGGTTTCCCTTGATCGGGCTAGGTTGGAACAGATGTGTGTCAGCAGCAAGACGGGAATGTACTGACACAGTGTGGTGCTTTCTTCAGAATGAGGCATCTCAATCAAATCACTAATCACCACTGTCAAATTCAAATAAAGTGTCTGAACAAGGGTGTTTGAAGGATTTGTCAGAACCACACCATGTTAGGCATGAGCTGGGCCCGCTCACTTTGGCCCTATAGTGGGATGGGGCAGACAGGGATATTTGACGGATACTCTGAGGTCCCCCTGCTCAGTACCAGGCAAGAGGTCCACCCTGGGGGCCTGTGCTGGCAGGACACCACTCCTTCTGACTGAGGCAGGGCACTGCCCTGTCCTTGTACAACCAGATCTTTTGTGGTTCATCAGCTTGGGATTAGATTCATGATGTGAGGTGTGTGTTCCTCAAACCCTGTTACATATATTACCCCACATCTCCTGCTGTCGATATCTAGAAAAGAGTAGTCACAGCCAAGTTTCAATCATTTATTTAATACCTTTTAATGAAACACAGCTTTGTCATGTGTCTCACTCAAGCTTCAGAGAGGGAGTGGGGAGAGAACTGTTTATATAGACATATCAAAGACTCAAAAATTTAAGGAAATATATATATATATATATATATTTGTCTCTTCTAATGTTTTTATGCAAATTAAAAATCAGAGGCTTTTGGTCTCTCCGTTTACACAGGGTCAAGCTTATTTACCCCAGAGGACAAAGAGAGGTTGTCCCTCTTAAGATTCTCCTTTCTTCTTTGTACTCTGGCCCACCCAGTGGGGAAACAAGCAGAGAAGATCCCAAGTCAGGGCAAGAGCTCCAGTAACACTGGGGATGGGGAGTGCTGCTTCCCCACCCCCAGTAGCTCCCAGACTGCCAGGCCTGGTTTCATGGGGCTTTGACCAGTCCTGGATCCTGGGGCAGAACAGTGCTTACTGATTGATTGTCCTCCCTCCCCATCTCATGGGACAGTGACATCCACCCAGCAGCAGCCCCCATCAAACAGAGCACGGGAAAGACAGTGACAAACAAGCAATCCTAGCAAGAGGGCTAAGGGACCTGGACTCTCACCCCATTTCCCCAGTTCTTGATAGGAAAGTCAGTAGAAAGGGTGGTGTGTCACTCTCTTCTTTGTGGTGGAGAGGCTAAAAAAAGCAAGCTCTCTTGCCAGGCTCAAGCCCCCAATAAGAAAAACTGAAGAGGTGGCCCTAGAGGAGGCACAGCCATGGGCGCTGACAGGGACTCCGGCCTACCTAGAGAGGTGGTCCAGGCAGAAAATAGATGATTAAATTCCAGGAAGAGACCAGTAGCAGAGACTGCTATCTGGGATAGCAACCAGACTGCCCACTTAGGATCACTGGGTATCCCCTCTTGGACTAGGGAAGAATCTGGCCCGAGATACCCCCTTGGCTTCCCATCCTTGCCGCTCAGCCTCAGCTCCCTCCACCTGGCTGAAAGGCAGCTGCAGAGGACATGCACCAAAGAGTAGAGACAGGTCAGACAAAGAATGAGGGCCAGGCCTGGGCCCACTGCCCAAGTAAGGCCCTGCCAGGCTCTCCTCCCATCTTGGCAGTATTCCCTGCCAAGATGAAATGGACACATCCCATGAGCTCCTGGCTCTGAAGCTGTGCCCATCCACCCAAACCCAATCAAGTGTCACAGGACAGGTACCCAGCAGGCCAAGATCCCAGATGGCTTCCTACTCTGGTCTGGCTTTTGGTTTCTTAGTGCACAGTGCCCACAGACCTCTGGTTCTTCCTCCCCTCATCCATGAACCCCCCTTATAAGGAGGAGCACCTGACAGAACTGGAAGGCAGGAGAGTGGTTGGTGGTAAGGTGAGGCACAGGAAAGTTAGCCCCATCTGTACCTTTTGTGCTTTGGAATTCCACAGCCTCACTCCTGCCACCAGCCTGGGAAGCTTGTGGGATGACTTGCCAAGAACTAAGGAAAGGAGTGAACTGGACTGGCAGAATGGACAGACTGGTTCCAGCTGGGGCTGGCTACCAAGGACTGATGCTGCCAGTGTGTAAACGGCTCTTGGAATGTGGTTTCATGAGTCCTAGAGGGTGCACAGGCAGCCACTTTGCAAAATGCTTTGATTCTGGACTACAATTTACGTGATTCTCAACATGAAACAAAACAAACGTGTTCTGCTCCCACCTCTGTGGCCTTGGGTGGGGGTGGGGCACAGCCACCCACTCCCACCAGCTACCTTCTTCAAGATGAGGCTAAGGCCAAGGCTGACAGACTGCTGGAGGTGAATCCTTTCAGGAAAAGGCATGAGGGAGGGGTGACTTGGAGGATGGGCAACACCAGGCTTGCATAAACATGGAAGGCTGTGGAGATTAAGGCTGCAGGCATCCTTTCTTAGGCTGTGTGCCGTATCCTTTCTTCCTTGGAGCTGCTCGGGTCCCTGAGAGATTGTGTTCCTGGGATGGGTCAGCAGTGCCAGTTGAAGGTCAGACCAGTCTCTTCTATGGATCTGTGAGGAAAGTGACAGTGAGCAAGCCTCCCAGATTGATTCTGGCAATAAGCATAAGACACACTCACCCAACCCTTCTGTATCCCCTCACTTGACTGACACTGGGCTAGACACACCCATTTTACAACATGATATGGGAAATGATGTGACTAAACTGGAATATGCCCATGTCTGCTACCAGAGTGTGTGTGTCCCGTCTAACCCTCTTCCTCTAATTTCCTATCACCAGTTTAAAGATGAAGTCCACTTATCCCAGACATCACAAAGCCAGACCCAAGAACATTCTATGGTAGACCCCCCAGAAAACTGATTTTACACCAGTGTCTATAGTACCTGAACCAGGGGGGCCCATCTTCTCTGTACCAGCCAGCTGCACACCTCCATCCTCAGCCAGCTCCCCCTTAGTCCTGTCCTCAGCGTGAGGGAGCCCGTTGGTGGCTGGAGCACTAAGAGACTCAGCCCTAGGAAAACTGGGGGAGGGAGGAGGGACTCCCACAGAGGGCTTGCGGGCCACAGGTGGGGGAGCCTTGGAAGGCTTCTTCTGAGCCTGTGATGGCCGCTGCTCTGAAATGCTCCGGAGTTCAGCCACCAGATTCCGCTGGAGGTCAGCCTGGGCCTCAGGAGACACCGGCCGCTCAAGCTGCAGTTTTTTGGTGCCCTTGGAGAAGATGAAGCTGGCCTTGGAGGCAGGAGATTGTGGAGACCGTGGCTCTGCCTCTGGTGGTCCAATGGGCAGGGTACTTCCAGGGCTCTCAGTGGCAGCCAAGCTGGAGGCCTTGAGTCGGACGGCTGCATGGAGCCCAGAGGAGGGGGCAGGCACTGGGCTGGCCCGCCCTGACAGGGCTCTTCGAAGTGGCTTCTGTGGAGCTGATGACCCTGGAGGTGAACTTGGTGCCCCTGTGGAAGCACCCACAGAGCGAAGCCGTACCATCTGCAGGAGTGAGGGTGTGACCAGAGGTGTGCCAGCATCCTCCCTGGCAGCCCCACTGTTCTTGCCCAAAGAGTCCTTCTGAGGGAGCTTGGCCAGAGGTTCTGAAACAGAACTAACTGGAGCTGGAGGTGGAGGTGGTGCTGGTGGAGGGGTTTCAATTTGCTGGGGTGAGGTTTGGGAAGAGCTGGCAGCGGAAGGGGTGGCAGCCAGGGAGCTGCAGGGCTCCAGAGGGCCAGGCTCCAGGCCTGCAAAGACGACCTCCTCGGGTGGGGGAAAATCAGCCATGGACAGGTCCTGTTCCTCAGGTGCAGGTGGTGGTGGTGGTGGCCAGCTGGAATCTGGGAGGGACTCCTCAGCCGTCTCTGGAGTAGGTGGGACCTCCTCAACCACGTCAGGTTTCTTACTAGGCGGTGGAGGTGGGTGATAAGATGGGGGTGGAGACGGTGGGGGTGACTGGTCTTTGGAGGCAATGGGAGACTCCTGGGGTGGAGTCAGGGTTGTCTGAGGCATGGAAGGTGATGCAGGACTGGTGTTGATGGTAGAAACCGGCCCTGGAGCCAGAGCAGGGGTAGCTACAGCAGGGGTAGCCACAGCAGGGACAGCTTGGTTAGAGCTCTTGGTCTTGGAAGGTGGTGGAGAGAAAGGGGCAGGCACCTTAGGATGAGGAGGTATGACAAACCTGTCACCCACAGGGGTGGACATCTGTGGACCAGAGCGGTCAGAGGGAGTAGGGTCTGAGGAAGAGGAACACAGAGATGTGAGGGAGGAGGAGACAGAGGCCCCAGGAGACCGAAGGGATGTCACTCGATCTGGTTTAGGAGGCTGAGCCTTGCCTGGGGAAGCAGGGGGACCTGCCAGACCCTTGTGAGGAAGAGTTGGGGTACCGCTTTGGCTTGAGTATCCACTGGAAGGTGAAAGTGTCCGTTCTGGGGAACGTGGGGGGCGCCTGGAGCCACCTGGAGACAAGCCAGAGCCCCAGCTGCCTGCTGAGCTGGGTGGACAAGGCACTGCAGCCACCCCTGAAGATCCACCTGTGGTGGGTGGCCGGGGTGGCTGCGGTTGCTGCTTCCGTTCAGGTTTGGGCGGCAGCCCTAAGGGCCCATCGGGCACTGCTGAGCCCCGCTGATGGAGGGAGTAAGTCCGGCGGGGAGGCGGGGGAGGCCGTTTCATCTTACGCAGGGACACACTCCTGCCAGACAACTGCCCACTGCTGCGGATGCTGGCTGTGTCTGAGACCTCAGCAGTGCTACCCCCACTGGGAGACCCCCTCCCACTACCCCCTGGAGGAGGGGAGACCACATTATTGCTAGCTACAGAGCCCTCTGGCTGGCCCTCAGAGCCCCCCTTAGAAGAGAGAGTGGACCCATCAGACACAATGGTCTCAGAAGATTGAGAATGGCTCCAGGTGTCACTGGATGAGGAAGCATGGCGGCTGCGAGGCCGTGGACTTGAGGCTGAGGAGAAGCGGCCCAGTGAGCGAACAGAAGCTGGACTAGCAGACAGCAGGCTGCAGCGGCTCAGAGTGCGCAGGCTGCTGCGGCCCAGAGCCACCACGTCCACTGTGGGTGGTAGCACAGCATGTGGGATCAGCTTGGACAAGTAGGTGGCTTGGGGTGAGATAGACATGGCTGGACTCAGTGGCTCTGGAGGTCCTGCGCCTCCTGTCAGTCCAGGAACTGCGAGAGACATAGGCCGAGTCAATGGTGGTGGCCGGGCTCCTGTGGATCGACCAACAAGTGTGTCATCATGGTAAACACGGTCAATATGGCGCTGTAGTATAGCCTCTGTATCAGTGCCAGCCTCTGTTTCTGCCTCCAGAGCCTGCAGGGACACCCGGACCCCTGTCCCTAAGGCCAGGCCCGGGGGACGACCATCCACTGTGGGAATGCGGACAGCATCCTGTGGACCAGGAGGCTGTGGAGTGCCTGGGGCCTCACGATTATTCCGCAGGCCTGAAACGGACAAGGAGATGGAGTCAGCAGAAGGGCTAGCCAGGCTCTCCATCCACCACCACTGACCACTGAACAAAGGCTCACCAAGTTCCTTCTGCACATGTTGAGGCAGCCCCAGCACCGTGCTCCTCCGCTCCCTCCGTCGCCTCCCTGACTTTCCAGATTTGGGAAATGAGTCATGGGGTCTGAAGGTGGAGCCTAAGGGCCAGTTCAGGAGGAGGAAACAGTGAGAGCAGGACTCTGAACACGTTACAGCGCACTGTCCTGTACTAACACAGTACTAGTAAGGGTTCTGGCAAGGCGAGGCTTCTTTAAGACTTCTGGAAATCCCCTTACTAATTCAACAATGATCTTTCCATTGAGCGGATGGTTCTTATTACTCAGTGAACACATTATGTCATAATATTAAATGTTTGATATTCATTCCAATAGGGTAAATGCTCTTAACATCTGATTTGTCTGGAGCAAGAGGTACTACTGGAGACTGAACCCAAAGTCTTACACATGCTCTCTGAGGCGGCCCCTAGCCAATCCTTTGGCTTCTGTTTTGAGATGGAGTCTCACACAGTCTAAGCCAGCCTCTAACTCACTATGTAGCCAAAGATGGCACTGAATTTCTGATCCTCATACTTCTAATTTCCCAAGTGCTGGGATTATAGGTGCATACTACCATGCTGTTTTATATAATGCCCGAATACAAGGCAAGCACAATATTAAGTGAGCTATATCCCAAGCCAATCCTTCATCTTTTGCAGAACTTCAGTCAGACTCTCAGAGAAGTGAAGGGTTTATATTCCTGGTCATATTGCAGCTAAGTTACCACAAATCCAGGTTCCCCAACCCTTAACTAGCTTGCTCTGGGTCAGTGTCCATCATGACCCTCCAAGAGGATAAAAGGTACCATCTCCTAAATTCAATGAATCACTAAGCCTGGGATTAGGAGGAAAAAGGGAAGCCCAAGGTTCCAGGACATGACCGTGCCTATCACCCCTCTCCCCTCTCCCCTGCCTATGGCTCCCAGCAGTTGACATCACACCTCTGCGTTGGATCATCTCTGAGCGGACGGAGAGAGCATCCTCCGCTGTGGAGCTCTCGGTCATGTAGGACTTTTGACTGCAGAAGGAGATGGTGTCTTCATCCGGCCCCGTCCGGGAGGACTGTTGGGATAAGATCAGCTTGGACAGGCTGCCTTAGGCCTCTCACTGGAACTTTCCCTCACAGATTCTCCCAATATCACCCAGCACTGAGCAGGTACCAGATGGAGCAAGCCTGGACTAGCTGTCAAAGGTCATTTCATCTACCTCTTCAACATACAGAAGAAACCAGTCCAGAGAGGCCCAAAGCCATGCATGCCAGAGCTAAGCCAGGAGGAAAGAGCAGGGCAGAGCTGGGCACAGGGCTCACCTGGATGCTCTGGGTGTCTCCATGGTCCCAGCCACCCTTGCTCAGTTTCTGTCTTTCTAGAAGATACCAGAAGGGTGTGTTGGCCTAGGCCCCTGACCCCCAGGAGCTGGGAGCAGCACTGGAAAGGGCAGGAGAGAGTTACCTTGGTGCTGTAGGGAGCGGAGCCCCTCCTGGGCCTGTGTGTGCAGCTCTTCCAGGTGAGGTGGTCTCCCGCTGGGGAAGAAGACATTGTCCTGGTGCTCATCTACTACAGATCCTGGCCCCTGGCTGGGCCCTGCACTCTGACCTTTGTCACTCTCAGCCTTGGCAGAGCCTGATGAGATGGAAGGGAGGAGTAAGTGAGGCACAAACACCTATGTGCCCTGGAGATTCACAAGCTCGGTAACACAGGCATGTAGCACCCATACACTCAATGTCTACCCTTGCAACACTGTCTAGACATACAGACCCCATGTACACACATTAACAACACCCAAGGATGCATATATAATGGGACCATACAAGGTCAACACACAGAACACACAGGTCCACTATCCACACAACATTCACAGGCTTCACTGATGTATGCATATGACACCATCCAAGTATAAACCCACAAATGTACCTACACCAGCTTCCACAGACACGTGACACCATTCTGCATACACACAAACAGTTAAGGACATATAAAACTGCATCCTTGGGTCACTCAGGGTTCCACACAGACACCCCTGATACACACAGAGCTCACAGAAAACATATTTCTTGTCTCTGAGACCTGAAGCTCCACTTTAAAGGGAAACAAACAACCTTCTTCAAACTGCCCCTTGGCCCAAGTCCAAGGAGAAGATGCCATGGAAAACTAGAGAGCTGTCAGTCACAATCAGATTCTCAGAAACCCTGAGGGAAGGATAGGCCAGGACACCTACTTACCCATATGGCTACCCTCTGGAAGGATGGCCAGGGGAGGGGAGAAGAGGGATCAGACCCCTCAACTCCCACTGGGAGCTGAGCCTCTCCTGGGGGAACAAGCCAGGTATGGGCTCTCCTAGAGGCCCTAGCCTGGCCCCAGGTCCAGAGGAGCCAGGGCTCCATTACAAGGATCCTGTTACAGGCCCTGCCCACAGAGGGGCTAGTCATCTAATCCTGGGGATGGGGGCTGTGTCAGCACTTTGCAGTCCCAGCCCCTCTTCAAATGAAAGTCACAACATAAGCAAAAGCGCTGGGAGGGTCATGTGACCTTGGCAGTACCCTGAAGAGGGGCAGAAACAAAACAAGCCCTTTAACAGGCCCCGCCCCAGGAACTGGGTCTCCAGCAAACACCTGCCATTCCCCCCTTCAGCACCAGCAGACCTGCCCCCAGAAGGCCCAAGTCAGAGCTAAGAGGTGCTCCAGGAGGTCTGGGTGCACCACCCTGGCCCCAAACCCCATGATTTTACAAGTGGAGAAACAGGCTCACATGGAAATGTTTGCCTACAGTCACAGCAGACTAAAGTCTGCATTCCCAAAAGGGACCCAACCCTCCAAAAGTACAACAAACTATATAGCTCCTCCAAGTCAGGTGTACCTGGTCTCCACCTTCAAAACTGCCTCGTCCAAGTGTGCTTCCCAGGGTACTCTGTCCTTGTTGCTCCCATATATCCTCCCCACCCCTGAGATGACTCAGGAGGGGTGTCCTCTCTAAACTGGGATGTTGAACTATACCCAGGAATGAGTGGCTATCCCAGCAGGAAGGCAGTCTGGCCCTAGGGCAGCAGACTCCAAGGTCAGAACACTTGGTCCATCCTCCCGGATCACAAGCAGCGTTCAGACAAAGGCAGCGACAAAGCCGCTGGACAAAGCCTGACTGCACACTCAGACTGCGGCCAGCCCGGGGACCAGCATCCCCGTGCCTCATCACTCTTCCTAGCCTCGGTTCCCACTAACCTAAGGGTCTGGCAAAGAGAGCTGTCACCCCTTCCCGGCCCTCCCCCCACAGCCACACCCACTCACCCTTCTTAAACACCTCAAGAGGGGCTGGGAGGTGTCGGCCCAGGAACACTACCATGTCTGCAGCAGATGGCCCCCAGAGCACCAGACAACACTTTCAACACAGCCCAGCCCCAAGGGGACCCGGGAGATGCCAGGATGCAAAGCAAGCTCCCTGCCAGCGGCACAGCACAGTTCCAGCAGGAGGGGGAGGGGCTGCTCCAGGTTCTCCTCCCACCTTTGCCACAGATCCCGCCCATCCCCTAACCCCACCCCACTACCCCCAAGCAGGGTATAGGGAAACTGAGGCCCAGAGACTGGGTGCTTTGCTACTGAGTATGACTGGAGGCAGCACAGAGAAGACACACAATTCTAGCTGTGGGTCACTGACTCTGCCCCCAAGTTCTTGTCAAACCATTTGGGTGCCGGAGCTAAGGGAAGGGTCCTGGCGGCCAGATGGCAGCTGGAAGAGCCACCAGACCAGACTTGGCATGGTGCCCATGCCCAAGACCCAGCCATCCTGGCGAATAAGGTAATCTTCTGAGGAAAGAGTTCAGCTCATGGAAAACCAGGCAGGGGCCCAGGGCTACCTGTGAGGATGGCAGGGACAGAGCTGGCTTCAGAATACAACCCATAATATGACAGCAGAGAGATGCCCAGGGAATCAGAGCGGCTGATGGCAGCTGCCACTCCACTCACACAAGGTCAGCCACATACTGGCTGAGAACGTTCTTCCTACTTCAGCAACGTGGTTAGAAAGGCTGAGAAACAGCAGGGCCCAGACCTGTTCCCTCAGCCTAGAGTTCTTCCCTGACAAACGACTGACAACCCGAGAATAAGCGCTCACCGGGCACCAGAACAAAGAATTAGCTCAGAAGCAACCCTTAGGTGGAGTTCTGAAAAACAGCCAGGAGTGCAGGGGAGGGGAGAGGAAGGCTAGAGAAGGGAGAGAAGGAGGAGTTAATAAGAAAGTCAGATTTGGGTGCAGATTCAGAGCTACCACGCAAGCTGTGACCTTTCATAAAAGCAAGGTCAGTATCTGGCAGGGCTTGGTGGTGCACACCTGCAATCCCAGCACTCAGGAGGCTAAACCAGGACGGTGGCAAATTCAAGGCCAGCTCAGGCTACATAGTGACTTCCAGGCCACTCTGGGCTACATGGCAAGAACATGTCTCCAAAAGGGGTTGGGGGTGGGGGGCAGGAGTGGAAAGTCCACTCAGTGATTCCAAGTGCTTGATACTTCTGAGGAGTTAGTTTCCAGAGCTCATACTGAGTAGCTCATAACAAGCTGCTTGTAACTCCCTCAAGGACTGGAAACCCTCTCCTATCTTCCTCAGGCACTAGCATATCAACAGCAGATACATATGCACATATAAAAATTAAATGAGCCGGGCAGTGGTGGCGCCCGCCTTTTATTCCAGCACTCGAGAAGCAGAGGCAGGTGGCTCTCTGTGAGTTCAAGGCCAACCTGGTCTACAGAGTGAGTTCCAGGACAGCCAGGACTGTTACACAGAGAAACCTTGTCTCAAAAAAAACAAAAACAAAAACAAAAGTAAATTAAATGAAGAAACAAGCCATGTGTAGTAAAGTACACCTGTTTCCTCTACATATAACAGTCACATGGTCACAAGTTCTAGACTATCTGATCTACAAAATGAAACCCTGTCTCAAAAAAAAAAAAAAAAAAAAAAAAAAAAAAAAAAAGAGCTGAAGAGGTGGCTGAGAGTTTAAGAGCACTGGTTGCTCTTGCAAAGGGCACAGGTTCCAATCCCAGTACCACGGCGGTTTACACCCATTTGTAACTCCAGCTCCAAGGGATCTGATTGGCCTCTGAGCACCAGACACATTTTGCACATACATACACGCAAGCAAAACATTCGCTTACATAAACATTGAAACAGAATTTTTAAAAATGTGAAGAAAGAAAATGGAAGGACACAAGAGCGGAGCCCTGAATCACGAGGCACCAACCAGGGCAGCCACTGCCTAATGCAAACGCCTTGAGGTAGAGTAGTGGGTTTCCCTAACCAGGGGAGCCAGCACACCTGGAATACAGTGAGCTGGGGAGAGGGCTACCGGGAGAAATCAGGAGGGCAGGAGCCAGATCACCTGACCCCTGCCTGGCCCTTACCCTGGGACATCAATGAAGGTTTCAGCTGGGCAGTGACAGTTACTATGAGACCCTCCAGAAAGTCCACAGTAGCTGAGTGAGACTAAAGGGTCTGTGCACCGTGTCCTGCTGCAACCAAGTCCCTCACTGCACCCCTCCCTGAAGAGCTAAGAATTCAGTGGCTCCAAAGCTTTAAGACCCCTCAGCTCCTCCTCCTGCATTTAACTCTGGCCTCTCAGAGACTACTCAAGTACTGACTAAAACCTCATTCTAGAAAACAAACATTTAACCAAGCAATGGTGGTACATGTCTTCATTCCTGGCACTTGAGGGGCAGAGGCCAGCCTGGTCTACAGAGTTCCAGGAGAGCCTGGGCTACACAGAGAAACCTGTCTCAGAAAAGAAAAGGGGAAGGGGAAGGGAGAGAAGGGAAAGGAAGGAGGGAGGGAGGGAGGGAGGGAGGGAGGGAGGGAGGGAGGGAGGGAGGGGGAGGGAGGGAGGGAACATTTATGGAGCAGCGTATGTAGCAATGAAACAACTATGTCTTCACAACAATCTCAAGAAATGTAGGCATTTTTTGTTTAATTTGGTTTTTCGAGACAGGGTTTCTCTGTGTAGCCCTGGCTATCCTGTAACTCACTCTAAGACCAGTCTGGCCTCAAACTCACAGAGATCCGCCTGCCTCTGCCTCCCGAGTGCTGGGATTAAAGGCCTGTGCCACCACCCATGCAAAGTGCGTGGTTTTTATTCTGTTTTTCTTTCTTTCTTTTTTTTTTTTTTTTTTTTGGTTTTTCGAGACAGGGTTTCTCTGTGACTTTGGAGGCTGTCCTGGAACTAGCTCTTGTAGACCAGGCTGGTCTCGAACTCACAGAGATCCACCTGCCTCTGCCTCCCGAGTGCTGGGACTAAAGGTGTGTGCTACCAACGCCTGACTTTATTCTGTTTTCAACAACAAAGTAGACCTGGCTGACCTGATACATATTAGCCTGTGCTGGCCTCAGACTTGTGGCAATCTTCCTACATCAGCCTCCCAAGTGCTAGGATTGCAGGTATGTGCCCTCATACCTAGTAGAAATAGGGACTTTTTTTTTTTCTTTTGAGACAGGCTCTTTGTAGCCCAGACTGGCCTCAAACTTGCTAGATAGCCAAAAATGACCTTGAATTAACCTTAACTATTACATTTTCAGTGTATGAGTGCACACTGATGGAGGTCACAGGTAACCATCAAGAGTTGGTTCTACCTTTCCCCCATGTGGACTCTGGGGAACTAAACACAGACACAGATAGTTGGGCCTGACAGCAAGCACTCTGCCCACTCACTGATCCATCTCTCTGACCTGACCTTGAACTTCTGCCCTCCAACCTCCCAAATGCTGGGATTACCGACTTGTACCACAGCACCCAATTTATGTATTGCATGAGAACAAACCCAGAGATTCCTACATGCTAAGCAAGCACTCTACCAAATGAGCTACACCCTCTGCCTAAAGTAGGTATTTCCATCCCATTTTACCGATGAGGAAATGAGACGGGGGGCAAATATTATAAAGCTGCACACTCCGGCCTCTACTGCGTAAGTGGCAGGACCTTTTTCACTGCGGACACCTGAATCCAAGTCATGTTCTACTTACTGTATCAGCTACAAACCTGACCTCCCAGCTTGAGGGTGGAGCGGGGAGAGCAGGACTCCATCATCCCTATAAATTGGAGGGGTTGTTCTTTTTTTTGTGGTTGTTTTTTGTTTTTTTCAAGGCAGGGTTTCTCTTTAACACCTCTGGCTGTGCTGGAACAAGCTTCGTAACTCAGAGATCTGCCTGCCTCTGCCTCCTGATTGCTGGGATCAAAAGCATGCACCACCTCCCAGCAAAACCTGTGGGTCTTCCACAGCCCTGAAGGCAGGTACTTTCCTAGTAACTCATCAAGGACCCAGGAGGCTTGGGAGTTAGGAGACTTCTCAAGCTCCAGACAGTTCCTGTGCCTTTTACTGTCCAGGGCAGTTTCCCTTAGACAGGAAAAGGGGGCTGGGCTCCTGATAAATTGGGGTAGGGTGCCTTTAGCCTAGAGTCCTAGACCCACAGCTGGCATTCAAGGTCACAAAAGCAACCCCAGAGAGCGCCAAGGTGCTCACACGTGATAACATCTGGTGGCTCCAACACCTCTCCCCCTCCCCTAACCCTGCTCTGAGCCACCCCAGGCATAGGCGACTTGCTTGGGGAGGGGCTCTGCAACCTGAGAATCTGATAGGGAGGGACACCCCACAAAGAACTGATCCAGTGGAGGGAAGGAGCTTTCCAAGGCCACATCCCAGTTCAGGCTTCTGTCTCACAGGCCAGAGGTGCGGCCTGGGGCAGAGACCTCGAGGTAAAGGCTCTAGCACAGCTGCCACCACCCTCACCTGTCTAAGGGAGGAGGCCGCCAGATCTAAGAAGATGTCCCTGCCAGGTCCCATCAAGCGTGGCACACCAGGAAGCACACAGCACGCCCATGGCCGGGGCAGAGGCATGTGCCCTGAGAACATCCCCCTGTGGCCACCTCCACAGAAGGGTACATCCAGGACTACACCAACAAAGCTTACACAGGCCTCCCCCCAAGCCTACACCCTCCTCACCTACTACAGGACTGCAGACCCACACAGGGCCTGCCAAGTGGCTGCAAGCACAGGAAGGCAGGTGTGGGTGCTTGCTACACAGGGGCTTTCCTGAGCCTGGAGACAGGGACAAGGGCCTGCCTCCCGCTAGAGCCTCGTTCGCTTGTGCGCATGTGTGCACGTTCTCTTGGCACCATCCTCTGTAGGGTGAGGCCTCAACCTGCCCCATTCCAGAGCAAGGGGCGGGGGTGGCGCACCCACAAATGAGCAGGCCTGACTCAGGGGAGAAGAATGAGGGGGAGGGCACAGCTGGCCAGGTGGCCTTGCTCAGGAGCTGGTACCTTCCCTCTGGCCAACCCTCTGCTCTGTCTTTTCTGCCCTTGTCACCTCTCCAGCCAGGATTCAGGGTGTTTAGAGGCTCTTGGCCTCAACCCCTCTCTATCCAGGCAGACGAGCTGGGGAGAGGGGAGAGAGGAAGGCTTCTTCCAGATACACATTAGAGGCAGAGGCAGAACCAAAAGCATCAGTAGCTGCTCTACCCGTGGAAGCCAGACAACACAGGGACAGGGCGTAACCAACTCAGGTGGACTCTCTTCTACCACCCATCAAGGTGTAGTTGGCTTTTTCACAAAGGGCACAAGGAGACTCAAGGGGAAGAGACTGCACTTGCTAAAGGTCACCCTACCAGGAAGTTGTGGGTCCCACATTTAAATCACACCGAATGCCATGGCAGTTCCAAGTCTGTTAATGGGTAAAGAATAGTCAAAGCCTCAGGCCCGCCCTGACCAAAAAAGGTGCACCTGACCTCTGAAGATGAGAGATCTACGTCCCTTCTCCCAGTGTCCAGCCCCACCTCAGCGGGCAGAGCTGACAGGCCAGGCCGGTTCTAGTGTAAATATTGGGGGGCAGGGAGTGCCTGGAGCAGAAGGGGAGGATCCGGTCCCACAGGGTGCCCTAGGGGAACAGGCGGTAGTGAAGGAAGAATTAGCTACAATAATATAGTATGTGTCATAATGAGTCCCCAGGTCAGAATTTACCAACAATGACATAATGGCCCCTTTGGCCAGGGAATTCTGAATTTCCAAGCCCTTTCTTTTGTTCCCTCCAACCATGGTTATCCCCATTTTATGGATGCCAGAGAAGAGCCAGGAATGAGTAGGGGAAAGGGCTAAGAGTCAGAAAAACCGGATTCCAGGCTTTGGACAAATAAATTAGGTGTCTCCGCCTCCGGCTGCTCTTTACTGAGGTAGCCTGTGCTACCTCACAGTAAAGGTCACCAGCTGCAGTGGTGACGACACCTATAGTCTCAGCACTTGAGACAGAGGCAGGAGGACTAGGGTGTGTTTGAGCCTGTCTCAAAGAGAGGGCTGGAGAGATGGCTCAGTGGTTAAGAGCACTGACTGCTCTTCCAGAGAGCTGAGGTTCAATTCCCAGCACCCACATGGCAGCTCACAACCATAGAACTGCAGTCCCCAGGGGATCTTCTGGGGGCACAGCACACATCTGGTGAACAGACCTACAAGCACGCCACACCTACAGGCAGTCACAGCAAATATGTAAATTAATCATTTGAGAGGGCGAGGAAGCTAGAGACAGGCTCAGTGGTACAGCAGTTGCCCAGCATGATGAGAGGCTCTGGGTCTGACATCCAGCACTGCCCACAAAAAAAAGAAAAAGAAAATTAGCTGATTGGACTGGAGATGTAGCTTAATTAGTAGAATGCTTACAGGAATCCCTGGGTCTGAGTCCCAGCCCCTCATAAAAAGGGGCACAGTGACCAGCCTGGGCTACATGAAACCCTGCCCGAAAAGAGAAAGGTACGCAACCCAACACAAACACACAGTATTGCATCAGAGCTGGCCTCCGCCTGACCGGGCATGGGCAGTAGAGAAAAGGCCTTTCCACTCACAACACGGCAGCACCTAGTATCCTGAAGGCCCCTTCCTACTGAGGCACACCTCAAGGGTCAGGGACTTGCCCAAGGTCACAGGGCTAGTAAAGACAGAGGAGAGTCACTCTGTGAGCTAGCTCTGACTAGCTACACAACCAGGTTCTTCCCATGCAACCAGCTGCTCACTGCCCCTGCCCACTTCCTGCCCCTGCCCATTTCCGGAGCTCTCCTCCAATCTCAAGTGGAGTTAATGACCATTAAGATAAAGCCTGATAAAGCACACTTAACATCAGCTCTGAATCTCTCCTCAGTGAGCTGGCCCTATCTGGCAGTCAGTCCAGGCCCAAGAACAGACACACTCCAACCCTGAAAGTCAGAACTAGCCTGCACTCGAGTTAGCGGGCCCTTAGCTGCAGCTTAATCACTATCTGTATAGGCCTCAGTTTCTCCAATTGTAGTGTGGGAGAGATAATCTCTAAAAAGCCCTTTGGTATGTATAACTCTGGCCCTAGAAGGGAGCAGTGGTCCCCACTGAGGATCACACATGGGATATAAAGGTGATCCAGGGACTGGAGAGCTGTCTTGGCCATTAAGAGCTTTGATGGTTCTTCTAGAGGACACAGGTTCAATTCCCAGCACCCACATGGCAGCTCAAACTGTCTGGAACTCCAGTTCCAGGGGATCCAACACCCTCACACAGACATACATGCAAGCAAAACACCAGTGCACCTAAGATAAAAATAAACCATAAAAAAATGAAAGGTGGTTCAGCTTATCAGACTCCTCAGATCACTGAGGGCTGGGTAAGTCCCTTATCTGGAAGCTCTGTGCTTCCACAGGAGTGTCAGATACCATACAGTTGGTCACAAGTCTTCCCCAAAAGAGGAAGGGGACATAAGGAGTGGCTTCTGCCTCCTCCTAGTCTTGAAACTTGGAAGACCTCAGGCTCTCCAGAAGAAGACACACAGGAAGTCCAGAGAGTCTGACCCATCAGCCCCTTTCCTTGGTCTTCCCACCAGGCCTTATGTGCCTGACAGGACAGTGCAAGGGAACTGGAAGATGAGGGTGGTAAGGCTCTCCTGCACTCTCAGTCTGCAATGCTCATTCCCCAACCTGCCCAGGACCAGGGACCCTGCTGGCCTGGGAGGACAAGTTGTGCTGGACACCTAAGAAGCATGTATTTTGTTTTAAGAATTAAGGGAGATCAGGCAGGCAGTGGTGGTGCACACCTTTAATCCCAGCACTTGGGAGACAGAGGCAGGCGGATCTCTGTGAGTTCGAGGACAGCCTGGTCTCCAGAGAGAGCGCCAGGATAGGCTCCAAAGTTACACAGAGAAACCCTGTCTTGAAAAACCAAAAAAAAGCAAGATGCAATGTCTTTTTAGTGCTCCGACTGGGGGGTGGGGGGATGGGGGGCTTTGCCTTACCCACCCCGGGGCCTTTTCCACCCTCCAAGGGCATTTGATCAAGGCAGGACTTCGCCTTCCTTAGGCCTGGGCTTCCTTTCCTCTCTGTTCACTCTCTAAGCCCTGGGGGCCTCAGTACCTAACTCCTGCCCCTCCTCTCCCACAATGCTTCCTACTCGTGTGGGTACCATAGTGTCCAAATCTCCCAGGGCTCACGTTTTGTCTCAGACCTGTGGACCAGTTATAACATGAAACCCATCCACCCATGAACTAATAGACTTGGGTTTGAATTACATTTTAGCTATCTCCTCACTCTGTAGCGTTGCACAAGTGATTTCACTTATCTAAGCTCTACCTTACCCATATGTAAAATGGAGCAAAGAAGTTTTTCTCTCTTGTTAACTCTTAATGAAGAGAGCTAGCACTGGCCTAATTCTTCTCTACATTAACATCTCTGACACCATCCCACAGCCTTGCTCCCAGCATCCAATTAATCCCAGGTATTGTCAATTCTTCTGCCTCCTCCCCTCCATTCCCACAGCCCCCACCCTGTCGCAGCCCTCACCTCATCACCTCTCCCCTGGATTACTGCAATAGGTTCTGAGCTTCCACTCTCATAACCCCACCCCCTACACTAACCTGCCCTACCTGCACCTGCCTGGGCCCTGGAGCCATCTTCCTAACACACCAGTTTTGTGGGCTCCTCCCTTTTTTCAAACACTGTCTCTGGCTCCCAATGACCTGGATTCTTCAGTCCCCTCTGGCCACCTTGCACTTCCTCAATCCCCTTTTCACAAACTAATAGTGTGCAAGCATCCAAACTCCAGTCCTACACTGGACCCATGAGACAGAGAGACCTTAAATCTTCAGGATAAAGGGACTGACCCACGTTTCTAATCCCAGCACTCAGGAGGCAGAGGCAGGTGGATCTCTGTGAATTGAGGCCAGCCTGGTCTACAGAGTGAGTTCCATGCCAGCTAGAGCTACACAGTGAGACCCTAGCTCAACGCCCCCCCAAAAAATAAACGGAAGGCACCGAAACTTAACAACGGAACCTCTTCTCCTCCTCTTCGCCTCAACTACTTCTCCCTAGCCTCCATGCCCAGTCCCGATTCTATGCCACGCCATTCTTCACGGGCACAAAAAAGCCTTCTAGCTTCACCAACAACCCAGAGCCAACCTCAATCCTGTAGTCACTCCAAAGACTGAGTTCAGAACTTTGCCTTAGCTTTCTACAACTGACCCCAGAACAACAGATTTGATATACAGCCTGGACAGTTCCCAGCCCTGGCACTTGTGTTGCCTTGACAATGCTTCTGGCTTCTTAGCAACACCTTGGAGCCTGATTAGCTGTGGAGCTGTAGCAGGTCAGTGGAGCACAAGAGTCACTGGAAATCACAGAGTGAGGCAGGATGTCAAAGCCAGGCCTAGTGGCTTGGACCTATAGTCCCAGAATTTGGGAGCTGTGGTAAGAGCATGAGGGCAGCCTCAGCAAGGTGAGACCCTATCTCATATAGACAAACAAAACAGCCATGCACGTTCCATCCTTTTGGCACTTGCTATCATGACCAGCTCTAAACACCACCTTCTTATGCTTTCCTTCAGTCACAAGCTTGTACCAACACTTGGTTCTCAGGAAACAAACACATCAGATCAACCATCAGAGAGCAAATGAAAAACCCTGCCCAAGCCCAGCCTGCTGGCTCAGTGCAGCTTCCAGAGCGAGGGAGGGAAAGCTACAGCCAGGACTTCACAGTTGACAGAGCAGGGAAACTACTGGAATTCCTCATCAACACCACCTTCTGAGAAGTTGTCAGAGTCCTACCTGAACAATAGTAACTCTTTCCTACTGTTTGATCATCATTACAAGAACTCAAAACCATCAAATGCAAATGACCTTGAACTAGGAAGGCCCTCTTCTCTAGACCACAATCTTCATCCTTGAAATGGCCAAACAGAACTGTAAGGGCTCCAGGTCACCAATGCTAAGGTTCCCTCCTTTCAAACAGGTCTAGTGTAGGAGCCAAGGAGGTCCAGAAAACCAAAAGAATCTGACCAAGGTCACCAGCGCCTCTGGCAGTGCCACACTGAGAACAGACCCCCTCTCCCCAGCTAGGCTTCCCATCACCCTCATGCGGAGCACTGATGGAAGAATGAGATCATCAGGCTCCATGCTGTCCTCTAGGAATGTGGGCCATCCTGGGAACAGAGGTGTATTCCAGTCCCCCCCCATTCCAATTCCTCTTGGATTTCCTCCTTACCCCTGACCGGCAGGTACCACGCTTAGAACACCTGCCTCTGTTGAAGACCCCCTTTTTTTGAGGAGGTGCAATTTTAAGTCCATCATGTTGCCCCTCCCCTGTCTGTGCATTTACAAGGTGAGAAAACCGGGCACCCCCTCCAGAACCCCTTGGGACTCTCTGGGATACCCAGAACTGTTGCACTGACAAGGGAAGACCAGGAATGCCATCTCTCAGCTTTGGGATTGGAGGCCTTCCTCATTCCCTAGCCCCCACCCTTGGAGACTGGAATGTGACCCGCGGAGGGATCCCGCAGCACGACGGGAAGGGCTGCAACTGCGTTCCAGCCCGGTGGCTGCATTGAAAGAAGGGGGGGAAGATGGGGCGGCGACCTCGGGAACTGCGGGGGGGGGGGGTGAGGGGGACTGGAGTGACGGACAGGATGCAGTGGTGCGGTGGGGGTGGGTTCAGAGAACCAGTTAGACTCCCGATCGAGCTAGATGGATTAGGTCCCCAGCCTTCAGTCCTAGTTTCTTGCTTCTCCCTCCCACCTTTGTCTCCCCTTCCTCCTGCAAACTTTCAGACTGTTGGGGGTAAAGGTTTGGAGGACAAGTGTGTGTGTTGTGTGTGCATGTCCATGTGTGTTGTACACAGCGTCTTAGGATTTGCCTGTGAACCTGTATATACAGCTGGGTGCCTAAGACACTGGACAACTGTACCTACATGACTCATGTGTGTGCCTGTGTGTCAACCTGAGCGTGGGTGTAGCTCATGCGGCCATGTAAACCTTGTGCACAGGTATATATACCTGTGCCTCGGGATCTGTGTCCGGGTGCCAGTGTGTGGGTGTGACTGTGTATGCGGTTTTGGTCACTGCACCGACAAACATGAGAATGGGTGTTGTGTGCAAAATGTAAAAATGTACGCGCGCCCACCCGTGGGCATCAGTGGGTACGTGTGTGTCCGTGATCATGTGAGGGGTGGGATCTGAACCGATCCCCGGCCCCCGACTCTCACGCCCACCAGGCCCCGGGAAGGGACAGCACAGCGGCGGCAGAGACTGCAGGGACCCTCCTCCCCACCTGCCCCGCCCCCACCCCTACCTGCGGGCCGCTTCGCCGATCGCCCGAAGCGCCAGAAACTGCGGGTCCGGGGGCCGCTGGGGGCCTTCCTCTTGTGGTGTGAGTTGCCCATGGCGAACGAAGGAGCTGGCGTAGGCACCCAAGTGCGGCCCAGCCAGCCCAGCCTCCGGGCCCCGCAGCCCCGGGAGGGAGGCAGCGAGACGCGCGGGCGGCCACCGCGGGCGCCCCCAGCCCCAGCCCGGCCACGCCCCCTAGTGCTGCGGCCAATGGTCATACTGAGGGCGGGGCCAGATGAGGGGCGGGGCCTGGCGCACGGCCCTTCCGCTCCACCCCTCCAAGGGACCAGGGAGACCTGCTGAGCCGCCCCACCCTGAGTGCTCGGGAAACGGCTCCGGCTGTCCAGGCTGAGTAGGCGGGTGGCGGGAATCTCCCAGCCCAGCAAGGCCTGCCTTTGAGGAGGACTGCAGGGGAACTGGAAGAACTAGGGGCTAGCCTCCAGATAAGCGAGGGCCGGACCCCCGCCACTGCTGGGCCCACCGGCCACCACCCCGTGAGTGTCACGTGTTTGTGTATCACCTCTCTCCTGTTACCTGCACGTGTATTGAACTATCTCTGTACTTAGGGTGTTGAAAATAATAGTAGCATCTTTTTACTTTGTGCTCAATGTGTGCAAAGCACCGTGCTACTCGCTTTCATGCAGTGTTTCACTTCATCCACAAAATAATTCCACCAGGTGGGTACTTTTGTGGTATTCATTTTACCGACGGGGAAACTAGGGTTCATTGAAGTCAGCTGACTGACCCATATTCCAAGAGCATTCATTAAGCTACAGAGCTAGGAGTCACCTCCAGACTCACCAGTACCTACAGCCTTCCTTTTTCTCTGTTTATCTGTCTTTGACCTTGCAGGATGAGTACCTGGATATGTGTATTAACTGGGGACATTAATATAGCTATATATTTGTGTAGGTGGACATATATATATATATATATATATATATATATATATATCCTCCACCCTAAACATTTGGGTTGTCTCTGACTAGCATAATCATGTATGGTGTACTTGTGTGCATGTCTGAATGTATATATTGCAGTTGTGTTTATTGTTTGTGTGTGCACGTAAGTATAAACATCTGAAGTCAACCATTGCAGAGCTGTGTGTCCCTCACATTAGTCTCTATTTTCAAAACCCACACTAAGCCTTACCAGTTCTGAAAGTCTTCTAGGCTACCTCTGTGTACTCACAGCTGCCCCTGAGCAATGCACTGCATACCCACGGCCCTACAGCATCGACAACAACACTCAGTCATCATCACTTTACCTGACCTCTCAAACTGGGCTAGGAGTCCAGAGCCCTTGGTTCTAGTTTCTGTGCAGTATGGCTTAATCTTTCTGCCAGCGGGCAAGCCTTTCTACTATACCACACTGCTGGAATGCCCATCGATTCCAGGACACTCGCCTCTCTTCTTGCAAAATGGGAGGGTCAAAGCTGATCTCAACCCTCCCTGAGGCCCTGCTCTTACTAAGAACCTGAGGTTAACAACAGGGCAGTCCCTGAAAAGCTGGCATTTTACTCATCCATAGAAAATGACATGCTCTGTGTACCAAGCAGTATGCACCAATCTCACTGCTCTGCAGACAGAATAGAATCCTGTACCAAAGCTAGGAGAGGACTGGCTGGCTGGTAGGAAAATGCACCAGCTGACATGCTCTACCAGCTAAGTTACAGTTCCCAAGATCCACAGGGGAGGACACCAACTCCCATTAGTTGTCTCTGACCTCCACACACATGCTGTGGCACGCACACTCAAGAAACATATAAATAAAGCCGGGCGTTGGTGGCGCACACCTTTAATCCCAGCACTCAGCAGAGGCAAGCGGATCTCTGTGAGTTCGAGACTAGCCTGGTCTACAAGAGCTAGTTCCAGGACAGCCTCCAAAGCCACAGAGAAACCCTGTCTCGAAAAAAAAACAAAAAACAAAAAGAAAGAAAAAGAAACATATAAATAAATGAACATGTGAAAAAACAGGGGAGAAAGATGGTAGAGACCTTACTCCATTCACAGATGAGGAAACCAAGGTACATAGTAGGGACAGGTGGTGTATTGGAACAGAGAACACTCACAAAGTAAGTGCACCTATCCTTTGGCATGAATTGAGTGTGGACAGGTAAGCAAGGACCCTGGGAAGATATCTGGAATGGAGGGTGCCCTGGCCACCAGAGGCATTGCACACTGCCCCTGCCTATCCGGGAGCCTTGTCTCCAGCTATGTCTTAGTTCTCAGAGCTCTAACCACACAAAATGACTTGCCCTTTGTAGTGTACACCTCCAGACCTCACACCTGCTTACTCCTCTCTTTGCCTGGAAGACTCCTTTTCATCTTTAAAGCCTAGTTTGACCCCCTGCTCCTCCATGTACCCTTCTCTCTGCCTCAACTTTCTGTACTCACCAGGTGCTGTCCTGAGATATACTGAACACACCTGAGGGCTTCCCAACACCCTACCCCAGCACTTACTTTAAGACATCAAACTATTTAGCTATCTGCTTTACCAACCACAAAAATATCCACAAGGGTAGTAACTGTGTGCATCACCCTTGGCAATTCAAGCTCAGCACACAGTAGGTGTGCCCAGCGTGATACTGAGTCTGGTGAAGATGGAGATGGCAAGACCTGCTTACTGTGTGCAGAAGCCGCCGTGTGGCTCTTGTGTGTGTCTGGTGGTGGCAGTGGTGGTACTGATGGGGGTAGTGGTAATAGCACATTTGTCTTTTTGTTTCAAAGACAGGACCTGCTGCTGGGGAAGAGGTTGAACACCTGGCTGCCAAATATGGGAGAGGCAGAATGAGCTGGGGTTAGGAGGGAACAGTATGGTAAGCATGTGGGCCAAGAACCCAGGAAGCACATGACTAGCCTTGGGTACCTCGTGACACCGCCCCCACTTGCAGAATGGTGGTGAAGGCTTCACCTGGCTAGAGAACATCGGAAGCAGACAGGAGGCCTGACATGGTTACCTCCTCCCACCCGAGTAGGTATCACACACTCAGATTCAGATTCAGTGCCTGTGCGGGCCATGCTGTCCCTACGGCAGTTGTGTACAGCCAGCTGAGTGGAGCGAGCAGTCCTGTGCAGAACCAACCCTGAGAACAGTGAAGCACAAGGACAAAGTGGGCTGTACCCTGGGCAAGGTGGAAGATTTCATTCCTTCTGCCCCAGGGCCGCTGCTTTCACCTCCTTCCTTCCTGCATTGGGCCACGCAGCTGGAGGTGGCCCTGGGGGCTGCCGACCCACTCTCCCCACCCAATCATGCTCAAGCCAAACACTATACAATGCTCCCTCTCATTCCAGTTCTTCAGCATGTGACAGGCCAGGAGCAGCTGAGAGGGCTTTGAGGGTTTGGGGGAGAGGGGATTTCCAGGAGTGTGGGAGGGTGTCCTGCTCTGCTCCCTGCATCATCATCAGGGGTGGGTTTTCCTGGTCACGGTGTCAGGCTGCCCCATACCCTACTTCAGCAGACCTTGTGGCCAGTGCTGCTTCCAGGACTGGGGGTGGGGGGAGGACACAATTGGGGAGAGCCCATAGACTGCAAGCTCTTCCCAGACCTGAGGGAGGCTCAAGCAGATGGCTGGATGCATGAGGCAAGAGCTGGAACAAGGCCTGAAGGTGTCTGAGAGAGGGAAAGGGAGGTTCCCTGGGCTCCTCCTGGCTTCCTTCCTGCTCTTCCCACCCTGGTAGAGGCACCTCTCTGGGAAGGGCTTTTCTGTTTGAAGTCTGAACAAAGGAGTGGAGGAATCTAAAGTCAGCCTGCTCCCCCCCCCCGCCCCCAAGCTGGGGTGGGCTCCAGTCCTGCACTAAGACCCAGCCCGTTTAGGTCAGCCTCCCCAAGGAGGCAGGTCCTTAAGCAAGTCACTCCCTCCTCAGAGCTTATCCGTAAGTACCATGAACTTTCCTTATGGTATCAGTTTTGACCATCTAGGATTTAAAGCTGCCCTGCTGGATCGTCTATGACCCAGAGTCACTTAGTGCCAGGCCCTGTGCTGGGGAGTGCCAAGGCAAAGGCCATTCCACCCAGCTCCTGTCCTCAGGGTACCTGAATAGTAAGGTATGGTGATCTCTCCAGAAGTCAACCAAGGACTCCCTAACCTGAGTGCCACAAGTCCCTTCACCCCAGCTTCCTCTCACCCCTTAGTTATACTGCACATGTCACCTTGGGGAAGCCGTCCTTTGTCACCCCAAAGGGTCTTTGTGGTGCCCTTTCTTTATTGTTTTGATTTAATTTTTCAATCAGGGTCTTATGTAGCCCAGGCTGGTCCCCAACTTGCTGTGTAGCTGAATATGACTTTAAATTCTGGGTCCTTCCTCCTCTACCAACCATGTGCTGGGACTGCAGTCCTGTGCCCCACACCTAGCTCTGGTCATGGTTCCTGGCCCTTCATTATTTGTTCAATGACTCATCCTTCCCAGCTATCACTCTCACAGATTCTGGGGTTGAAGGACTGAGACTTCGCCTCTTGAGTTCATTGCCTGGCACACAGTAGGGACTGAACATTTGTGAAATTAAGTTGTCTCCCTTTGCTGTCAAGACCCAAAACTGGCAATGCACATCTGATCACAGGGACTAGAAGATGGACAGAACAGCCACTGTCTCCTCTGTGAAAAAGCACTCTACTGTAGCAGAGGGAACCCCGACTCCACAGCCATGGCCGAGGCCCCAAGCTGCCTACCCAAAGGGAAGAGAATCACAAAAACAAATTCTAACCTTAAATCTCTTAAGCAGGGTACTTTAAAGGCTAGAGGCAATAATGTTCCCTAGAGGTATCAAAGAGATGAGGACAGTGATGCCTTAAAGGATGGATAGAAGCTCGGTGGATAGAAAAATGAAGGCAAGCATATCCTAAGCAAAGAAAATGAGCATAATGTAGCATAACAGCACCTGGAAATAGACGATATGCATCTGAAGGCAAGCAGACCCAGCCTCAAGAAAAATGTGCCCAGAGACTTTGAGTTATCACTTTGTTTTTTAGAATGCTGTAGACAACCAGGCAATTGTAGCACACATCTTTAACCCTAGCACTTGGGAGGCAGAGGTAGGTGAATCTCTGACTTCAAGGCCAGTCTGGTATACAGAGCAAGGTCCAGGACAGTCAGGGCTACACAGAGAAACCCTGTCTCAAAAAAAAAAAAACAAACAAAAAGCAAAGCAAAGAGACAAAATAGAATGATATACACTATTATTAGTTGCTGAGCATGATAACAGGTACCTTTAAGCCCAGCACTTGAAAGGCAAAGGCAGGCAGGTCTCTGTGAGTTCAAGGCCAACCTAATCTACACAGCAAGTTCCAAAACAACCAGGGTGACACAGTGAGACCCCCCATCTCAAAAAAAATAAAAAATAAATCATTAGTTTAGGGGCTGGAGAGATGGATCAGCAATTGAGAGCACTGGCTGCTCTTCCAGAGGATCCAGGTTCCATCCCCAGCACCCATGTGGTGGCTCACTACCATCTCTAACCCAGTCCCAGGAGATCTGACATATTTTCTGGCTGCTGCAGGCACTGCATGCAAATTCTGCAGACACACATGAAGGCAAAACACTACACTCATAAAATAAATAAAGGAAATAAAATTTAAAACCATATAGCTCAGCACGGAGAGGTAGCAATGCCAGGCTACTGGGTCTCCAGTCTACATAGTGAGTTCCAATCCAGCCAGAACTACATAATGAAACTGTCTTGCCGGGCATTGGTGGCACACGTCTTTAATCCCAGCACTCGGGAGGCAGAGGCAGGCGGATCTCTGTGAGTTCGAGGCTAGCCTGGTCTCCAGAGTGAGTGCCAGGATAGGCTCCAAAGCTACACAGAGAAACCCTGTCTCGAAAAACCAAAAAAAAAAAAAAAAAAAAGAAAAAAGAAACTGTCTCAAAAAATGGGGAGACGGGGACTGGACAGATGACTCCATGGTTTTAGAGTATTTGTTGTTCTTACAGAGGACTCCAGTTCAATTCCTAGCACCCACATGATGGCTCACGACCATTGGTAACTCCAGTTCCAGGGAATCTAACACCCTTACACAGGCTTCTGGCCTCTGTGGGCACCAGGCACACACATGCACATACATACAAGCTGGCAAAATATTCATACACATAAAATAAATAAAACTTAAAAAATTGTTATGTGCATTGATGTTTTGACTATATATCTGTGTGAAGGTATAGGGTCCTCTGGAACTGAAGTTACAGTCGGGAGCTACCTTGTGGATGCTGAGGACTGAACCTGGCTCATCTGGAAGAGCAGTCAGTTCTCTTGATGGCTAAACCATCTCTCCAGCCCTGTTTGTTTGTTTTTTGAACCAGGGTTTCTCTGTAGTCTTGGCTGTCCTGAAACTCACTCTGTAGACCAGGCTGGCCTCAAATTTGGAGATCACCTGCCTCTGCCTCTGGTGCTGTGATTAAAGGTGTGTGAGCCACCAAAAAAATGTTTTTGAATAATATAAGATTGAGTGACTCTGCTGGAGTGAAGGATCTACTTTAAAATCAAACAAACAAAAAGCCATCCTAAACTCTCTACAGCCCTACACCAGGCCAGACCTCCCTCAGTGAGTGGCCAAATGGAAGGTAAGGAGTTCCTAGGGTAACCTCTGCTGGGCTGGCAGTGAGAAAGAGTTCCTGAATTCAGTCACTGCCCAAAGGAAAGGCCACACAACCTTCCCCCAAAGCTAGTCCTGGTGAAAGGTCTCAGGTAGATGCTCTCCAGTCAGAAACTCATCTATAGTAGTCACATTACTTTGAAAGTATGGCCTTTGAAGACTCACGCAATGCTGTGACAAACATCATTTATCATTTCCACTGATGGGGAGGATCTTGGGTATCCCAGGCTAGCCTAACCTTCCTGTGTAGCTGAAATGACCTTGAACTCCAGACACATCCTGCTGTCACCTCCCAAGTCCTAGGCTTACAGGTGTGTACCACCACACCCAGTTCATTCTGTACTGTGGATACAGAGATCAGAGCCAGGGCTTCACGCTGGTAAACACTCTTAACAACTGGCCTACGTCCCTAGCCCCAAGTGGCCAGTCTTTGAAGAAAAAAAAAAAAACACAACCAATTTTATGTATATAAGTGTTTTGTCTTTCTGGGCATCAGATCCCATTACAGATGGTTGTTAGCCACCATGTGGTTGCTGGGAATTGAACTCAGGACCTCGGGAAGAACCATCAGTGCTCTTAACCTCTGAGCCATCTCTCCAGCCCCTGTTCAGGTCATCTTTATGGAAAATATGGATTCCTGTTTGCTTTTGCTTTTTCAACTCCCTCTTATGTGAGACAAGGTAAGACTCCCCTTCTGTGACTCCACATCAGTAATAATCAACATTAGGTCTGAGATTAATAAAATGAACTAAACTAATACCCAAGTTCTCAGCATCCGACTTCAGAAGCCTGCCACCACTGGACCATGCTCCACAATATATAAAGTGTTCTGTCTGCATGTGTCCCTGCAGGCCAGGAGAGGGCACAAGATCTCATTACAGATGGTTGTGAGCCATCATGTGGTTGCTGGAAATTGAACTCAGGACCTCTGGAAAAGCAGCTAGTGTCTTAACCATTGAGCCATCCCTCCAGTCCCCCTAATTGGATTCTTGAACACCCTAATTTTACAGACAAGGAAGGGCAGGCATGGAGGGTGGATGGGCGGCCTGTGTCTTGTAGCTCAAGAGGGACAGCAGGATCATTCTTACTGGCCTCCAAGCCCACTCCTGCCAGACTCTCGACTACATTTATAAACAGAATCTAACAACCCCTCGTATTCCACACTGCCTTCTCTTTCCTGTAAGTTTCATCATCTCTTGTAAGAACCTTGGACCATCAAGGCTGTGTCCAGGGGATGGTTCCTTCTCGTTCCCATGAGACAACTACAGGCACTGTGAGCCCACAGAGAAGTTGCTTGTCCAGTGTCACGGGTCTTAGTAGCTGTATCAGAATTAAAGTCATTTGCCTGACTCTGGTACTGTCCCCACTCTGTCAAGCTCCCTCACCCCTCTCTGGGCTGACTCCTAACTGTAGAGTGAGCTGCATAAGATCTCCAAGCCTCACCCCTGTGTCTCTGGAGAATCGTGTTTGTTTGGGAGACAAATTAATCATTCACTGTCTCAAAGCCTCAGGTTTTTTTCATCTACAAAAGGGATTCCCCCGCCCCTTGTAGATGAAGTGTTGATTTGTAGCCTGGGCTGGCCTCAAATTTATTCTCCTGCCTCAGCAGCTCCAGTGCTGGGAGTGTAAGTGTGTTGCCACCATGCAGGGCTCTCTGCAAATGGGATCTAGTGAGGAAATGGATGTAAGTCTCATGACACATTCAGAGTAATCAATCAATGTCAGATTTCTTCTAAGTCTGAAAGAGGAAGTACAAGAGTCCTGGGGGAGGACGTAAAGCTGGAAATTTCATTGCTAGCACCTTCCCCCACTTTATATAGAGCAGTGGGGACCTGTGCCCCTCAGATCTCAGGTTCTGAGAAGTGAGGGGCCTATGAGCTCCCACAGAGGCCTCCCTGTGCTTCCAGAAATGCCCCTAATGCGCCCCTCCTTCCCCAAGCTCCATCCTGATAGCCATTTTCCCTGAAAGAGTTAAGCCTCCAGCCTTCCCTTCCTGGACAGTGGAGATTAGAGAGATCGGATGTATTTTTCTTAATAAACAAGAAAGAAGTTGGGCCAGGCAGGTGACAAGGAAACAATCAGAACAATAGAAGGCTGGAGCGAAAAGGAACAAGACTGCCCTCGGAAGTACCTGGGGCCACCTCCAGACCTGGGAAGACAACAGCTCAGGGCAGAGGGTGTCACCCTAGCACGTGGCCTCAGTGAGGCTGACCTGCTGCCCAGAAAGCCCAGTGCCACTCAATACCAAACACAAGGTAGGAGGAGGTTAGGCCACTGACTTGATGACCCCAGGAGGCTGAAGTACTAACCTACAGCTCATTATTTGCAGCTCTCTGCCTCTAGGCTGGCTACCTGGAAATATCCTACCTGACAACCTGACCACAACCCACAAGACTACAAGAACTGCAGTTCTGACCCAAGCTGTCTTAAGGGAGATGAGGATGACTTCAACCTCACTTCCAGGGGGGAACCCTGACAGACACCCTCCAGTTAGAGACTGCAGAACACTTGGAACACCCCGAATCCAAACCTTCCCTCAGGGCTTGGCCCATTCATCTCAGTCCCAGCACCCTAACTTCTATTTGTGGCTGGGCCGCAGGGAAGCAGGGCCATTATCCAAAAGGAAGATCAGGCGGATGCAATCGCACAACAGGTTTTCCACCCTTTTCCTGCCCTCTAAAGTTCCTTCTAATTCTCCAGAGGTGGTTAAAGGACAGTGAAAAGGTAAACACAGCTAGGGATGGGCCCTGACCCCTGCCACTCTGTCACCTTCAGCCCTGGAGCTGGGTAGTATAGGAGAGATACACTTCTACCAGCCTTCTATCCCCCCCAAGCAGAGACCAAAACTCTCCCCACCAAACTAAAGACAGAACCAGATGAGGGAAAAGTCAAAAAGTGGCCAAAAGTGACCCTAACAGGGATGGGCCAGGTCCTTCCCCGTTTCTCAGGCTGCCCAGCCTTTAGGTTCCAGGAAGGGTCATGGGCTCAAAACTCCACAAAGACTAGCAAACAGCTGCTGAACGTCACCCACCCAGCCTAGGCACAGCCTCTCCATTTAACTTATACCTCAGTTTCCCCTACGGGGTCAACACCTGCAGGTCCCTACCAGGACTAGGGAAAGGGGTAAATGATGAGGAGAGGCCTTTTGGTTCAGGATGGTGATCTCACCACCCCAGGAGGTGGATGTTTGTGGTTTGGCCCAGGTAAGAAGGGGGGTGGCCGGGTGAGGAGAGCTAACACTAGTAACAACCTCAAGGCAAAGTAGACCTTTGTGGAGCTGGGAACCAGGATCTACCTGGAGGGCAAAAACTCGCTTCCAGTTGGTTGACCTTAAAGACCCAAAGAGACCGACACCCCAAGACCCAAGGCCACCTGCCTCTCCCATTGGCCCCAGGCCAGAGTCAAGTCTCTGACCCCCTGACTCAGCAGAGGGCAGAACCTGAGAGAGCGAGAGGGGGAAATGTCTCTGGGCCAGCAGGGGCAGCCAGCCAGCACTTCCTGCTTCAGCCAGGGGATCCCTGCCCCAGACGGGGGTCTCGACCCCTCCAAGTTGGATAGGCTGTTTCCCTGGAACGGCACAGTACCTATTTTGGGGTGCCCTAGGCTCTTCACTTCCTCCAACACCACCGTCTAGGAGACTACCCTTCCATTTACGGCCGACCCCCCAGAGGACCCACCCTGCCACGCCCTCAGAGCCTACAACCCAGGTGTCCGGCCACCTTACCCTGGCCTTTGCCCTTGGCCCGCTTGGCCTTGTCGTCCGCCTTCTTGGCCCGGGGGGTGGCTGACTCGGCGCCCTCGGCCCCGGCCGCCTTCTTCTTGCGCCGTTTGCCCCGCAGCCAGCTGAAGGCGCGGCGGAGGCCGGAGCGGGACTTCTTCCTGCGCGGGGGGCCGCCGGGGCTCCCCGGCTCCTCGGCCGCAGGTGCGGCGGGGGGCGCGCGGGCCGCCATGGCGCGGGCTGGGGGCGCGCGGTCCCAGCGGCGGGGTCAGGCCCCCTGCGGCGCAGCGCCCATGCGCGGGGGCGGCCGCCGCTGGAGTCGCGCCCGGAGAAAAGTTTGGGCGGCGGAGGCCGAGCGAGCGCTGCGGAGGCGGGGCAGCGCGGGCGGGGCCGCGGGGCGGGCGGGGCGCGAGCGGCGGGAGCGGCCGTCGGGGGAGGGGCGGAGGGGGGACGGTGGCAGCGCAGTGGCAAATCGCCCGTCCCCGCCTACAGAGCCCCCAGGACGACGTCGGGCCACAGGGGAGGGAGGTTGTCCCCGAGCTGCGAAAGCCTTTCCCACGGAGATCCGTATAGGGCAGGAAGGAGCAGCGAAGTGCTGGGCTCGGACCACCCCAGGAGAGCCGGTTGTCTCCGGTTTGGTTAAGGAAGATTTTTCCCCAAACACCTGAGACCTGTGGCGGGTAGCAGGTATTCCCCTGGCTCAGGACCGCAGCAGCCACAGCCTCTAGCAATGTTCTGTGTTCTTGATTGTTCCTGATTGTTAATTCCTGAGTACCTAGAATGAGAAGAGATCAGGCCTCGGTTTACCCTTAACTGGCCTTTGATTCCCCCAGGGCACCCTTGTTAAGGCTTGGGCTTTCCCACTGCGATGCTCCGCGAAGATAAATTAGGGTGGGTCCTACTAGGTGACTAGAGTGCTGGGGAAACTGGTAAAGAGAAAGGCTTTAGAAGTCTGGAAAATGCTGCGTTCATTTCCTTGCAGGCCTCTGTGCTTTATTATAGCTGACCAAGCCCTTTTAAAGCTCTGATTCTATAAGCTATGAGGAAAGCAAGGTAAGGGAAGTTACCCTTTAGGACAGAAGGAGGAGGAAGACCTTATCCTGAAGCTCACCTCTGCCTTGAAGGCTAGAAAACCTCCCCCATGGGTCCCCAAAAAGCTCTTATGATCGCTTCCCCTCCACCCCGTTAGAGTTGTCACACAGCTTTCTCCTGGTCCTGGCCTGCATAAGGACAGCGACAGGAATTGGTCACAGCCTCATCTGCCCTGGCATGCAGTAGACCTCAACGTCCCAAGGCTTGTGGTGAACCTGGGCCCCAGGCAGATCACCTACTGCCCATGCCTGGCCTCAGCTTCCTGATAACACCACTCAAGCCTACACTCTCTTTGAGCTGTCTTTCCCAAATAGGCACCAAGCCCTGCCCTCGGGGTGCTTTTGAAATCTAACCTTGGCCTAAGGACCCCAACTCTTCCTCTTGTTAATTACTGTCAAGGGCAAGGCGTCAAAGGCAGTACTGAGACTTGCAGGGAAAGGTGAGCAGGGCCCCAGGAAAGGGATAGTCTGAATACATTCAGGAGTGTGAATGCAAACACCATGGCTTTTCATTGGTTTGTTTTCTCATGTAAACAAGTCTTTTCTTAATGCCAGCCACTCACAGCAGGAGGGGAAAGGTGGACTAGGAGATCGAACTGCAGCCCTTCCTCTGGCATTTGGAAAGATCTGTAGAAGAGTGTTCATTATTCTTGCCCAGTACCAACTCTTTCACTACTCCTTCCCAGTGGCAGAGTTTAGCTATATAATTTGCAAGGCCCCTTGTTCAACTATCGTATTATCATCTTATGATGGACCTATGTAAGCTGCTACCACCATCAGGCCTGGCTGCAAAGAATCACCGCTCTTGGGGCTGGAGAGATGGCTCAGTGGTTAAAAGCACAGAGCACTGGCTTTTCCAGAGGACCCAGGTTTAATTCCCAGGACGCACAGGGCAGCTCACAACTATTTGTAACTCCGGTTCCAGGGAATTCTACACCCTCACACAGACATACATGCAGTCAAAACACTAATACACATAAAAATAAAAACAAGGCCAGGCAGTTGTGGGACACACCTTTAATCCCAGCACTCTGTGAGTTCGAGGCCAGCCTGGTCTACAGAGTGAGTTCCAGGATAGGCTCCAAAGGTACAGAGAGAAGCCCTGTCTTGAAAAACAAAACCAAAGTGTATTATTAAACCATGAACTTGTAGCACAATGGCAGAGTGCTTGCCTCCCATGTCTGAGGCCCTGGAAAGGACTTAAGAAAAGCACTGGTGCTGTTAGCTCAGAGCCCTGTTTTCAGCCCCAGCTCTCAAGATCTGTATAATCCAGTACTCAGAGCTCAGGAGATGGAAGCAGGAAGGTCAATTCAAGATCATCCTGAGCTACTCTGAGTTTGAGGCCAGCCTGGATTTTATGAGAACCCAGGTGGATGGGGCAACAATAAAATGTTCTATCTCACCCAGGCGCCCAGGGCCTTTCTGAGTTCAAGGCCATAAGTGACTCCATGTTGCTCTCATGACAGGATCCCCTGGAATAACTCACAGAGTGGAGCCCCTGATTCAGACGGAGAAGAACACAGAAAAATCAGAATTACTTTCTGATTCCAATGCACAGAGCCTCAGAACAGTGGCCCAGCCTTCTCTCTTGTCCTCTGTCCTAGTGTTCAGATACATTTCTGGGACAACCAACCTGGGAAGGGCCAGCCTGGGTCCCAGCTGTGGCTGAGTGCTTCCTTTGGACTCAGCTAAGCTCCCTGACTTCCCAGCAGCCCCTGTAACCCATGCACAAAGTCCATCCTGGAGCCAGGCAGTCACCTGACCCAGCAGGAAGTTGCCAACCTGTCCCCAGAGAGGAACTAGCAATAACCAGACTTAGGGAAGCGGCCCAAGGGCCCTCTAACTTTACTCTTGGAAAACTCAAGACTAGATCTGCCTCCCACAGGCACCAGTTTTGTCTCTGTCTGGGCCCGGCTTCCTCCAGGACAGACTCCTCCTGGCCAGGTGTGAAAAGTCCCTCATTTCAGCAGGACACTGGAAAGGGGTTGGGAGCTCCTGTGCCTGTCCCCTCCTCTGTCAGCTTTTGTACCAATTGAAAGCGCTGGAATCTTAGTGGAGGGCGGAGCAATCCTGCTAAATTGCTAATCCCCCAGTAAACCCTGGGAAGAGAAATACTCCCCACCTCCTCCCTAACACAACACACACACACACACACACACACACACACACACACACACACACACACACAGGCACACACACACACCCCGAAGGGGCCACCCCTTGCTTGTGTCCTCCATTGTGAGTCTTCTTAGGCATCTAGCAGCTTTGTTAACATTTCAAATAACCTCCCTGCCGAGATCTTTGATCTTCCCTCTGTGTCATGGAATCACAGACTCATTCCACCCACTGAGCCTCTCCCAACCCCTTCTGGGCCCAAGAGGTGAAATAACTGCCCAGGGTCACTGGTATGTGGCCCAGTGCAGGTGCACCCAGTTCCCACTTAGTGCCAGCTTGCTAGAAGCTGAGGGAAGGGAGAAATGAGAAAACAGAACAGAAGTAAGGCAGGGCGTTGGTGGTGCACACCTTTAATCCCAGCACTCTGGTGGCAAAGGCAGGTGGATCTCTGTGAGTTCGAGACCAGCCTGGTCTACAAGAGCTAGTTCCAGGACAGCCTCCAAAGCCACAGAGAAACCCTGTCTTGAAAAACCAAAAAAAAAAAAAAAAAAAAGTAAGAGGTCCCTGCTGCCACCCAGCAGCCTCCTCTGTGGAATGGGTGGTGGTCCCCTGCATTGTCTCAGTAGACATCTTAACACCTACTCTGGGTGGCTGATGGTTTTCAGCCACCATCCAGAAACCAGCCACAATCACAGATTATTATTCGATTCTTTTTTGTTGTTGTTGTTTTTGGTTTTGGTTCTGTTTTTTTGAGTCAGTGTTTCTCTGTGGCTTTGGAGGCTGTCCTGGAGCTAGCTCTTGTAGCCAAGGCTGGTCTTGAGTGCCACCACTGCCCAGCCTATTCACTTCTTTTTTAAATTTTATATTTTTATGTGCATTGATGTTTTACCTGCGTGTTTATCTGTGTGAGGGTGTTGGATCTCTTGGAACTAGAGTTACAGACAGTTGTGAGCTGCCATGTGGGTGCTGGGAAGTGAACCAGGGTCCTATGGAAAAGCAGACACTGTTCCCAACCACTGAGCTGTCTCTCCTGGCCCTATTATTTGCTTATTTTTTTTAAGATTTTATTTATTTATTATGTATACAACATTCTGCTTCCATGTATGTCTGCAACCAGAAGAGGGCACCGGATCTCATAACGGATGGTTGTGAGCCACCATGTGGTTACTGGGAATTGAACTCAGGACCCCTGGAAGAGCAGTCAGTGCTCTTAACCTCTGAGCCATCTCTCCAGCCCATTATTCGCTTATTTTTTTAATTTATTTTCTGTGTATGTTTTGTCTGCATGTATGTATGGGTGCCACATGTGTGCTTGATGCTCACGGTGGCCAGAAGGTCTTGGGTCCCCTGGAACTGGAGTTATAGGTGGTTGTGACTCCGCATGAGCCACCATATGGGTGCTGGGAGCCGCATGAACCTGCATCCTCAGGGAGAGCAGCCAGTTATCTTAACCTCGGAGCCCGCTCTTCAGCCCCTATTAGCCGCTTATTACAGAGTGGAATAACTGGATTCAGTGGTGTATTGTCAGCACCTGTAATCCAGCTACGCTACGTGGAAGGAGCACGCCATACGACGTTCAGTTCTAAGGCAACACTGAGAGCCCTGTCTCAGAAAGAAACACTGGGGATGGAAGAATACAGCTCAGGGGTGGAGTGCAGGCCAGCAAGGCCCTGAGTTCAAGTCTCAGTCCATATTGTATACAAGAGGGTTCCTTTCCTCTTTCAAAGTCTACGATTATTCCACCCCACCCCACCCCCAGTCAAAACAAAGCAAAACAAAACTCTTTATGTAGCTGAGGAGGATGACCTTGCAGTCCTGACTCAACTTGAATTCCCAATCCTCCGTCTCTACCTCCCAAGTGCTAGGATTACCAGTGTCTGCCTTCTCTCCTAGTTTATACTGTATTGGAGAGGAACCAGCCTGGACCTCAAAAAAGTGCTAGTCAACTGAGCTGAATGCCCAGGCTTCATGAGTTTTCAAGAATTATTTTTACTTCTGTGTATGTATCTATGTGAGTATGTGTACACCAGCCCAGGGAGCTGAGAGAGGGCATCATACGCCCTGGAGCTAGAGTTATATATGGGTTGTGACTTGTCCCTTGTGAGTTCTAGGAACCAAACTCAGATCCTTTATCAGAACAGCAAGCACTCTTAACTGCTGAGCCATCTCGCCAGCTCTCTCAATCCTTGTTTTTGTTTTTGTTTTGACGAAGAGTTTTTTTCTTTCTTTTTTCTTTTTTTTTTTTTTTTTTTTTTTTTTTTGGTTTTTCAAGACAGGGTTTCCCTGTGTAGCTTTCGAGCCTATCCTGGCACTCACTCTGTAGACCAGGCTGGCCTCGAACTCACAGAGATCTGCCTGCCTCTGCCTCCTGAGTGCTGGAATTAAAGGCACATCTGCCTCCTTTTTATTTTTTATTTTTATAAAATTTATTTAGTGTGTGTGTGCACCATAGCATGTGTGGTCAGAATACAATTTTCAGGGGTCGGTTCTTTCCTTGCCAGGCCTAATGGCAGATGCCTTTACCTGCTGACCTGCTGACCTGCTGACCCACCTTGCCCAGCCCTTTTATTTTTGAAGAAAAGAGTCCCTCTGTGTAGCCCAGGTTATCTTTGAACTCAGGATCCACCTGCCTCGACACCCAGCCCACCCCCACATTCTAATGGATAAATCACTAAAAGCCGTGCTCTATATGAGTGGATTTTATTTTATAAATCAAAACTTGAGGGCTGGGGAGATGGCTCTGAGTGTGAAGAGCCTCCTGTATAAGGATAGGACCTGAGCTTACATCCCCAGAACCCATATGAATTTGGACACAGTATAAGGTGCCTGGAGTCTTCAGGGAGAGGGGCAATAGAGACAGGAGAATCCACACAAGCTGTTGGGCCAGATAGCCTGGACAAAGACACATTGGCGAAGAATAGACACTACCTAAAACAAGGTAAAGAGACATGGATGACTCATGAAGTTGTCCTCTGACCTCCACACAGGTGCCATGATACCTATGTGCCTGCGCTAAACACAGGTTGTATGCACACACTTTTTTTTGTTGTTAGTTTTTGTTTGTTTGTTTGTTTTTCGAGACAGGGTTTCTCTGTGGTTTTGGAGGCTGTCCTAGAACTAGCTCTTGTAGACCAGGCTGATCTCGAACTCACAGAGATCCGCCTGCCTCTGCCTCCCAAGTGCTGGGACTAAAGGCATGCGCCACCACTGCCTGGCATAAAAAGATTTATTTATAGCCAGGTGGTGGTGGTGGGGTGGTGGCAGCACAAGCCTTTAGTCCTAGCACTTCGGAAGCAGAGGCAGGCAGATCTCTCTAAGTTTGAGGCCAGCCTGGTTTACAAAGTGAGTTCCAGGACAAGCTCCAAAGCTACATGGAGAAACCCTGTCTCAAAAAAACAAAAACAAACAAAAAGAGATTTATTTATTTATTCATGTATGAATATGAGTGTTCGGACTTCGTGCACACCAGAAGAAGGAATCTGATCCCATTACAGATGGTTGTGAGCCACCATGTGGTTGCTGGGAATTGAACTGAGGGCCTCTGGAAGAGCAGTCAAGTGAGCCATCTCTCTAGCCCCACATACATACACTTTTAAAAAAGAACCAAAGCTTCGTAGCCTTGGCTGGGTGTAATAGCATATGATGGTACCCCAGCCCTTGGAAGATAAAGGCAGGAAGATCAGCAATCCAAAACCAGCCGAGTATCTACCACCCTGTCAGGAAAAAGAAAGAAAGCCCACGTGATAATATTAACTTGCCATAAAGTGAATCAATGAGAGTAGCGATGACATTTTGATGGCCTCAAAATGTGAACCTCTGAGTTATAGGTGGTGGTTATGGTTTTAAATGAGTGCCAGTATTTAATTTATTTCTGCCACGATTTCAGTTAGCTTGTAATTAGAAAATGCTGAGTCTCAGAGACAAGCAGGGACAAATGGTGAGAAATGTCAGCTTTATACTGAGTTCTGCCCAGAATCTCATCACTAGCCAGCCAAGCTTAAAGCTGGGTATGGTGGCATAGTTGGAGGCTAGCCTGGTCTACATAGTAAAACCCTGTCTCAAGAAAAAGAAAAACAGGGGCTGGAGAAATGGCTCAGGGGTTAAGAGCACTGACTGCTGCTCTTCCAGAGGTCCTGAGTTCAATTCCCAGCAACCACATGGTGGCTCACAACCATCTGTAATGTAATCTAGTGCCCTCTTCTGGCACGCACTGTATACATGATAAATAAATAAATAATTTAAAAAAAAAAAAAAGAAAAGAAAAAGAAAAACAGCCTGGTCTACAGAGCAAGTGCCAGATAGGCTCCAAAGCTATACAGAGAAACCCTGTCTCAGCCTAGCGGTAGTGGCGCACGCCTTTAATCCCAGTACTCGGGAGGCACTCTGTGAGGGAAGGCACTCTGTGAGTTCGAGACTAGCCTGGTCTACAAGAGCTAGTTCCAGGACAGCCTCCAAAGCCACATGGAAACCCTGTCTCGAAAAAACAAAAAAAAACAAAAAACAAAAAAACAAAAACAAAAACAAAACAAAACAAAAAAACCTGTCTCAAAAAACCAAAAAAAGAAAAAAAGAAAAAACAAAACAATGCAAGTTAGCTCAGAGTTGGGCATGGCGGGGTACACACCTGTAAAACCAGCCCTCTTGAGCTATGGAGTTCAAGGTCATCCTTGGCTACATAGTGATTTCTAGGTCAGCCTGGGTTACATGAGACTGTTTCAAAACAACAAAATTGAAGAAAAAAAAATTTAGCACAGAACCCAACTCTACATATTTCTTTTTTCATTACTTTAAAAAATGTTTTCAGGTAGGGCAGAGGTGGTATAGGCCCATAATCCCAGCACTCAGGAGGCATAGGCATGCAGATCACTGTGAGTTCGAGGCCAGCCTGGTCTACAGAGCTAGTTCCAGGACAGGCTCCAAAGCTACACAGAGAAACCCTGTCTCAAAAAAAAAAAAAAAGAAAAAAGAAAGAAAGAAAGAAAAACCAAAACAAACAAAGATGTTATGTTTTCTTACCTTGGTCTGATAGCCCATATCTATAACCCCAACATTCAGGAGACTGAAGCAGGAGCATTGCTGAAAGTGTAAGGCTGGTCTGGACTTTATCATAGAGAGTTTGAAAGTAGGTAGTCTGGTTATACAGTGAGACTCAGACTCCAAATAGCATTTTATTTTTTGATTTTGAGACAGGGTTTCTCTGTGTAGCACTGGCTGTCCTGGAACTTTCTCTGTAGATCGGGCTGAATTTGAACTCAGAGATCTGCCTGCCTTTGCCTCCTGAGTTCTGGGATTACAGGTGTGCGCCACCAACACCTGGAGCACCTGGAGCCTTATTTTAGTTTCTCTCTCTCTCTCTCTCTCTCTCTCTCTCTCTCTCTCTCTCTCTCTCTCTCTCTCTCTTCTCTCTCTCTCTGGCTCTCTCTTTTTTGGTTTTTCAAGACAGGGTTTCTCTGTGTAGCTTTGGAGCCTATCCTGTAACTCACTCTGTAGACCAGGCTGGCCTCGAACTCACAGAGATCCGCCTGTCTCTGCCTCCCGAGTGCTGGGATTAAAGGCGTGTGCCACCAACGCCAAGCCTTATTTTAATTTTAAGATGTTTACTTTTATTATTGTTGGGATGGAGGCACACACACACACACACACACACACACACACACACACACACACACGTGTGTGTGGCACAGTGTGTGGGTGGGTGGCAGAGGACAACTCTGGGGAGTTGGTTCTCTCCTTATGCTGGGTTTGGAACACAGGTTGTCAGGCTTTTGCAGAGAACACCTTTATCTGCTGAGTCAATTTGCTGGCCTCCAAATAAACTGCATATGTATTGGGGGGGAGCATTTCAAATGGTTCTCAACCTTCCTAACACTGGGACCCTTTAATACAGTTCCTCTCATTAATGGTGATCCCAACCATAAAATTATTTTTGTTGCTACCTCATGACTGTAATTTTGCTACTGTTATGAATTGTATTGTAAATATTTTTGGAGATAGAGGTTTGGCAAAGAGGTCACAAACCACAGATTGAGAATTGCTGCTCTATAATGAAACCACAAAAAGGACCCTGAAGCCAACCTGGCTCTCATACCCCCCCTTCCTCCTTGTCACTAATTGCTGGATGTCCTTGGGCAAAGAACTTGCCTTGTCTACACACACGGTTTTCCTTGCATGAACTTCTGATTTGCTCATGAAGTGGACCACTGGAAGTGTCTGGGTGTGTCAGGTGTGAGGGTGCAGCCCACATATGCAGAAGTCTTCTTAACTCATCTTCCACTCACCCCCATCCCAGAGCTGGGCCCAACTTGGGCCCCATGAAACCACTGAACTGCCCAAGTTGGAAGGCAGAGGCGGGTTACCATGGAGACAGGCTTTGTTTCCCCCAACTGTCTGACAGTATCTGAGAAGCACACAAAGCTCATCCAGATGGACGATGACCTAGCCTGGAAGAGCAGGCATTTCCTGACCTAAGGTGCAGAAGGCTCAAACGCTCTCCAAGCACAGGGGTCAACACTTCTCTGACACAGCCTGGTCTGTCAGCTGGAAAAGCTTCCTGGAGGGATTATGGAAGGGGCCCCTCTCTAGGTGTTTGCTGACACCCTCTTCAACCGTCCTCAGCAGCACCACTGGCCCTGGGCCCAAAGGCAGGGCTGGGAGGGCAACACCCCAAGTGGCTTTCTGGGAGCTGGGGGAGTCGGGGCAAAGGGAAAGAAATGAGGGCTCTCAGAGACAACCTCCTCAGCCTTCCATCCACAATGAGGCATACACAAACGCAGTGGGGCAGAAACACGGAGGGACACACCCACACACCCACATACACAGTGATTCACACTGGCACATCCAGACACATGAATACACAAACTCAGATATGCTAAGACAGACAGACATGTAAACACGGGTAAACAGAACAGAACAGACACATTCTGAAACACTCAGATGCACACACACTGAAATACACACACACACTGCCAGCACACCCACTCCATCCACTTACACAGGCACATTCAGATGACATAAACGCACACATCCCCAAAGGCATAGACATTCACTGCTATATATGCATACATACACTCACTGACACATATATACACATGACATACATACATACACATGCTCAGCAGCCCATGAACCACGCAGAGACACGCACGGGCTAGTTACACACACACAGCCACACTTAACAAGTAAAAACCCAGGTCCAGGCAATGGAAAGAGAAGGGAAGAGGGCTGACCCTTAGTGAGGCCAATTCTTCAGCAGGCAGCATGAAAGGATGTTGTTAGCTCTCTTTAAAGCTTCCAGCAAGCCAGGCAATGGTGATGCACACCTTTAATCCCAGCACTCGGGAGGCAGAGGCAGGCTGTGAGTTCGAGACCAGCCTGGTCTACAAGACCTAGTTCCAGGACAGCCTCCAAAGCCACAGAGAAAACCTGTCTCGAAAAAACAAAGACACAAACAAACAAACTTCCAGCAAGCAGTGTGGTTGGTAACAGCATCCCTGCTTACGCAAATGTGATTATGTAAAACACACAGGCTTGGGCTGCAGAGTAGACAACTGGCCGGGAGTACACAGGCCCTGCATTAGACCCCCAGCCTAATGAGAAATAGTGAGGGGAAGAGGTGAGAGGGAGAGACTGGGGAGAGAGGAGAGGAAGGCAGGCTGAATGGACAGAAAGGACAGACAGAGTGCCAAGGCTAAGGAGCTTGCTCAGGGTAGAGAGCCTGCTGCACAAGCATGAGGACCTGAGTTCAGATCCCCAGTACCCGGGTAAAGAGTCAAGGCCTGGGCTGGAGAGATGGCTCAGTGGTTAAGAGCACTGGCTGCTCTTCTAGAAGACCCAGATTCAGTTACCAGCACCCACATGGCAGTTCACAACTGTCTGTAACTCCAGATTAGCATACAGGCAAAAACACCAATGAACATAAAATAAAAATACATCAAAAAACAAACAAACAAACAAAAAAAACGCTGGGTGGTGGTGAGCACACACACTTTGTTGTTGTTGTTGTTGTTTGCTTTTTGTTTTTCGAGATAGGGTTTCTCTGTGGCTTTGGAGGCTGTCCTGGAACTAGCTATTGTAGACCAGGCTGGTCTCAAACTCACAGAGATCTGCCTGCCTCTGCCTCCCGACTGCTGGGACTAAAGGCATGCGCCACCACTGCCCAGGGACTGGGCAGGCAGATCTCTGTGAGTTTGAGGCCAGCCTGGTCTATAGAGTAAGTTCCAGGACAGCCAGGACTATTTCATAGAAAGACCCTGTCTTGAAAAACAAACAAAAAGCCAGAGCCTAGCTGTGTTCCTGTAATCCTAGTGTCCCAGGATAGGAGACAGGTGGTGGTGGTGCCCTGGGACCCTAGCCAGTGCCAGCTAGTTCACCCAGTCTGTGACCTGTTCATCCAGTAATGAGCTCCAGGTTCAGTGAGAGAACCCTGTCTCAAAAAACTTGGTGGAGAGTAATTGAAGGAAACATCAGTATAGACCCCTGGCCTCCACATGCACAGACAGGCATGTGCACCATACCCAAATACACATGCCTATAACATACACACACACACACACACACACACACACACACACACACACACACATACACACACACTCGCACTGCAGAAATAGAGGGTAAACTCTTCACTGCAGCCTGTTTACTGTCTTTATATCAGACAATTTCTATTCTTCTAGCCTTCTCCTGTATACTTTCCATACACACATGTAAAGATTCTGCTAATTTGAACATTTTCCACAAAACTGACTCAGAGAGGATGAGAAAATTGACCAAGGTCAGATGGCTAGTTAGTAGTAGAATCAGGGTTTGGATTTAGCCCTGCCTGGCTTGATTCAAAATGCTTTTTCTGCTGCCTCAGCCTGAAGACAACCACAGAGACACAAATCCACAGAGGCGAGGCCTGCCGCAGGGGCAGGGGGAGGGGCAGGATCTCTGTGCTGGAAAGAAAGCTCCCTCCAGCCCCCCTGACTGCTGGATCCCTCTGAGGCATGGAGCCTGATCTAATCCCTTGGGAAGGTTCTTCTGGCCAAAGCCATTGTCCCTTCCTGCCCATTCCTATTAAGCAGTGACACATCCCTGGGAATGGAATCTTTGAATCACTCACTGACTTGTAGGTGAGCATTCAGATGACTAAATGATGACATGCACAGCTCTGACCCCCAGGACCATCACACCGAGACCCCTGTCCTAACCCCTCTTCTCCTCAATCCATTCTCCACCCAGTCCCAGGGGCCTTTAGTGAAGCTGGAGCTTGCCCTCTGCCTGCCTAAATCTCTTCTTGTTGTTTCTAGGGTACCCCAGTCTCCTGGGGGCATAGAGTTCTTCTTACTTTGGCCCCAGAATTCACCTACCTTTGTTTTTTGGTTGGTTTTTTTTTTTGGTTTTTTTTTTTTTTGAGACAGGGAACCTGCCCTGGAACTCACTCTGTACACCAGGCTGGTCTTGAATTCACAGATATCCACCTGCCTCTACCTCCAGACTGCTGGGATTAAAGGCGTGTGCCACCACTGCCCAGCTTACCTTTGCTTTTTGATTGGCAAAGTATTTTTGATCCTAAAGGATCACATGTCTCCTGCTTTTTTTATTTTTTAATTTGTCTATTCTTATCCTATGTGCATTGGTGTTTTGCCATGGATTTCAGGTTCCCTGGAACTGGAATTACAGATGGCTATGAGCTGCCATGTGGATGCTGGGAATTGAACCCAGATCCCCTGGAGGAGCAGTCAGTGCTCTTACCCACTGAGCCATCTCTCCAGCTCTTTTTTTTTTTTTTTTTTTTTTGTAAGACACTTTCTCTTGTACCAAAGGCTGGCCTTTAACCTTGAACTTTCTAGTCCTCTGTACCTCTACTTTCTGAGTGTTGGGATTACAGGCATGGACCAACACTCCAGTTGATGCAGTGAGGAGGAAGGAACCCAGAGCTCCATGAGTGCTTGACAAACACTCTACAAAGTGAACTGCACCCCCAGCCCCATCACATGTCTGCTGAGCCTTCTGACTTCAGGCAAGATCCTGCACTGTGGGACTGCTTCCCTGTGGAGGGCAGAGTTATTGTTCCCATTTCATAGACAGTTAAATGAAGGCCTGGAGAGAGAAGTCCCTTTCCTCCAGGTTCTTGGTCAAGACATGTGCAGTCATAATTGGCAAACATGTTTTCTTTTCTTTATTTTTATTTTATGTACATTGATGTTTTGCCTTGGGTGTCAGGTCCCCTGGAACTGGAATTACAGACAGTTGAGCTGCCATGTGGGTACTGGGAATTGAACCTGGGTCCTCTGTAAGAGCAGTCCTTAACCACTGAGCCATCTCTCCACTCTGAAAATGTGTGTTTTCTATTGTTCTCTCAAGTAGGCCAAGGGGCCTGAAGTTCAAAGTCTGACACCTTTTGTCTCCGTATCTGCAGTGCCACCATAGACCTGGCACAGGGTAAGGACTCAGAGGATGGTTGTTGAGCGTGATGGCCATCTATTTCCTCTCCACTTGTGTGGCAGGAGAGGGAATGAGAGGGTAGGGTATCCTGGGGTCCCTGCTAGCTGGCTCCTTCAGAAAGTCACAGAGCATGACGGAGCATTCCCTTAAGGAACTGTCCCGGGGTCCCAGAGAAAGCTTGTCAACCCTGCTAAGGAAGCCACTATCTTTGGCTCTGCCACACCCCCCTTGAGTAGAACCTCTCCACCAATGTGTCGTTAAACACTATTTCCCTGTCCACTCAGTTTGTTTCCGGGCCTAGAGGTGGCGACTGGAGACGGGGAGGGGGGGGGTTGTGTCAGGGAATGGTCCCTAGCTACTGGTCACACACCAGTTATGACAGGACCCTCCCCAAAGTCCTGTAGGTTGAGTTTCCAGCTGTGTTTTGTATAGTTGGGGCTCGAGCTTCAGAGGGGAAGGACACTGGCCCCAGGTCACATGGCCAGTGAGCCAGCATCCCCAGTCAGGTGTGTGCTCATCCTTCCTCTTCATCCTGCATCCCAGCCCCCAGCCAGGAAGGATGTGGGCCAGACTTGGAGGAGACTCAGGGAAGCCATTTTTGAGGTGAGGCTGTGGCTGGACACAGCCTGCCCTGATGGACTTTCTGCAAAAACAAGAGCTTATCTTCATCCAGCACTTTCCCTTCCATTAGGTCATTCAGCCCTCCCCAGCGGCGAGTCCCGTCCCATCCCGTGGGTGCCTATTATTATCTCCATTTGACAAATGAGGAGAGGAAGCTCAGTGCGGTTGAGTGACTTTCCCAAGGTTGCACAGCCCAGGCATGACAGAGCAAGAGCACACTTTGGGGCCCTCATTTTATACTGGGGGGCTAGAGATGCAGCTGACTCATAGAGTTCTTAACCAGGATGCAGGATGGTCTGTGTTCCATCCACTGAAACCAAAGAGTCCAGTCTTCCCCGGGTCTCTGCTGCCTCTGCTTCTGTCCCCTCCTAATCCCTGCTCTCTCAGACCTCACACTGATGTCTCAGGATGTTGTCTCTGCCTCGCCCTGACTTGTCCACCTTTCAAACTCCTATTCTGCCCCAAGGTGCCAGGCCACCTACTGCCTTCCCTGAAAAGGTTTCCTGGATTGACTCAGCCAGTTTTACACACTCCTCCTAAGGCACAGTGTCCTCTATAGAATTTTTTTTTTTTTCCTTTGAGACAGGGTTTCTCTGTGTAGCCCTGTCTGACCTGGAACTCACTCTGTAGACCAGGCTGGCCTCAAACTTAGAGGTCCACCTTCCTTTGCTGACAAGTGCTGGGACTAAAGGCCTGAACCGCCACCAGGGAGAGATTTTGTTTGTTTTTTGTTTTTCAAGACAGGGTTTCTTTGTGTAACTCTGGTTGTCCTGGAACTCGTTCTATATAGACCAGGCTGGCCTCCAACCCACAGAGATCTATCTGCCTCTGCCTCCCGAGTGCTGGAATTACTGGCATGCATAATCACAGCTGGCCCAATCCTCCATATAAATTTTTAATGGACCAATTACCTTATTACACTGTTCATCTGCCTGCCTGCCTCTGTCATCAGACTGAGTTCCTTAAGGGCAGAGATAATGATTTTCCACACCTGTCTTCCCAGCAGCACATCTAGGCTGAATGCTTGTTGAATGAATGTATAACATCCCTGAGGGCCGGCTGAGGCCAAAGATGGTGGACCACTAGCAGAGCTGTTAAGAGAAGCTGAAATGTAGGATGATGTATGCTTCTGGGCATTTGGAATCTGATGTGGCCCTAGACAATCCAGCTGAACATTCCCCAGGGGCAAGCATTGGGGGCAGGGACCGAGAAAAACTGGACCGGAAAAAGAAAGACTATTACCACAGCTACCACTAACGAAGGACCTACTGTGTGTCCAAGCTCAAGCACTGAAAGCTATAGCTCTGGGGCACCTGGTCCCCAGGAGGTACAAAGCATCAACCCATTCAACAGAGAAGGGATCTGAGCCTCAGAGAATAAACTAACTCACCAAACTTACACAACTAGAAAAAGCAGAGGCAACAGCATTCACAAGACCCTGGATCCCAACTCTAGCACCATGTAAATCAGTCACGAGCTTGTAAAGGTAGCACCCAGCAGGAGGAAAACAAGTTCAAGGTCATCCTTGACTACATAGTCAATTCAAGTCACTAAGTCATCCTGGGATACATGAGATCATGGCTAAAAACAAACAAACAAACAAACAAAAAACATTTCAGTGTGGGGGATGCAAGCCTTTAATAGCAAGAACTGGGAAAACAGAGGCAGAGGCAAAGGCAAACTCAGATCTTGGAGTTTGAGGCCAAATCTGATCTACAGAATGAATTCCAGGACAGCCAGAGAAACCCCTCAAAACAAAATAAAAATAAATAAGCAAATAGCAAAAATCAACTCTTTTAGGAGGTTTTTTAGCCAGGTGTGGGGATGCCCATCTTTAAAGCCAGTATTTAGGAGGCAGAAGTCAGGAATTCAAGGTTAGCCTTGGCTATACAGTATGTTCAAAACCAACCTTGACTACATGAGACCCTGTCTCAAAAACAAAACCAAAGAAACTTTAACCCAGTTCCATATGGTACCATACACCCAATCCCACTGGCATATGGTAGGCAGGAAAAGACTGAATGAAAGAGAGGACATATACCTTTAAAAGGGAAAGTGGGAGCCGGGCAGTAGTGGTATACACCTTTAATCCCAGCACTCAAGAGGCAGAGGCAGGAGGATCTCTTGAGTTCCAGGCCAGCCTGGCCTACAAAGTGAGTTCCAGGCCAGCCAGGGCTACAGAGAAACCCTGTCTCAATCAATCAATCAATCAATCAATCAATCAATCAATCGGGAAATTGGAGATGAGAGGGAAACAAGCAGGGTGACTTGTGAGACCAAGAAAAGACCTCAAAGAAGGACCAGGTCAGAGGTCGCAGGGCCCCGGAGGGATCCTGGGGTGGGGTGGGGGGATCTGGACATTAGGAAACAACCTTCCTTAGCATGGTCCCCCGCTGCCACCCGCAGCAGTAAGGGGTCCAAGGGCGCCTGTGCTTTGGGCGCTGAGGAAGTAGAAGCTATTGGCTGGGAAAGGGAACTGGAGGAAGGCAGCGCTCTGTGACGTGGGCCCTGGAGAGTAGGACAGATGGTTTGGACGGGTTTGGAGAAGACTGGCTTGGATATGAGGAGGCAGGGGTGGGAGGGGGTGAGCTCGAACATTTTTGCTTTGCACAGGTGGACTGGAAGGGACATCTTCACTTTCTTTGGAAAGCAGCCACCCCTCCTCTCACTCCCTCTCCCCTCCACTGCCCCCAGCCCGCGGCTCCCCTGAGGTTACCCAGGACCAGCCACTCCCACTCCAGCCTGCTCTCTCACCATCCCTGGCAGCCTGGCGAGGGAGGAGTTTCCAGGCAGGAAAGAGCTGAGTCACTTGGTGGCACATCTGGTCTCAGATCTTGATACCCAGCTGGAAGGGGCAGGAAGGAAGAGGCCACCTCCCCCACAAACTCTCCTATGTCCTAGGCTGTTGCCAACTGTGCGGGGCAGGCTGGGAGATGCCTCTGGAGGGGTAGCAACAGCCTTCGCCAGGCTGCCTCACTCACCCACTCGGCTGGGTCCTTTGCTACTGTGATTGCCACTAATGTTCAGAAAAGCCTGGGAAGTCGGGCCCCGATTGTCTCTATTGTGCAGGTGAGGTTACTCAGACAAAGTGGCTTGCTCAAGAGCACAGCGTTGTTTGGGAGCGCTGACCTGTGGGTGTGTCCTCTCCCAAGAGGATATACAAAGGGAGCGGTATTCAGGGACTCAGACACGACTGACAACATCCAAGGGGCCCCAGACATGCTAGTGGGTGATGGCCGCAAAACCCGTGATGGGAATGTAGTTACCGGTAGAGTGCAAAGGCCCTGGGTTCCATCCTGACATTGCAGAGATTTGCTCTGGGTGGCAGGAAATCCAGGCCCTGGCCAAATGCTTCCTTCCCAAAGTCCCAGTGTAGGAGGTCGTTGCCCCCTCTTCCCTCCACACACTCGGATTGATCCCTCAACACTGTTTTTGTTCTCTCTCCATTCCCCCACGCTGAGCAGAGCTTTGGCAGAGGTGTCCATCATCCAGTCCTCTGAGGGGGTATAGGGACAAAGTGTTCTCATTGTCCTGAGTGGAAAGAGATGTCCAGGTCCTGGGGAGAGGAGGGCTGCATGCCAAGGCCTCTGATTTCTCTCCAGGCTGTTCCACAGCCTTCTCCAGGGGCCCCAGCTGAGTTTTCACACAACATCCTGTGAGGCACTGGCCAAGTCACTTCCCTTCGCACAGTATAGCCACCCCACAGGTATATATCAAACCCTGCAAAACTTTGTAGCTCCCTAGATTCGACCCAGCCATAGCATTAATTTGGATTGATTTAATTGTATGTAAAGTGGCCAAGAATCACAAATGTACCCTTGCTACGTGACCTTCAGACTTTCCTGAGTCATAATTTCCTCCTCTTTTACTTTCTCTTTTTTGTTTTGCTCCCCTCTCCCCCTTAGGGGTTCAGGGAGACAAGCTCTCAGTCTGTAGCCTGGGCTGACCTGGAGCTGTGTAGTCCACCCTGGCCTGGCCTCATGGTACGGTATGCCTCCTGCTTCAGCTGCTGAGCTAGTCAAGGACGGCAAGTAAATTAGGCCTCATATGCCAACTGCTGCCTTGAGTGAAGAGGTCCTAGGCTGAGAGGGTGGAGAGTCCATGATCTATCAGTGACGCCTGTCATGGGTGCAGAAAAGGTAGTGGGGGAGTGCATATGCTCAATGCCACCTGTTGGGTGTAAGAGGCACTGAGTGTCACTTCCTTCTGATAGCCTTTTGGGGAGAGGTTTTTTTGTTTTTTGTTTTTTTTAAAGATTTTATTTATTTATTATGTATACAACATTCTGCTTCCATGTATATCTGCACACCAGAAGAGGGCACCAGATCTCATAATGGATGGTTGTGAGCCACCATGTGGTTGCTGGGAATTGAACTCAGGACCTCTGGAAGAGCAGTCAGTGCTCTTAACCTCTGAGCCATCTCTCCAGCCCGGGGAGAGGTTATTTTATGAAGAATTTATTTCTGTGCCATAAGTTTTTGTTTCTTCAGTTTTCTTCTGGGATATCTTTTCTTTCTGTGCAACCTTGTCATCTTCTGCCTTTAGAACAATTTATTCCTTATTAGTGAGGAACATCTCAGTGTGACAGGGGAGTCATGTATGGCTTAAATTGGCCATCAGCTCTGTAAATTTGTCCCCAAGTCATAGCTGATTTGTTCACCTGAATTTGTTCAATGACTAGAGACTCTGCCTCTAAAACCTGAAACCCAGCATTGTTCTCTACATTTTCAAGCATGCCTAGCAAAAATTAAGCACTCTTTTTCTTTTTCTGGTTTGGTTTTTCAAGACAGGGTTTCTCTGTAGCTTTGGAACCTGTCCTGGCACTCCGTAGACCTGGCTGGCCTTGAACTCACAGAGATCCTCCTGCCTCTGCTTCCCCAAATGCTGGGATTAAAGCAATGCTCTACCACCGCCCAGCAAGCACTCCTTTTTTAAAACAATTTTTTAAAAAGATTTTATTTATTACGTATACAGTCTTCTGCCTGCATGCCAGCAGAGGGCTCCAGATCTCATTCAAGGTGTTTGTGAGCCACCATGCGGTCGCCGGGAATTGAACTCAGGATCTCTGGAAGAACAGTCAGTGCTCTTAACCACTGAGCCATCTCTCCAGCCCCCAAAACAATTAAAAAGAAATTATTTAACTTATTTATTTTATGCTCATTGGTGTGATGTCAGATCCTCTGGAACTGGAGTTGCAAGCTGTCATATGGGCACTGGGAATTGAACCTGTGTTCTCTGGAAGAGCAGTCATTGCTCTTAACCCCTGAGCCATCTCTCCAGTCCAAGCATTCTTTTTGGGCACCAGCCCCACTGTTTGTTCAGGGTGTCCCTGCTGACTCTGCCATTATACCTACTGCTAGAATGGTATCCATGGCTTCTTTAAAGTTCCATCCTTCAGATGCTTGGTGGCTTTTTGGATATCCATAACCTTGATGGCCTGGCCGTGTCACAGGTGTTCTTAAAGTGAACAAGAAGACGTGATTCGCATGATTTTGTATGGTTTTTCTGGGTCAAGAGTATATCTTCACAGGTCACCTCAGGGCTGACAGGAAGAGCTCTCCTGACCTTCTAGGCACTTCCCCCTCTTCTACTGCATACTCCAGAGCTTGGCCTTCTCCAAGGAACACCTGTGTGGAGGTCACTCAACAACTTGCTGGAACTGGTTTCTTGAATGGGTCCCAGGAATCAAACTCAGGTCTTCAGGCCTAGTGGCAAGTGCTTTTATGGATTCAATATGCAGCCAAGGATACCCACAAACTTCTGATTCTCCCTCCTCTACCTTGGAACTGCTGGGATTGCAGGCACGGGCCATTTTTAGGTCTAGTTTTATGTGTTGCTGGGAATTGAGCCCAGGGCTTTGTACATGCTGGGGATACACTATACCAAATGAGCCATGTTCCCAGCCTTACTCTGACACTTTTACATTATTGTCTCTTTTCTGCAAATCCCAGTCCAGGCTTTCTGCAAGTCAGGCTCCTAACATGGTGACCTTGGGGATCTAGAAAGGGAAGGTGTGTGTGTGTGTGTGTGTGTGTGTGTGTGTGTGTGTGTGTGTGTGTGTGTTTCCAGTAAAAGAGGAATATGCAAACAGCATATTTTAGAGCCAGTCCTCTTCGGCCTAGGCATGAACATTTGAATATTAAATTACCCAATGCAAGTTAGTGCAAATGAGCCATTGTTGCAGGCAATAGGCCTAAGCATAGGCAGAGTGGATCCAGCCAGTGTCACACCAGGTGTTGCACCGGTGAATCAGGGTGGCACCTGCACATCTCAGCTCAGGGATGGCTCCAGTTCTGATGACAAGACTGTGAAGGAGGCTTGGGACTCCCTAAGAGGACAGAGAATCAGAGTCCGGGATTGGGTGTAGACTCAGCAAAGGGAAATCAACAATAAGAGATGAGGGGCTTAGACCTCAGGGAGGAGGTGCTCACAAGAAAGCCTTGAGAGGAGAGACTTGACAAAAGGTAAGCTTTGCATTAACATATTAATTCTCGTCCCAGGAGTCTGTGGTGTGGACCCACTGCCCTTCTCCCCTCCCAGTCCTGAGTGTTAAGGGGAATAGCCAAGGGGTCCCGTTGTTCCCAGGACTCCAAATGCTTTTCTGGGAGCTGCCTTTAAACTGTAGGCTCTCACAGATGGGAGGAGCCATCAGGAAAGCAAGAAAAACTGGGCAAGACCTTACATTGTTCCTGGCTTCCCAGGCCTTCTTCTCTGTCTCCAGGGCTAACCCAGCCTTGATCCTGGCCCCTAAGGCCTCCCATTTGGATGCTCTGCTCGGGCCTGTTTGGTGTGGCCTGTCACATCCTATCCCGGCAATACTGGTTTCTAGTGCCCCACCCCTCATCCCCAGTTGTTTGGAGGACCAAGGTGCCCAGCCATGTTCCTCAGGGTCAGGCTGAGTAGACAGGGGTTACCCTTTGGAATCCTAGCTTGAACAGAACAGAAGCATGCCTCCTAGTTTGGCCTGCCTTATTTCTTACTTTAAGATCTCTCTGAGTCCTTATCCCCTCTCTCCCTCAGCCTTTATCCCTTCCCTGAGCCTGACCAGAGACCCACCCCCTCCAGCCCCATCCCTCACCAGTTCCCTAGCTCCCTGACCAAGCCTTGTTGCCATTAACCTCCAGGTTCCATAGAAGACATTTTGAAGAGCAGCCCTGGGGGCAGCTGAGAAATCCAACAGTCTTTGCCATGCTGTACCAGCCATCTCACCTCATCTCAGGGCACAGGCTGTGAGAGGGAGGAGGCAGCAGCAAAGGGATCGATGAAAGCTTGGGAGACAAGCCCAGATGAGGTCGTCTGGCAGATCCATGACAGCCAGGCATCATGGAGAGCTTACCCCAGGATGCTGCTATGAGCAGAGAGGCAGCTCCCTCGCCTGCCAAGACTAGAGCCAGGGGCTGGAGCCCAAAGCCAAACAGGTGGGCTCCACCCAGGTCCCCTGAACAAGAGCTGCACTGTGCATACCCTCAACCCCTACTCCAGCCTTCAGGCCAGGCCAGGGTCAGTGGAGGCCACCCATGGAGCTGGAAATAAGATAGGAAGGGAGGGAGCAAGGGAGAGGCCCTAGGTGGGGAACAACCTGCAGGCAGAGGTTGTATGTCTGTACCTAGAGTCAGGGTGTCACCAAAGAGCTCCAAGTGCCCCCAGGATCTCAGGACTTGAAAAAGCAGGCTCATATAAGAGACCCAAACCCAGATGTAGAGGATGTCAGGCTCAAATGATGGGAAGCCTCCAGGGGGTCCAAACACAGATCACACTGCAGGACTGTAACCTTTAGCCTTTGGACTGCTAACTGACCCCACTCACTGCCTAAAGCTCTACCCTGGCAGCCTTGTACTGGACCCCAAGTTTGTTTGCTTGTTTGTTTGTTTTTTTCTCCCGAGACAGGCTTTCTCTGTGTAGCACTGACTGCCCTGGAAATCACTCTGTAGACCAGGCTGGTCTTGAAGTCACAGAGATCAGCCTGCCTCTGCCTCCCTAGCACTGGGATTTAAGGTGAGGGTCACCGCCACCTGGACTTTTTTTTTTAAGATTTTATTTATTTGTTATGTATGCAACATTCTGCCTCCATGTATGCCTTCAAGCCAGAAGAGGGCACCAGATCTCATTACGGATGGTTATGAACCACCTTGTGGTTTCTGGGAATTGAACTCATGACCTCTAGAAGAGCAGCCAGTGCTCTTAACCTCTGGTTGCTGGGAATTGAACCCATGAACTCTAGAAGAGCAGCAGCCAGTGTTCTTAACCTCTGAGCCATCTCTCCAGCCCCCCGCCCCCAACCTGGCCTTGAAATAGACCCTTAAAGGTAAAGAGAAAAGGTACCATAGTAGCTAAAGTTCATTGTGAATGTGATGGGATTTAGTCACCATGGAAACACTCCTTTGGGTGTGTCTATTTGAGTGTTTCTAGAAGTGTTTAGAGCAGGGAAGACCCACCCAGAATGTAGGCAGCCCCATCCTGTTGGCTGGGGTTCTGGACTGGATAAAAAAGGAAATGCAAGGGAGCTGAGTGTCAGCACTCATGTCTCCCTGCTCCCTGACTGAAGAGAGATCGGCAGCTGCCTCATCTTCCTGAGGCCATAGCTTCCCATCACTGACTGTACCCTCAACTAAGCAAAAGCAACCCTTCCTTCCATAGGTGGCTTTTTGTTTGTTTAGTTGGTTAGTTTTGGTTTTGGTAGCCCTGGTTGGCCTGGCACTCACTCTGTAGACCAGGCTGGCTTTGAACTCACAGAGATCCGCCTGCCTCTGTCTCCCGAGTGCTGGGAGCACACACCTAGGTTGCTTTTGCCATGTATTTTGTCATAGCAATAAGAAGAGTAACAGAGCCTCCACTTCCATGGAAGTGACTGGAATCAGGACCTGGCTGCAAGGGGGTGGAGTGTTGGTCATATTCTGAATTCACTGGACTAAAGGTAGTCCTGACCTGGGCTCTGGCCCTTTCTCAGTTAGCTGATGCCCATGAAGTAGCCTGCAGCTGTGCTTGAAGAATCTGATTTGCTGGACCAAGAAAAATCTTCCTCTGGAGAGAGGGGATGCTATCGGTACTATGAGGAAGCAGGGGCCAGGGGGCAGAAGGACCCCAGGCAGGAGGGACCCAGAGGAAGGACGGAAGCAAAGACCAAGGCATTGGTGTTACTGTGACCCCAGAGTTAGGGTGTCAGACCCCAGAGCTGGGAGGAAGACTAGACCTCAAAGGCTTCCTGACCACCCATGAATGCTCCAGGAAGCCCAGAGGAGAGGGGTACCACCATCGCCGTCTGTCTTCCTTCCCCACCCGGCCTTCCAACAAATGTATCTCCTGAAACACCTGTATCGCCATCGGTCTGGTCCTCTTCGTCCAAAAGGATGCTACAGCCCTGCCTCTTCGGCCCCCTCTACATCTTAACCCATCTCCCAGAACCAAACGAAGCAAGAGATGGTAGAGCCCTGGGTTTAAGATGCAAAGACAAGGACCAATACCTCCTGCCTCTTCTGTGTCTGCCTCGGAGCCGGAGCCTTGGTGGAGGCCCTGTCTGTAACCAGCTCCCAGATGCCGAGGCAGGGGGAGCTGCAGCTGGAGGCCAGTCCAGGCTGTGTGATATGACTCTGTCTCAGAAAAGAAATGAAGGAAGGAAAGGAGGGAGGGAGGGAGGGAGGGAGAGAGAGAGAGAGAGAGAGAGAGAGAGAGAGAGAGAGAGAGAGAGAGAGGGGAAAACAAAATAAGGAAGAAATGTCTGCCATCTCAAAGGCTGCTGGGAGAAGAAATGGGGCAACGGGTGGGCAGAGCAGGTTCCAGCCTTCCTAAGAGGTCTGCCCTTCACATCCCACACTCCCCACTGCCCTTCTGTCCCATGTCCCTGCTTCTGTCTCTGTTCCCTTTAAAGGGGTTCTGCTTTGACATAGAAACTGGGAGACAGAGGTCTGTGGACCCATTGAGATTCAGACACTTGTGAGCAGTCAGCTGGGCAGGTGCTCAAGGGCGCGCTCACTTAGTCATGCTTTTCCCTTCAGTTTAAGGGCTAGGAACAGGAGCAGGGAGCTAGACAGTGGTTAGAACAAGAGGTCCCGTGGGGACTCTTGAAGATCATATGAGACTGTGTCACTTCAGCTCTGGGGACAGCTGTACACTGACTGGGGTGCCTACCCCATTTCTACCATATCTCATCACAAGTTCCTCCTTTCTCTCCAGGACTATGAGCTAGTCAGCCAGGGACTGATATTCCTAGTAGTAGGAGCTTCAGAGACAGAGAGAGGACTGGGTTCAAATCCCATCTTAATCACTTCCCTTGTAACTAAGGCAGGCTGCCTTAGCTGTCTCAGCAACAGTAGGGCTGGCACCCTAGGGCTGTGGCTCAGAAGTAGATAGAGCCCACACAGTATTCCAGAGGCCCAGGGTTCAGTCTCCAGTACTGTTCTCACCACCCCCCTATCTCCCCCCGAAAGACCTCTGGGCCCGGTGGTGGATTTGGGAGCCTGAGGCAGGAGAATTTAAACTTTGAGGCCAGTAAGGGCTACATCACAAAATTCTATCTCAACCCCCAACTCATCCAAAATCATATTTAAACAAGGCTAACATGTGCTGGAGAGATGGCTCGGCTAGGAAAAACAAAAAGCACCGCCATCAAGCCTAATGACCTGAATTCAATTCCCAGGAGCAAACTGACTCCCTCAAAAGATCCTCTGACCTACAGAGGGTGGCACGTGCTCACACAACAAATAAACAAACAAAATGTAATAATAATAATAATAATAACAATAAAAAACCTAGGCGGCTGGAAGACAGCCGGGTGGGCGGCAGCACTTAACTGCCCTTTCCGTAGGCTTGTGTTTGATTCCCAACACCATGTCAGGCAGCTCACAACTGCCTCCAGTTCCAGCTCAGAGGGAATCTGACACTCTGGTCACCATGGGCATCTGCACTCACCACTCCTGTGCACACAGCCACATACACACACACATAATTACAACTTACTAGTATTATTATTATTTTATTTAAAGGAGTGAATGGATAGCTGGGAATAGTGTCTCCCACGTGTAATTCCAGCACTCTGCTGGGGCAGGATTGCCATGAGTTAAAGACCAGAGGAAGATCCTTGAGCTGGGAATATAGTTCAGTGGCAGAGTGACTACCATGCCTCATGCCCTAAGTTCCATCTCCAGTGTGTGTGCCTGTATACACACACACACACACACACACACACACACACACACACACACACACGGGTCCAGCTGGTCACAAACAGGCACATCACATATGCTTACTCAGGGACTGCACACACCGAGGCCCAAGGCACACTCATAAACTCATCTGTCCACACAATCCCACGCACATTTATTTGTTTGTTTGTTTAGAGACAGGGTCTATTGTGGAGCCCTGGCTGTCCTGGAACTCACTCTATATCAACCAGGCTGGCCTCAGACTCACAGAGATCTATCTGTGTGCTCTAAGTCCTGAAAGTAAAGGCGTGTGCCACCATGCTCACCAGCACCTAATTTTATCTACATTTCTGTCCACACTAAGGCACACGCTTTCATGTATTCACAGTGTTCTATCCACCCAGCAGAGAGCACACAGACACATGCACACCCATGTACATGTCCACTCACACACGGACACACTCCTGCTTTTTTGTTGTTGTAGTTTTGAAACAAGGTCTCACATATCCCATGCTGACTTGAATGCCTATGTGTGTGAGGATGACCTTGAACTCCTGACCCTCCTGCCTCTACTGAGTGCTGGGAGTGAAAGCAAGCACAGGGATGTCCACACACCCACATGAAGGGGTATATGGAGATATTCACACTGTCTGTTTGCTTTTAGAGACAGTCTCTTCCATGTAACCCTGGAACTCACTGTGTGGATCAGGCTGGTCTCAGACTTCTGTAGTCCTCCTGTCTCGGTCCCCAGTGCTGGGGTCACAGGTGGGGCTTGCCTGGCTCACACATGTTTTGACACACAAATTTATATGCTTCAATGAGATTGTATCTGGACCATCAAGGCACACATGTATTTCGCACACAGTTCTGTACATTCTGGGACATTCACAGCCACCATACGACAGACATACAGTGACTTGTTGGGTCAGGGACACGCAGCTTCCTCACCCACCCCTGAGGCCATCTCCTCCATAGGAGTTCCTGCCAACTACCAACTTGACTGGCTTTCTCTCCACCTACTTCCCACCATCCTCTGGGGCCTCTGGGGCCTCCCTCCAGAAGGAGGGGACCGAGCAGGGTTAGCCCTGCTGATGTGGCAACGCTGCTCACCTGCGGCCTAGGCCACACCTTCTGCTGGGGGAGGCTTAAAGGAACAGCATTCTCACTGCTCACTTTGCGGGGTCGATTCGCTGCTTTTCTCAGACAGGCAAGATGAGACCTGGAGAGGACTCAGGGTATGAAGGGGACTTGAACCCAGTGCCTAGTGGGGAGAGATACTAGGGCAGAAGCTGGAACCCAGACCCATGCCTTGCCTGTGGGGCTTTCTGTCTGCTCATCCTCTCTTCTCAAGCTCCCTAGCAGGCACTCCCACCCTCTGGCAGGCCCTGTGTAAGGAGCAAGCACCATCTGGGCTCCCTGCCAGGAACCTGGGTATCCCTCTCCCTGCAGACTCTGTCTCCTATTCCTTTTCCAAAGTTGGATGAGGTGTGCCTGCACAGTGGGCAGCCCAGCTGGTTACTTCCCAGTCGTGTGACAGGGTAAGGCACTCTTCTCAGCCCCCCACCCCTACCCCCGCCATCGCCATTGCCTCATCTATACATGAATGAGAAACACAAATCTGACCTGCCAGGATTGGAGAGTTAGGCACAGATAGAGTGTGGCAGGGTCAAACCCAGGGGCTTGAGACTGGCTGGCTTGGCAAGGAAGCCTCAGAGTAGCAGGGACATACTGAGAAGAGCCAGGTCATCCCACTGTACCTTGCCCTCCACATACCACTTCCCAGTGGTCCTTTAGCTTCTGTGGTTTACTGTGAGGTTCCCGCTGCTCTCAGAGCTGTAACAGCCCAGCTCAGCCTTGACCATCACTGTGGAGGGAGGGGTGATGGAGAAGATCTAGCCTGGTCTGCCCCTGGAGTACTTGACCTTCCTGCCTTTACCCCCAGTGCTAGAGATGGAACCCAGGACTTCACATTCAGTAGGCAAGCGCTCTACACTGAACAGCACCCAGGCCTGGATACCCTGGCTTTCTCAGGGAAAGCCAATTTGTCCCATGGATCCCAGGACTAATGAGCTAGAGAGGTATGCTGTGCCCCAAGGGCCTCACTTCTGATGTGAGAGGCAGTCAGATCCAAGAACTCTTGTGCTATAGGGAGACACTCTAGGTCCCAAGCCCCCACAACTACATGGGGCACATGACACTTCCCCAGGGATACACAATCTATTGGGTAAATTCACCCTCGCTCAGGGTTACCGGGCTGGAAAAAGAAACACAGCCCTCTAAAGCAGAATACAAGTGGAGTCAGAGAGACGTTAATAACCGGTAATTTATTAGGGGGAAATACTCACACAAGGGGAACAGTGACCAGGTTTGCACCCTGAGCAGGATGGACCCAGAAATGCTTCCCAGTGTCGGCTCAGCTGTGTGCTGGCCTTCCTAACTCTTAAACCTCTGCAGCCGGGCATTGGTGGCGCACGCCTTTAATCCCAGCACTTGGGAGGCAGAGGCAGGTGGATCTCTGAGAGTTCCAGGCCAGTCTGGACTACATGAGCTAGTTCCAGGACAGGCTCCAAAGCCTCAGAGGAACCCTGTCTCGAAAGAAAACAAAACAAAACAAAAAATACCATTAAATGGAGAGTATGATTGACAAAACAAAACAAAACAAAAAAAACAAAAAAAAAAACTTCTGCTATGTACCTGTAATCAGGGTTTCTCCCTACAGCCCTCAGGGACCCGAGTTCATTCTCAGGGACCCAAATTCCATGTCCCAACCCCATACCAATCAGGTGGCTCATAAATGGCCTTTAACTTCGGCTTCAGGGGATCCAACATCCTCTCCGGCCGCCACAGGCACGTACAGAATGCACGCACACACTTGCACATAAGTGAGAATTAAACATAAATAAAAATTTCTAAAGAATGGATAGAGTTCCAGGGGGTAGAAAGTTAAAAGACATGGCTCAAAAGTGCTGGCTGCATAGCAATCTCACAGGACGAGCCAGGGTACACATGGCCCACATTCCCAACACCCGAGCTTCAAAAGCACACATTCCAGCATTAACCGGCATAATGCTCATTCATGGGGCGTGGGTTGACTGTTCACCGCTTCAAGCCCTGCAATAGCCTCTGAGGGTTCCTTGAAGCTATTAATAGAAGCCATACCTGCTCTCAAGGCCCCAACTATGTAATCAGAGGGGATTTATATTCAGCCAGGAATCTGGCATCTGTCATGGCAGATCTGGGCTTGTAATCCCAGCCCTCAAGGGGTGGAAGCAGGGGACCAGGAGTTCAAGGTCATCCTTGACTACATAATGAGTTCCAGAATCTGTCTCAAATAAATCCATATGGTGGAGCTGGACAGATGGCTCGTTGGTTAAGCCCTGGCTGCTGTTCCAGAGAACAGGAGTTCAATTCCTAGCACCCACATGGTGGTTCACAACCACCCGTAATTCCAGTCCCAAGGGATCCAACACACTCTGAGGGCACTACATACATGAGGTGTACACTCTTACATACTTTAGGTACAGACAGACAGACACACAGACATACATACTCATGAAGACAAAACACTTATACACACAAAACAAAAAACACAAAACACATCAGGTTGATAAATAAAGGTACTCCCACCAAGCCTCATAATTTGAGTTTGATCCCCAGTCCAGCATGGTAGGGGAAAACCAACTCCCACAAGCTGTCCTCTGACCCCCACATGTATAAATTTAGGTGCCTCAGGCCTGTAATCCAGATACTTGGGAGGCAGAGACAGGAGGATCTCTGTGAATCTGAGGCCAGCAGCCTGGTCTACATAAAGAGTTCCAGGACAGCCAGGACTACACAGTGAGATCTTACCTGACCAAACAAAACAACAACAAAACCAGGAGTAGCAGCTCACACTTTTAATACTAGCACTGGGGAGGCAGAGGCAGGCAGATCTCTGTGAGTTGAACAACAGCCTGGTCTACAGAGCGAGTGCCAGGACAAGCTCCAAAGCTACACAGAGAAACCCTGTCTCGAAAAACCAAATATACATTTTACAACAAAAATCTAGACAAGGTAGATGGACACTAGCAGGGGCCAGAGCTTTGGTGTGGAGTGTGGTGGTGGGAGAGGACTGAGAAGTTCACAGATCAAATTTGTCTAGAGACAGAGGCACAGCACCTAAAGGAGCCTGAGAGTCTGAAGGGACACTTCAAAAAGGACAGAGGAACTGCTGAGTTGGGGGCCTGCCCGTGGTTGTATTATGAATAAGCAGCTCCCAGAGTCTTCGAGAAGGCCCTGGTGATCCTCACATGGAAAAGGAATTTAATAGTAGCTTCCCACACAGGACCCAGGAAGAACTTGCAGTGACTGCTGGGCTGTTCTCCAGGAATTCTCTCTGCCTCCTAAGAGAGATAGTATCCTGTTTTTCCGTTTTAAAGCTAAGGAAACAGTCCCAAGAGTACAGACAGACACGAGGGTGAGGGGGGCTGGATTTAACCTGTGGTCTTCTGAGTCTGATGGCTGCTCTTCCCCTTGAGCATACAGCCCATATATATATTTTTTTTGTTTTGTTTTTTTCGAAAGTGTTTCTCTGTGTATCTTTGGAGCCTATCCTGGCACTCGCTCTGGAGACCAGGCTGGCCTCGAACTCACAGAGATCTGCTTGCCTCTGCCTCCGGAGTGCTGGAATTAAAGGCATGCGCCACCAACACCTGGCCGCCCGTATCTTATTATATTGCTGTTTGTTATTTATTTATCTACTCATTTATTGAGGTGTTGGGCATTGAACACAGGGTCTCATGTGTACGAAAGTAAGCTCTGAGACCAAGCTGTACGCCCAACCATGGTGAGTTTCTAATCATTGCTCTGTGTGTGTGTGTGTGTGTGTGTGTGTGTGTGTGTGTGTGTGTGTGTTTAACACAAAGTTTGAAGTAACCCAAGCTGGCCTCTAACACAGCTATGTAGCTGAGGATGACTTTGAACTTTGAATCTTCTGTATCAACTGAGTGCTGGGATTATTGGCATGCAGCACACTAGGTTTATACATCTCTGAGGATTAAGAATCTAGGGTGGTGGCGCATGACTTCAATCCCAGCATTTGGGAGGCAGAGCCAGGGGGAATCTCTGTGAGTTCGGAACTAGCCTGGTCTACAAGAGCTAATTCCAAGACAGCCTCCAAAGCCACAGAGAAACCCTGCCTGGAAAAACCAAAAACAAAACAAAAAAACCCCTAGGGTTCTAAAGTGCTAGACAAGCACTCTGCCTACTGAATGACAGATATCCTATCCCCGCCCTATTTATTACTAATTATTGCGTTGATGACTTGGCTTATCTTGGGCTCCGCCCTCCTAGCTATTTGCACAGTCGGCTCTGAAAACGCAGGTCCGGGGCGCCCCCTCACGGTCATTATAGGAAACACATGTCCCGCAGTGCCGGGCCTTGGGGTGCGAAAGCTGTGTGACATCCCTGTTAGCTGCTCTAAACAATGTGGGCGAGTTTAACCTGTGGGACGTGGTGGTTCACCCACCCACCTGGTGCCCTGTTAGGCACTCAGCATCCGTGCAGAATGATGCCACACAGCAGCGGGAGCAGGGAGACAAAGAGGTAATGAAGGGAGTAACACTTACCGAGTGTCTTTTTGTATGCTATGCAAAGTGATCAGCATCTCCCATTCTCTCACTTAACATTCGTACCTAACATAGAAGCAAAACCTGACATCCAGGGGAATTAAGTAATCTGTCTGTAGTCTGTCCAGAAATCTGTCTGTGGTCATGCTTGGGCTCCTGGGGAGTAATCTTGAGGATGGTAGGGCCGCTGGATCACAGCATACTTCTTGGGAGGTCGGGATGATGAGATCTAAGTAGTGGGGAAGTGTTGGGTGCTACCGATTCTGCAAGTGTGACTCTGGCTACAATTTGTTTTCTTATCAGCAAACGGACCTTATTACATGTAGGCTCCATGGGACAGGAGAGTTCCGCAGATTCATTGCAACAATGCAAGTAAAATGCTTACCTTGTCGTTTGGCATGCAGCACTGTTTATTCCTTAACACATTTACTTGTTATTTGTTTATTTTTGTTTTTTTTAACTTCTTACCATCCCTTTGTTTTAAGGAAGTTAATTAATTAAATAATTAATTAATTTTGGTTTTTCGAGACAGGGTTTCTCTGTGTAGATTTTGGAGCCTATCCTGGCACTCTCTCTGGAGATCAGGCTGGCCTCGAACTCACAGAGATCCACCTACCCCTGCATCCCAAGTGTTGGGACTAAAGGTGTATCACCACAGGGCTACATTTACTTGTTTAACTGTATGTTTTACAGGGCTGGGGATTGAACTCAGGACCCCATGCATGCAAGGTAAGCACTCTAGCTCTTAGGCAAAGGCACAGACTCTTTCCTCCAAGTTCAACCACTACCTTATTGAAAAGCTGCAGGTTAGGGTTACAACTATGAATAAATACAAGTACTGTTCTGTTCTTTGTGCCTGGAATGCCAGCACTCAGAAGATTGAAGAGGGGGACTTCAAGGTCAAGGCCAGCATGAGCTACTTAGTAACACTAAAAACATAGTAAACCTCAAGACAGGCTCCTAAGCTACACAGAGAAGCTCTGTCTCAAAAAACCAAACAAACAAGCAAAAAAACATTATTAAGCTGGGCAGTGGTGGTGCATGCCTTTAATACTAGCATTCAGGAGGCAGAGGAAGGTAGCTGTCTCTGAGTTCAAGGTCATCCTGCTCTATAGAGCAAGTTCTGGGGCAGCCAAGGCTACACAGAGAAACCCTGTCTAGAAAAAAACAAACAGAAACCAAAACAAACAAACAAAAAGTTTCAATAGGGTCTGGAGGAGTGGCTCTGCAGGTAAGAGCACACACTCTTCCAGAGGACCTAAATTCAGTTCCCAGAACCCATGTTAGGCAGCTCAACAACTTCCTGTAACTCCAGATCCAGAGGGATCCAAAGTTCTGGCCCCTGCAAGTTTCTGCACTCATATGCGCGTGCGCGCGCACACACACACACACACACACACACACACACACACACACACCAACCAATCTATTAAACTTTTTTTTTAATCTTTAAAAGCTTTTAAGTAAGCCGGGAGTTGGTGGCGCACGCCTTTAATCCCAGCACTTGGGAGGCAGAGGCAGGCGGATCTCTGTGAGTTCGAGGCCAGCCTGGTCTACAAGAGCTAGTTCTAGGACAGCCTCCAAAGCAATACAGAGAAACCCTGTCTCAGAAAAAGAAAGAAAGAAAGAAAGAAAGAAAGAAAGAAAGAAAGAAAGAAAGAAGGAAAGAAAGAAACCCTGTCTCAGACCCGCCCCCCCAAAAAAAGCTTTTCAGTAGTTAATGATAGCTAAAATTCCGGGGCCCTCGATGAAACACTTCGTGAATTCATTCTCACAATACACTTGTGATCTGAGAGAAGTTGTACATTGCCTGTGGGGTGGAGTAACTTACCCAGGCCCCCAGGGAGTAAGTCCAGAGGTGGGCATCAGGCTCCACCCCGCCTCTCACTTCCAAAACCTGGACTCATACCCTGGCTCTAGACAAGGTGACCAGAGTCCTGCAGGGCATCTCAGAATCCCTTTTCTCCCACCCCTGGACAGTTTCAGGGCACTGTCAGCACAAGGAAAGCAAGTGTGTCAAGTGATGGGGTTTTCAGAGCAACTTCATCCAGCCATCTCCTGTGCTGAGCCTCCCACCTGCTCACGACAGTCCTGTGAAGGGGTGGTGATGGTGCAGTCCACTCTCACAGAACCAGGCCGGGGAGCATTGCTCCCACAGTTATTTAGAAAAGGCTCTGCAGTGCTGGGGACTATTGTGGTGTTGTCTCCCTTGCTCCTCTCCAGTGTTCCTCAGGTCCTAGCTCACAATTATGACACCCATATACCAATTCCTCCCACCTTTAGGTCCGAGGCTCTCTCTGCTCAGGAACCTACCTACAGATCCAAGACTGAGTGAGAAGGCTCATATAACCCCCTCCCCCCGTGTGTGTGTGTGTGTGTGTGTGTGTGTGTGTGTGTGTGTGTGTGTGTGTGTAGGTCTTAGTTACTTTTTTAAAAAATATTTTAGGGTGGTAGGCGAGGACAGGAGGGAGAAGGGAACTGGGATTTTCATGTAAAACAATCCTGTTTCTAATTCAAATAAAAAAAATCTGAAAAAAAAAATTGTTTTATGTATGAGTGCTTTGTCTGCATGTACACCTTTATGCCAGAAGAGGGCACCAGATCTCATAACGGATAGTTGTAAGCCACCATGTGGTTACTGAGAATTGAACTCAGGACCTCTGGAAGAGTAGCTAGTGCTCTTAACCCCTGAGCCATCTCTCCTGCCCCTCAGTTACTGTTGTCATTGCAGTGACAACAGACCATGACCATGGCAACTGTCTTGCTTAGGGTTTCTATTGCTGTGAAGAGACATGACCACAGCAACTTTTCCTTGTTTTTGTTTTGTTTTGTTTGAGACAGGGTTTCTCTGTGTAGCTTTGGAGCCTATCGTGGCACTCTCTCTGGAGACCAGGCTGGCCTCGAACTTACAGAGAGCTGCCTGCCCTCTGCCTCCCAAGTGCTGGGACTAAAGGTGTGTGCCACCAAAGCCCAGCCCACAGCAACTCTTATAAGGGAAGACATTTAATTGGGGGCTTACAGTTCAGAGGTCGAGTCCATTACACTCATAGTGGGAAAGGCAGTGTGCAGGCAGACATGGTGCTGGAGAAGGAGCTGAGAGTTCTACATCTTGACCCACAGGCAACAGGAAGTGAGCTGTGTCTACACTGAGTGTAGCTTGAGCACAGGAGACCTCAAAGCCCACCGGACAGTGACACACTTCCTCCCGCAAGGACATACCCTCTCCAACAAAGCCACACATCCTAAGAGTGCCACTCCCTATGAGCTTATGGGGGCCAGTTACATTCAACCTACTACCATAACTTATGAAAGAAAGCATTTAATTAGGGACTTGCTTACAGTTTCAGAGAGTTAGTCTACAACCATCCTGGTTGGGAGCATGGCAGCAGGCAGGCCAGCGTGGCTGTGGAGCAGTAACTGGGAGCTTATATGTTGAGATAACAACCACAGAGCAGAGAGAGAGAGAACTGGGAGTAGTGTGGGCTTTGATGTTTCCTGATGTTTGATATTGTAACATTGAAGTCCTCCCCCACAGACATGCCTCCCCCACGGACATGCATCCCCCACGGACATGCCTCCCCCACGGACATTCCTCCTCCAACAAGGCCACGCCCTCTCATTCTTCCCAAACAGTTCCACCAACTGGGATCAAGCATTCAAAGATGAGAGTCTGTGGGAGCCATGCTCATTCAAACCACCACAGTATGCCACATGTGGGTGCCCAGGGAAGTCGAAAGGGAGTGCACAACTGGAGCTGGAGTGATTGTGGCTGTAGGGCATTTGACTTAAGCTGAGAACTGAACTCTGTTCGCTACAAAAGCAGCAGGTGCTCCTAGCTGCTGAGCCATCTCTCCAGCCCCTCTTTTCTTTTCTGTCTCTCTCTCTCTCTTTCTCTCTGGTTCTTTCTATTTGCTTTTTTTTTTAAGAAACCGCTCTACTATTTAGCTAAATCCCAATTCCATCTTCCTCTTATTTTTCTGCTTTTCTCGAGTGTTGAATTCAAGGTCTTAGGCACTGAGTCTGTGTCACTGTCACTCAGCTAAATACCAGCCTTGGTCACACTCTTCTCATTTTGGTGTTTGGTGACCTCCCTTAACCTCCGTGGCCAGGGCTCTGCTTCCTTGGATCCAGTTCTTGCCTTGGAGGTTTTATCAGTAAACAGGCACACTCAAGGCCTTTGCTAGGACAGGGCTCATGAAAGAGCTGTTTACAGAGGCGTGTTCAGGAACAGGGGAGTGCCCCAGGATCTGCTGCCCCTTGACAGACGATATGCTGAGCCAGAGGAGTAAGGGGGAAAAAAAAAAAGACAGTCTCAGCAGGGAACCTGCTGCCAGCTAAGGGGCTCTCTGTCTGTCTGTCTGTCTGTCTGTCTGTCTCTCTCTCTCTCTCTCTCACACACACACACACACACACACACACACACACACACACACACGAGCTGTAGCCTTTGGTAGAGGAGCATAGCTACTGCCAAGAAACACCTCACTGAGAGAGCGAATCTTAAGTAGCCTAATCTTGGGCTCTGGCTACAGCTCCATGGTGGAGCGCCACCTGGCATGTCCCAGGCCCCTGGGGCCAGTCCTCAGAATAGCTGGGGCAGTGTGGGGACTATCCTGGTCACATTCTCCTCCTTCTTATTCTGCCATGTCTCCTCCGGGCAAACTCAGCTGAAGGAGAAGGCCAGGGACCTGTGAGACTGTGGCAGGAACCAGGCCCTAGACAAGCAGGGCAGTGGAAAAACAGATAGTGGGGGTTAGGCAGAGAATGACCAACCCCTGGCTGCTCTCCTCTTCTTGGGTTCGGCTTTGTGGATACACTTTTTATAAATAACTAAATAATGAATTGATTATTTTTATCTTATGTACATTGGTGTGTTGCCTGCAGGCGTAACTGTGTGAGGATGTGGGATCTTGGAGCTACAAACAGTTGTGAGTTGCCATGTGGTTGCTGGGAATTGAACCTGGGTCCTCTGGAAGAGCAGCCAGTGCTCTTAACCACTGAGCCATCTCTCCAGCCCCTGATATACTTGTTTTTAAAAGCACCTTCTGTGTCTGCCTCAGAAAATCCTTTTCTTATCCTTCCAGGCCCAGATACCCTGTCCATGAGGCAGTCCCAAGAGTAACCTCTCCCACCCCAGGGCCCCTGAGTGTCTGTACCTATTGCTACATTGCTTAGCCTAGTGGTCGGCATTGCTCTCCATGCAAGCATGCATTCCCAGGAGAAAGTTCTGGCATCTTCTACACAATAAGCTTCCTTCAGACCTGGGCCAATAAAGCCATTTGCTCTGATACAAACTCAGCACAGAGCAAACGTCAGTGTGTGCCAAGGAACTGAGTCCCATGACCTTGCTCACCAAATGCCACCTGGGTGGATGCAGTCTGAACATCTGCATGCGTCTCTACCAGGGTCCACTGGAGCTGTTTAATTGTGGGTAGTATGATCTTGGCATGAAGCCAGTATAAAATGTTGCCTGAATTGGTCTAGATACCATCATCCAGCCTTCTTTTCTTTTCTGCTTTGTTTGTTTGTTTGTTTGTTTTGATTTTGTTTTTTGAGACAAGGTTTCTCTGTGGCTTTGGAGGCTGTCCTGGAACTAGCTTTTGTAGACCAGGCTGGTCTCGAACTCACAGAGATCCTCCTGCCTCTGCCTCCCAAGTGCTGGGATTAAAGGCGGGGCTAAAGGCCTGCCCCACCATCACCCAGTACAGCCTTCTTTTCAGTACTCCATTCAACAAACAATTTATGTTATTTTTATTAGTGTGTGTGTGTGTGTGTGTGTGTGTGTGTGTCCATGATAGGTGTGCATGGGCATGGCACATGTGTGTGGTGTGTGGAGGTCAGAGGACAACTGTGTGGAGTTGGTTCTCTTCTTCCACCTTTCCATGGGGAAGTTCTGGGATTAAATTCAGGCTTGCTCAGCAAAGTGTTCTTACCCACTGAGACCACCCAACTAAGTTTTCTATGACATGCAAGGACACAGCATGGAATAAGTCACACCGTCCCTGTCCTCATGGGGCTTCCATTTTAGTGGAAGAAGCAGGAAAGAAAGGAATTACAAATGAACACTATTAGCAGGGTAGTGGTGGCACACATCTTTAATTCCAGCACTTCAGAGGTAGAGTCAGGTGAATCTCTGGGAGTTCGAGGCCAGCCTGGTCTACAGAACTAGTTCCAGGACAGCCAAGGCTGTGAAGTGAAACCCTGTCTTGAAACACCCCCACCCCAACCCCAATTCCTGTTTTTTTTTTTTTTTGAGATTTATCTTATTTAATTACGTATCTGTATATCTATGTGTGAGTAAGTACATGTTCCTGAGGAGGCCAGAAGTGTGGGATCCCCCTGCAGGTATAATTACAGGCAGCTGTGAGCTGCCGCCTGGGGTGAGAGCTGGGAACCCAACTCCTGCAGCCCAAATATACCGTGATGTTTCCTATTGAGCTCTGCGCTGCCAAAGGCTAAGTGGGTGTGTGGAGGCTATGAGGGAGGGGTGCCTCTCTGAGGAGACTACACGCATGCGGGCTGAGTTCTGAAAGAGAGCAGGAGCTGGAGAGGGCGCTGTAGACAGACACAGCAGCAAGGACAAAAGTTCCAGCTTGAAGGAGTTTCATGGACTTAGTAGGGATTCAGTTTTTCACCCTAAGGAGCTTAGTGGGAGCTCCCAGGAGTTAGGGATGCTGCCTTGGGGACACTTGTGACAGCTTCTGGGCAAGGGTGCTGGAGGGGAAGAGGCAGCCCCCGTGAATACCGCCCTTGACGCTTGTTGCTTAGCACCTTCGATAAACAGCAGGCTGGCAGGCAGGCTTTGCCCTTGTTCTCTTCCTTCTCTCTGACTGGCAACAGCTGTCCAGCAAGCAGCGGGAGGCCCTGCCAACACCCTCCCCTGGAATATTTCAGGGGTAAGTCAGAAAATGACCAGCAGCCTCCAAAATGCTATTCTCCCATATACCTTACATGGGTATATTGGGTTGCTCTGGGTGGTTAAGCTTCCTCCCCTTGGCAGTCTACAAAGCCATGAAAAACACACGGCCACAGGAGGCACCCTCAGCGCACAGCACAGCTGCAGTCACATACCTACCTCTACCCTTCAGCTGCCACACTGGCACATGTCACGCTCACACACACTCACACATGGTTTCACACCTGCTCCCCAGTCGCTGCAGCCAGTGTCCATTTTTCCCTAAGAACACTCACAGCTGGCACAGTCGTACACATTCACCCTGCTGTCAAGTCACACAGCTGCGAGACCACACAGGACAGGAGCAGAGCCTCTCGGGGTCTACAAGCCTAGATCTATCTCCTGCTCCACACCCAGAACATTTACCAGATGTTCTCAGCTGTGGGCGCAGGAAACACAACGCACAAGCCACCTGGTCAACACATCGGCATCATTTCTCCTCCATCCCCATCCACTGTTCAGGGGTCTGATTAGAGCGCTGTCCAGACTCTTTCCTCCTGGGCCTGCTGGGTGCACAGATTTCTTCTGCAGTTGGATCAAAGCCCTCCTCCCAGACATGGGGACTAAGTGGGAAAAAAACTAATCATAGGAAGAATGCCTGGGGCCCAGCAGCTCTTACTGGAGGCTGGGGCAGAGTGCCTGCAGCGTGGAAGTCTGCCCTGGACAGGGTGGGCCAAGAACTTATTTATGCCTTGAAATGCGACAGAAGCGACTGAGTTGGAGCCACAAGTGGAGCTCTCAGAAGACCCCCAGGAAACCTCCCAGGCTGTGTGTGTGTGTGTGTTTGTGTGTGTGTGTGAGTGTGTGTATGTGTGTGTGAGAGTGTGAGTGTGTGTGTGTGTGAGTGTGTGTATGTGTGTGTGAGAGTGTGAGTGTGTGTGTGAGAGAGTATGAGTGTGTGTATGTGAGAGTGTGTGTATGTGTGTGTGAGTGTGTATATGTGTGTGTGTGAGAGAGAGAGACAGAGTGTGTGTGTGAGTGTGTATGTGTGTGTGTGTGAGAGAGAGAGAGAGGAAGAGTGTGTGTGTGTGAGAGTGTGTGTGTGTAGAGAGTATGTGAGTGTGTGTGTGTGAGTGTGTATGTGTGTGTGTGAGAGAGAGAGACAGAGAGTGTGTGTGTGTGTGTGAGAGAGAGAGAGAGAGAGAGGGAGAGAGAGAGAGAGAGTGTGTGTGTGTGTGTGAGAGAGAGAGAGACAGAGAGTGTGTGTGTGTGTGTGTGTGAGAGAGGGGGGGAAGTGTGTGTGTGTATATATGTGTGAGAGAGTGTGTGTGTGAGTGTGTGTGTGTGTGTGAGAGTGTGAGTGTGTGTGTGAGAGAGTGTGAGTGTGTGTATGTGAGAGTGTGTGTATGTGTGTGTGAGTGTGTATGTGTGTGAGAGAGAGGGGGGAAGTGTGTGTGTGTGTGTGTGTGTATGTGTGTGAGAGAGTGTGAGTGTGTGTGTGAGAGTGTGTATGTGAGAGTGTTGTGTGTGTGAGAGAGAGTGTGTATGTGTGTGTGTGTGAGAGAGAGACAGAGTGTGTGTGTGTGTGTGTGAGTGTGTATGTGTGTGTGTGAGAGAGAGAGAGAGAGGAAGAGTGTGTGTGTGTAGAGAGTATGTGAGTGTGTGTGTGTGAGAGAGAGAGAGAGACAGAGAGTGTGTGTGTGTGTGTGAGAGAGAGAGAGAGAGAGAGAGAGAGAGTGTGTGTGTGTGAGAGAGAGAGAGAGACAGAGAGAGAGTGTGTGTGTGTGTGTATGAGAGAGAGAGAGGGGGGAGTGTGTGTGTGTGTGTGTGTGTGTGTGTGTGTGTGTGTGTGTGTGTGTGTGTGTGGAGAGACCTGTATTAAACACAGACAACTTTCCGGCTTTAAGCCTTTTTGCATTCTTTCTCAGCCCTTCTCTAACTCCAGCCATGGCCCCCAGCTGTCATCAGATGCATGGGGTGTGGCGGGTAACCCCCGCCTTCTCCAGCAGGCGCCCTGCCCCACCCCTTCACGACAGCTGCGGGACACCGGGAGGGTGGCCGCTCTCCAAGGCCTTGCACGGGTGGGGATCGCAGGGCGCTGACACGAGGGGCATTGGATCCCACTGGGTACCCCGCCACGAAACCTCCCCCACCCGCCCCCGCCTCGATTGGGCCCGGGGACCGCTCCCCTGACACCGCACAGCCCCCTCCTCTCTCGCCAAGCAACCCGGGCCAGAATGAAAGGTGGAGAGAAGAAGGTTCCGGAAGCGCCTCTGGGCCGCCCCTCGTCCCACCCCATCCCACCCCAACCCCCATCCCCTCCCACCCCTCTCCCCGCCCCAGGGCCCGCGCCCTCCTCCCGCGGGAGAAGGTCCGGGCCAAGTGGGCGCGTCCGGCCCGGGTCGCCGGGATCTGGTGTCCGCTGCAGCTGACAGTGCGGCGGGCGCGGGCACCGGCACAGCCGCCGGCGGGGCCGGCTATTAATAACGCTCCGGGCGAGCCCGGGGTCGGGCAGTCATGGCCAGTCCGGAACCCCTGCGCGGCGGGGACGGCGCCCGAGCTGCGAGGTAGGATCCTCCAGGGCCCGTCCGTGTCGCCACCCAGGAGGGGAGGGGGTGCTAGGTGGGCTCCCATCCCCAACCCGCGGCCCCCTCCTCCTCACTGTGGGTAGTGGTCCCGCCCGGGTGTGGCACGGGGCGGAGCCACGGGGGGAAGGGAGCCGCGAGGCCTTGGCTTGGGGACCTGACACCTCCGGTGGTCTGTGGTATTTTGTGATACTCCTTTTCAGGCTAGCAACCTGTCAAAATTTACTTGGCTCAATTGGCCACGGATAGTATAAGTTTTATTTTTATTTTCTTTTATTTCTCATTCACTTGTTCTTGGGCAAGGGAGAAACCATTTGAGAATTCACAGTATTTGAGCCACTTGGTGCAGGGTTGGGCACCTGCCAGCTAGAAGTTAAGAGTCTGTTCAGCCAGCCTGCTCTTCCCGGTGTGGCTCGGGTGGAGGCCTAGAGAGGGACTGTTCTCCTGACCCAGCAGCTGTCCACACTGAGGGCCTTACCACTGGTGATTGTAGAGTCCTTCTGCCCCAAGTCACATTGTGGCCCAGGGACTTCCCAGTGTCTCAAATTGTGGGAATACTTCCTGGTACCCACTGTTGTCATGTGGGAAGATAAAGTTGCACTGGATCTTAATGCATACATTTTGCCTGAATTGCCTACACACATACTAGTAAGCTTGAAGTCAGGAACAAGCTCGTGGTCGCACACACATCCAGTCACAGTCTGATGGACAGCGCTAAGGAGTTGTCCAAGTCCTCTGGGGATAGGGACAGAGTGGCGGTGGCATTGAGGTCAGAGGCCCCAGCTGAACAGTCTCCCTCTCTGCTTGGCCTCCTGTAATCTGCTTCTTTGCCAACTCAGTAGAGAAGCAGCTAGCTGAGGACAACATCTGGTACCCAGGGTGGCCTGGCAGCCCAGCCGGGGAGTCAGGAGGCCTGGGTTCTACACCCTAGACCTGCCACTTGACCTTGGGCAGTTTCCCCTTGAGTTCAGTTGTTTTTTGCTTGCCTTCTAAGGTACACTAGGGTATAGACAAGTAGCCTTGTCCTGGGATGTCAACTATCATCCAATGGACCTGTGACTTCCGTAAGGCATAGCCACTGCTCCTGAAGACGAGCTACATTCAGAATGTCAGGAGGACACAGTGGGCCTTGTTTGGGATATGGTACAGAGTAGATGGAGTTGAACAACGATTAGACATTTGCTAACTAAACCAATTTCTTTTTCTGGGCTGGGAAATGAACATAGTACTTTCCCTAAAGTGTTCCCCCTCTCAGCCTAACCTCCTGACCCTACCCCCACCCCAGCCCTACACCCCCCTCAGCACTACACCCCCATTACCACCTGGACCCTAGAAAGATGTTCTGAGCCAGGTGGTGGTGGAATGTGCATTTAATCCCCAGTGCTCCAGAGGCAGAGGCAGGCAAATCTCTGTGAGTTTGAGGCCTGCCTGGTCTACAGAGCAAGTTCCAACTAAGGCAACATGGAGAAACCCTATCTCGAAAAAAAAAAAAAAAGAAAGAAGGAAAGAAGGAAAGAAAGAAAGAAAGACACTCTGATTGGGATGTTCCAAACCTTCCTTTAGGCCTATGCTTAGCCTTAGGCAGAGGGCTGGTACCTCAGGTTCGCTTTCCAGGCTTTGTCTGGCTTGCTAGTCTCTGCACTGGGTGTAGCAGAAAACAGTTTATAAGTGAGCGTCCGTGCAAGTGCTTAGAATAGTGCCTTGAACACGGTTAAGTCATTCCAAAGAGGAGCATGATGCAAAGGCCATCAGCTGGGAAGGCGGGAACTCTGGCAGAGCAGGACAGGTGGGCCTCCCTGCCTGAGCAGGTGCTTCTCCCTGATGCCAGGAATTGTGCCTTCTCCGGTAGCCCCAGTTAGTGTTTTTAGGCATTTTGGTATTCAGGAAGTTGCATTTTTCAGCTAGATCCCTCAGATATTGTGGGCCCGAGTAGGAGGTGTGAAAAGTTACCACATGTTCTGGGGTTGTCAGGAGCTGGGGGCGTTGCAGGGGTGATGTGAGCTGAGGCTAAAAATGGTGAGTTAGGGCCACCTCTTTATGACTCTGATAGCTGGGCGTGGTGACACATGTCTGTAGTCTCAGTCCTTGGGAGGCTGAGGCAGGAGGATTGTTAAGACTTCCAGGCCTGGGACTGGAGAGATGGCTCAGCTGTTAAGGGCACTTGTTGCTTTTGCAGAGGACCTGGATTGGGTTCCCAGCTCCCACGTGGTGGCTCACAGCCATTCATAACTCCAGTTCCAGGGTACTGGAGGCTTTCTTTTTGCTTGTTAGTTTTCGTTTGTTTTGGTTTTTCAAGACAGGATCTCTCTGTGTAGCCCTGGCTGTCCTGGAACTTTCTCTGTAGACCAGGCTGGCCTCAAACTCAGAGATCCAACTGCCTCTGCCCCAAGTGCTGAGATTAAAGGCATCCATCAGAGGCAGAGGGTTTTTGTTTTTATTTATTTGGTTTTTAGATTAAATTTTTAAAATTTATTTTTGGGCCAAGCAGTGGTGGTGCATGCCTTTAATCCCAGCACTCGGGACAGAGGCAGGTGGATCTGTGAGTTTGAGGCCAGCCTGGTCTACAAAACTACACAGAGAAGCCCTATCTCAAAAAAATTTTTTTTAATTTTTTGGTATACATGTTTTTATTTTATGTGTATATTGTTTTGCCTGCATGTGTATATGTGGAGCTTCTGGGAACCCCTGTTTCCCCAGTGTAGAGCAGACTCTGATCATCCCACTGATTTCAGCCAAGTGTCTGTTCTCACTGCACACCAAAAGAGGGCACCAGATCTCATTATAGATGGCCGTGAGCCACTATGTGGGTGCTGGGAATTGAACTCCCGGAACCTCTGGAAGAGCAGCCAGTGCTCTTAACCTCTGAGCCATCACTCCAGCACTCCCTTTAATTGTTTACTTATTTATTTTTTGGTATGTGTGTGGTATGTGTGTGAGGGTGTGAGGGTGTGAGTGTGTGAGAGGTGTGTGTGTATGAGTGTGTGTGTGTGTGTGTGTGTGTGTGTGTGAGTGTGTGTGTGTATGAGTGGGTGAGAGAGTGTGTGTGTGTGTGTGTGTATATATGAGTGGGTGAGAGTGTGTGTGTGTGTGTGTGTGTGTGTGTGTGAGTGTGTGAGTGTGTGAGTAAGGGTGCATGTACATCCATTTGGATGCCAAGGATCTAACTCAGTTTATCAGACTTGGTGGCAAGTGCCTTTATCTGCTGAGCCACTCCCTGACCCCCTAGTGTGTAGGGGAGCAGATTCTCATGAAACCAGGTTGGCCTCAAACTCAGTAAGTAGCTGAGGCTGGCCTTGAGTTCCTGACCCCCTCCCTCCACCTCCCAGGTGCTGGGTTTGCAGGCATGCACTTTTTATCAATTTTGTCTTTCCTTGTTTTTCCAAGGCAGTCTTTCTGTGTGGTTCCTTGGATGTGCTGTGTAGAACCGTCGATCACTCAGCTGTGTCTGAGAGTGAATTTCCTGTTCTTGAAGTGACTAGGCAGAGACTAGCCAGTGGTGTCATTAGGGAATGCAAGAGGAAGCAGATTGGTGAAGGGAGTCATAACAGACTGAGGGCCTCCTGCAACTAGGCCTGGGGTGGAGGCCCTGTTAACACATCACGGACTCGCTGCTCTTTCACTGTCCATCATCTGTCTTGCAGGGAAACAGGTACAGAGGCCAGTTGTTCTCTTCAGGACTCTGAATCCCGGAAGGAGACCATGACTTTTAGCCCAGAGGCCACTTTATCTTTGGAGGGGACTGTGAACCTAGATGACATTCTCTTTCTGGGGGATTCAGGGGACTTTGAAGAGAGTCTCTATGTGGAAGAGTTTGAGAAGCCAGAGGAGACACTATATATCGAAGAATCGAAGCAGCCAGAGGAGGCTCTGGACCTGGGAGAGCCAGTGAGTCCAGAGGACACCCCGCCTGTAGAGGAACCTGTGAAGCCAGATGAGGGACAGTTTTCGAAGCACGTGGAACCTGCTAAGAGCCCAAGCCCAGAGCAGACTGCTGGTGAGGGCGAGATGGTGGCCCTGGAGGAAGGTCTTCCAGCTCCACCGAGTCCCAGCACAGAGGAGGACCTCAGCGTGGAGGACCTGGCGCTGCTGGAAGGCCGATTCCAGCAGTGTGTACAAGCTGTATCCCAGCTGGAAGAGGAGAGGGATCAGCTTATCCACGAGCTCGTGCTGCTCCGGGAACCAGCCCTGCAGGAGGTGCAGCAGGTCCACCAGGACATCCTGGCTGCCTACAAGCTGCATGCACAGGCCGAACTTGAGCGGGACGGGCTCAGGGAAGAGATCCGGATGGTGAAGCAGAAACTGTTCAAGGTGACCAAGGAATGCGTGGCCTACCAATACCAGCTGGAGTGCCGCCAGCAGGACGTGGCTCAGTTTGCCGATTGCAGGGAAGCGCTGAGCACTCGGGCAGCCCAGCTCTCGGGAGAACTGACCCAGCTCCGAGATGCCTACCAGAAACAGAAGGAGCAGTTGCAGCAACAACTAGAAGCACCCCCAACCCAGAGCGATGGGCACTTTCTGCAGGAGAGTCGGCGGCTGTCAACGCAGTTTGAAAACCTCATGGCAGAGAGCCGCCAGGGCCTGGAAGCCGAGTATGAGCCTCAGCTGCTGCGGCTCCTGGAGAGGAAAGAGGCAGGGACCAAAGCTCTACAGGACACCCAAGCAGAGATCCAAAAGATGAAGGAGGCTCTGAGACCCCTGCAAGCAGAGGCCCGGCAGCTCCACCTTCAGAACAGGAACCTGGAGGACCAGATCACGCTCGTGAGGCACAAACGGGACGAAGAGGTTCAACAGTACAGGGTAGGCCTGCCAGCTGTGTGAGAGAGAGACAGCGTTTGACTATGTAGTCCAGGCTGGCCTGGAGACCTTGAGAAACTTGAGACCCTTCCTGCCTCAGCCTCCTGAGTGCTGGGATGATAGGTGTGTGCCACTACAGTCAGCAGAAGTGACGTCTTTTAGGTGAAGGGAAGTCTGATGGCTTAAGTTTCTCTGTGCAGCCCTGGCTGTCTTGGAACTCACCCTGTAGACCAGGCTGGTCTCAAACTTAGAGATCCACCTGTCTCAGCCTTCTGAGTATTGGGACTAAAGGTGTGGTCACCACGCCCAGATAGGCCTAATGTCTTTGGGGCTGGAGTTACCATTCACCGTGAAAGAAGAACCTGTTCTTGGGCCCACTAACTTGCTCTTCCCCCCTGTCCTGTCTGAATTTCATTTTGTTAAGGCCAGTGTTAGAATTTGACCAGTATTTGTATTCTTGGTTTACACAGCTCTTCATGTGTTTGGGGATCGAACCCAGGGTCTCATGCTTGTTAGGCAAGTACTCAGTCACTAATAGCCCCTCCCCACCCCCTTTTAAAAGGTCTTATTAATGTCAGGCAGTGGTGGCGCATGCCTTTAATCCTACCATTCAGAAGGCTGTGAGTTCAAAGCCAGCCCGGTCTACAGAGCTAGTATCAGGACAGCATGTGCATGTAGTGCCCAAGGAAGCCAGAAGAGGGCGATGAATCCCCTGGAACTGTGGTTACAGATGATTGTGAGGTACCACCAGAGTGCTGGGAACTGAACTCAGTCAGGCCCACAGCAAGCCCTCTTATCCCTTGAGCTATCTCTCTAGCTAAAATCCCAGTCTGACAATTATTTTTACTCTTGGTTTACATGGCTCTGGGGAGGGGTCAGGACTTCACACATGCTAGGCAAACTCTTTACAATGGAGCTTTATTATCCACAAGCCACCCCCCCTTTTTTAAAAATATGTTTGTGTGTTTTTATTTATCTATTTATTTATTTATTTATTTAGTATACAACATTCTGCTTCCATGTATATCTGCACATCATAAGAGGGTACTAGATCTCATAATGGATGGTTGTGAGCCACCATGTGGTTGCTGGGAATTGAACTCAGGACCTTTGGAAGAGCAGTCGGTGCTCTTAACCTCTGAGCCATCTCTCCAGTCCCCGCCCCCCAGTCCTCTAGTCCTCTTTTTTTTTTTTTTTCATATTGAAAGTTTTATTGAGGAGGAGGTAAGAAAAGAGGTACAGAGACACAGAGAGAAGACAGAAGAGAAGAGGGAGACAGGAAAAGTCCTGTCTGCCACAGGGGGATAGTGGGAAAGAGACCACAGTCCTCTTTTTACTTAAGACAGGACCTAATTTGACTAGGTTAGTCTTGAACTCACTCAGTAGCTCAGTCAGGCCTTGAATTTGAGATCTCCCTGCTTCAGCCTTCCATGTAGCTAGGATTACAAGCCTGTGCTACCAGGGTAAAATGGGTTATCAAACCTGGCTTGGATTCTTAGGTTTTATAGACAAAGAAACTGAGGTTCAGTAAGGTAGTTTGAACCTGTGCCTGCCCGCCACTAAGTATTTAAGTGTCCCTTTCACGTAAGCCTTTGCTAATTCTAACTGAACAGTGAATCCTGCTTGGCTGAAGGGAGAGCTAGAGAAGCCGATGCAATGAGTTCATTCCCTCCTCTACTGGCCACATTCGCCCTCAGGTACCACCTATCCATACTCCACCTTAAAGCTGTCCAGGGTTTGGGATGGAGTCTCTGCATTTTCCTTTTTTGTACATGTCACCATATCCCTTGTATCCGAGTTATTTCTGATTAAGTGTGAGCCAATTCTAACCCCTTTTTAGACGAGTAGGATATAAATACTGAGTGGATAAACAATTACGTCTGCTGCTGCTGCAGACTGGGTGTGCAGAAGGTTGGGCTGTCTTTACTTATCTCCCTGCCATGCAGTTTAGGGGCCACATCAGGCAAATGCTGAGTTAAGTGTTGCTAGGTACGCTGAGAAAACTTCCATGTGGGACCTTTCACAGCAGGGGTTTGTTTTATTTTCAGACACGGTGTCAAGTAGCCCAGACTAGCCTCACAGTAAATGTGACCTGAATTTCCTGATACTCCTGTCTCCCTCCAGTGTGCCGTCCTTTAGCTTGCCATCCTCCTGCCTCAGCCTCCCAAATTCTGGGAGTATAGCCATGCACCATCATTCTAACTTGCTACTTTTGCCTTTTGAGACCTATATTTCCTTGGATACACTTAAAACTGTATATCTCAGCCTGGCGTTGGTGGTGCATGCCTTTAATCCCAGAACTCGGGAGGCAGAGGCAGACGGATCTCTATGAGTTCGAGGCTAGCCTGGTCTCCAGAGCGAGTGCCAGGATAGGCTCCAAAGCTACACAGAGAAACCTTGTCTCAAAAAACAAAACAAACAAACAAACAAAATTGTATATCTCTCCCTCAAGAGAAATCTTGAAAATGGCTGCATTCAGTTTGCCGTGTGTTTTACTGCAGTATTTGATTTTTCAAAAGATTTTATTTTTACTTATTTATTTATTTATTTATTTATTTATTTATTTATTTTGTATTTCAAGGAGTATTTATGTGTAACTGTGGCTGTCCTGGAACTCACTCTGTAGACCAGGTTGGCCTCAAACTCACAGAGATCTATCTGCCTCTGCCTCTGCCTCCCAAGTGCTGGGACTAAAGGCGTGCGCCACCACCACCCAGCTAAGATTTTATTTTTAATGATGTGTATTGTTTTGGTGTGTGCAAATGAATGCTGGGGCCCTCAGAGGCTAAAGGCATGGGATCCCCTGGGAGCTGGACTTACTGATGTGGGTGCTGGGTATCGAAGTCAGGTCCTCTGTAAAAGCCGTCTCTCTGGCCCTACATGTGCTGTTTTTGAGACAGTGTCTCACTGTAGAGTACATGCTGGCCTCAAACTCTATTCTCCTATCTCAGCCTCCAGTGCAGAGGTTTCAAGGCCTAGACCACCATGCCTAGCTCCAAATTCTTTTTTTCCAAAGGGGCTCCTAAACAGTGTTTGTCAGACTCTCCTATTTCATTCTGGTTACTTTTCAAGAGTGCTCTGGAATTTCTCAGGCTGGGCCTGCACTCTTAGAGTCAGTTTGCAGATATTACCACCTCCACCATCCATCCATCCATCCATTCACAGTTCCTAAGTGTCTACTAGTATGAATCAGGCTAAGGTGCTGGCAAGAAAGACAGGAAATAATCGGGGATGAGGTGCTGCTGCTCTCCCAGTTTGCAGCCTGGGAGGGATGCCAGACAAAATGAACATTTTCATAAAATGTAAACATCATGCTAAAGAGGCTTCCTAAGTTGGGGGTGTAGCTCAGTGGTAGGGCGCTTGCACAAGCCGTGGGTTCGACCTCTGGTACTGCACACTCCGAAAGAGAAAAATGAGGCCTGAGATGGTGGCATGCGCCTTTAATACCAGCATACAGGATGCAAAGGCAGGTGATCTCTGAATTTGAATCCAGCCTGGTCTATATAGTGAGTTCTAGTTGTCCCCTGCCCTCCCCCCACCAAAAATGCTTGATTTGAGATGGTTAAGTATGAGAGTGTGATATGGAGTTTGAAGTGAAGATACTTCCATGTGCTAAGCAGTAAACAGTAGTAGGAAGGACTCATACATGAAGTGGGTATGCTCACTCCTTCCTGCCTGGGGAGCAAGGGCCTGGCAGACGATCAACAGTGGCTATTATGTGCTTAAAGTTCTCCACGGAGTTCATTACTCCTTACACCTCTGGGAGGTATGAAATGTTTGGACACTGAGTAGAGAGGGGAGACGGAGAGGCCATCTGTCTAGTGTTCTGCGGTTCCAGAGTGATGGCATGAGGATGTAACCAAGTAAGCATGCCCACTCTCTCCATGCAGCATTGCAGTTTGGTCTTGAATGAGTTCACCAAATGATTAAGGACAAGTATTCCAGGCAGCGGGGACAGCTCATCCGAGAGCATGGGAAGTGAGGTCATTGTGGCTGAGTCGTAAGGAATGAAGAGACAGACAGGGTGGAGTGGTAGATGGGAATAATTTTACATCAGTGATTTCCCTTTTTTGGTGTGTATGCCTGTGTGTAGGTATGCTTAGGTATGTTATCTGCTTAGAGGCCAGGGTGTCCTGCTCTGTTACGCTCCACCTTGTTCCTGTGAGATCCCTTACTGAACACGCAGCTATTATAGCCAGCCCCACCCCACCCCAGTGTTAGGCCCAAAGATGTGTGTGGTCACATTTGAGCTTGTTGTAAAAGCTCTGGGGATTTGAACTCATGCCTCATGTTTCTACACCAGGTACTCAGCTGCTGAGCCACCTTCTTCACCCAAGTTTTCACTGACATCGCAGACCCCTTCTCTACTCCAAATACTCTATTTAAAAAAAAAATTATTTGACAGGGCCTAGAGAGATGGCTCATAGGTTAAGAGCACTGACTGCTCTTCCACAAGTCCTGAGTTTAATTCCCAGCAACTGCACGGTAGCTCACAACCATCTATAATGAGATCTGGTGCCCTCTTATGGCATGAGGGCATACACACATGCAGAAATATATATATATATATATATATATATATATATATATATATATATATCCTAAAAAAATTATTTGACAGCCAGGCAATGGTGGTACACACCTTTAATACCAGCACTTGGTAGACAGAGTCTGGTGGACTTCTGAGTTTGAGAACAGACTGATCTACCAAGTGAGTTCCAGGACAGCCAGAACTACACAGAGAAACCCAAGCCTCAAAAAACCAAACCCAAAAAACAGAAACAAAAGCCAAAACCCCAAACTTCTCTGCTGATTTCATATCTATGATATATTCTGATCACAAAACTTCTTTGCTGATTTCATATCTGTCTATGATATATTCTCATCACATCCATCACTCCCTTTTCTTCCCTGGCCTGTGCCAAACCCTCCCTCCTTCCTGTTTTTTGTTTTTGTAAAAGTCTATTTGGCACGGCAGTGTGGAGCACCAGGGAGGGCACTTCAGTCTGGCCTTCTGGGGTTTCATAGAGAAGAGTCTGTGTCTAAGAAAGTAGCAATAATCAGGGGTGAGCTTGGAGCCAACCGCTAATCCTGGCTCCACTCTCTCACAGGTAAAACAGGATCATACCTGATTTTAACCCAAAGGCCAGAGGCAGTAAAATGGGATTTCTGGGGCTGGAGAACTGGCCGGTGGCTGAGCGAGCTTGCTGCTCTTTCAGAGGTCATTCCCGGTGTCTATCTGCACAGGGCAGTTTGCTCTGTCCGCTAACTCCAGCTCCTGGGGTCTGTGGCCTTTTCTGGCAGCCCTAGATACTGCCTGCACATAATGCCTGTATACACATTGAGGTACAGATGAGTACGCATTATTTTTTTAAAGATTTATTTATTTTTATTTTTAAAAACATTTATTATTATTATTATTATTATTATTATTTATTTTTTTTTTTTTTGAGACAGGGTTTCTCTGTGTAACAGCTCAGGCTGTTCTGGAACTTGCTGTGTAGACCAGGCTGGCCTTGAACTCACAGAGAGCTGCCTGCGTCTGCCTCCTAATCATTGGGATTAAAGGCATGTGCCACTACTGTCCAACCATTAATTTAAAAATTTTATGTATGGGTGTTTTGTCTGCATGTATGTCTGTATACCACATGCATGCAGTACTCAAGAGGCCAGAAAGAAGCATCAGATCCTTTGGAACTGGAGTTACAGATGCTTGTGAGCCAACATGTGGGTGCTGGGAATTGAACCTGGGTCCTCTTAATGAGCATCAAGTGCTCCTAAACATTGAGCCATCTCTCCAAGTGATGGTGGCACATGCTTTTAATCGAAGCACTCAGGAGGCAGAAGCAGGCAGATTTCTGAGTTTGAGGCCGGTCTGGTTTACAGAATGAGTTACAGGACGACAGTACTACACAGAGAAACCCTGTCTTGAAAAACCAAAATCAGCCGGGTGGTGGTGGCACACACCTTCAATCCCAGCACTCGGGAGGCAGAGGCAGGCGGATCTCTGTGAGTTCGAGACCAGCCTGGTCTACAAGAGCTAGTTCCAGGACAGCCACCAAAGCCACAGAGAAACCCTGTCTCAAAAAACCAAAAAAAAAAACAAAAAACAAAAAAAAAAAAAAAAGAAAGAAAAACCAAAACCAAACACTGAGCTATTTCTCCAGTCACTCACTCACTACACTACCCCTACCCCTTCCTTTAATAACAGGGTCTACTTAGCCGTGGCTGGTGAATCAGGTGGTTTCCATCCACCTGCTCCTGCTTCTCCATAAAGGTTTCCTGCTCCACCAGCCTCTGAGATGCTCTTCACTGGCCTGGTGGTGGTGGTAGAGTCCCTCGTTAGCTAGACTAAAGCTTCAAGTCACTTTTTTTTTTTTTTTTTTCTTTTTAAGTTTTTCAAGAGTTTCTCTGCAGCCCTGACTGGCCTAGAATTCAAGAGATCCACCTGCCTAAACCTCTGGAATGCTGGGATTAAAAGTATCTGACACTACTGCCCAACATTTTCAAAACTGTTACTTTGTTGTTTTTGGCTTTTTGAGACAGGGTTCTCTATGTAGCCTTGGTTGTTTTGTGTGTTGGGATTAAAAGTGTAAGGCTTGGTACTTGTTTCTTTTTTGGGTTTTCTTTTTTCTTGGTTTTTCGAGTGGCACTGGCTCTGGAGACCAGGCTGGCCTCGAACTCACAGAGATCAGCCTGCCTCTGCCTCCCGAGTGCTGGGATTAAAGGCGTGTGCCACCAATGCCCAGTGGAACTTGTTTCTTCCTTCCTTTCTTTTTTTTTAGAGAATACTTTATTAGTTTTTGTAATCAAACCCACGTAGATAAGACCTTACATATTTAATACTGTGTGTTACCCCTGTACAAATGGAAAAAAATTAAGTTCAACATTTCTAGACCAATATGGCTGTTAATTTCTGTACTATGCCAACTCAACATGGTAAACTGGGATACTTTTTTCCAAAGTTGACAGCACAGCTAAAGTTTCCAAAAATTCAAATTATATATATATATATATATATATATATACCAATAATAGCAGTATGTTATGCATCAATAGCAGCAACAGCTTTTCCAGGTTCTGCAGTCATTTGAACAAAATTGTAGAGACATCCAGCACACTCCATTTAAAACAACAACAACAATAACAAAGTAAAAAACAAAATCCCAGAAAACAGCACAGTTCTGTTACTCTTGTGGTACCTGGCACCATTTTTTTTTTAAATTAGCTTCTCAAACATCATCTGGAAGGAAACCATTCTGAGCAACATCATTAAAAACAGCTCTGATAAAGCACGGCCACTACTATGTATCATAAAGCAGGTCCACATATGAGTGAGTACATACCATGTTTGTCTTTTTGTGATTGGGTTACCTCGCTCAGAATGGTTTCTTCGAGTTCCATCCATTTTCCTGCAAATTTCAAGATTCCATTGTTTTTTCCTGCTGAGTAGTACTCCATTGTGTAAATGTACCACATTTTCTCTATCCATTCTTCGGTTGAGGGGCATCTAGGCTGCTTCCAGTTTCTGGCTATTACAAATAATGCTGCTATGAACATGGTTGAACAGATGTCCTGATATATGAATGTGCTTCTTTTGGGTATATGCCTAGGAGTGGAATTGCTGGATCTTGTGGTAGACTCATTCCCATTTTCTTGAGGAGTCGGCATACAGATTGGCTGTACAAGTTGGCACTCCCACCAGCAGTGGAGGAGTGGAACTTGTTTCTTACTATCCTATGAAAGTAGTATCAATCCCAGTGTCACTATAAATATTCAATGATACAAGCTGGGCATAGTGGCTCACATCTGTAATACCAGCACTTGGGAGGCAGAGGCCAGTGGATCTCTGAGTTTGAGGCCAGCCTGGTCTCCAGAGTGAGTTCCAGGACAGTCAGGGCTACACGGAGAAACCTGTGTGTGTGTGTGTGTGTGGGGGGGATCAAACCAACCAATCAAACAACATTGTGCAAGTGCTGTCTATAGCACATGTCAGGTTTATTGTCTCGCTCACAAATGTTTGGCCATTCTGTGCAGGAGCAGCTGGAGGAGATGGAGGAGAGACAGAGGCAGTTACGGAGTGGAGTGCAAGTCCAGCAGCAGAAGAACAAAGAGATGGAGCGGCTGAGGATCAGCCTTGCTGAAGAGCTTTCAACATATAAGTCAGTTTTCTCTGCTTTCCAAGACTCATCTACAATCGACTGAGGATGGTGGGAGGGCTCAGGGAATATTTTATTTAACGAAAGAAAACAAAATCATTTGGGGGAAATGACTTTCAAATTGTGTCCACCTATGAACAGTTAGAAAACGGCTCTCTCTTTTTCAAGGGCTACGATACCCAAGAGTCTGGAACAGGCTGACACAGCTACTTCTCAGGCAGGTGGAGCCGAGGCCCAATCCCAAGGTGATCTTTGTGGGTAGATGACAATGGTGTTTGCTGGTCATCACTGCATTCCTAACAGTACTAATTTAATGCCTTATTCTGGAGAGCCTGTAGCCTTGCTTGGGATCCTCTTACCTCTATCTGCATAATTACAGGCATGTGCCTCTGTACCTGGCTACTTAAACTCTTCTATTATTATTTTTAATGTATGTAATCTCATGATATAGTTGAAGCTGGCTTTGAATTCATGGCAGAACTCCTGGCCTTAGCCTCCCAAGTACTGCCTCTAAATTTATCAAATATCAAATAATTTAAGGATGGTACATGTCTCAAATATACCTAAGGTCAAGCAGAATTGATTTGGAAATTTTTATAAAGTTTTTCAAGATATGGTTTCTCTGTGTAACAGCCTTAGCTGTCCTGAAACTCTCTTTGAGAGCAGGCTGGCCTTGAACTCACAGAGATCTGCCTGTCTCTGCTTCCCAAGTGCTGGGATTAAAGGCACAAGAAAGCTTTAATTTTTAATGGGACTCAAAATTACGTTTGCTGAATCTCACCACTAATTGAGACAGGGTCTCACAATATGTAGCTTTGGTTGGCTTTGCACTCACAGAGATCTACTTTCCTCTGTTTTACAAGTACTTGGAGTAAGGGTATGCACTACCATGATCCTTTTTTATACTGTTCTGTTTTGAGACAGGGATTCTCTGTGTTAACAGCTTTGGCTGTCCTGGAACTCACTTTGTGGATCAGGCTGGCCTTGAACTCTCTGAGATCCAGCTGCCTGTGCATCCCAAGTGCTGGGGTTAAAAGTATATGCACCACCACCACCACCCGGCAAGAACTTTTATATGATAGACCCATCATCTAGTGGTCAGAGATGGCTCAGCAGTTAAGAGCACTGATGAGGACACAGGTTTGGCTCCCAGAACTCACATGGCAACTGACAATAGTCTACAACTCCAGTTCTAGAGGATCTGATGCCCTATTCTGGCCTTTGTAAGCACCAGGCACAGGCATACTGACAGGCATAACATTCGTTCACACATAAAAATATTTAAAGCAAAAAGATCCAGGCTCTAGATACACCCTTTCCTCAACCCTAGCAGTTTCCATGGTACGGCACAAAAGACAACCCTATTGTCAAACTAAAACTGACAAAAGAGGCCAACATGAGTAAATTACATATTAAAAAAAAAATTGAGGATATTCCTAGAACCCAAACTACTTACTTAGTCAATGTATAAAATAATCAACAGTCCTGTCCATTCATTTCTGTCTATGTCAGAATGAGTTTGTATGGGTACAGAGACCACGGACTGCAGAAGCTAAAGGCAGTTACAAGATGCCCCATGTGGGTGTCATGCATTCAAGTCTGCCTGGTTAAACTTAGAACCTGCCTCAAAAGGGCTGGGAGAATGTAGCTCAGTGGTAGGTTGTTCGCTTGGCACTATGGGGCCCTAGTTTAATCCCAAGTATTGAAAACAAAACACACTCGCTGGGCGGTGGTGTTGCACACCTTTAATCCCAGCACTTGGGAGGCAGAGGCAGGCGGATCTCTGTGAGTTCGAGACCAACCTGGTCTCCAGAGTGAGTGCCAGGACAGCCTCCAAAGCCACAGAGAAACCCTGTCTCGAAAAACAAAACAAAAACAAACAAAAACCACTAATGGATATAACTCAGTAGTGAAGTGCTTGTCCAGCAAGTATGTGACAGCAAGTTCTATAACCAGGAAGGAAAAACAAATACAAGTCTGCCAAAGTTGTGTACAATACAGATGTCTATACTTGTTATGTTCATTCCTAGTTAAATTTGGATAGAAACTGGCAATTACCTCAACTGATTGTTTCTGTATGATTCTGGATTTTCCTGTATGGTTATGCTGATCACCTACAGGTTATAACCCTGCAATTGAGGACAATGATCTGATGACCATCTTTGTATGGACAGGAAAAGGATAATCTAAACAGAGGATGAGAGCTGAGGATGTGGCTCAAGTTGGAGGAGTGCATGTGTGGCACGAAATCCCTGGGTTCAAGTCCTACCACTGCATAAACTGGGTGGTGATGCTTGCCTGTAACCTGTGAGATGGGGGCAAGAGCCATCCTTGACCATGAAGAGTTCCAGGATAGCCTGGCTAAAGGACTTTCAGAAAGGAAAGATCGAAGTTAGAGATGGCTCAGCGCTCTAGAGCACTTGTTCTTGCAGGACCCAGGTTTGATCCCCAGAGCCCACAGGGAGGCTAACAACTGTCCAGAATTCCAGTTCTGGGGCATCTGACACTCTTTTCTGGCCTCCTCAGGCACCAAGCACATGCACATCCAGGCAAAACACTCATATATTGGGCAGTTGTGGCACACACACCTCTAATCTATCGCTTGCTCTTTTTCCAAGACAGGGTTTCTCTGTAGCTTTGGAGGCTGTCCTGGAACCCACTCTGTAGACCAGGCTGGCCTCAAGACTCACAGAGATCTGCCTGCCTCTGCCTCCCGAGTACTGGATTAAAGGCCTGGCTGGCTTCACCTTTAACAAGGCAGAGGTAGGTGGACCTCTGAGTTGGAGAGTTCCAGGACAGCCAGGGTGACATTGAAACCCTGTCTTGAACTCCCCCCCCCCACCAAGAAAAATAACAAAGAGAACTTGTTGCTTTGTTTATTTCATTTGCAGTGGTATTTTGCCTGCATTTATGTCTGTGTGAGGATGTCAGAGCTCAGGGTTACAGACAGGTGTGAGCTGCCATGTGGGTGCTGGGAACTGAACCCTGGCCTTCTGGAAGAACAGCCAGTGTGCTTAACCACTGAGCCACCTCTCCAGCCCCATTTGTTGCTTTTGTAAAGGACCATAGTTCAGTTTCCATCATTTTCATTAAGCAGTCTCCAACTCCTATGACTCCAGCTCGAGGGACTATGGAGCCTCTGGCCTCCAAAGACAGACACAGGTACACACATGCACAAAACCTTAAAAATAAAATTGAGGGGCTGGAGAGATTGCTCAGTGGTTACCAGCTTGCTGTTCTTGCAGGACTGTGGCTCAGTTCCCAACACCCACATGACAGCTCAAAAAAACAGTGTAACTCCAGTTCTAAGGGAACCAATGCCCCTTTCTGGCCTTCATGGGCTCCACCCCTCCCCAACAGAAAAAGAAGCCTAAAAACTAAGGAATACCAGGCACTATAATACCTGTGTGAAATTAAGCTGTCACAACATACTGGTCTTGGATACATGGTCCTGCCTCAGCCTCCCGAGTGCTAAAGCTGTAGCCATCTGCCACCATGTCTGCTTACTTTACTCCCTCACCCCATTGTCACACAGGCTACTATTTATTCTGTCGTATTTTAGCCAGGTATGGTGGCACATGACTGACTTTAATCTCAACACTCAGGAGCAGGTGGATCTCTGAGTTAAAGGCTGATCTGGTCTACATAGTCAACTTCAGGCCAAGCAAGGCTACATGGTGAAATCAACAAAATCAACCACACTGTAGAAATCTTTCCACAGTCTATCCTAAGAAAATCTTGGAAGTTCATTGTTAAAGAAGTTTCTAGTGTATTATTTCAGATTGTAGAAAGTGCAAACTTAACTGTATTTCTTTTGATCTTACAGGGACTGTTTAGCAATATATGGCCGGATCTGTGACCCAGAAACAAAGCATTTATACCAAAGCATTGCTAGATGGACTTTTCCTCAAACAGGAAAGAGTGCCCACAGATGGCCAAGCAATTCACCCTGTGAAAATTATACACTGGTTGGCTTGCCCAAAGAGATTTTAGGGTTGGCTAGAAGCAAACACCAGCCAACTTTTATCTGGATTCTTTTCTGTGGGCTGCTGGTACTGATCTCAATGCACCGTGGAATGGGAAAATGAGCTTCTCATCTTTCAGAACACCGAGTAATGGATGTATCACATGCTGCAACATGTGAAGATTATTTATTGCTTTGGGCTGACCCAAACCAAGACTATTTAAGGGAAAACAATTGGGGTCAAAAGACAGCCAATTTTTGCTTTATGGATCCACAACTTGAATTCCTTTGCACTATCAGTATTAGCTTTTAAGTGACTCCTTTCACAAAGCCATTTTGTCCTTAATGTCTGCACTCACATAATTTACTCTGAAAACAGTATCAAGATAGCCATTTTTTTTTTTTTTTTTTTTGGACACAGGGCCTCACATATATAGCCCTGTCTGGCCCTGAACTCATACAGTGCTGAGATTAAAGACATGTTGGGCTTGTTTTTATTTTTTGGGGGGGACTTATGTAGATCAGGATGACCTTGGGCTTCTGATCTTGCCTCTAGCCACCATCTACTGGGAAGTGACCCAAACACCCTCCCCCCCCACACCCAGGGTATCACCATGTAATAATGATGTGTCTTAGAATGCATTACATAGACAAGGACTGGGATTAAATAAGTGTACCATTACACCCAGCCTGGTAACTTTTACTACACACTAAAACAATGAGAATAGGAAATCACTTCGGGTTTGAACCCAACACGTCATTATTCAGACTTTCCAGAAAATCATAAATGGCTTTGGAGGTGAGAGTCAGCTAGTCAGTTCAAGCAAAATCAGTCATTTTATCTGGTTATCAAATGTGGTGATAAAGGCGCTCAGACTTTACCCATTAAAAAAAGCAGGGGTCCCAGTGAGAAACAATGGACAGACAAGTACTCTGTAACCCAGTTCAAGACTCTTTCAAACTTATACTCTGCCTTAAGTCTCTTATCACACTGCCTTTGACATCTTGGAAACTTGTGTTAACTCTCTAGGGAAGACTTCAAAACTATGTAATTTTACCAAGACTAGTTTGTGTACTGTTTGGTAATGCTTTCACTTTCCCTGGCAGGAGTAAAGTTCTTTTTCTTTTTTTTTATGGTTCTGGGTCTATTATGTTTATTTTAATCTTGATGGTCAAGACCTTGGAAAACAACTGTCATCTGAACAAACTCCTTGGGAAGCCAGAGACTGGTGTTTGATGGACATTAAATAAAACTCAGCAGCACAGGGCTTCATAGAAAAGCAATTTATTCCATTATAAGCACTTACACAGTTAGTCATGGAGAGTAACAGGCCTGATGGTGAGACAGGTTAACCAAACTGGAGATGGCATCAAACTATAGTGGTCAAGGACTAACTCCTAAAAAAGCAACTTTTATCAAGGATTAATTTAATTTTAAAAACAAATACAAACTAGCAATACACTCTTTCTCAACTTGACAGTCACCAGTGGTACTGACTGTCAGTTAAAAACATACATCTTACAACTTGGTGGTCCCAAGTTCAAAAAAACAAAACAAAAAACCGCACAACAAAACCATTTCACAGAAAGGAAAAGAATAATATGGAAACAGCTCAAGAAATACACTAATGAGCAAAAATATAAGGGAAGGAGGAACGTGTGGTCTTAACTAAAGAAACCAAGAGTCTGGTTTACATAGGCAAATGTGCATCCTGGAAAGCCAGGTGAGAGGACCTTAAACTCTATGACTTGAATCTCCCCCAATTCCTGAATAAAAATGACATCTTGCAATATTTATACTCATGGCTCAGACACCTACTTCACTTGGCTCTAATTCCTTATCCATTCTGCCCTCTTACTTGAGAATCTGAAAAACTTGGGGATATAGCTTAAGAAGAAAAATAATCAAAACATAATACGCCCCATTTCTGAAGCTACTTTAGACCTGGGTTTGTTACTAGAAAATTCCTGAAGAAAATTTAAATATAAGTCTGTGGCTTTGTTGAATTAAGTCCCCCAGTTAAGATTTAGAAAACACCCATGGCTTGGGCTAATAGTATTGTTGGTGGCACCTATTATAGCTGGATAGCTTAACAAAGTCTGTGTCTCAAACCAGTGTTAAATCCACCTCAGGGTTCAGAAGAAAACAAGGGGAGTCTAAATCACAAGTGCAGACATGTCTACGATCCTTGTCCTTCTGGATCCACACTTCCTTCAGGGTCTTCATCATTATAAATGTTCTCTGCCTGCCAAAGTGTGAGAAAAGGGTATTTAGCATGAAGACAGTTACTTCTTGACCTTTCCATAATATATTATATTCCATAATATATTATATTCCATAATATATTATGGAAAGGTGCCTGATAACAATGTCCCCAAATAACATTTCAAAGAGGGACTTATAGTTTTAGCCATTCAGTGCTACTGCTGAACTAAAACAGCAACAGACAATGCACGAACGACATGAATCATAAATGGGCACATATGTGTTCAGTGAAAACAAGGAGCAGGCCACAGCTCTGAGTACAGGGCATTTTCACAAAGTATGGACGATCATCATTCCTGAACCCTATAACCAGATATATCACTGGTAATAGCTAAAATATAAACCAGAGGTTTCTATCATATACACAAAGTGATACTTATGACCACACACGCGCCCCTCCGTTGATGAAATATATAAAAGTCTAACACCAAATGTGTGGTTATTTCTCCCACCTCTGGATACTAACTGGGTAACCAAGAACCCTGTCACATCAACAATCATCAACACCAACATCATCTCAGAGAATTGTTGAAACCCCAGATCTGCAGTCTCAGTCCCTCTCTCACACCAAATGGAAGAGATAAACACAGGAGGGAGCAGGGCATTCACACTACTTGTCTCCTGGCAACCAGAATCTGGATTCTCAAACTACCAATTTTTGGTTGTGCCAAGATCACAGGGCAAGCCAAGAGCTTAATCTGCCACCCCACTGGAGAGGCAGAGAGTTTCAAGCGGTCAATTTTTAGCACTTACGCTGACTAGATCATGAGGCTATGTAGGGGTCTCACCAAAACCTTAGTATATGCACATATCCCACAATAGAGGTAGCAACCCCGGAGGGAATCTAGTTCACAACTCTGCAACCTTTTCTTTTGGCCAACCCCCTTTCCCCGCCCCAAGTGCAACCCGGTTTCTCTGTGTAGCTCTGGTTGCCCTTTAACTAAAACTAGGCAGGTAGACTGCTATGAATTAGAGATTCCACACTGAGATCCTTTCTCAAATGAATACAGCAGCAACACAACCCTTTACTGGAGACCAGAGACAGCTCAGTGGTAAAGGGCACTTGTTGCTCTTGCAAAGGATCCAGGTTCAGTTCTTTTTTGTTTTGGCAGGAGTGGGTGGGTGGGGTATTTCTGTGGCTTTGGAGGCTGTCCTGGAACTAGCTCTTGTAGACCAGGCTGGCCTCGAACTCCCAGAGTGCTTGGGATTAGTGGCATGCCCCCCGGCTAACTGTCTCTATTTCTAATACTATTTTTGTATCCCCACCCCCACCCCCGTCATAGTCAGGGTCTTATTCTCACAACAACCTTCCTGCTTGTGCTTCATGACTGTTGAGATTACAGGTAGTATTTTTGAAATCTAATAGGATGATATATAACTAGACCCAGAGGTGAAGAAACTTGAATTCTTGTAGCTGTAACAGGTAAGCAAAGACACACTGGTGCTACAGCATCACAACTATAGTGAGGAGGGCAAAGGGGGAATAAACCACAGTAGATCAGTTTTTATTAGCTAAACTAAAAACAAGCAGTGGGACAATCAGATAAAGGAAAAGTGTAAGCAAGCCGGACAGTGGTGGCGCATGCCTTTAATCCCGGCAATCAGGAGGCAGAGGCAGGCAGATCTCTTGAGTTTGAGGCCATTTTGGTCTACAGAGTTCTAAGACAGCCAGGACAGAGAAGTTGTTCAAAAAGACCAAAAACAGGGGCTGGAGTGATGGCTCAGAGGTTAAGAGCACTGACTAGTCTTCCAGAGGTCCTGAGTTCTGGCTCACAACCATCCGTTATGAGATCTGGTGCCCTCTTCTGGTGTGCAGACATACACGGAAGCAGAATGTTGTTTACATAGTAAATAAAATCTTAAAAAAAAAAAAAAAAAAAATGGCTGGTTGGTGGTGGTGCAGGCCTTTAATCCCAGCACCCAGGAGGCAGAGGGAAGCGGATCTCTGCGAGTCCGAGGCCAGCCTGGTCTCCAGAGAAGAGTGCCAGGATAGGCTCCAAAGCTACACAGAGAAACCCTGCCTCAAAAAAGACCAAAAACAAAACAAAACCAAAGCAACGAACTACCAGAGAAAACTACACATAAAAACACAGCTGAGGAAAACAGGGCAGAGATGGCAGTTGTATCCAAAGTGTGTGAGGTGTGTGAGTAATGATGGCCTCACGTACCTACTGTCCCCTAAATAATGGCCGAACACTTACCATCTGCCACACTTGCATGATATTGTCTTCTGATACAGAACAAATCACCCAAGGTTCATTGGGATTCCAGGAGAAATCAGATATCTTGGCAGTGTGACCACCATGAATAAACTGGAAGAGGGACCAAAACAAATATATTTAAACACAGAACATTAAATCATAGTCCACTATTCAAAACACAGAAGACCCCAAAGTGCCTGAAGGTCTGTAACATACCAACAACTCTGGTGGGCCATCTTCTGCATCTTCTGGGGACTGTTCTTCTCCAATTTTACTTAACAAAAAAGAATTAAGTCAGAAAACATTACCATGTGTGGTAGTTTGAATGTAACTGGCCCCCATAAGCTCACAGGCACTATTAGGAGTTGTGGCCTAAAGAGGTCTCATATATCCAAGACATGCCTAGTTTCTCAGTTAACTTCCTGTTGCCTGCACAAAATGTAGACCTCTAAAGCTACCACTCTAGCACCATGTCTAACCTGCAGAGCTATGTCCCACCATAAAGGACTGAGAACCTCTCAACTGTAAGCTACTTAATTAAACATGGCTGTGGTCATGACTGTTTCTTCACAGAAAAAGAAATCCTAAGACAGCTGAGCACTTATCTTTGAAAAAATGTGAAGACAGCAACTTTGCCAGGCTTAGTGACACTTGGAGGTAGAGAAATGAATTTCTCAGAGTTTGAGGTCAATATACAGATTGAGCTCTAGATCAGGGCCACATGAAACTGTCTCCTCGAAACAAACAAACAAACAAACAAACAAACAAAAAACCCCAAACCAACAAACCAGTAACCAACACAAAACTCACCTTAAATCCCAGACATTCAGCCTACGGTCAGTACCACTAGAAGCCAAAATAGTCTCGTTGTGAGGTGACCATTGAACCTATATCCAAGAGTCAACAAAGATGCAACCAATTAGAAATAGAAGGGGAAAATATCTCAAATTATATCCTACAAAACTTTGTAAATAAAAGGCAGTGAATACTGCTAAAACTTACAGATATTTCTCTCTTCACAGGGTTTCTCTATGGCTTTGGAGCCTGTCCTGGCACTTGCTTTATAGACCAGGCTGGCCTTGAACTCAGAGATCAGCCTGCCTTTGCTTCCCAGGTGCTGGGACTAAAGGCTTGCGCCACCACTGCCTGGACAGCTACTACTATACCCCAAAGATTCCTTATAATGATGTTAGGTAAAAGATAACCACACACACAAAACTATCACAAATCCTGTGGCTGTTAAGAAAGTGCTGGTTTGCTGGGTAGTGGTGGCACACACCTTTAATCCCAGCACTTTGAAAGCAGAGGCAGGAGGCTCCTTGTGAGTTCAAGGCCAGCCTGATCCACAGAATGAGTTTGCAGGACAGCTAGGACTGTTAAACAGAGATATCCTGACTTGAAGAAGAAGAAAAAAAGAAAGAAAAAAAAATGTTAGTTTATGGCATTATTGACTAATGGGTTAGGGAAGAATTTAGATATTCTTCAAGCAAGACCATCACTACCACTACCACCAAGAGAAAGGAAATAGGACAATGACAAAACAGTCTCAACACTTAGGCCATTTAGATGAGGATGACCTTTTGTGATTCTCCCTCTTCCCTTTGAATGCTGAGATTAGCAGTAGTTCTAATGACTGTAGGGTGGTCTCTTACTAGATAGATACCTCAGGTGACTGTCTTGCTTCAGGTACCCTTTATGCTGGGATCAGAGGCATGCATGGACATGTCTGGTATCACTATAAAATTTAAGAGAGGGATGTGCCTAGTTAAAAAGGACACACGGTAGCAAAAGTTCCTGCATGTCAGGCAAGAACTCCACTAACTGTGCTTCCTTTCCAGGTCCTCTGATTTGTAAGGATCTCTTTACACGGTATCTTTCTGCTGTAGCTTCCCAAGGGCTGGGATTATAGGTGTATACAGAATTGTCTGTAAAGAGGGAAAGAACAGGGCAGGCAACCTAGGTTTTTCTTACTTGGAATATTTCATCCTTATGTGACTCAAAGGAATGCAACTTGAGTTTCAGGTTTCTCAGATCCCACAAGGCAACAGTCTATGTACAAAAGAAAACGAAATCAAGATCAACTTATAAAGGAAAGCCTAAGGCCAGCAAGATGGTTCAGTGGATAAAGGCACTTGCTGCCAAACATGAGTTTGATCCCAGAATCCACACAGTGGAAGGAGTAAACAAACTCTGGCAAGTTGTCTTCTAACCCCCCACACAAACGTCATGGTGTATGTACCCCCATCCCTGCCAAATACATAGTTCAGTTTGTGTATATATACACACATGTACCATGACAACTGTGCAGAGATCAGAGGTCAACTTGTAGGAGAGGAGTTGGTAATCTCCTTTAGTCTTTCAGGTCTTGGGGACTGAATTCAGATCTTCAGGCTTGGCAGCCTGATAAAATTCTTAAAAAAATTTAAGACAAGAATACCTTTAAAACATTAACTAAAGGTCTCCGTACATTTCATTTAACATATGCTGAAGATGGCTCAGTAGTTAAGAGTCCAGAGGAACAGCTCAGCACCCATTTGGTGTCACACAAACATTTGTAACCCCAATCCCAGGGGATCTAACACCCCCTTCTGGTCTCAACAGGCACCAGACATGTACAGCATGTGCTCAAGACATACATGTGGGTGAAGTTCCTTTACCCATAAAATATAAAACTTCAACAACAAAAAATCCCAAACAAAGAAAACTGACCTTGTCAGCTGATCCTGTGGCAAGAATGAACTCACTGTAAGGATTGAAAGACAGGCAGTTCACTTCAGCAGTGTGAGCATCAACCGAGTGGCTTGGCTTGGAAGTATTGTTCGAACGAGTATCCCAGCTTCATTTAAAGAGAGAGAATAGGAAAGGAAGCTTGAAATGTGACTAATGCAAAACTCTGAAAATGTAATAAAAAATAAATTATGGAGTCCACTCACATCATAAGTTTCTGATCGTCAGCAACAGACCCAAACAGAGACTCGTGGAGCAGATGCCAGGAAACGTCCTCTACTACTGCTGTATGCCCTGTGAAGATGGTCTTTGCATCCACCACCTTTCCTTCTTTTGGAACTGCACTGATGTCCCACAGGCAGATGGTCTTAAATTTAAAATTAACCATTATATAAATGATTCTCACTTCCCCCCATCTCCCCAAAAAAGAAAGCAATTGGCAACAATTCCAGATTTGAACCAAAACTGCAAGGATACGCACATGGTCATCTGAAGCACTAAGTAAGTGCCCACTGAGATTTGGATTCCAAGAAAGACCATAACCTTCCTTCTGATGTCCACGGAGACGTAAATCTGGGTTGCATTCTCCAGAAGGGTCTGCAAAGTAACAGATATATCTAGAATATCCAGTTGATTGTCTCTCTGGGCTTATTAAGCAAAATTATGCCATAAATGCCTATTATACAAAATATAGACCCATCATGACCAACTATACAATGCTGAAGTTGCAAAATCATGATTTTCCTCTACATAAAAGCACTGCTTTGCTTAAGAAACATAAAATACCCACACATATCAATACAAATAAGATGTTAAATTATAAAAATATTTGAGTAAATGGAATCTGTATCTGATTAAAAGGGAGAGGTACCTGGTTTAGAAGGGTGCTTTGTGTAGTCAAAAACAAGCACATCACTGGATGGAGTCTTTGTTGCAATGATGCAAGGGTTCTGGGGCATGTATCGAGCCCTGTTTACTTCTCCTTCATGGTTGATCTTGATTTCTATTTCAATTTTCCCACTGACAGAGCCAAAACCTCCGAATTCTGTATTTATAAGCAAAAAGTACTTAATGAACCAAGTGGTATAACTAGAAGACAGAACCATCTGGAGAACAGAAGTGCTTTTTATACATTTATAACTACAGATAGATTAGAAATAAGTACTATATAGCCAACTGAAATGAAGACGGTATGAATACCAAACCTGGTGTGGTAGTGCACACCTTTAAATCTTGGTGCAGCCAGACCATTGTAGTTAGAGGCCAGCCTGGTCTGCACAGTGAGCCTTAAGTGTTATGCTACTAGTGTGAGATCCTGTGTGTGTGTGTGTATACTACTCAACTACTCAACCTTGTGAGTCAATCTTTTTGCTTGTTCTCCAGGCAGGCTGTGACCACACATCTCAGACGGGCCCTCAATTCACTATGCAGAGGTTCGCTGTCCTTTCTTCTTTCTCTCACACCTTCACAGAATCTCATTCTATAGCCTAGCTTAGGCAATTCTCCTGACCGGAGTGCCAAGATCAAAAGTTTGATGATCACCATTCCTTGCTAAAAGCTTGTTCTTGGCAGTTTTCAAATCTCATTTGACCTAAAAATAACTCAGCAGTTAACAGTACTGGATGCTCTCCTGGTCACGAGTTCAAGTCCCAGCAACCACACAATATTGGTTAAGGTGGCTTACAATCACCTATATAATGGGATCTGGTGCCCTCTTCTGGCATAAAGGTGTGCATGCAGACAGAGAACTCATATACATAATAAACCTAACAAACAAACAAACAAATAAAAAAACCCTTAAAAATTAAATGTATTTTATATGTGAATTGGTGCGAAGGTGTCAGATCCCTTGAAACTTCAGTTACAGACAGTTGTGACCTGCAATGTGAGTGCTGGGAATCAAACCTGGGTCCTCTAGAAGAGAAGCTAGCACTCTGAGCTATCTCTCCAGCCCCAAAAGAAACCCTATTTAAAAGGCTAAGTCAGAGGCAGGTGGATCTATGAGTTCAAGGCCAGCCTAGTTTACAAAGCAAGTTCCAGGGCTATTACATAGAGAAATGCTATCTTCAAAAACAAAAGGCTAAGTTAAGAGGATCACCAGGAGTGCAAAGCTAGTCTTGACTTCTTAAAGGGAATTTCAAGGAGGCCTAGACTACAGAGACCCCGTCTAAAAACAAAACAAAACAAAAAACCCAAAGTCACACCCCGACCCCCAATCAACCAACGAAACTACCACCACCAACAAAACATTTCCAGTACCCCAGTAGGAACACGTGTATCTTTCTTAACCAATATGCTTACCCAAAGCTCCCTTACCCCAATTTCTAACACCTGAGTCACTTTTCTAGGCCATAAATCCTGTGGAATTTCTAAGAAAGTATTTTAACAGTACAAGCCAAGAAACCAAATTTTCATTTTCATTTCATTGTGGTGTGTGTTCGTTCCAGACAGGGTTTCTTCGTGTATGAACTCACGAAATCCACCTGCCTGCATTTCATTTTTTTAGGTTAGAAATGATTTATAAACAAAAACCAAACCTTTTGTCTTCGTGATGCTGGACATGACGCCCAGGGTCTTGCAGATGCTAGACAAGTGTTCTACCACTGAGACACAAGCCAATACCCAAGAAACTCAGACATCAGACATAAGTGTACCCATCATTGATGAAATCAACTAAAGTCACCATTCCGCCATGGGGTTACCAAGCCTATCCACTTATAGGTAAAGGAGTAAAAGGAAAACAAGGTGTGTAACCCTGGGGTAGTGTGATAGTCAAATTCAAAAATCTATAGCTGTGATCCACATTACTGTTTTGTTTTTTACTATTTCTGGGGAGAGAGAAGCCATTTTGAGACAGTTCAGTCAGGATCTTAATATGCAGACCACGATGGCCTTGAACCTGTGACAATCCTTCCCCATACGGCACTATGGCACACACCTACACCAACACACAAAACCAAACTGTAGTCAGAAGCAGCAGTTCAGTCATAGAGAGCATACTGTCCCAACTCCCCAAAGCAAGAGAAACATTCAGGGAATAGGACTCGATTCTAATCACATACACAGCAGCAAAATAGACAGATCAAAGTTTATCAGTTAAAGTACTAGAACAACCAACAGATGATATTTTGAAATCTTGGAACAGAAAGGCATTTCAAAGAAGGACAAAAAAGTTGGAGGACATCAGAGGAAAAGTTAATAATTCATAACTGTACAGTTTTTCTTAACAACAGCAGAGGCCAGGTTTGTTAACTCAATGTGTCCCAGAACTTAGGAGGTGAAGGCAGGGATGATTACAAGTTCAAGCCAGCCTGGGCTACAGGTTACATGAAAGCCCTTTCAAGAACAAGCAAAACAACACAAACTTAAATCCTTAACACTTCAAATAAAAGGAGCTTAAGCTTTGGAGGATGGAGAGGTGGCTTAGTGGGTAAAACATTTGCTACACAGCAAGCATGAAGACCTGAGTTTGAATCCTCAGCACCTACACAAAAGCCAGGTATGGCCTGGTGGTGGCACCTTTAATTAATCGCAGCAGAGGCAGGCAGATCTCTGAGTTCCCGGCCAGCCTGGTTTTAAGAGCTAGCTCCAGGACAGCCTCCAAAGCCATAGAGAAAGCCTGTCTCAAAAAACTAAAACACACCAAAAAGGGAAGGAAAAACAAAAAAAACAAACCAAGTATGGCTTTAAGTGTATCTGTACCCCAGAAGTAGGGTGTGAAGACAAGCAGCTTAGCTGACTGGGCAATTTGGAGGCACTACATCAAAGGATTAAATAGGAGTGACAGGAAGGCTCTGACTTGTCAGTTTGTTGGCATGGATACCTGCACCCACACTTTCTTGCATGCACTACACACAAAAAATGAGATGGGAAATTATTGAATCTACCATCAGAAAAGCAAATTATAAACCCGCATCACACTCAGGTACCAAGAAAAACACCTCCATGGATTAAGTACTGAACTCCCCTTGAACTAATTAATACCCAGCCTCCTGCCTCCACCTTCCAAGTGTGTATCACCATATATAGTTTAGAAACCAGGGCCTTGTGCATGCCAGGCAACTAACAATTGAGCTCTATCCCTAACTGTACATATACATGTGGGTGGGTGTACACATGCGTAGAGGTGAGAGAACAACTTTTGGGAGTTTTCTCCTCCTATAGATTCCAATGACTTAACTGTTCAGCTGGTTCACTGGCCTGTTTGTTTTCCTTTTTGAAATAGGAGTCAGTTACATTGCCCAGATTGGTATTCAATTGTGACCATTCTATCTCAGCCTGGAAGGTTATGATTACAAGTGTGTGCAACCATGCCACTCACATCATTTATTGAATGAGTGATTTAACATGTGGACTCCTTTAAGAAAGCAAGGTATTAGTTGGGTGCTGGTGGCGCACACCTTTAATCCCAGCACTAGGGAGGAAGAGGCAGGTGGATCTCTGAGTTTGAGGCCAGTCTGGTTTACAGAGCACATTTCAGGACAATCTCCAAAGCAATACAGAGAAACCCTGCCAAAAAAACCAAAAAACAAACAAAATACAACCCTGTCTCGGGAAAAAAAAAAAACAACATATATGAAACAATAGTAATCAGAATTGTTCATGCCTATACCAAACCACATTTATTTTGTTGTATGAATGAGCTTCAGACATGCTAAAGCAAGTATTCCACCACTGGAATTACAACTCCAGCCCCCAAATACAATGCAAACACAATTTATCTCATTTAGATCAGAGGATGTACATCAGTAGTAGAACATTTAGCCTTAAAACATACAAAACACTGGGTTCAATTATTCAGGAAATCATAAAAAAAAAAAAAAAAGACAATTCATTTCATTAAATGAATAGGAACTGGACTCAAGTTAAACCACTTACCCTAAAAGCTCACAGCTAGGCTGGGCCTGTTAACACACACCTTTAATCACAGCACTTGGGAGGCAGAAGCAGGCGGATCTCTGTGAGTTTGAGGCCAGCCTCCAAAGCAAGTTTTAGGACAGTCATGGCTATATAGAGAAACCCTGTTTTGGAAACCAAAAACCAAACCAAAACCAAAACCATATAGCTAAGATAGTGGCAAAAAGGATCTCCACCCATCTAAACTCTTAAAGCCAGTGTTCTCCTTCTCCACCAACCCATACGCAGGGATCCAGAGACTTTCCAAAAAAACTATTCACTTGGGCAAATCACACAGAATTGTAGTTGACTATTACCCTAACAACCAATTTTGCACTCTGTACCACCGAAGATGCAATGTGGAACGACCAGCAAGTAAATAGCACACACACAACTGTTATCCTAGCCAGTAGCTGGATCCCAAATAAACTTAAACATGAAGAGTTATTTCTGCTAATATCCAGAAACATTAAAAACTGAATATAAGGAGCACAAATGTTAATAAAAGAAGCCCATTTTTTTTTTTTTTTTTTTTTGCTGTTTTGTCTGAGACAGGGTTTTATTCAAGGAAACTCCCCTACTGACCCCCCCCCTTTTGACGTTTTGGTATGAAGGCCATAAAGAAAATTTACCGATTGCTATCTGAAAAAAGGAATTCATGAACAGCTACTCTTATGGCATCTTCTAAGAATTAGGTTGTTGAAATCTTTTATGAATATAATGGGTACTATGTCATTTCTTGTATCTTAAACCTTTAAGAAAGTTTTAAGACTTTCTGCCCCTTTATCCCCAATGAAACTGCAGTAGTACAGATACACTGAAAGCTCTGGGGACCATGCAGACTATGGTTTCTATTTTGAATTAGGGAAATCACTAACTAGCCCCAAATTGGCGGGTAACTTGTGATCCTCCTTGAGATGGCTCAGCAATTTAGAGCACCTGTCTGCTCTTGCAGAGGACCCAGGTTCAATTCTTGGTGGCTCACAAATGCTTATAACTCCATCTGCAGAGGATCCAACACCCTTTTCTGGCCTATGTGGGCATCAGACACACAAGGTGTGCACATACATACACGCAGGCAAAACACCAACCCATACCCATGAATTAATTTCTGTCTCTTTGGGTCAATGTTGCTCCTGTTGAGAATACACACCAAAAAAAATATGGTAGATCTTTACTACATTAACTGCAGAAATCTCACCATGACCAGTATAGTAGAGACAGCTTACAGCAAAAGCACAGAACCGAGTTTTGTGTTGATGACTCTTGATTGCAAACTAGCTTTCCCAATAACTTAAACCTAAGAGGCTACCCCCGCCCAATTATGTACCTCCTCGATGACAATTCAGACAGGAAACATATAATCCACAGACCATTACTTCTTTTATCCTACCTCCTTTCTCACTGTCATAGTGAGATGCGTCAAACTGAGCATCATCGTTCGGAAGCTGGACACTGGCTATCACCAGGTGGTTTTGTTCATCTGACGTATGTGTTCCCAGGACAAGCCGGTGAATGCTGAAGTCTTTTCCTTCAGGCCTGTAATAACAGATGGTCACTATTCAAGTTGGCAACCCAAGATAACATAAAGTCAGCAACATACACATGACAAACAAAAAACCCCAAGCAGTTCAATTGAGATAGTGAGAACTAGTTCCTACTTTAAAAAACAAAACCCAGCCCCCCGTGCTTAAATAGACATACATATAAATGGATACTGGAGAACAATAAAGTGTCACTCACTCTTAAGATTCTGTTCATGGCCGGTTGTGGTGGAGCAGGCTTTTAATCCCAGAACTCAGGAGGCAGGAGTTTCTACATGAGTTCTAGGACAGCCAGGGCTATTACACAGAGAAACCCTTTCTCGAAAAAGCAAAATCAAAAAAGAGGCTATTCACCTCCATTAATATAAGGCTTGCTTTATTGGCCTGGAGCTCAGCAACTAAGTAAGCATGGCTGGTTGTTGAGCCTGAGAGATCATCCTATTTCCTATATCCCCATCACTGAGGCTTCAAGCATATACCACCCTGTTTTTTTTCTTGTCTGTCTTGTTTTGTGGTGTTGTGGATTGACTACATGTTCCTATTTACTGAGTCATTACTAAAGTCCCTGTTTTCTTTAAAAAACAAAAAACACACAATCAAAAAGATGGTTCAGTAATTAACAGTGCTTGCTGCTCTTACAGAGGACTTGAATTCAGTTCCTAGCTCCTATGCTAAGTGACCCACAACCACCTGAAATTCTAGCTCCAGGAGACCCTGAACACTCACACTTCATAAAACAAATGAAGACTTTTGTGGATCTGTTCTCTTTCCATCACATGGATCCAGGTGACCAGACTCAAGTTGTCAAGCTTGGCAATAGGCACTTTTACCCACCTAGTCAACTTGCTAGCCTCTATTCCCTACCCCTCCGTTTTTCGAGGAAGGGTCTCTCTGTGGCTTTAGAGTCTGTCCTGGAACTAGCTCTTGTAGACTAGGCTGGTCTCGAACTCACAGAGATCCGCCTGCCTCTGCCTCCCAAGTGCTGGGACTAAAGGCATGTGCCACCACTGCCTGGCTTATTTCCTACTTTTAATGACCCTCTATTAAGGCCAGACAGGGCACAAGCACAGAACTTAATTTTTATTTAACATGGCCAAAAATTTAAAACACGATAGAGAATTTTTTCTCCCAGTTTATTGAAATAAAGTGAGTTAACAATGGGTGAGAAGAAAACAATTGCCTGATATTTTTGTTTTTATCAAGAACTTTGGGGCATAAAACCCAATAGTAGAGTTTGTGCCTGGTCATGTGCAAGAGTTCTTATATCCCCTAAAAGAAAAATATTAGGTAGGTGGTGGTGGCACCCACCTTTGATACCAGCATTTGGGAGGCAGAGGCAGAGGCAGGTGGATCTCTGCAAGTTAAGACAGCCTGGTCTACAGAGCTAGCTACTGAATACACTGCCTCAAACATTTTGGAAGTAGGGATGATTCTTGTTTTTGTAGTTCCCCCTAGAACCTTGCAGGGGGCACAGAGAAGCATTATGAGAACCAGGAATGTTACTCTCACAGGGGTGTCTCCTCAATGGAGGAGATACAAATTCAATACTTGCGTCCAGAAAGCTGAGAGTGGAGGTTAATGACACAATGACCCTTTTGCTATCTGTAGGGACAGATCTCACCCTAAATCCCCAAATGATTATTCCAGACTCTTTCCCCCCCAGACCCATCCTACAGGTCACCAGTATTTTATGGCCTGCTGACCTCTATGCTATCGGTCAGAGACCACACTAGATTCCAGGTCTTTTTGTTTAGCTTCATGTTCACATGTACTTTGTAAAGAATTTCTATGAAGTTACATTTTATGCTTTATTGTGCACATGTAATTGGACTGATTGTTGCCTGGAAACTTTCCCCCAATTGTATTGTTTTAAATATGGTGATAATGAACTGCCTGGCAATCGACTCCTTGAAGTCTTATCCAGGTTGGCAAGTCAACCTGCAGTTTTCATTCTTATCTCTGCTGGGTTCACTTCCCTGCCAGGATACCTGCAGGGACCCCCTCAGAATCTAGAGTTGGGTTTCTCTTTCTTTCCTCCCAGTATGTACGTATGTGTGCTTGTAAACAGAAGCCACAACTTGACAATGGGTCTCTTGACCTCTTTCCTCTAGACAGACCGAAGACAAACCTACCTTGAACCCAGAACTCACTGGCTTTGCTAGCATAGCTAGTTTATTTCAGTGACCGCCTCTGCCTCTGCCTCCCGGAATTACAGGTGTGCTGCCATGGCCACCTGGCATTATATACCAGTGCTGAGGTTTGAAATGTGGTCCTTATAATCGCTTCATTTACTGTAACACCTGCCCAAACTAATGCTTTACACATGCAGGTAAGCACCTACAGCTGGGCTACATACATTCCTACCAGAAAATACTGAGATCACACATGATTCCCTGGGGCTAGAGATGGCCCAGCACTTAAGAATACTGGCTGCTGTTTCAGAGAGCCCTGGTTCAATTCTCAGTGCCCACACGGAGGCACAACTGTCTGTAATCCAGACCCAGGGGGACCCAATGCTATCTTCTGGCTTCAGTAAACCCATGCACACTGCACATACACGAACAGACAAAATATGCACACACATAAATTCAAAACAAATTAAGGAAAAAACAAACAAAACAACAACAAAAACAAACAAACAGACACAACTCCTTAAAAAGCCAAGAGCAGGTGATGGAGCAAAAGAGCACTTGCTGCTCTTGCAGAGGACCTGGGTTCAGTTTCCAGCACCCACATGATGGCACACAACTGTCTGGAAATGGAGCTCCAGTGTATCTGACACCCTCTTCTTCTGGTCTCCCCAGGCACCAGGTACAGAAAATAAACAAAAACCCTGTGCTGGTCATGGTTAGTCTTTCTGCGAAGGTGACACACACCTGAATCAACCGAAGAATTACCTCCATCAGACCGGCCTGTAGGCAACTCTGTGGGTATTTTATTGATTACTGACTTATGTAGGACCTAGCCCACTATGGGCAGGTGGGCCTGAGTTATGTCAAGAGAGCAAACTGAACAATCCAAAGTGTTCCTCCATGGCCTCTGCTTCAGTTCCAGCTTCCAGGGATCCGTGATGGACTATAAACTATAGCCTCTGATCATGTGTTTTATCTCAGCAATAGAAAGCAAACTAAAACATCCGCATGCAAAATAAATTTTTCTAAAGTAAGAGTAATCAGTCATGTACATAAATACTAGGCAGTATATACCACATGAAGACACAAAAATAGTTGGAATTTAAAAGCTAAGAGGATATAGGTCAGCGGTAGAGTGTTAAACTAGTATGCATGAGCTCCTAGGTTTAATTCAGTAAAACAAAAAATTAATACTGGGCTGGGCTAGATTTAAATACCACAATGCTATAAAGAATTATTCCAATTTGAATTGAAAAATTTGTTATTTAGGAAAATTAGACAATGTGGCTAAGATCACACAGCTACTAAGTAACAGAACCGAGACTAAAGTCCAACTCTAGCTTTGGAAATGGAAAAGCCAAATGAGAAACAAATCACTGCCTAAATTCTTGGAATGTCAGCTCAAGGCAGTCTGGATTATATACTGTAAGAAACAAGGAATATTAAGTTTCAAAGAGACATATTTCTGCTCTACCTCCTAAGTGCTGGGATTACAATTGTGTACTACCACACATCCTCTCAACACAAATGGTTTAACAACCACTGAGAACAGATAGAAACGACTCTACTAGGGGCTGGAGAGATGGCTCAGAGGTTAAGAGCACTGCCTGCTCTCCCAGAGGTCCTGAGTTCAATTCCCAGCAACAACATGATGGCTCACAACCATCTGTAATAAGATCTGGTGCCCTCTTCTGTCCTGCAGGCATACACGCAGGCAATAAATAAATCCTAAAAAAAGGACTCTACTAAGCTTGAGGGCTTGTTTTTGTTTTTCGAGACAAGAGTTTTGCTGTGTAGCTTTGGAGCCTATCTGGAGACTAGGCTGGCCTTGAACTCGGAGATCTGCCTGCCTCAGCCTCCAGAGGGCTGGGATTAAAGGGCCTGGCCCAACTAGTTTTGAACCTGATTACATTCCCAACCCCAAACTTCTGGATGTCTGCCAAGGATTTGCACAGCGCCCTTCATTTTCCTCTACCGTGCCCCAAAGAGGCGACAGCCTCATTCTTCAGTAACACACATGCACAAAACAGAGATGTAGCTCAGAGGTACCGCCTGCTTTCCGTGGACAAGGTTCAATCCCTAGCACTTCAAACAAAACAACTCTTTACTCCAAATTTCTGGGACTTGTTGAACCTAACTACTCTCATAACCGATTCTGTACATACCTTACTGAGTTTCAAAAGAATTTAGCATGGAGTTTGCATCAACAATAATCTACACTCACCTTTATCTTTGTGTAGCCACCCGCTTCCTTCTGCAAGCTAGTCCTGATATTTCAAGTCGAAAAAAGTTTCCCTTGGTTAGAACATTTTGCGCATTCAAGTTCACTCTACGACCGAAGGATCAAAGTCCCGGCCAGTAAGCGCTCGATCACTAAACATTACACGCCCCCAGACCTCTTTTCAGGGGTTACCTCACCACTTACCTAAAGCCTCGGACCTCTACCAACCAGACAAATGTTTGTCTTCTAAACCTCGTCAAGTTTTAACACTTACACTCCGACAACTACAGTTGTAAGATGGCTGGCTATTCGTCTCAATGTAGAGGAAGAAAACGTACGTTTTCTCTCGCAAATTACAAAATTATTTTGTTTTCTTACTTATTGGTCGATGAAAATAAACATCACTCATAGTCTCTGATCATATTGCCGCTTCTGACAGACCGGAGGAAAGGAAAAAAAAAAAAAAACCCACGGAAAACCAATTCAAGACATTAACTACCAAAGTTAATAGCCAAGAGATTGCTGTCACCTGGTTACATCTGGAAGCCACTGGGCAGTTAAACTGGGCCACTCCAGGGCATGGGTCATCACCAAATCATAAAGAAAAGGGGTATTCTTCTTCCATATTTTGTATTCCTCATTGATCACACGCTCTTCCACCGCGTCGTCAAAGGCAGCTAAAATGTTTTTAAAAGACAAGTTAGCCAACAGAAACGGAAAGCGAGTAAACCCTCTTCTAGCCACGGGCGCAGCTCCCGGGCTCTGCCACTGAAATGGAGATGGATTCGTCTTAATCTCCCGGGGCGCGGGCACCGAGGCGACAGTCTCGGCCGCGGAGGGCCGGAAGTCCTCGGGCCACCCCAGCCAGACACTCCGTTACTCGTCTGGGGCGACGCTGCCCGGCTTCGAAGCACACGGGCGCGCCAAGTCCACACGACCCAAAGGGAGGCCTGCGCGTCGGGCCTGGCGGTGGGGAGCGGCGTCCCGAGTCCCGGCAGGCAGAGGGGCCGACAGGGAGCGGCGCACTCAACCGGGCCCGAGTGCTGGCGTCGGCCCGCATCCGCTGCCGAGGAGCCAGCGCGCCGTTAGCCCGGCCCGCGGGGAGCGCCCTTCTCAAGCCGGAGTCGCTGGGGCTCGGCTCGCCACAGTCGGGCCTGCTCTCTGTATTAGGCCGCGTAGGAAGCCACGACACAGCCCCGCCGGCCCGCGCCTCCTTCCCGAGCCCGCCTCGGCACGCTTACCTTCCTTGTCAGCCATGGCGGCGGGCGAGCCGGGAGGGGTTGGGGGATCCCGGGGTCGTGCGTTGCAGGAGGGGCGGGGAGGCTACGGGCGCTCGCTCGGCGCGCGCGGCCTCTATTGTTTCCTGCGGCCCGTGCGTGGGGGGCCGGCTCGCGTGCCTTCGCGCCAACACCGGCCAATGGGAAGGCGCGGGCCGGCGGGGTGGGCGGAGCACCCGCGGCCGCGGCCAATGAAGACGCGCACAGCCGCTTTTCGCGGGCCCGAGGCGCGCGCTCCGCCCCTTCTTCTCCCCACCCCCCTCCGCCCCCCGCAGCCGGGAGCTGGCTTCCACCGATTGCGCGCGCGCACCGCCTGCTGGGACGGTGGTGCCCGTCCAGGTCACGTGACGGGCTCGGGCTTCACACGCTCGCGCGCAGCCATTTTCTCCGAGGGCCGTTAGGCTGAGGGCTCCCTCAGAGGAGCGAGAGAGAGACCCCCCAAGTGTTTCCGGGTCTGGTTAGCAACTCCGAGGGGAAAATGCGTCACCGTTTAGACTTAACAGGTGCCTGGCTCAAGGTGTCTCTTAACGTATCCCCTCAGGTCTTAGAAAGAACTGGCAGTAATAAGTGCAGAACATGGGGCACACGCCACCTCCCGCCTTTAAAACAAGCCGTGAGAGGCAGGGCCTGGGCTGGGAGTAGCCGGCAACAATATCCTTCCGCGAGCTCCGAGAATGGAGTCCGGGTCCTTTTAGACGGTCCGCCAAGGGGTGGGATGTAGGGCGGAAGTTATGGCGCCGGGCCGAAGTCACGCTGCTGAAGGGCGGAAGTGGGGTCCCGAAGTCTGCAAAGATGGCTCAGGAAGAGGAAGATGTTAGAGATTACAATTTGACGGAGGAGCAGAAGGCGATCAAGGACAAGTATCCTCCAGTCAATCGAAAGTACGAATGTGAGTAGGTGGCTCACATCTCTCGAATACGGGGCAACCTCAGCGGTTCACCCGCGGCTTCCTGTCGCGCCCATTTCTTTGCCCCACAGGTGCTCCTGGTATAATCTCAGTGTGCCACGGATCGTAGGTCGTGTTGTACCTAATTGGGGGGCAGGTGAAGAAAAAGATCCATTTGCTCGAGAGTGAAGAAGCCTGAACCTCTGCTTCCCCTTATATTCTCCTGAAGGTCTACGTGTGCCTAAATCACTTTATCTTCTCTGGGGATATAGCTCAGTGGTACAGCGCTTGCCCGACACTCATCTTTCTAAACTATACTAGCGCTCCAGCTGTATTTTCAAGCGTTTTCGGGGTTGTCCTCGAGTTTCTCCCAGTAGCGGAGTAGTGTGACCACGTTAGAGGACTGGGAAAGTAACCGAGAGATGGGTGTTTCTGTCTCCACAGCCCAAGATTGGATTTCCTTATGTACTTAATATATTGCATCTCGTTAAAAATATTTGAGGGCCAGGCGTTGATGGCGCACGCCTTTAATCCCAGCACCCGGGAGGCAGAGGCAAGCAGATCTCTGTGAGTTCGAGACCAGGCTGGTCTACAAGAGCTAGTTCCAGGGCAGCCTCCAAAGCCACAGAGAAACCCTGTCTCAAAAAACAAAAAACAACAAAAAAATAAAAAATAAAAAAATATATTTGAAATGATACAGAGAAACCCTGTCTCTAATAAGCAGAAAAAAAACCTTGAAATAAAAATATACCTCTCTAACTTTTGGCAATAGTTATTTTTCACTGGCCTGGATCTCGCTATGTGGACCAATTTAGAATGATCCTTCCTGTGTCCCCTCCCCTGGTGCTGGAGTCACAAGCTTGAGTTACCACACCTGGAGTTTGTTTTTCTCTGCCCCCCCCCCCAGGGTGTCTCCATGTAACAGCTCTGGCTTTCCTGGAACTTGCTTTTTGAGCGGCTGGTCTCGAACTCACTGAGATCTGCCTGCCTCTACTTCCCAAGTACTGAGTTTAAAGGCTTGCGCAACCACCTCCTGGCCTGGCCTGGATTATTATGGCTGCTAACAGATACACCTGTGTGAGCAGCCCTAGTTTTGAGATAGAACAGTGCTGTCGTCTTAGAATGTTCCCTCAGTTCCTTTCTTGCCTCTTATCCTTGAATTCATTTTCTATTGTATTTCCTGTTCCCGGAGTGTACTTTTCTGTGTTAGAGGTTTGTATGAGTAGACTCATGGGCTCTTCTTTTACAGTTGTGGGAGCTTCTTCACCACCCTATCAAAGGTACCACCGGCACACACAAATTGAAGTAAATTAACTACTGATGGTGAAAACTGAGATTCATTCCAGTTCACACAGAGATTGTAAATGTACAAGGAGAATGAGATGGGCAGAGCAAGGGCTCCTAAAGTCAGAGAAGTAACAAAGAACAAAAGATTAGTCATTATAATTGCAGTAGAGGCAGCAAGGCCAAGGCCAGTTTTGTCTGTTGGCTGGCAGTTTTGGAAGTTGGAGTTCTAGCCTCCCACAGACTTGAGGCAGGAGGTCTGGGCTGTGGGGATGATAACATTTCAAAGAACTGGGTCCTTGGGAAAGATTGGAGCTGGAAAGGATACATATTCACAGTTGTAAGGCTTCTTTGGTACTTACTGTAAAATAGAGAGATTAAGAGCCTTTTAGAAAGTGTTGGCTAGAACAAGGAGGGAATTCTCCCACCTTTATTAGGCTTTTCTCAGGCAAACATTGTAACTAAGACTTCTTTCTGCTGTGTCTTGGGATGTGGCCTTAAGCTGCTAGAAGCCATGCTGGCATTTGGTCAGATGCTGTTATGTATTTTAAGATTTGTGTGAATGCTTATTTATTCATTTATTTATTTGTTGTAGCATAGATTGAATTCGGGGTAATTCTCCAGCCCTCTACTGACCTCTGTTCCTAACCCCCGTCCTTTTAAAATTAATTTCATTGGGGTCTGTGATCTTTTGAAACATGATGCTCTATGTACCTTTATACTTGAGCTCAAAACATATACCAGACCGGCCTCAAGCTGACCCTGCCTAAGCCTCCAGAACCCTCAGCTGTAGTACCAGCACTACTTGCAAATAACGTTGTCATCTAACTTGAGTCATCTGTTCTCTATGGATTTCAGTCCTCTCTCTTCATCCTTTCCTTTCCTTTGCTTTATTTTCTGTTCATGCTCAATATTGAATGTAGAACATTGCACGTGTTAGGCAAGTACTCTACCACTGAGCCACATCCTAGCCCCCGGGCTTCTTTTTATAAGTCAAGGGATTATATTAAATGACCTCCAAGAATTCCTGCTAGTGGGAAGAAATGCTGGTCCCAGTTGCACATACCCTTAATCACAGCACTTGGGAGACGGGCAAGAGACTCTCTGCCAGCCTGGTCTACGTAGTGAATTTGTATTGGATTACATAGTTAGACCCTGTCTCAAAGTAAAACAAGTGGAAAGAATTGATGAAAGCCATGGGATAGGCAAAGAACATACTGAATAGGAGATGACACCCAGAGTGGGGCATGCAGTAGAGCTGTTGTGGTCCAGTCTTTACTGTGGGAATAGCAGGGAACGTTCATTGTACATCTTGTGGAGTTGGCCTTCCTACTCAGGATTAGCCTAGCTAGTCAGGAAAAGTAGCTGATGCCAAGAAATACTCATTGAGAGACCAGTGTATATGACACTGAACACACAGGAGGTCTTGCTGTGTCACCCAGGGTAGCCTTGAACTGGGCTCAAATGATCTTCCAGCTTCAAACTCAAGAGTAGCTGGGACTGTAGGAACCCATTGCTGCGCCCAACTTAGACATTTTAAGATACCTAGAAGAAGCATGGTGGTGCATGCTTGCAATCCCAGCACTCCGGGTGGAGGTTGAGGCTGGATGATCAGATCAGCCTGGACTGCACTGGGAGACCCCGTGTCTAAACCTAAAGCAAAATGAAACAATACAACTGGAAGACTCTGCCTTGGTACTTTTCAGAATTTATCATTCATTTAAATATGAACCAAACAGGTAGGTTGCTTTGTTTATAAAATAATACCAGGAAAGAGTTAACTTTATTGAGTAACCACATAGCAAAAGGTCTAACTGCCTCATGTTTTCCTTTTTTGTTTTAAAGATTTTACTTACTTATTTACTTATTTATTATGTACACAGTCTTCTGCCTGCATGCTAGCAGAGGGCACCAGATCTCATTCAAGGTGGTTGTGAGCCACCCTGTGGTTGTTGGGAATTGAACTCAGGACCTCTGGTAGAACAGTCCATGCTCTTAACCGCTGAGCCATCTCTGCAGCCCGTTTTCCTACTTTTAAGAATTTTTCGACATTTGTTTATTTTTTGTGTGTATGAGTGTTTTGAGGGATGTATATATGTGCACCACACACATACTTAATACCAAGTAAGGCATTGGATCCCCTGGAACTGGAGTTATGAGCAATTGTGAGCCACCATTCGATGCTGCAAATCCATGTTCTCTGCCAGACCAGCAAGTGCTCATAATGGATGCATTGTGCACTTCTCTCGTGCACCATCTTTTTTGTTTGCTTTAACTTTACTTCATGTATGTGATATGTCAGTGTATATATGCATGTTCACGGTGTGAGTGCACGTGTGCAGAGAAATCAGGACAACCTTGGGTCTGTCCTTACTTTTCTGCCTTCTTTGAGAAAGGATTTCTTGGCCACTGGTAAGCCAAGCTAGCTGTCCCAGGAGTATCTAGATCAGTGTTTCTCAATCTTCCCAACGCTGCTCCCCTTTAGTACAGTTCCTCATGTCGTGATGACCCCAACCATAAAATTATTGCATTCCTACTTGAGAACTGTAATTTTGCTACTGTTACGAATCATAATGTAAATATGGTCTTAGGCAGCCCTGTGAAAGGTCCCTACCCACAGGTTGTGAACCGCTGATCTAGAGTCTTTTTTCCTCTGTTTCCTGTAAGCATGCTAGGATAATAGAGGCTTGCATTGCCCTGTCCAACTTTGGCATGTTCTGGACATCAGAACTCTTGTAGTAGCCTTGCACAACATGTGCTTTTACCTATTGAGCCATCTCTCCAGAAAGGAGGGAGAAGGAGGCATATATATATATATATATATATTATATATATATATATATATATATATATGCCACAGGACAATTTTCAGGGGTCAGTTTTCTTCCTCCACTAGGTGGTCCAATACAGTAAGTGCCTTTAGCCATGCCACTGAGCCATCCCCCTTGCCTTTTTTTATTTTTCTTTTAAGATGGGATGTTACTGTATACCCAGATTGTCCAGAGCTGGGCTGGGAATTGTGATCCACCTGCCTTAGCCACGTAAGTCTAGGATTACAGGTGTGAGCCTATTATCCCCCTGGGATGATGTTCTTAATGAGTAGCAATGAACTAGAGGTCTTCTTTAACTGCTGTTTCTGCCTGCTGCCTGTCAACACCGTAGAGTTATTTTTGTATGTTTTAGGAATCAAGTTCAGGGCTAGAGAGATGGCTCAGAGGTTAAGAGCACTGACTGTTCTTCCAGAGGTCCTGAGTTCAATTCTCAGCAACCACAAGGTGGCTCACAATCACCTTGAATGAGATCTAGTGCCCTCTGCTGGCATGCAGGCAGAAGACTGTATACATAATAAATAAAAATATTAAAAGAAAAAAAGAATCAAGTTGAGTGGCTTACACCTTTTTCCTTTCTCCCTCAGACTTGGACCATACAGCTGATGTCCAGTGAGTACAGCAAGAGTTATTTCTGGAAACTCTGTCTTTAATTTTTTGTTCTTATTTTTATTTTATGTGCATTGGTGTTTTGCCATGGGTGCTAAATGTTTTAATTTTTAAAAAGTGGGACAAGAGAAAAAGATGCCATGTAACAGAGCTCATAAGGAGGGTTTTGTTTTGTTTTTAATTGGGGGAAAGAGAATGGGAAAAGGGGAGGGGAGGGGGAGACTGACCTCTGGAGACAGGAGCAACAGAGGAGAAGGGGACAGAGACAGGAGCAACAGAGGAGAAGGGGACAGAGACAGGAGCAACAGAGAGAGGGGGACAGAGACAGGCAAAGAAGCAGAGAGAGAAAGAGGAAGGAACAGACAGGAAGGAAAGAGAGAGAAATGGGAGGTGGGCAGGGCCCTTTCAAAAGGGAACATAGTGACTGCACAGGTGGTGCTCTTAGTGGCTGCAGCTGAGGACATAGCCTGTCAGAACCCCAAGGGCAAGCTGGTACAGATGCTTGAATACTAACATTGGGACCCCTGGAACTGGAGTTACAGACAATTGTAAGCTGCCATACAGGAGCTGGAATTGAATTGGGGTCCTCTGGAAGAGCAGTCAGTTCGGTGCACTAAGCCATCTCTCCACCCCCACCCCCGAATGTCTTAATTTTTTTAATAAAAATTCTCAACTACATTTACTTTTTTAAGATTTATTTTATGGCCGGGTGGTGGCGCACGCCTTTAGTCCTAGCACTTGGGAGGCAGAGGCAGGTGGATCTCTGTGAGTTCGAGGCCAGCCTGGTCTATGAGAGCTAGTTCCAGGACAGGCTCCAAAGCTACAGAGAAACCCTGTCTCTGGGGGAAAAAAAAACAAAAGATTTATTTTATTGCTGGGCTGGGGTGGCACACACCATTAATTCCAGAACTTAGGAGACAGAGACAGAGGTCAGCCTAGTCCACAGAGCAAGTTCCAGGACAGCCAGAGCTACACTGAGGAACCCTGTCTCCCAGGAAAAAAAAAGATTTATTATCTTATGTGTATGGATATTTGTCTGAACGTATATATGTGCACCATGTGTGTTCCTGGATCCTGAGGAAGAGGTGGTCAGATGGGATTGGAGATAGAGATGGTTGTGAGCCACCATGTGGGTGCTGGGACCAGAACCTGGGTCCTCTGCAAGAGCAACAAATGCTCTTAACCACTGAGCCAACTCTCCACTTCTATCTTTTCTTTTTTGAGATAGGCTCTCACTTGCTGGATTGGAATTTGTTATATAGATCAGGCTGGCCTCAAACTCATAGGCTGGGTGGCAGCACCCTTACCCACTGAGCCAGCTTCGTGGCCCAAGTGTATTCCTTTCTCTTTTTATTTTGATTTGCTCTAAATGTAAAATGATGGTGTAAAAGCCTCCGGTTTGGATGCCTTTAAATTAGACATTTAGTTTTATATTTATCAAACTGATTTTCTTTTGACTTTGCTGTGGAATTTTCTCTCTTGTAGTGGATTGTATTGTTGCACAGACTGTGGCCCCTTTTATTATTATTTTAACTTTTTTTTCTAGGTTACATGCATGGGGAGATACTCTGGAGGAAGCATTTGAACAGTGTGCCATGGCCATGTTTGGTTACATGACAGATACTGGAACTGTGGAACCCCTTCAAACAGTAGAAGTAGAAACCCAGGGTAACTGATTAATTCTCAAGGAAAAATTAATATATGGGCATACAATGTTCTGCATGATGAGAACATATTGTCACAGTAAGAACTACATGATGAATTATGGATCTTTAAATGAGCCGAAGAACTTCATTGTACTTTAACAAACTTTTAGAGACCAGAGTCACTAAACACCATCTTTGACCCTATGTAGGAGATGACCTGCAGTCTCTACTGTTCCACTTTTTGGATGAGTGGCTTTACAAGTTCAGTGCTGATGAATACTTCATACCCCGGGTAAGCAGAGGGCTTTCTTTGCTTGCTGAGCAAGTAGACTCTGTTCATATTGTAAAGTTGAACAAATAGTTGAAGATAAGGTATATGATCCAAAAACTAATCCATATAGATATGTGAGGTAGTGTTGATTTGTATAAGTTATAGGTCTTTTTTAAAGATGTTTTGTTTATTTTTAGTTATGCATACAATTGTTTTGCCTGCATGTATGTCTGTATGCCACATGCATGCAATACCAATGGGGCCATAAGAGCATCATATCCCTTGGTACCATAGTTACAAACAGTTGTGAGCTACAATATGGGTGCTAGGATCAAACCTGGGTTTTCTGCAAGAGCAGCCACTACTCTGTCGGAAGCTGTCTTTGCAGGGCTTCAGTTGGAACCAGCCCGAGGTTCATACCTGAGAGGGGATGTGTAGACTGAAGAAAGGCTAGGAAAAGACAAAGACACAGAATAAAAGCAGGAGAGGAAATCAGTCAATACTGAAATGAAAAGATTTATTGTGCATACAGTGTTCTGCCTGCATGTATCCCTGCAGGCCGGAAGAGGGCACCAGATCTCATTATAGATGGTTGAGAGCCATCATGTGATTGCCAGGAACTGAAACTGAGGACCTCTGGAAGAGCAGACTGTGCTCCTAACCGCTGACCTATCTCTCCAGCCCATTCTTTTTTTTTTTGTTGTTTGTTTTTCGAGACAGATTTTCTCTATGTAGCTTTGGAGCCTATCCTGGCACTCACTCTGTAGTCCAGGCTGGCCTCGAACTCACAGAGATTCACCTGCCTCTGCCTCCTGAGTGCTGGTATTAAAGGCGTGCGCCACCAACACCTGGCCAAAGACTTCATTTATTTATTGTGTATACAGTTAGTTATCTGCATGCATGCTTGAACACCAGATATCATTACATAGATGGTTGTGAGCCACCATTTGGTTGCTGGGAACTGAACTCCTCTGGAAGAGCAGTCAGTGCTCTTAACCTCTGAGCCATTTCTCCAGCTCCTCTCCAGCCCATTCTTACCACTCTTATATACCTTAACAAAAAGGGGAACATGGTATCATGTATACAGACTTTTTTTCCTCTTTTCTCCAAGGATTCCCTTACATTCAACTTCTCGTTACCTGGCTTTGAGGGTCAGGAGTAACCACACCTCAGACCAGGTCTGTTGATCGAACATCCTACTGTAGCCACGCCTTTGACCTTTAGGTCTTATGACTTACTGAGGACAGTTTTGAACTCTCTGCCCTTGAGCCAAGATGGAGTAGAGCCATCATTATGGGCACTGACAAATCGCCACCTCTCCAGCACCATGTAGGTCCCTACTGATTAACCTACTTGCCTAGGTATATTCATTTTTTTTTACTTAGATCTCTGATCACATAGTATTTGATATTGTATAAGACTATCTACTACGGGCTGGAGAAAACATCTACTTAGCCAGTATGGTGGAATATACCATTCATCATAGCACTCAGGAGGCAGAGACATGAGTATTGTGATCTTGTTTAAGCTTAAAAATATAAAAAGAGGAGCAAGATGAGCTGTGAGAATGAGAGACACATTAACCATAGTTTATTACATGTGGGTAAGGGAGAGTGGCAGATATGAGCGACAGAGAGCAGGGAGGAGGTAAGAGAGTAAAGAGAAGAGAGAGAAGAGAAGGAGAGAGGGGTAGGTAAGGGTGTGGGCGGAAAGGGGAGCTCGCGCATGTGCAGTCCTCATGCAGGTCCTACTGCATAATGAGTGACAAGGCACATCTCTGTGCATGCCCCACCCATTGTCAGGGGGAGGGGTCTGTCTCTTAAAGTGGGGCCGACAGGTCAGCATTAATCCTGAACTTTTCAGTGAGGAACTCTGAGTTCCAGGCTAGCCTGCTCTACATAGCCCCTGTTTTTTTTTTTTTTTTTTTTTTTTTTTTTTTTTTTTTAAGAGCACCTTATTTCCTTGTTTTATTTTACTTGACATTTTAATTTTCTCTGCATCAGAGAAGTATGATATTGTTTTCTAAAATATGTCACAAGCTAAAGGTGTTTAGTAAATGGCATGGTGTGGATTTGGTTTTTGTTTGTTTTGTTTTCGTTTTTCAAGACAGGGTTTCTCCGTAGCTTTGGAGCCTGTCCTGGAACTCTATCTGTACACCAGGCCAATTGGCCTGGAACTCACAGAGATCTGCTTGACTTTGCCTCCCGAGTGCTGGGATTAAAGGCGAGTGCCACCACCACCCGGCTTTGGTTTGTTTTTGAGACAGGGTCTTACTCCTTATCCCAAGTGGCCCTGGCCTCAGGCTCCTCGACTGAGTTCAAGTATTGAGTTATAAAGCACTTGCCTACGTACTTGGCTGAACCCTTCTGTCTTTAAGTAATGATTGTAGCTCGGGTGGGTAGAAGAATACTTGATTAGCATTCCCAAAGCCCTGGGTTCAGTCTCCAGCTCTGCATAAAATGGAGCTTGTCTTCACATGCTTGTGATCCCACACCTCAGAGATGAAGGCAGGAGGGTCCGGAATGCATGGTTATCCCTGGTTATATTGTGAGGTTCAAATGAGTAATGGAAGACCTTATCTCAAAAATATTTTAAAATAAAGTTAATTAATTAACTAGTTAATAATTAAGTTAAAATGTTATTTTTTCATCTTTAGGAAGTGAAAGTACTTAATATTGATCAAAAAAACTTCAAGTTACGGTCAATTGGGTAAGTTTTTTTGTTTTTTTTTGGTGGGGGTTCCGAGACATGGTTTCTCTGTGGCTTTGGAGGCTGTCCTGGAACTAGCTCTTGTAGACCAGGCTGGTCTCGAACTCACAGAGATCCCCCTGCCTCTGCCTCTCGAGTGCTGGGATTAAAGGCATGCGCCACCACCACCTAGCTTGGGTAAATTTTGAAACTAGTTAAGTAGCGGGTCATGAAAGACATTAAAATATATTTTCCATTGACTCAAGTATGCAAAAGGACAGATACAAGTGGTGAGTCAGGAGAACTTCACTTGGCTAGACCTTACAAGTTGAACTGGGGAGACTCCTAGAGTGTGAGCTCACCTGAGTTGTAGAGACTTGGAAATTTGTGGAAATAAAGTTCTTTCTGATTGTTAAGCTCAATTCCCAATTAAAAAATTTTCATATATATGGGTATTTGCCTGCAAAGGGGCACACATGGGTATTCACCACATGTGTGCCTGGTGCCTGCAGAGGCCAGAAGAGGGCGCCAGATTTCCTGGAACTAGAGTTACAGATGGTTGTGGGTGCTGAGAACTGAACCTGGATCCTGAACCTGAACTTAACCACTGAGCCATCACTCCAGTCCGAAATTATTTTCATGATTTAAAAAATAAAAAAAAAAGTGTATTTATAATTACAGCTGGCCTCAGTTTAGATGATCCCAGCAACTGTTTTTGGTTTTTCAAGATAAGGTTTCTCTGTATAACCCTAGCTGTTCTGGAACTCACTCCAGAGAGTAGGCTGCCCTTAAACTCAGATCTGCCTGCCTCTGCTTCGCAGGGCTGAGATTAAATGTGTGCCACCACACTCAGCATGGTCCCTATTTTGTTAGAACACCTACAACATCCTAATCTAGAGCCTGTGGGTCACATACTTTGTTCTCCATTGGATGCAATGCAATTTCCTTCCCAGTTCCTCCATCTCTTTCTGGTTCTCCAGTTTGGGACCACATTTATAAGGCTTACTTTAAAATGTAGAGAATAAAATAGAAAATTGTAGAAATAATAATCATGTTTTTACTTTCCTTCTCAAGGTGGGGAGAAGAATTTTCATTGTCCAAGCATCCTCAGGTATGTTCAGAAGTCTAGCTGTTGAAAGCATTTCCTCCTTTCTTACATAAAATCTGTGTATGTGAAATTAGTTTTAATTAGTATGAAGTGATGGCAAGTTTGCTCAATCGTCTCTTACCCAACTTTGTATAGTTTTTTGTTTTGTTTTTCGAGACAGGGTTTCTCTGTGTAGCTTTGGAGCCTATCCTGGCACTCGCTCTGGAGAACAGGCTGACCTCAAACCCACAGAGATCCGCCTGCCTCTGCCTCCTGAGTGCTGGGATTAAAGGGGTGAGCCACCAATGTCCAGCCCTACTGTATATATATTTTTTTAAGATTTTATTTATTTATTATGTATACAACATTCTGCTTCCATGTATATCTGTACATCAGAAGAGGGCACCAGATCTCATAACGGATGGTTGTGAGCCACCATGTGGTTGCTGGGAATTGAACTCAGGACCTCCGGAAGAGCAGTCAGCACTCTTAACCTCTGAGCCATCTCAGTTAAGACACTGATTTCATGAATCTGTGGTCAGTTAGGAGTCAGCTTTGGGTCCAGGATGGAGTTTGTTACAGATTGTCAAGGGGTTTTAAAGTCTCGTTTTCTCTTTGTTTGATTGGGCTTTTTGCTTGTTTTTGAAACAGAATCTCACTGTGTAGCTTTGGCTGGACTGGAACTCACAGAGATCTTGTCTCTTTCTGCCTCTGGAGGACTGAAATTACAGGCATGGGCCACCAGAGGCTTGGTTTCCTCCTCAATGAAGATTTTGGAATAGTTATTTTCTCTCTGTCTCTCTGGAAATTGAATGTCGGGCCTTGTGCATGCTATATAAATGCTCCACTACTGCACTATATCTCTAGCCCTCTTTTTACTTAAAAAAAAAAAAATCATTTGGAAAGCCAGATATAGTGGTACACACCTTTAATCCCAGCACTTAAAGGAGGAAGAAGCAGGGAGATCTCTGTGAGTTTGAGGCCAGCCTGGTCTACACAGCAAGCTCTAGGACTGCCAGGACCACGTGGAGACCTTGTCTCAAGCAAACAAACAAACACACACACAAACAAGCAAGCAAATTCATTTGGAAATGACTGCAGAAAAGGGGACAGATTGGTAACACAGTAGTAACTGGGTGAGGGTGCTGGGGACTGTGGTCAATAACAGAAGGGTTTTATTTGATCTGGCGTCAGCTAGGAGTTTTTGTACCATAATTATATGCATAGTGGATTTACATGCATCTTCACTTGTCTGCTGTGCATTAGAGCTAGCAGGTGACATTTACCTGGTACCTGGCACATTATTATTACAGATCCTTTCTAGAGTGGAAGGGACTTAAGAGGATATCAGTCCTTTTGTTCTAAACTGGGACAGGGTGTGGACTACTATCATGTATCAGAATCCTGGGAGGTCTCTGACCTTTGCCATTCTCTCTGTCTCTCTCTCCCACCTGCACTGAAAAGAATCCCAAAGAGAATAGGCTCTGACTCATTTTATAACCAAAAAAACAGACATGCCTTTAATTACAGCACGTTGGAAGCAGAGACAGGTGGAACTCTGTGAGTTCAAGGCCAGCCTCGTCTACAGAGTGAGTTCCAGAACAGGCTCCATAGCTACTGAGAAACCCTGTCTCAAAAAGCAAAAACCCAGACCATATCCAGCCAGGTCACATGGCCTCCCTGACCAGCCACCCAGGCCTGCAATAGCGCTGGCTCCTCCAAGTCTCCTCTCTCTTTCTGTTGGGCTTGCTTCTTCTCATTTTCTCATAGCGGCATATGCCTCTGTACTAACTTGATAACCCCTCGTCTCTTGTGTCAGAATTACAGTCTGACTTTCTGCCAGTCCCTGCTAGAGTTAAAGATTCTAAACCCAGTTTCTTTCTTTTTTCCTTTAACTCCAACTTCAGGGAACAGAAGTCAAAGCAATAACATACTCAGCAATGCAGGTCTACAATGAAGAGAAGCCAGAAGTGTTTGTGATCATTGACATTTAAGATACCAAGAAGGAATGAAGGAAGGAAGGAAGAGACACTTGGGGACTGGAGAGAACCTGGTTCAATTCCCAGCAACCACATGACAGCTCACAACTGTCTCTAACTCTTATTCCAAGGGATCCGATGCCCTCATGCAGACATTCATGCAAGCAAAACACCAGTGTACATAAAATAAAAATAAATTATTTTAAAAAAGACTTATGAAGAACTGATTTGTTTTCTTCCTTTTGTATAGGGTCTTTGTTAAATTTTTGAGGAACAATCTTGTGCTTGGTCATTTACAGCAGCAGCAGCAGGTGCCTTACACCTCTCAATGGAATGCAAGTGCTCCAGCATGGTCTCAGAGGGGGATACCCGCTGGTGTAAACAGCCGCCGAGACTGAATCCAATTTCCAACAAAGTAATGTGAGATGAGTGTGACAGACAATATATGCCTGTGATCATAACACAACACTCAGGATCCTGAGTTTGAGGCCAGCTTTGGCTACAGAATGAGTTTGAAACTAGCCTGGGCAACCTAATATGGTCCTGTCTCAAAAAAGGAGAGTGTAGAGCAAGGAGAACATGTACGCTGAAGTCTTGGTTTTATTTAGTTTTTGGGACAGGGTTTCTCTGTGTAACAGTACTAGCTGTCCTGGAACTCAGTTTGTAGACCAGACTGGCGCCAGATTCAGAGATCTGCCTGCCTCTGCCTCCCCGGTGCTGGGATTAAAGGTGTGCAAACCCACCACCTCCCTGCCTCCAGTTTATTTTTAAAGAGAGGGACAGAATTATATTTAAGGGTCTTCATAAATTCCCGTGACTTTTAGCAGTACTTGCTTCCTGGTTTTATTTTATTATTATTTATGCATGTGGTACATGTATGTGATGTGGAGGCCAGCATACGATGTCCAGTCTTCCTCAACCTTTCTGCCTTGTTGCCTTGAGCCACAGTCTCTCAGTGAGCTGGAAGCACAGCATTTTGGCATGGCTGAGTAGCCTGCAAGCTCTCAGCGCCATCTGTATTCATCCACACACATGCTTGGCTTTTCCACATGGGTTCTAGGAATTCAAACTCAGGTCCTCATACTTGCAGAACAAGTACTCTTACTGAGCCATAGTTTGTGTGAGCACTTGCATATACATACATTTATGCATACATGCACATATATGATGTGGGTGTAGAGGCCAGAGGTCAATGTCAGGTTTCTCCTCTATCATTCTCTGCCTTAGTTCTCGAGACAGGCCTTCTTCATTTAATCTGGCTCTCACTTCTTTTTTTTTTTTTTAAAGATTTTATTTATTATGTATACAACATTCTGTTTCCATGTATATCTGCACACCAGAAGAGGGCACCAGATCTCATTACGGATGGTTGTGAGCCGCCATGTGGTTGCTGGGAATTGAACTCAGGACCTTTGGAACAGTAGTCAGTGCCCTTAACCTCTGAGCCACCTCTCCAGCCCCCCTGGCTCTCACTTCTAGGATCTGTGCATTCCCATGAGCCCAATGAACACAGGTTGCAAACGGCACTAGCCATGTAAGGGTTTTTACATGGGTTTTGAGAGCCAAACTCAGGTCCTTATGCCTGCATGGCGAGCACTTTTCTACTGAACCCCCCCCCCCATCCTATCTCTACAACAGTATAAGCTCATAAGAGAAACACTTTAGTAAAATGCATGGTTTTTTGGCATACATATATGTCTGCATACCACACACATGCAGTGCCCAGGAACACCAGATGAAGACTTGGAGTCCACTGAACTGGAGTTAGCAATCCAGGTCCTCTGAAAGAGCAGCTAGTGTTCTTGTGTTCAGATCTTTCCAGACACACAAGAATAATTTTTTTTTTTTTTGCTTTTCAACACAGGGTTTCCCTATAGCCCTGGTTGTCCTGGAACTTGCTCTGTGGACCAGGCTACCCTTGAACTCACAGAGATCTGCCTGTCTCTGCCTCCTGAGTGCTGGGATTATGAGACAGGGTTTCTCTGTGTAGCCATGGCTGTCTTATAAGTCAATTTGTAGTTCAGGGGAAAAAATTTTTAACTTTTATGTTTTACCTGCATGTATGTTTATACACCACTTGAGTGCCTGATGCCCACGTATCAGAAATAGGTGTTAAGACTCCCTGGAACTGGAGCTACAGATGGTTGTGAGATGCCATGTGGGTGCTGGGACTCAAATATGTGTCCTCTAAAGAGACAGTACTCTTAACTGCTGAGCCATCTCTAAAAGCCCCTGGACTTGAATTTTTTTTTTTTTCCCCCGAGATAGGGTTTCTCTGTGTAGCTTTGGAGCCTATCCTGGCTCTCACTCTGTAGACCAGGCTGGCCTCGAACTCATAGAGATCCGTCTGCCTCTGCCTCCCGAGTGCTAGGACTAAAGGCGTGCCCCACCAACATCCAGCTGGACTTGAAAAAAAATTTTTTTTATAAATACATATTCAGGATTTCTTTTCTTTTTTTTAAAGACTTTATTTATTATGTATACAACATTCTGCTTCCATGTATATCTGCACACCAGAAGAGGGCACCAGATCTTATAACGGATGGTTGTGAGCCACCATGTGGTCGCTGAGAATTGAACTCAGGACCTCTGGAAGAGCAGTCAGTGCTCTTAACCTCTGAGCCATCTCTCCAGCCCCTGGACTTGAAATTTTTAATACATTTGCTGGGGCCTGCAATTGGGTAGCCAGACTCCCAAATTCAGTCTTGCCTGATTCCCTGTGAGGTTTAGTATTATAACATACATGCTTTTAAAATACATTAACATTTTGTAGGCAGGTTTATTGGTGGGTGAAGGTAAGGGGCCCTGCCACCAAGAATTCCATCCCACATGGTAGGATTTTCTTCTGGCTTCCTTCCAAACACAGGCTCCCCTCCTCCCCAAAACAAAATGAATCAATAAAAATATAATAGAAAAGATTGTCTTAAAGTTTTGTGATAGATTAATTTAAAATATTTTACTCAAAAATGTTTGCTAAATAGATTTTTCCAATATTTAAACAAAATGCCATCTGTGTAATAACAGAAAGGGTAACTGATCATCCATCATGCCAATACAAGCAAGGTCTTCCCAGAGCAGCAACATAGTTCAGGGCAACCAAGTTCAGAGTGGATACAATGGCCTATTCAAAAAGCATGCAAGTTACACCAGGTCACTTCTAAGCCAGCCGGAGAAATCCATTAACCGGGCTCTGCCCATGGAGAGATACAGGACGTCCATGTAAACTGCAGGCAGGCCAGCTCTGAGGAGTCGCACTTCAGGCTACCTAATGTTGGGTTTGATTTCCTTCTCCTCTTCTTCCTCACTATCTTCAACCTGTTTTATGACCAGATCGGCAGACCCGTCCTCCACAATCTCCACGTAGGATCTATTCTCTTCCTCACTCAGATGCCACCTCGAATCCTTATCTCCATCTGCGGGGGACATGCAGTGTTGCTCAGCTTCCAGATCAACAGGGAGGCTGTCGATGCCAGCTTCAGCAAGGCACTCGTTACACAGTCTGTAGCGCCTGGTTCCTTCCTGCACCACCTGGCCTGTGAGGTCAGTCACGTGACGTTTGCATTTCCTGCAGATTAGTTTGCATGCCTGATGGATCTGTATAGAGATTTAAGAAGTGATTAAAATAAGTTTTCAGCTGGGCATTTCATTGGTGGCGCACGCCTTTAATCCCAGCACTCGGGAGGCAGAGGCAGGCGGATCTCTGTGAGTTCGAGGCCAGCCTGGTCTACAAGAACTAGTTCCAGGACAGCCTCCAAAGCCATAGAGAAACCCTGTCTTGAAAAAACAATAAATAAATAAGTAAATAAAATTTTCAAAAGTGTGTCAAGTTTGCTATTTTAGGGACCAGTTCATATTCTTCAGATGCTCAAAGCCATACATTAAATTCAAGTTAAGATCTAATTATCAGAAAAGATCCCAAGATATTGACAAATGCACACCATGGACACATCACATATCAGCTTTCTCTAAAAATGACTATAAGGTTTTTCTTTAAATTATTTTATTATATATACAGTGTTCTGTCTGCATGTGTTCCTGCAGGCCAGAAGAGGGCCCCAGATCTCATTGCAGATGGTTGTGAGCCACAAAGTTAGATGGAGGCTGGATAGATGGCTCAGCAGTTAAAAACACTGGCTGCTCTTCCAGAGACCTGGGGTCAATTCTCAGTATCTACATGGTATCTACTCATAACCATTTAAAAGTTCAGTTTCAGGAGACCCAGTACCCTCTCTGGCTTCTGAGGGCATCAGGCATAAGTATGCAATATGCAGACAAAACACTCATACACATAAAAATTAAAAAAGAAAAGCTTTTTAAAAGATTTATTTTTTAAAAAAAAAAGAGGACTGGAGAGATTGGCTCAGTGGTTAAGAACACACATTGTCTTTCCAAAGAACCTGAGCTCAGTTCCCAGCACCCACACTGGGCAACTCACAGCTGCCTTTGTAACTCTAGCTCTAGCTGTAGCTCTAGCTCTAGAGAGAGGGAGAGAGGGAGAGGAGAGGGAGAGAGAGAGGAGAGGGAGAGCTAAAACTAAGTTTTTAAAAAAGCTTTATTATGTATGCAGTTGTATACAGTGTTCTGCCTGCACGTATGCCTGCGTGCCAGAAGAGGGCAACAGATCTCAATATAGATGGTTGGGAGTACGGTTCCAGCATCCCAACAAAGTGAACAATGTGTGGTCATGGACAACCAGTCCTCCAATTAGTAAGTGCTTCCCAGTGTGACATGTGAAATATACAACATTAGCCTTGATATGTCCTGGCCAAAAGTGTTTTATCTGAATCTGTTAAGGATATGGATGAAACTTCAGTACGTAGAAATGCAGGGTGGGTAAAGGAGTGAGCTAAATAACACTAAGTAGAAGCAAGCAAATTCAGAAGTAAGATATTTTGTAAAATAAATGGCTTAGTATCATCAACAATCCAGTGTTACCAGGCAGGAAGGTGTGTGAGGGGAAATTATGCTAGATTAAAAATATACTTATGGGATTTAACAATGAAATACACTTGATTCTGGCTCGGGAAATACAGGCATTTGGTGGGGACTAAGGGGAAATCAGAACTGAACTGATTGCTAGATAAAATTTTACTGCAACGGAAAGGTAGATACTCACTAAGGAACACGGGCGACAAAACAACATGGAAAAGAAATGCATAGAAGAAAAATTTGGGAGACATATAATAAATATAATATCTAATAAGTAAACACATTGACTGCAGGCATCCCCGCCCCCCCCCCCCCCCCCCCCCCGTGCCCATCTTAAAAGGCTGTTGTTGTTGTTGGCATCTACATGACGTTTGTATGACTGGGCGTTTGCACGAGTGCTGTGGGAGGCATGTGGGAATCAAAGGAGAAATTTTGGTAGCTGGTACTTTCAGGGACTGGAATATATGTTTAGTATATATTTTAATATATATTTGCATATATATAAATAAAGAATTTGTTTTTATTTATGTGCATGTGTGTGGTTTGTATGTGTATATGCCACATCTGTGGGTATCCATGAAGGCCAGAAGAGGGTATTGGAGCCAGGCATTGGTGGCGCACCCCTTTAATCCCAGCACTTGGGAGGCAGAGGCAGGCAGATGTCTGTGAGTTCGAGGCCAGCCTGGTCTACAGAGCCAGTGCCTGGATAGGCTCCAAAGCTACAGAGAAACCCTGTCTGGAAAAAACAAAACAAAACAAAACAAAACAAGGGTGTATTGGATCCCTTGAGATAGAATTATAGATGGTTGTGGTGCTGGAGAGATGGCTCAGCAATAAAGAACACCAGCTGCTCTTCCACAGGACCTGAGTTCAATTCCCAGCAACCACATGGTGGCTCACAACCATCTGAAATGATATCTGGTGTCTTCTTCTGGCCTACAGGAATACATGCAGACAGAACACTGCATAATAAATAAATAAATAAATAAATAAATAAATAAATCTTTTAAAAAAGAATTATAGATGGTTGTGAGCTGCCCTTTCCTCTGTAAGAGTTCCATGTACTTTTTTTTAAATTTTTATTTATTTATTATGCATACAACATTCTGCTTCCATGTATATCTGCACACCAGAAGAGGGAACCAGATCTCATTACAGATGGTTGTGAGCCACCATGTGGTTGCTGGGAATTGAACTCAGGACCTCTGGAAGAGCAGGCAGTGCTCTTAACCTTTGAACCATCTCGCCAGCCTGAGTTCTATGTACTTTTGTTTTTCCTGGGTTTCTCTGTGTAGCACTGGCTGTCCTGGAAACTTACTCTGTAGACCAGCTGGTCTGGAACTCAAGAGATCCACCTGCCTCTGTTGGGACTAAAAGAATGTACCACCATGCTCTTAACACGGAGACATCTCCTTTTATTATTTATTGTGTGTGTGTGGCTCCAAAACAATACAGAGAAACCCTGTCTCAGAAAAAAAATTATTTACATATGTGTATGAATGTTTTGCCTGCATCATGCATGTGCAGCATGTATACCTGGTATCCATGGAGTACAGAAAAGGGAAAGGGTGTCAGATCCCCTATAACTGTGCATTGCCACATAGGTGTTGGGAACCAAACCCGAGACCTCTGGAAGCTGGAAGAGCAGCCAATGGTCTTAGCCTCTGAGCCACCCCCCCCTTTTTTTTCTTAAGAGTGTTTAACTCAAATTGGAGCTCACTGATTTTGCAAGACCAGCTGATCAGGAAGCTCCAAGAGGCTTCCTGTCTCTGCTTTCCCCATGCAGGAATTACAGGTGCATGCCACCATACCTGGATTATTTTGTATGTGGGTGCTGGAGATCCTCAGTCACTTTTTTTTTTTTTTTTTGGTTTTTCAAGACAGGGTTTCTCTGTGTAGCTTTGGAGCCTATCCTGGCACTCGCTCTGGAGACCAGGCTGGCCTGGAAACTCACAGAGATCCTCCTGCCTCTGCCTCCCAAGTGCTGGCATTAAAGGTGTGCGCCACCAACGTCTGGCTCCTCAGTCACTTTTGCGTGGCAACTGAGTCACCTCCCCAGCCCCAATCTAAGATTATTTAAGTAGATAAATATAAGGCTGGGGATGTAACTCGGTGGTAGAGAGCTTGCTTAGCTTGTGTGATGCAGGGTTCAATCCCACCACCCCCACCCCATACCAGAAGGAGGAGGGGGAGAAAGAGAGAGGGAGGGAGGGATGGAGGGAGGGAGGGAAGAAAAGCAGGTAAATACACATATGTTACAAGAAGCAAAATGATGAAAACTCATATACATACTGTTCGGAAATGGCTACTCAGATGGTCTAGCCTGCTAAATCGTTTCCCGCAAGCTTGGCACGGGTACGGCCTTTCTCCTGTATGGCAGCGCAGGTGGCGTTTGAGGTCTGCTTTCCGCTTCACCACGTGTGTGCAGTATGGGCACTTGAATCGCAGCCTGGGCAGGTCATCTGTCAAGAGACAGTTGGATTGAATCACTGCAGAGATCACAGTAATGTTTCTATGAGTGTAAGGAATCCACAGGAGTTGCTGAACCCAATATTGTGAAGGTAAAGAAGGATAAACAACTTGAGTTAACCACACTGTCAAGTAACCCTGGGCACAGAAGTGTAACTTGAGTACAAAGGCCAGTAAATGAGACTACCACCCTTATCCCTTTACTTCACATTAGAGTTTAAATGCAAACGGTAGTGCAAGATTGCAAAACTACACACACAAGCTAAAAATAAAGCAATTAATTTTTTTTTTTCGAGACAGGGCTTCTCTGTGTAGCTTTGGAGCCTATCCTGACACTCACTCTGTAGACCAGGCTGGCCTCGAACTCACAGAGACCCACCTGCCTCTGCCTCCCGAGTGCTGGGATTAAACGCGTGTGCCACCAACGCCCGGTAGCAATTAATTTTTTAATTAATTTATATTTTTTATACCCTTGTCTTCTTTTTATATACTTGTTAATGCTTTTTTGTTGTGAGGCTGGGGACAGAAGCCAGGGCTAATTCATGCTGCAAGACACCCTCAAGCATTCTTTTTCTTGTGTGTGTGTGCATATATTGAGTACTTTATGCTTTTGACTGTTATTAAATGTACTCAGTATTATATTTTGAATTAAACATTTAAAATTCATGTCCTATGAAATAAATTTGAGTAAGAAGTATGACTCAGCCAAGCGGTGGTGGCGCATACCTTTAATCCTAGCACTCAGGAGACAGAGGCAGACAGAACTCTGGGAGCTGGAGGCCAGCCTGGATTACAGAGTGGGTGCCAGGACAGACTCCAAACCTACAGAGAAACTCTGTCTCGAAAAACAAACAAAAAGTATGACTTAAAAAAAATCAGAAGCCGGATGGTGATGGCACATGCCTTTAGTTCCAGCACTCGGGAAGCAGAGGCAGGTGGATCTTTGTGAGTTCGAGACCAGCCTGGTCTACAAGAGCTAGTTCCAGGACAGCTTCAAAGCCATAGAAGCCCTGTCCCGAAAAACCAAAAATAAATAAATAAATCAGGTTCTCGTAGCTCCTGCTGTTTTTCCCGTGGATCTGAGTTTGGTTCCCAGCACCCTCATCAGGTGGCTCACAACAATCTGTAATTCCAGGTCCAGGGCATCTAATATGCCTCTGTGGGCATCACCCATATATACACACATGCTCAAACGCACAGGTACACACGTACAACGTACACACGTGTACACACACACACACACACACACACACACAAATGTAAAAATAAATCTCTAAAAAGAAAACTCTAAAAAGAAAGAAAGATCACTTGGTTCAACTGCCATGCACCTAAAATTAAGGACATTTGTGTCTGGGGAGGGACTTAGGCTCTTATGGGTACCTGGAAAGCTCCTGGATGTGGTGTCAGACCCTTGGCCATACTGGTAGCCAGTGGGAGGAGCAGAATCTACTTCAGCATCAATCTGTACTTGCTCTTCAGGCTGGGAAACGTTGTTGGAGGCATTGGATGTGCGTGCTTCTCCTTTTCCAGACTTAAGATGAACAACTTCAGAAGGCTGTGACAATTTCAAATGCTTGGTCTTTTTAATGTCATCCTTCCTCTGCTCATTAGCCAACGCTTGTTGGGTGTTCCTTTGGGAAGCTGCATGGTAATTGTACTTGTTCCACAACTTTCCACTTGCTATACTTGGTCCTTGGTCTGGGCTCAGGTGAGAACGGGGAGATGAGCTTTCCTCCTGCCAGCTGCTATTATAAAAAGAGGGACGCTCTACACCATTTGAGCTGGTGTCCTTATCTGAGAGGCTGAAGTAGCGATCTTTTTCTTTCTCACTAATGTCCAAGGAAGATTTTATGAAAGTCTTACATACACTAATCACATCGGTCATCTGAAGGAAGCTCGCAGCAGACATTACCTCTATAACATTCTGTCCAGTAAGAGAGAGTTTGCCAGAGTAGACAAAGTCCAGGATAACTGTGAAGGTGTCTGGGGAGAAGGCCTGAAATGTGGCTGTGGCTGGCTGACTAGTCTCCTTTGAGCTCTGAGAAAGCAGCATTTTAAAGTAGCCGCTGCTAGCAAACAAGACATTTCGATGCGCTTTGAAGACCTTCCCTTCAACTAGGATACTGCAGTCACAAAACACATCTTGCCTGCGCTGCTCGTTCAGTTGCTGCAGGAGGTGAGACTGATGAGAGGAGATCTCCATTATGCAGGGGAAGACTCGGTTACCAGAGAGGAACTAAGAAACAAACAAGCCCAGGGTGAGTTGCTGAAAACGAGAATCAGGCTCCTCTCCCACCTAAACCTCTTTCTTCTTAGGAACACAGTCCCCAGACACAGAAGGTAGTGGGGTCCGTGGTGACTGAGGCAGGAGAATCACAAGCTCAAGGTCTGCTTGAGTTATAGAGAGGGTTTTCAAGATCAGCCTGGAAAACTTGCAAGACTCTGTCTCAAGATAAAAAGTGAAGCAAAGGCTACGGATGTATTCACATGGCAAAGAACCTGTCTAGAATATGGAGAAAGGTCCCATGTTGATCTCTGGCATTGTAAAGCAAAGCAAAGCAAAACAAAACAAACAAACCAAAAACCAAACCAAAACAAAGAACTGGCAGGAGAGTATCCCAGGCTACCCTGGGCTACACAGCAAGACCATGTCTCCAAAAGATAAATACAAGAAAATACCAGAGCCATGACCAGAATGCAATACTCCAATACACAATCAACAATTGTTTCCTCCAGAAAAAAAAATGCTGTGTACTTTAATATCAGTGATGATACAATAAAATTATGGAAAAATCAGTGAGAAGACACAGGACCAGAAGGCTCTTAGTTGAAAGAAGACAGAAGGTGGAGAGTGCAGGCTAGCCCTTGAAGAGTATCTGTCAGTGCTCATTAAAATCACAGTTTCTATTAACAGGGACTTTGTTTTCCATTTGGGAAGGAAAGCGTTTACATGTCTCAATCATTCCATCCCTGAGGAAAACCGCAGAAACTCAAGAACTGAAGCAGAGGCCATGAAGGAACACTTCCCACGGCTTGCTCAGTTACCTTCCTTATAAAAACAACCCAGGACCACCTGCCCAGGCATGGCACAGGGCCCACAGCAGGCTTCTGCCTCCCACATCAATTATTCATCAAGAAAACGTCCCACAGACAAGCTCTCAGGCCAGCTTCACGATTCCTTACAGTTGAGGGTCTCTCTTCCCAGGTAACGCTAGTTTGTGTCAGGTTGACAGGCTAGACAATGGCTATGAGAGTTGGTTTTTTTTGTTATACAGAGGGTTTCTCTGTATAACAGCTCTGGCTGTCCTGGAACTAGGACAGTACCCCACAGTACCCCACACCCACACAGGGTATCATAGCTGTCTGTAACTCCAGTTCCAGATAATCTGATGTCCTCTTCTGGCCTTCTCAGGTACTGCGTTCACATAGTGCATGGCACATACAGGCATGCACCAAACAGTTGTATTCACAAAAACATTAAAATAAACATTTTATGTTAATTTTTCCATTAGGGAAATTTTGGTTTGTTTAAGTTTCAGTAAAACTGGCTTTCCAGGCAGTTTGTAAAAGTTGAAAGTGGGTATCTGTGTTGGTAAGGGTTGCCACTGGTCACTATGTGCAAGTTATGTAAACAGGCTCTAACTAGGGGTTATTGGGGAGCAGGAAAATCTTTAACGTTAAAAGTAAAGTGGGCTGGGTGGTGGTAATGCACACCTTTAGTCCCGGCATTCCAGAGGCAAAGGCAGGAGGATTTTTGCGAGTTCCAGGACAGCCAGGGCTGTTACACAGAGAAACCCTGTCTTGAAAAAAACCAAAAATGCCTGATGCTAGATGGACTGATGGGGGCCAGAAGACACAGTCTCTTCTGTCCCTGTAGTAATTATCTGTTTGGAACACACAGGAGAGCTTCTGTTGGTTTGCTTTTGGTTTGGGTTTGCATAGCATCCTTAGTATGTCGTTTCATTTGAGAGCCCAGGAATAAACCCTCCACAATAGAATTTGGGGGTTCGTTGAACAACTGTTTGAGCTTGAATAGATTTATGACATCAGTGCCATTGAAAAGGTGAAATATGGAGATGAGAGTCCCTGCCTGGCTCATTAGCTCCATCTGCATAATGAATTTGAGGCAGCTCCCTGCAACCATGAAGATGAAGGAGAAGGGGATTCTGGGAAGCCAGCTACTCCCACTGCCCGGGAATGCCTAAGAAGGGAAAAGGACAAATTGTAGGCCTTAGACTCTCAGCCCAACTGAAAGCAGGGAAACAGAACTACTGATCATCCTAAGGGAGTCTCCTCATACAGTCTGAGGTGGAGACAGCAAAAAACCAGACACCAAGTACACATGGATTGCAAAGTAACCATGAAAGTTATTTTACACCTTGACCAAATTTCTTCTGCAACAAACATCAGTCAACTAGGAAGGAGAAGGACCTCAGCACTTGGAATGAGAGTCAAACCATCTGAGAACCTTGTAACTCTAAAGTCCCTTGAGTTCCCCACAAACCCAGAAAGCAGTCTCTTTCCTCACTGAGAGTGTCACCTTCCACTTTCCATTTCTCTACCCTCCCTTCCACCCTTGGTCTAGAGAGCATAGGTTGGCCTCTCCAACTCAGGATCCTTCTGTCTCAGCCTTCCAAGTGCTAGACTATAAGGAGGTGTCATGATTTCTAGTTCTTCTCTTTTTCTGAGATATAGAGGTGTGGTGATTTGAATAAGAATGCCCCCATAGGCCCATATATTTTAATGTTTGGTCACCAGGGAGTGGCACTATTTGAAAAGAATCAGAAGGATTAGGAGGTGTGGCCTTGTTGGAGGAAGTGTGTCACAAGGGGTGGGCTCTAAGGTTTCAAAAGTCCACAGCAGGCCCAGTATGTCTGTCTGTCTCTCTCTGCATGTGAAATCAGGATATATTTATCAATTACTGCTCCAACATTGAATGCGGTCATGCTCCCTACCACGATAAGGGACTAACTAAATGCTTTCCCTTATAGGAGTGGCCTTAGTCAGAGTGTCTCCTCACAGCAATAGAAACAGTGACTAAGGGGCTGGAGAGATGGCTCAGAGGTTAGGAGCTCTGGCTGCTCTTCCAGAGGTCCTGAGTTCAATTCCCAGTAACCGCATGGTGGTTCACAACCATCTGTAATGAGATCTGGTTCCCTCTTCTGGTGTGCAGATATACATGGAAGCAGAATGTTGCATACATAATAAATAAATAAAATCTTAAAAAAAAAAAAGAAACTGACTAAGGCAGAAATTGGTACCAGGAGTGGGGTATTGCTGTGACAACCCTGACTATGCTACTTGTCCAAAGAATGTGGACTTTGGGACTTTGAATTACCAAAGCAGTTGAATGGGTTTTTTTTTTTTTAATAATTTTTTTAACCTTTATCTTATGTGCATTGGGGGTGAAGGTATCAGATCCTTTGGAACTAGAGTAACAGACAGTTGTAAGCTGCCATGGGGTGCGGGGAATTGAACTTGGGTCTTCTGGAAGAACAGTCAGTGCTCTTAACCGCTGAGCCATCTCTCCAGCCTGCAGTTGAATGTTTTAAGGAGAGCTTAAAAGGACACACTATTAGGAACATGAAAGACAGTGGTAATGAGAGCGATATAAATTATTCTGACTAGCTCAAGAAGTTTTGGGGAGACATATTAGCAAGTGGCCTAGAGACCACTCTTGTTATATTTTGAGAAAGAATTTGACTACTTTTTGCCCTTGTCCTAGAAATCTGCCCGAGGCTCAATTAGAGAATTTTGGATTATGGCAGAGATTTCAAGAATGACTTTGTCATGTGGTTATTAGTATCACTCTTATGCAGATCTATAATGAAAAGGAGAAAGCTGAACAAAGAGAAATACAATATGTGCAGTCTGAGGAGAAAAAGAGCTCCAGGAAGTATAATGAAGCTAAATCAAGTGCTCAAGTAGATTAAAAAGTTTACAGAAAAGCCTGATGCTGCTAGGTGGTGGTGGCACACACCTTTAATCCCAGCATTCTGGGAGGCAGAGGCAGGCAGATCTCTGAGTTTGAGGCCACCCTGGTCTACACAGTGAGCTCCAGGACAGCCAGGGCTACACAGAGAAACCCTGTCTCAAAAAACCAAAAGAAGAAGCTGGAGAGATGCATCAGAGGTTAAGAGCACCGGCTGCTCTTCCAGGGGTCCTGAGTTCAATTCCCAGCAACCACATGGTGGCTCATAATCATCTATAATGAGATCTGGTGCTCTCTTCTGGCATGCAGGCATACATGCAGGCAGAACGGTATACAACGGTATACATGATAATACGTAAATCTTTAAAGAAAAAAAATCGGGCTGGAGAGATGGCTCAGAGGTTAAGAGCACCGGCTGCTCTTCCAGAGGTCCTGAGTTCAATTCCCAGCAACCACATGGTGGCTCACAAACATCCGTTATGAGATATGGTGCCTTCTTCTGGTGTGCAGATATACATGGAAGCAGAATGCTGTATATATAATAAATAAATAAAATCTTAAAAGAATCAAAACAAAAGAATAGCCTAATGCTAAATGGATTAATGAGATTGTTGACTTCAGAACAAGACCCCACCTAGCCAAGGTTCCAACTTGTAAAATTAAAAACTGGGCAAGTAGCTTAGGGATAGGAGAAGTATAAAATGTTCTTGGTTCTGTCCTGGAGGACAGAGGGCCCTGGAGATGGACTTCTCCCTTACAATCACCTTGGACCCCAAGGTGTGACAAATGGTAATGTGACAAAGGAAAGCATCAGCTTTCTCCCTTCTTAGGATTTAAAAAAAAAAATTGTATGAAAAAGTGGAGCTATCAGGGTTTTGAGACCCATTAAGGGAAAACTATTTGCTCCTAGTCAAAGGAACGAGGATATGAGTGGCCTTGGTGGAAATATGGCATGCTGGTATGCCCTAAAGTCTGTAATATTATATACTATTGTCTCTTCCCCTGAGAGCTAATCCAGTTGGATATTCATGACCCAGGTAGGAGATCACTCCTCAGGCAATGGGATTCATCAGCAGACATGCTAAGCAGATGGGAGGGAAGATTACCCCCTTAATGAGATCATGGGCTTCTCCTTCCCAGAAGCACTCTCTTGATGTAGTGGATTGCAGTGCTTCCAACACACAGCACTGCCAGCCGGCCTGTATAACTCCTGTCTGTCTGTCTGTCTGTCTGTCTGTCTGTCTGTCTGTCTGTCTGTCTGCTAACCATCTATTATCTATCATCTAATTATCTGCCATCTATCTATCTATCATCTAATCTATCTATCTATCTATCTATCTACTATCATCTAATCTATCTATTATCTACTCTACCTTTTCCTTTTGAATACTGACTGGAAACCTAAAAGCCTAAGTGGCATCTTTCAACTCCACTCTGGGTTTTCTCATTCTTTCTCTGAAGCGTCCCTTTCCTTCCACCATGCAGCTGCTTGTTGTCCTCTATTGCTGAACAGGCTAGTTTTCTGGGCCCTTAATCAAAAAACGTCTCTCTCTCTCTCTCTCTCTCTCTCTCTCTCTCTCTCTCTCTCTCCCTCCCTCCCTCCCTCCACTCCTTCCCATTCCCTTCCTCTGGCAGCTGCCAAGATTTACAGCTTACTTGCCCTGTTGCTTTTTTTTTCCTGTTCTAATAAAACACCTTTAGAGACCAGGCTGGTTTCTAACTCAGAGATCCACCTGCCTCCTCCTCCTGAGTGCTGGGACTAAAGGCGTATGCTGCCGCCGCCGCCACCACAGCCGCCGCCACCACCTGAACATATATGATTTTAAATGAGGTATAATATCAATTAAAACTCTGGAGGCTGGAGATAGCTCAGAGGTTAAGAGCACTAGCTGCTTTTCTAGAGGACCCTAGTTCAATTCCCAGCACCCAAAAGGTAGCTCACAACCATCTGTAACATTAGTTCAAAGGGATCCAAGATCCTCTTCTGGCCTCTACATGCACGAAGTACACAGACATAGACATACATGCAAGCAAAACGTCTACACACATAAAATAACAGAAAGTGTATTTTGTTAATCTATAGAATTAGTATTTATATTAATGAGGTAAAATTACATTTCACATGTGGCTGGGATAGAACTCAGTGGCAGAACACTCAGGCCAACCTCCAGCACCAAACAAACGGTTTCCTCATACCTGGAAAGGTACAGACGCTGGTCTTGAAACCCGAAGACGGGTGAAGGGCAAAAAGGAAAGACTCCAAGTCAATGAGTTCCCGAAAGGAGTTGTGTCTGTGGACAGAAAGGAAAGATACACCGGTGAACTTTTGTAATAAGAAGTACCTGGTAGGGTTCTTTATTATTTATTTATATATTAGGCATCAGTGTTCAGCATGTAAAAATAGATAATCTGGCACAGATCATTAGTTTTAAAAAATAGCTTTGGCAGCCAGGCATTGGTGACGCCGCCTTTAATCCCAGCACTTTGGGAGGCAGAGGCAGGCAGATCTCTGTGAGTTTGAGACCAGCCTGGTCTATAAGAGCTAGTTCCAGGACAGCCTCCAAAGCCACAGAGAAACCCTGTCTGGAAAAACCAAAAAAAAAAAAAAAAAAAAAAAAAAAAAAAAAAAAAAAGCCAGGCGTTGGTGGCCCACGCCTTTAATCCCAGCACTCGGGAGGCAGAGGCAGGAGGATCTCTGTGAGTTCGAGGCCAGCCTGGTCTCCAGAGCGAGTGCCAGGATAGGCTCCAAAACTACACAGAGAAACCCTGTCTCGAAAAAAACCTAAAAAAAAAAAAAAAAGCTTTGGCAAGTAGGGATGGTGGCCCAGGCCTCCTTTAATCCCAGCATTCAGAGGCAGAGATGGATGGATCTCGATGAGTTCAATGCCACCCTTATCTACAAAATGAATTCCAGGACAGCCAGGAAGTTACACAGAGAAACCATGTCTGGAAGAAAAAAAAAGTTGCTTTGATGTTTTGGATCCCTTTCTAAATAAATTAACATTTGTAGGACATGGTGGAACATGCACTTGATATGTGGTAACAGGAAGATCAGGGGTTCAAGGCTAACCTTGGTTATTTAGTGAGTCTGAGGACAGTCTGCCCCAGACCCTGCCTCAAAAAAAAAAAAAAAAAAAAAAAAAAAAAAAAAAAACTGGCTACATAAGAAGTTTAGGGGGAAAACAGTTTAGGGGGCTGGAGAGATGGCTCAGCGAAGAACACTGGCTGCTCTTCCAGAGGTCCTGAGTACAAGTACATGGTGGCTCTCAACCGTCTGTAGTGAGATCTGGTGCCCTCTTCTGTCATGTAGGCCTACATGAAGGCATCAGAACACTATACATATAATTGTTTTGTTTTGTTTTTCGAGACAGGGTTTCTCTGTAGCCTTGGAGCCTGTCCTGGAAATCAATCAGTAGATCAGGCTGGCCTTGAACTCACAGAGATCCGCCTGTCTCCGCCTCCCGAGTGCTGGGATTAAAGTCAAGTGCCACCACCACCAGGTGGGCTTCAAACTTTTGATCCCCTTGCTTCAGCCTCCATAGTATCAGAATTTCAGACAAATGCTCCCAAGCACAGGAAAACGAGGAGTCTGAGGGAGTAAAGATTCTTGCCATAGTGAAAGCTCATCTATTAGCCAGTCCTAAGGGGCTAGGAGGACCTGGGTGGTGCACAGTTTTCCCGTTCACCAGGGAGACTTGGGGGCACAATCATAGTCCGTGCTGTAGCTAGCAAAATCCCAAGCTCTCGGGGAGAACAGATTTCTAAGTCATGTCTGTGTCCCACACAGGTTTTACATGCAGATAAAATGTCATTTTTTTGGGACAATTACCAAATTCCACTGCCTGAGCAGGAAGGAACAGGAAAACCCATTTTAAGTTGAATTCCAGTATGGTGCTCAGCCAGTAACCCCAATATTCAAGAGGCTGGGGCAGAAGATTTTGCATTGATGACGAACCTGTGTTTACAGACAGTTCCAAGTCACCCTGGGCAAAAATGACATTCTGCCTCAAAAACCAAAATGCAACAAAAGAGGGCCAGGTGCTGTAATAATGCGGCGTGGCTTGGGACCGTTCGGCGGCGGGTGATGATGGACAGGACGGATGGGAAACAGAGACCTGTAGAGGTGACTCACACAGAAAGTTTTATTGGGGGGGGTAAGGAAATAAGGTAAAGACACACGCAGAGAGAAAGAGGTCAGAAAAGACGAGGGAGACAGGAAAAGTCCTATCTGCCCAAGGGGAAGAGTGGGAAAGAGAGCGAAGGGGCGGGGTCTTTCTTTTACAGGGCTCCTTTGTACCTGAGAGCAGGCTGACCACAGAAAAGCCTGAGTGCATTCTGCCAGGTGACAGGGGCAGGTCAGTTTAACGCTTGAATCCTTACACCAGGAAGGATATAATCGGTTGGGAAACTGCTGTTTAGCACATACAAAGCCAGAGCACACCCAAGCACCACATAAACTTTGGAGTGGTTGTGGACACCTATAATCACAGTACTGAGGAAATGAAGGCAGAGGATTTTGAGTTCAAGGCCATCCCTGCCCACATAGCAAGTTTGAGGCCAACCTGGGCTACATAAGACCATGTCTCAATAAGTAAATAGTCAACATTTTCAAGAGAAAGTTCAGCTGGGCGGTGGTGGTGCACACCTGTAATCACAGCACTCGGGAGGCAGAGGCAGGTGGATCTCTGTGAGTTCGAGACCAGCCTGGTCTACAAGAGCTAGTTCTCCAAAGTCACAGAGAAACCCTATCTCGAAAAAATAAAACCAGAGAGAGAGAGGGAGAGAGAGAGGGAGAGAGAGAGAGAGAGAGAGTTCTTCCTGAATAACAAAGCAACAGGAAGTGAAGGATTCTAGCAGGCCTGAGCATGGAAAACATGGTGCTGACAGGCCCCTTCCTTCTCTCTTGTAAACCATAGATTACATGCTGGAAGCTAGCCACCAAGGTTCATTCCCCATTTGGACACTTTATTATGCCAGACTCATTCTCAAGGCTTGTCATCAAGGTCCAATTCCATCAATCAAAAGCCCTTTTTGGGCCTGAGGTATGGTGTGTTGTGTGTGTGTGTGTGTGTGTGTGTGTGTGTGTGTGTGTGTGTGTGTACACGTGCGCGCGGGTGCACATGTGTGATGGTGCATGCCTTAAATCACAGTACTCAGGCGGATTTCTGTGAGTTGGAAGCCAGCCTGGACTACACAGAGTTCCAGGACAGCCAAGGCTACTCAGAGATATAGCCTGTCTGGAAAAGCCAAACCCAAAAACAAACAAACAAAAAGCCTCTTTGGGCTACCTTAGTTAACATGCCCAATCAAAACATACCATGGCATCCTAGGCCATTCTAACATAGACTTTCCCTTTTTGTCTCTTAAAAATTACACCTGTAAGGTCATTTGCTGCTCTTTTCTGCCTGAGTCAGAATGCAGCCACTTTTCTTCCCTGCTTAATAAAGGATCTCTCCGTGAAAATGGGTATGTGGGGGGTGGGGTGAGGACTAGACATATGGCTCAGTGGTTAAAGAGCACCCACAAGCAGCTCACAACTATCTGTAACACCAAGACCTGATACCCTCACACAGACATATGTGCAGGCAAAACACCAATGCACATAAATGCAAATAAATAATTAAGAAAAAAAAGAAATAAATAGGTGTGTGGTCTGTGCCTAATCCAGGGTCTAGGAAGGAGCATCCCGTTGTGTGGGGATCCCTTCACAACATGCTCAGTAACTGGCTCCCTCATTAACTTGTTAACATTCAGCATACTTTACAATAGCAAACAGTATCCTGCATCAAAAGGCTGATTTTAGGCTTACAGGACTAAGTCACAGGCATGGATAATGCCTTCCAGATTTTCTTATTTTCAGTAGACTGATCTTACAAGTTATATTAGCAAATACGGTTAGATTACCTCAGGTGAGTCATCCAAAAGTCAAATGGAACATTTACAATATCTCTGAGTTAAGTATCTATAGTAGCCCTTAAGAAGATTACAGAATTCAAAATTCCCACTAAGGTCAGTGATCTTTTAAAAGGTGGTGGGAAAAGACAATTACATATTTTAGGAACCATTTAGTTTGAAGGTCTTTAGAATAGAAAGTCATGTAGATTTGGATAACAAGTAAAGCCTGATACTATTCACAGCATTGACCCAGGGCAGTGAGTCTCAACCTTCCTGCTGCCATCCTTTAATACAGTTTCTTCTGTAGTGGTGATCCCAACCATAAAATTATTTTCGATGCTAGTTCATAACTGTAATTTTGCTGCTGTTATGAGTTATAATTAAATATCTGAGATGCAGGATGTTTTAATATTCGACTCCTGTGAAGGTCTCGACCCCAGGTTGAGAACCACTTATCTAGACCTAAGTGTGTTGGTCTTAGCAAAAACCCCTAGCTCCTAAATTTGAGTTAACTGGAAGGGTAATTGTGTTCGTTGAACAGTGGTTATATTCTTCAGAAAATGAAGGTCTTGTAATTCTGGGAAGATTTAGAATTAAGTCCATCTTAAGAGCTGTGCTGTAAAAGGCCGTGTCTCCTCCGAAATTCAAACTGAAAGTTAATTCTCAGGGGAAGAGTATTTAGAGGAGCTTTTACGTGGTTATCAGGCCAGGGAGGGTGCCCTCATGGATGGGATTAGCATCCTAATAAAGGGATTTGGAGAAATGGGTCTGACCCCTCTTCAGCCTTCCTATCCATTTTACTAATGAGGTCACAGTTTTCCCCTTGGTGAATGTAGCAACAAGGTACCATACTGGAGCAGAAAGAAGCCTTCACCTGTCAGGGTACCGCCAACACCCTAATCTTGGACTTCTAGCATCTACAACTGTGAAAAATAAATATCTGTTCTTATTTTGTTTGTTTTGTTCGTTCAACTGTCCTGGAACTCACTCTGTAGACCAGGCTGACCTCAAATTCAGAGATCCACCTGCCTCTGCTCAGATTAAAGAAGTGTAAGACCACCACCCAGCAATATTTCTTCTTTTTGTGTTATCTAATCTCAGATAATTGGTTTCAGTAGCACATATGGGCTACAGGACCTAAGACAGGAGATCTTTAGAACTAAATACAAGAATATTTGCTGGACATGGGGGTGCACACCTTTGATCCCCGCACTGGGGAGGCAGAGACAGGCAGATCTCTGTGAGTTCACAATCAGCCTGGTCTACAAATTGAGTTCCAGGGCAGCCAGGGCTACACAGAGAAATCCTGCTTTGAAAAAAAACAAACCCAAAAGACAAAAACACATTTAAGAGGGGCTGGAGATGGTTAAGAGCACTGGCTAAGGACCTGGTTTGCTCCCCAGCACCAACAAGGAGGCTTATAACCATCCAAGGGGATCCAACACTATCATATGCACTTGGTATACAGACACACTTACAGGCAAAACACCATTTAAAACTTAAGAAAAAAAAGAGACAAACTATAGCTGAAAGCCTCAGTTAGAAGATGACATTTCATTTGAGTAATGTCCAAAGTAGGAAAGAGTCATTTATTTGTATCTGAAACAAGAGTACTCCAGACAAAGGGAACAGCAGGATGCAAAGGCCCTGAGTGGAACAAGCATGGAGAAGGCGTGGGGAGAGCTATGTCTATAATGCCAGCTGAGCTGGGTGGCTGAGGCAGGGAGGAGCAAGTCCAAGGCAGCCCTAGGCCACTCAGAAAACCCTCATCTCAAAATAAATTTACTTTAAAAAAAAATGTGGCTGGGCAGTGGTGGCGCATGCCTTTAATCCCAGCACTCAGGAGGCAGAGGCAGGCCGATCTCTGTGAGTTTGAGACCAACCTGGTCTACAAGAGCTAGTTCCAGGACAGCCTCCAAAGCCAAGAGACAAAAAAAAAAACCAAAAAAAAAATGTGGCTGGCACTCGGGAGGCAGAGGCAGGTGGATCTCTGTGAGTTGGAGTGAAAGACCCCGCCCCCTGGCTGGTTCTCTCTCGGTGACACTCCCGTACGCGCGCACACTCCCACACGCCTGGCGGCTGGCTCCCTCCCAAGCCGGTTCACCCAGGCGGGGGGCCCTCGACCCAGGCCCGCCCGCCTGGCGCCGCGCCCCGGGGCTGGGGCCGAGCGGGGAGAGGACGCCCCCCCCATGGGGAACCTCCGTCCCAAGGTCAGCCATCTGGACGCGGAGGGGGGAATTGGGTCTGTTGTACCAGGTGCAGACCTTGAGAATATACTGATAACTCTGTACCTCATTAAATTGTCCAATAGAATCCCTGTAACTATGCTTTTCGCTTCTGCACTGTGCTTTTTAGCTATATAAGGACCCCTCTCCCTTGGCTCGGGGCTTAGCCTACCCAAAAGCTAAGCCCCGGGGTACCAGCGCTACTAATAAAGCCTCTTGCTCTTACATCCAGAGTTCGTGGTTTCGCTGATTCCTGGGTGCGGGTCTCCTTCTACGAAAGTACCTCTTCTGAGGTCTTTCAGGAAGCCAGTCTGATCTATAGAGCAAGTGCCAGAAGAGGCTCCAAAGCTACAGAGAAACCCTATCTCACAAAACAAAAACAAACAAAAAAACCAAAAAAAAAAAAATGTGGCTGGATGGTGGTGGCGCACCCCTTTAATTCCAGCACTCCAGAGGCAGAGGCAGGTGGATCTATGAGTTCGAGGCCAGCCTGGTCTACAGAGTCAGGAGTTCCAGGGCAGCCGGGGCTACACAGAGAAACTCTGTTTGAGAAATAAATAAATAAATAAATAAATAAATAAATAAATAAATAAATAAGGAAGGGGTCTGGGAATGTATCCCAACAGTAAAATATTTGTCTAGCGTGTGCAAGTCCCTGGGTTCAATCCCGAAACACACACACACAAACACAGTGAGCCCAGTTCCTATAAGGCCTTGAAGACTATAGGTCTTCTGAGCCTTTGGGTTTTTTTGGTAAGATGTGGGGGTGGTTGCCATTTAAGGCTTGGGGAGGGTTGGGCATATGGTTCATTAGTCGAGTGCCTATGTAAACATGTATGAAGTCTTGGGTTCAATTCCAGCACAGATTCATGCCTGCAACCCCAGCACTTGACAGGTGGCTGTAGGAGAAACAGGAGTCCAAGGTCATCACAAACTATATAGATTTGGGGCCAGCCTAGGCTACATAGGACCTTGTCTTCAAAAGAAGATACTTTTTAAAAATCAGGGAAAATTTAAAAAAAACAACAACAACCTTATATCAACCCCTTTGATATTAAAGAATATAATTATGCCATTAAAAGATTTAAGACAGACTGAAATTCGACTAGTTCATCCCAACCCTCCCGAGGTAGAGATAGAATCAAAATTTCAAGCTAGCCTGAGTCCAGCTTAAAACAAAATTAAATAGGTAAATGGAAGTAAGCCTTAAGTGATAAAGATCAGTGAAGGTTTTTGGTTCTTGGAGACTGACTGCTCCAGGAGGCTGCTGGAATAGGAGGGCTGGAGAAGTTGTCAACACTCCCTGTCTAGGGGTGAGATTCCGTGGTTAGAGTCTTTCCTTTGCAAGGGAGAATAAACGGCCTGAACAGGTAGTTGTCTTATAAGAAATCAAGTGAACTATTTCATGAAAGCGAAACCACTCCATTTACTAAAGTCCTGCAAACATAAAGACTTCTAAGGTGTTAGCGGTGTGTGCGGTTGGGTGCCCGCTAGGTGTGAATCCCATTCCAAACACGTCTCGGAAAGACGTGGAATACTGCTAACCGCACGGTCAAGGGCGACTAAGCGCGCCAGAGCGCGAAGGGACCAAACCAGATAGTGTCGCCAGGTGGGAGATGCCAGGGACATTCTCCCGGGAGCCAGCTGGGGCTCCATATTCCTGTCCTCGGTTCTAAGCTCGGAACCGTCGTGTCGTGTCGTGTCGTGATCGAAAGCGAGAGGGCGGTGGGTGGAGTGAGAACGCCGGGCGGCAGCGCCCCGCGCCCCGCGCCCCGCGCGCCCGCGCCCCGCGCCCTTCCCCCGCCACGGCGCCCGACGGCTGCAGACACGCCCCGACTCCGTGGCGCCGCCTCCCTACCGCCGCCGCCAGGAGGCTCCGGCGCCTTCCCGCCTTTCCGGGGCCGGCCGCGGGCGGGGCGCGGGCGCGAGCGGCGACGACGCAGCCATTGTCCCGCAGCCGCGCCCGGGCCGCCGCGCCGCCGCCCGTGCCTCCTTTGTGGCCGTCGCCGGCCCCGGAGCTCTCCCCGAAAACGCCTACACACCGGGGCGCACCCGGCGGCCTCGCCGCCCTCCGCCAGGCTCTCGGCCGGGCCCGCAGCCCCGACGCCCCGGCCGCCCTCTGCCCGCCCGCGCCCTCGCAGCCACTTACCGCGGGGCTCTGGCCGCTCGTGCTCGCTGCGGAGTAATTCCCGGTTCCCGGTGGGGGAAGCACCCCCTTCCGAAGCCGAGGCTGTGCGCCCTAAAACAAGTAGCCCCAACGTGGGAGAAACAAAAGGTATTTGCTGACGTGGGCGTTGGACAGAAACGCCCGAGGGCTGAGGACACAATTAAAGGGGCAACGCACAGATTTCAGGCACCAACCAGCAGCTTCGCCCACTCCCCCTGTCCGTGCCCACACCCGGCTGCACCCTCCGCAGGCGCTGGGGCGCCCAGATTCCCCAGCAGTTGACTGCGGATCATTCTTTTAGTCGCGAGCTTAAATTTTAAAATTGTACTTTACGTTGGGAAAGGCGCCTCCGGAGGGCAGAAAAAGGGCTAGGATTTCTAAGATGTGGGGATATTGGTTTAAGGACAGAGGGAGGGACTTAGGCGTGCCCACAATTACTGTATAAGTACATATGACATTATTGTTCTTAAGTTTAGCAACGTCAAATGGAAGAGATTTCCACAAATTTCCTCTCTTTATCGAAGCACTTATTCTAGTCAGGGATAACCCTTTAGAAACCTTTGTAGGTCCCCTTCAGACCATTTGAAAAGGCAAGCCCAGAGAGGCTGAGATATTGAGAACATGATTTTATTTTGTGTTTTTGTTTTTCAAGACAGGGTTTCTCTGTGGCTTTGGGGGCTGTCGTGGAACTAGCTCTTGTAGACCAGGCTGGTCTCGAACTCACAGAGATCTGCCTGCCTCTGCCTCCCGAGTGCTGGGATTAAAGGCTTGTGCCACCACCGCCAAGCTAAACTAAATTAATTTTATATTTCCTCATATTAGTTGTTAATTGCTGTGAAATAGTGTATTATGATGAAATGGGGGGAGACTCAAATCTTCAAAGCATACATTTAATGTTTTTTTGAGGGGTTCCTCTCCCAAGTCTTAGTTGGGCCTATTAGGGTCTTGTTTCTTCGGTTTCCTCACCGATTAGCTAGAACAAAACATTTGGTCTTTCCTGAATATTATACCTGTTTACTCCAGAGTTGCTTTGTGATTTAGATGTGTTTCTTTACCTTTTGAGGTAATGGAAGGAAAAGTAGCCAGAAGCTAGTTTGAAAATCCTTACCACACCTTTAATCAAAGCACTCCAGGAGGCAGAGGCAGGCAGATCTCTGAGTTAGAAGCCCTCCCAGGACAGCCAGAGCCGCATAGTGAGACCCTGTCTTGAAAAAGAAAACCGTTATGGTTCAGCATTGCTGAATATGCTCAAGCTGTTCTAACATTCCCATTGAAGATTTATCCCAGAAAGAGCTGGACATTATAGTAGCTTATTGCAGCACTGGAAAGGCAGAGGCAAGCAGGTCTCTCTGTATTCAAGGCCATCCTGGTTTACAAAGAGAGTTCCAGGGCAGCCACAAGGAGACCCTGTCTCAAAACAAAAACATTCTGCTGCCAATTAAGCCAACCAGGAAGGTTCCTTTGCACCCTAGGGGGCCTGGCTTGCAATGCTTGCAAATAGCAGCCTTTTGTCCATTCCTGCGTCCAAGAGGAAGTTGGAAACAATTCTCCAGCGGCTATTCATGTCTCTGATCTGGAAGCTAGCCCTAGTCTACACTCCAGACAGGTATGTAGGGGAGCCCCAGGGCACACTGGCCACGGTTAATTTAGGCCAGGTCATCCTGTCAATCCAAACCACATCTCAGAGCAGAGGGGCCCCACCAAATGGAAAGCAGGTGAATTTGAAGGGGGAAAATGGTGTGTGTGTGTGTGTGTGTGTGTGTGTGTGTGTGTGTGTGTGGTGTGTTTCCTCCACTCTAAATGCCATTGCCACCCTGAACTCCTGGGCTCGCTCTATCATCATTGTCTTGTTCAACCACCCAAGCAGCTGGGAAGCGAGGTGTGTGCCGCTGCGCTGCGTCTGGCCAAAGGTTTTATTTTTAGTGTTAGTGAATTCAAACAGCCAACATAGCCAGGTGTGCTGTAAGGCCAGCGACTGGCAGATGTAAAACTGGAGGGCCCGGCAGGCATTCCAAGCTAGCCTAGGCTATACACCTGGACCTTTCTCCAAAAACAAGTGAGCACATAAAATAGAACAAGTCTGTAAGCATGCTTCTAGACAGACCACATAAGGTTGCTTGCTGATGCACTGTATTCCGAGGAGAAAGAGTTTTCCTTTCATCTTCATCCTCCTGACTTCAGTTGTTAGACCCTAGGAAAGCTGAGGCTTCCAGAATCTTAGCCCAGGACCTCGGCCACCCCAAACACAGAATGGAGGCGAAAGCTCGATGCAAATTGCATGAGGCTTTATTGTAGTTTAACGAGCTAACCCCATGTTAGCTCGGGTCTTTGATAGCACCCACCATGGCAGATGGCTAGCAAAGACGGCTCCTAGGGGCTCCCGAAAGATCTTATAGGGCAGCATAAGGGGAGTGTCTAGGGGTATGCACAGGCTCAGGATTGGTGTGCCTCCAGGCTTGGAGGGCTTGCCCTGTGTTTATTGGTCAACTGGTTGCTATGCTTTGTGCGCCATTGCCGTGCACTTGTCCGTAAAGCACACCCAGAGCCGTAAAGCATAGCGCCATCAGCTAACTTCTGATTGGTTCCTTGCCACGAGGCAGGCATCTGACTTCTAGTGACTAGGACAAGGTCTTGGCAAGCATGTGTTACTGTCATGGCTGCTGAAAGGAGCAGCTGGTCCCTTCAATGAATGTTTTGTCCGTATGTGTATATTGAGGTTACTTACAGGAATATGGGTGAGGGATTACTTACAGGAGCCCCTTACTGTTTATGTGCCTGCTGCTGGTGGTAGAAGCCAGCAGAGGGCACCGGGCCTCTGGAACTGGGGTTAGGATGGTTATGCGACACCACGTGAGTTCTGGGACTCAAACCCAGGTCCTCTGTGAGAGAGCCTCCGGTGATCTTTCCACTGAGCCATCTCTCTAGCATCTCCTTCCAATTTCACAGGAATTTATTCAGCACATACTATGAGCAAGGTGTTTGCTGCTGACTCTTAAAATACAATAGTGAATAAAAACTCTTGGCCCAGCCGGGCAGTGGTGGTGCACACCTTTGATCCCAGCACTCGGGAGGCAGAGGCAGGAGGATCTCTGTGAGTTTGAGACCAGTCTGGTTTACAGAGTGAGCTCCAAGATAGACTCCAAAGAAACCCTGTCTAGAAAAAAACAAACACAAAACAAAACAAACTCTTGGCCCAGCATAGAGTTCCAGGACAGCCAGGGCTACACAGAGAAACCCTGTCTCAAAAAAGAAAGAGAGAGGAGAGAGAGAGAGAAGAGAGGAAAGAGAAGAAAGGAAGAAAGAGTGAGTCAAACCTGATGGTTGTTGTGTAACAGCCTGTGATGAAAACTTTCCTTTTTTTTGTTTTTTTGTTTTGTTTTGTTTTTCGAGACAGGGTTTCTTTATGTAGCTTTGGAGCCTATCCTGGCACTCGCTCTGGAGACCAGGCTGGCCTCGAACTCACAGTGATCTGCCTGCCTCTGCCTTGAGAGTGCTGGAATTAAAAGCATGCACCAACAAGGCTCAGCAAAACTTTCCATCTTGTAGGGGCTCTTTAAGCAAAGAGCCAAACAGCAAGAAACACCTTCAAGAACTCCCTGGAACTGGGCAGATTCCCTAGGCCCCTTCCTGCTAGAGACTGCAGAGCCCAGCTGTAAGGAAGACTCTGGGCCACCTGAGTTGCCTGGAAGAGGTTTAGACCAACCAAGGCACCTGGAAAGGACACTCTCCAACCTGCTGAGCTGCCTGCAGGCTTTGCAGTGTGCTTCAGGTTCCCAGCTTTGGAGCTGTCAGCCATGCTGGGGTGGACCTTGGGGATGCAGCTGTCTTTGAGTCATTTCTGCTTCTGTAAGTAACCCTTCACCCATACTCCTGTAAGTAACCCCCAAAAAACTCATTGATTTTCCAAGCTGGACTTTGGTGGTGTCTGTAGTTTAATCTGTCATAGGAACCCTGTCTGGGGTGAGAAGATGAGTGTGTTTCTTCTCCTGGTAAAAGTTTTGTCACACAACAGTGGCTCATACCTTTAATCCCAGCATCTGAGAGGCAGAGGCAGGTGGATCACTCTGAATTCAGGCCAGCCTGGTCTACAAAGATAGTACCAGCTAATTCAGGGCTGTCAAGAAAGAAAGAAAGAAAGAAAGAAAGAAAGAAAGAAAGAAAGAAAGAAAGAAAGAAAGAGAGGAGCCTGGAAGATGACCAGTTTTTGTCATCTGTTTTGTTTAGTAGAATAGGAGAGTCACAAAGATCATAAACCAGCTTGGACATGTTGAGAATGAGGTGTCTCTGTGACTCAGGTTGATGTGTTTATCTTTTCTGTATGTATGCCATACATTTTCAGCCTTTTCATATGCATGTTACCTGAAAACCATAGTTTGGAGAATTCCTTCCTCTGTGGTTAATTGGTGGAAGTAGAAACTACCCTCTGTGTAGCTTTGATGTCTACCCTGACTTACTTACCCAGAATTCCTTGCAGATATAATGGACATTGTTTATACTTTGACCATCGGATGTACCGTTTTGAGGGAACTACAACAGCAATGCACAAGAACAACAGAGGATCTTTCTCTAACAGTGGTGACAGTGACAGTAGCTCCAGGGCCAGTGCTTCCAGTGGCAGCGTCCATTGCTGCCCTCCAATGCTGTGATGCTAGCTGGCTGTCCCTACTTGCTGAGAACAGTGTTGGTATCCTCACCAGGCCAGTCCTACGATGTGACTTTAGCTATTGTTTCCAGATGCTTTCCATCCTTGTGTCCCACCTCTTCTTGCATTTATGTGAACTTCTAATGTAAAAATTCATTTCTGCTTAAATTAGAAGCTTAATAAGTAAATTGTTAGGTCGGGCAGTGGTGGCACATGCCTTTACTCCCAGCACTGGGGAGGCAGAGGCAGGTGGATCTCTGTGAGTTTGAGACCAGCCTAATCTACAAGAGCTAGTTCCAGAACAGTCTCCAAAGTCACAGAGAAACCCTGTCTCGAAAAACCAAAATAAAGGGGGGCTGGAGAGATGGCTCAGAGGTTAAGAGCACTGACTGCTCTTCCAGAGGTCCTGAATTTAGTTCCCAGCAACCACATGGTGGCTCACAACCATCCATTATGAGATCTGGTGCCCTCTTCTGGTGTGCAGATATACATGGAAGCAGAATGTTGTATACATAATAAATAAATTTTATAAAAGTAAATTGTTTGAGATGAATATTAGTCATTGCCAGCTGTTGGTAGCGCACGCCTGTCATCCTACTACTTTTGGGAGGTATCCTAAAAGCAATGTGGGGAAGAAAGGGTTTATTTGGCTTACAAGTCCCAATCACAGTCCGTCTTTGAAGGATAGGACAGGAACTCAATCAAGCAAGGCAGTCACCTGGAGGCAGAAGCCAGAGGAGTAATACTTACTGCCTGTTCCTACTTACTGAGGGAGATCCAGGACTGCAAGGCTATCCTGGGTTACATGAGACCCTGTCTCACGAAACGCAATTTGTCATCAGTGTTATGTAGATAGCAGCGAAAACCATGCATATGGGTGGAAAGAGACCATGAAGTGAGGAAAGAGTTTGGGATGGTGCAGGGAGATCACACACACGGTTAGAGGGAGGAGATGAAGTGAGGGGTGAGGGCTTGGGATCTGTGGGGGTCTCTGCAGACTTCAAGGCTGGCAGGGAAACCATCCGGGTGAGGGACGAATGGAACTCTGTTCAGCCTGTGTAGGTAACCGGTGCCGGGCCACAACTTCTGGATTTTGACACTAGTTTATTTAATGTTCAGTCTGAGGGTCTAGGGGGAATGAATGAGGTAAACATAATGCCTAGTCCTAAGAAAACAGAAGTTACTTAGGCTGTTCTAACATGCAGGTGACATCTCTCTCAAGGATGAGTTTTATGGCTTAGAAGTAATGTTCAAGGTTTTAGGGGGAAAGGGTCTGGGATAAATAAAACAAATTCTCGGGATATGGGTAGAGCAAAGAACCACTGGGTTGTAAACTACATTCATTCCCAACATTCCAGGAGGAACAAGTTAAAATTCTCCTTGCTTTTTAAGAAAGCCTGCAAGTTTAGCTTTCCTGGATTTTTCCAGTGCTTATCTTCATGCACAAGGACTTTTTGCTCTCTACAGGGATCAAGTTGCGTTTTTTTGTTTGTTCATTTTTGTTTGCTTTTTTGTCATCTTGGTAAAAATCAGGTTCAGGTGGGAAGAGAGAGTTCAGTTGGGAGGACACCTCCATCAGATTGGCCTGTAAGCAAGTCAGGGAGAGCATTTTCTTGATTGATGAGCAATGTGGGAGGATCCAGCTCACTGTGGGTGGTGCCACCCCTGGACAGGTGGAGCTAAGTTAAGTAAAAACGCAGGGTGAGTAAGCCATGGGGACCAAGGCACTAAGTATTGTTCCTCTGAGGTTTTGTCTCAGTTCCTGCCTCCAGGTTTCTGCCTTGCTTGAGTTCTTGCCATGACTTCCTTCAATGATGGGCTGTGATCAGGACATGTAAGCCAATAAACCCATTCCTCTCCAAGCTGATTGTCCTCATGGCATTTACCACAGTAATAGAAAGCACTTTGGCCCTGCAACCAGGGCCAAAGAAATGCACCCTGACCCTGAAACCAGTGTCAAAGAAACACACTTTGTCCCTGGAATCAGAGCCAGTGAAAGAAATACACCCTGACCCTAAAATTAGAGCCAAAAGACTAAAAGAGGACCAGTGAAAGAAACACACTTTGGCCCTGAAACCAGAGTTGAATCTGACCCTGAACCTGAGCAGAAAACCAACCAATCGCTGAGCAGGAGATCTAGCCCGTCTGCTCAGGGATTGAAATCTGACCAATCTCCACCCTGGAAATCTCCCTGGAAAAACTCTGCCTCTAAGAGGCACTATATACAGCCAGGTGTTGGTGGCACATGCCTTTAATCCCAGAGTGAGTGCCAGGACAGGCTCCAAAGCTACACAGAGAAACCCTGTCTCGAAAAACAAAACAAAAAACAAACAAACAAACAAAAAAGAAGCCCTATATAAACCCTATGCCTGTCCAACTGTCTGGCTGTCCTCTTCCACCCTGGCAGAGGCAGCCACTCTCCTGGATTTTTCCTTCTCAATAAGGTTTGGGTGAGACCTTCCTTGGAATGGAACAGAGGAGTGAATTAACAACTTTTCGAAGAGCAGAGTGGATCAGAGCAGGGTGTAATGCTTTGCCCGGCAGACCTTCCCTTAGTGAAGGGACCAGAGCAGAACTGTGACAACTTCAATGGGGAAGCACTCCCCTGCTGGAGCAGAACTGTTACACTGGAGAAGCCTTTCCCTGGAGCAGGGCTGTAAGCTGCTAAGCTTATTGTGACCTGTGGTATTCCTTGGCTTCCGAGTGCAAGAATACCTGTCCATCTGATCTGCTGCTATGGTTACAGTATTAACAAGCTGGAGATCATGGATCTCAGGGAGTGGTTTCAAGCTTGAAAGTTAGAGTGATGGTCTGAGCATACAGGAAAAAAACAACTCTGGTTCTATACTTCTATAGGTTCTATACCTACACAGAAGACTGCTAGGAATAAGAAGGCTCTTCAAGCCAGGCTGTGGTGATGCACACCTTTAATCCCAGCACTCAGGAGGCAGAGGCAGGTGGATGTCTGTGAGTTTAAGACCAGCCTGGTCTACAAGAGTGAGTTCCAGGACAGCCTCCAAAGCCACAGAGAAACCCTTTCTTGAAAAGAAGAAGAAGAAGAAGATGTAGAAGAAGGCTCTTCAGAGAAGCCATTGCAAAGCAGATGTGGTTGAGTGTCCAGGCATCTTAGACATTATCCACCTGAAGATAACATCAGATCCCCCAGGCTGAGGGCAGTTCCAAGACTGACCCCTTCAGATGTCAATTGCAAGCAATAAGTTGTTTTACTTGTGCTTCTGACCTGGTTGTAAAGGAAGCTTCCCACAAGCCACTGGGAGAAACACCTCAGTTCTCTGCTTTATCATAAAGGTTATGAGAAAGAGGGATGAATAAATAAAGAGGTGGCAAAGACAAAAAATAAATGGAAAAGGGACACAGAGTTCCCATGCCTCTGCCCACATGCACTGATCTCCACGAACCATATTGTACGACTGTCTTCATTACTTTTCTACAGGTGTGATGAAACACCATGACCTAGGCAACTTATAAAAGAAAGCTTTTTTTTTTTTTTTTTCAAGACAGGGTTTCTCTGTGGCTTTGGAGCCTGTCCTGGAACTAGCTCTTTTTGACCAGGCTGATCTCAAACTCACAGAGATCTTCCTGCCTCTGCCTCCCGTGTGGTGGGAATAAAGGCGTGCACCACCAACGCCCGGCTGGAGGGGCTGTGTTTTTATTGGGTCCCTTTCATTGTCTCCTAGCTAATATGTTGTGTATTGTTTCACAGAAAGGGAGAAATCAAAGTCATTTTTTAAAATTTGTTTAGTTTTGTTTTTTGAGACAGGGTTTCTTCGTGGCTTTGGAGCCTGTCCTGGAACTAGCTCTTGTAGACCAGGCTGGTCTCGAACTCACAGAGAGCCACCTGCCTCTGCCTTCCTAGTGCTGGAGTAAAGGCATGTGCCACCACCACCAGCAATTTATGGGATCTTAACTCGATTCTTATTGGCTTGGTGAATATATGCTGATAAAGTTAGAAACGGGAACAGCCAGAGACTAACTGTCAAAAGTTAGATTCAAACTGGGAGGTGGTGACTCACACCTTTAATCTCAGGAGACAGAGGCAGGCAGATCTCTGTGAATCCCAGGCCAGTCTGGTCTACAGAATGAGTTCCAGGACAGCCATGGCTTTTACATGGCGGGGGTGATTGGGTGGGGTACATTTAGTTCTGGTTGCTATGACCTTCTTTGCAGGCTACCCACTTCAGCTTTCCCAGCCTGGTGTTACTCAGCCTTTAGCTGTAAAAAAGCTGGAGCCCCCCAGAACAGCTGAAGTTTTTGTTTCTCCTATGGCTTCTTTGCTCCTCAGGACTGTGTTTCTAGCCCACCAGAGAGCTCCAACTCTCAACTGCAGGAGGTCCTTCCCAGAGTCCCTTTGAACCCAGATCAATATGAGGCCCTGCCAGAGAGAGGCAAGAATAGGTTGCTCCTGAGAGATCTGTCTGGAAAGAAGATGCTGCATTTCTTCTCACTGTAATAAACCAACTGACACTTACTACTAGGAACTTAAATCTAGTTTGTTTTGTGAGTGGATCCTGCAGGTTTGGAATGTGACAGCAGGTGGGCTTGTGTAACCATGCCTAACCATGCCTCCTAGGGGCTGGCTACAGGTGTGCCCGACCACAACCGGCAGGGCATCGTGGTCCGGGGACATGAGGGAGGTTTAAGAGCGAGAGGAGTCACATGGTAAGCCCCTTCTTTTTGCCTGCTTCATTGGCTTGCACTGCTTACTCCGTATCCTACCGGCTGGCTAGGTGCTCTGTAAGTAAGGCATATTCCCCCAATAAATATACCCTAATATCACCTGGCTACATATTCTTAACTCACCGTTTATAGGCTTGTCCCCCATTCCACAATTATACTACCTCTTCTGAGAAGACCCTGTGGCTGGGGGAAGATTCGGAATGATGGAAACTGGAATCTGGAGGTTTCTGTTCTTCCAAATTTAAGACTAAGACTGGGACAACAGCTGGATGTGGTGGCGACACCTTTAATCCCAGCAATGGGAGGCAGAGGCTGGTGGAGCTCTGAGTTCGAGGCCAGCCTGGTCTCCAGAGTGAGTTCCTGGACAGCCAGAACTACACAGAGAAACCCTGTCTCTAAAACAAAACAAAACAAAACAAACAAACAAAAACCCCAAGCAAACAAAAAGACTTTAAACAGCTGGGCATTTGTGGCGCACGCCTTTAATCCCCGAACTCGGGAGGCAGAGGCAGGTGGATCTCTGTGAGTTTGAGGCCAGCCTGGTCTTCAGAGCGAGTGACAGGATAGGCTCCAAAGCAATACAGAGAAACCCTGTCTCGAAAAACCAAAAAAAAAAAAAAAAAAAAAAAAAAAAGGCTTTAAACATGGGGTCTGAAAGGACCCCATCTTTAGTATACAGAATAAATACTCCATAGTAGCTGGATTTCTTTCTTTTTTTCTTTTTTTTCTTGTTTTTTGGAGATAGAGTTTTTCTGTGGCTTTGGAGGCCGTCCTGGAACTAGCCCAAACTCACAGAGATCTGCCTGCCTCTGCCTCATGAGTTCTGGGACTAAAAGCGTGCACCACCACCACCCGGCAGTAGCTGGATTTCTAAGCATTTCTAAGAATGGCTCAGAGGAAAAAAATGTTAACTCAATCCACTCCCCCAACTACAATCTGGAGGGTCAAGGCAAGAGCAGAGACAGGTGTGATGAAGTCAAACGCTCATAGTTTGACATTCTCCCCTGGAGGGAAAATGATATCTACCAAAGACTGCTGACATGAGTGTGGGCTAGACCTAGTGACTTGCTTCTTAAAGTCAAGTAGAAATAATGATGTGTGGTTTCAGAAACTTGGTCACCAAGATATAACAGCTTCCTGTTTGTTCGTTTCTGTCTTGAGTAAGTTACTCTGAGAGAATTCTGCAGAAGCCCTGAGGAGATGAACCAAGGCCTCTGCCGACAGCACGTGAATGGGGACAGATGTGTCATCGTGAGATCCATCTTCATCCTCCCACCCATCTTCACCTGACTGTAGCCCCAGATAATTGCTTGTAACCATTTCAAGAGGGACCCTAGAATCCCCTGAGTCCAGCTGAGCTCTGGACTGTTGGTCGTCACAGTCTTACAATGAGTAAATTTGTTTTTGTTTTCTTTTTTTTTTTTTTTTGGTTTTTCAAGACAGGGTTTCTCTGTGTAGCTTTGGAGCCTATCCTGGCACTCGCTCTGGAAACCAGGCTGGCCTCTAACTCACAGAGATCTGCCTGCCTCTGCCTCCCGAGTGCTGGGAGGTGTGTGCCACCAACGCCCAGCCTAACTTGTTTGTTTTTCAGAACTAAGTATTAAGCTTCATACATTCTACGCATGTCTTCTCCCATTGAGCTACACAACCAGCCTAATGATTGGTGATTAAACCATTAAGTTGGGCTTGCCAGGCAAAGCAGGTAATCCCAGTAAAGACTGGATGATGCCACAAGTTCAAGACCAGCCTAATCTACTGAATGAGTTTCAGGCTAGACAGGACTACACAGTAAGCCTGTTTCAAACAAAAATACAAACTTGTCTTCTACTTAGGTTTCCATTGTTGTGGTAGTAGTGGCACATGCCTTTGATTGCAGCACTTGGGAGGCAGAGGCAGGCAGATCTTTGAGTTCAAGGCTAGCCTGGTCTACAGAGAGAGCTCTAGGACATCCAGGGCTACACAAAGAAAACCTGTCACACAAAAAAAAGAAAAGAAAAGAAAAAGAAACAAAAACAATGAGAAAGAAAACATAGGAAATAATGTAGATGTCAGTTATAAGCCAAGGGTTGGTAAATTACAGACCATGTGCCCAATCCAGTTTATTGTTGTTTTATTTTTCCCTAAAGCTTACATTCTAACATTGTTTTCATTTTACATTTTTAATGGGTTGAAAGTAACCAAAGGAAGAATATTTCTTGACAAGTGAAATGTTGTTTTACTGTCAGCTTAATGGCTGTGCCCGAAATGGGTATTTTAGCTACCTTCTGTGGCCCTGCAGTTAGCACCCCACTGCTTAGGCCACACAGCCTTGGGGGACTTCTGGTCCCACGAGAACAAGCTCTGTTCCTGCCACCTGTCACAATAAGTCTTTTTTTTGTTTTGTTTTTTGTTTTTCGAGACAGGGTTTCTCTGTGTAGCTTTGGAGCCTATCTTGGCACTCGCTCTGAAGACCAGGCTGGCCTCGAACTCACAGAGATCCACCTGCCTCTGCCTCCCAAGTGCTGGGATTAAAGGCATGAGCCACCAACACCTGGCTTCACGATCTGTCTTACTGCCAGACGCCTGAGTTCCACTGACACATTAGTGCCCCAGATAACACACAAAGACTTCTATTAGGTACAATGCTGCTGACCAATGACTAGGATTTCTTAATCTGTATATTTTATAAAGACTTTTCTGATTGAGGATGCCTGTGGCATGCGTTCTCTCTTGTTGGGCTCACATGGCAGCTCTAGAGAAGAGAGGAGGAGGAAGAGGAAGAAAGCGACTTCCTGCTTGTCCCTGCTTATATTCTGAGTCTGACTGCTATGTCACTTCCTGCCTGGATCACAAGACTTTACTACATTTCCCAGAATCCTCCTTGACTCCTAGTCCCGCCTAACTTGCTGCCTCGTTGGCCGAACAGTTCTTTATTCAACAACCAATTATACAAACGTATATACAGAAGGAAGTCCCCCATCATCTCCTCTTTTCTGTCTAAATAAAAAGAAGGGTTTTACCATTAACATAGTAAAATATATAGCAAAACAGTTATCAAGTAAGAACTATAGTTACAATATATAGTCTATTAACATTTAGCAAGAGCACTTTTGCATTAGTACTTTCCTAATAAACCATCTGCTCATCAAACTAGCTCTGACTCCATTGCGATCCACATTAATTTCATTTCACTTTAGCCACTAAATGTAGTTTTTAAAAAATAAGTCTCTATCATTCTATTTACCAATAAAGACAAGAGAGTCTGATGTTGGGGTAAAAACCTGCTGGCTCAGAGAGGCCGAGAAGCAACCAGCTGACCGTTTTTGGCCAGAGATCCAGCAAGAGGGCATCTCCTGTAGTTGACATTCCCTTTGGGCCACCAACCAGCTCCCAAATAAACACACAGAGACCACTTATGCATGCTTGACCTTAGCTTAGACTTGTCCCACTAGCTCTTTTAATTTAATTTGACCTTTTCTATTCATCTACGTTTTGCCTTAGAGCTGTTACCTTTCTTTCATTCTGTATGTCCTACATTCCTGCTTCCTTTTTGTCTGGACAGCTGGCCCCTGGCGTCTCCCTGGAGTCTCTTTCTTTCTTCTCCTGAGCCTAAATTCCTCCTCCTACTTATTCTCCCTGCCAGGAAGTCCTGCTGTACCTCTTCCATTGTTATTGTCTATTCAGCTTTTTATTAGATCAATCAGGTGCCTTAGGCCAGCAAGGTAAAAATAGCAACACATCTTGTCATAATTAATCGAATGCAACACATTTTTACATAGTTAAACACACACTGTGGAAGACTCCTTTGCATTGTGTGAATACATATCACTGTGACTGGTTTAATAAAGAAGCTGACTGGCCAGTAGCTGAACAGATAAAGGGGGACTTGCAGACAAAAAGAGATCATGAAAGAGGAAGGAAGGAGTCTCAGAATCACCGAGGAGTTACTGACAGAAGGAGATGAACTTGCCCTACTGAGAAAAGGTACCACGCCACATGGCAGAGCATAGATAAGAAATATGGGTTAATTAATAAGAGTTAGCACGTAACAAGCCTGAGCTATTGGCTGAACATTTATAATTAATAAGGGAACTGGCTGGTGGGAAAGAAAAGTCCAACTATGCAATGCATCTTTGCATAATTAAACAAGTATTCCATAACAGTCTCTCCAGCCATCCCAGACCAAAAAGACTACGAAATTCCAAGTAACCTTCCTATGCATCTCTCTATCCATCTTCCTGCCTCCTCCATACTCTCTGTGGCTAATTCCTGTCAACGGGTTGCTGGCCCCACCCTCTGATCCAAGGTTGACTTTATTAACACAGTATTGGCTTTCACAGTACAATCAAATATCCCCCAATATGAAAGGTACATGAATTCAGATTTTGCATTGAAAGAACTTTATTGGAACGCAACTGTTTTCTCTCTGTGACCAAACACCTAACAAATGCTACTTAAAGGAAGAAGGGCCTGTTTTGGCTCACAGCTGGAAGAGACGCGGTCCGTCACGGTGGGCATGCATGGCAGCAAGCATGAGCCAGCAGGTGAGATTGCATCTGCATCAGGAAGCAGAGACAGATGAATCTAGCACTCAGCTTGATTCTCCCCTTTATTCAAGCCAAGAGTCCACTCCATGGAATGCTGAAATCCACGCTCAAAGTAGGTATCCCCTCCTCAGTTTAATCTTTCTGGAGATGTCCTCATAGACCCACCCAAAGATCAAGCTGGCAAAGAAGAGTAACTATGAAATCAATGGTGGTTGCTCTTTTGTATATGGCCTCTGACAGCTTCTGTGCAGCAATGTCAGTTGACTGGATTGCAACACGAGGTATACCTAGCTCCCAGGACATTTACTCCCTGGCCCTTTATGGAAAAGAATCTTGCTGCTCTGTGTTGTAGGTGAAGGAGGTTTTGAGAGAGTCTGTTAGCTCATTGGAGATGACTAACAAGTTCAGGACAAGCATGTGAATAGCCACAGGGAAAGGTGTGCAGGCACCACAGCCCACTCCGGGTCCCCGTTGACTCACTCTGCACACTATTCTCCTTCCTTTACACCCCCACAGCAGGACTTGACTCAACTATGATTTTTTTCAGGGGAGTAACCTGGCTTTACTACCCTCCCACTGAGCTACACATTCCACGACATAAGATTTATTGCTTTAACCTGTTAGTATGCTTGTGGTGACGTGTGTAGTGAATGTGCATGTGTTGTGGGGGTTGGGGGATTGTTCAGTGGTCTAGGGTATTGGGTACCCCCATCACCTCCACTTTATTCCTCTGAGGCATCATCTCTTTCTGACCTGGAGTCCTCTCTCTCTCTCTCTCTCTCTCTCTCTCTCTCTCTCTCTCTCTCTCTCTTTCTCCCTCCCTTCAGAAAACCTCAGTGCTGTTTTTTTCAGAGTTTAATTGAGAAGTTTTATTAGAAAGGAAACTATCACATTTAAAAATATTATTTAGTGTATTGTACACAGAGCACATGTGGGGATCAGAAGACAATTTGTGGGAACCAGTTCTTTCCTTCTTCTTCACTTAGGTCCTAGGGATTGAACTGTGTGTTCAATCCCTATAATCCCAGCACTGGATAGAGGAGGATATATACACATACATACACACATACAAACATCCATACTATATATATACATACATACATGCATAGTGCATACATACGTATAAATATTTCAAGGTCATCCTCAGATACATATCAAATTCAAGGCTGGCCTGGCCTACGTGAACTGTGTCATCAAAAACAAAACTAGGAGGCTTTAATCCCAGCACTCAGGAGGTGGAAGCAGGCAGATCTCTGTGAGTTTGAGGCCAGCCTGGTCTACACAGCAAGGTCCAGACTAGCCAGGGCTACACAGTGAGTCCCTGTCTCAAAACAAAAACAAAAACAAAAACAAACAAACAAACAAAAGCAACAACAAAACTGGAGCCAGCAAGGTGGCTTAGTGGGTAAAGACACCAAACTCCAGTTTGGAAGACCTGAGTTTGATCCTAGAGACCCAACTGGTGGAGGGAGACAGCTGACTCCCTTGGATTGTCCTCTGACTCCGAATCCCCCATGCTACATGAGTGCACACAATACAACAAACACAATCAAACTAAATAAAAACCTGAATGTTATCGATTATTAGTTAAAGATACGTCACATTTGATCGGGCGTTGGTGGCGCACGCCTTTAGTCCCAGCACTCGGGAGGCAGAGGCAGGCGGAACTCTGTGAGTTCGAGACCAGCCTGGTCTACAAGAGCTAGTTCCAGGACAGCCTCCACAGCCACAGAGAAACCCTGTCTCAAAAAAAAAAAAAAAAAAGACCCCTCCCCAAAAAAAGATATGTCACATTTGTTTATGCTGTGGAGAATTTGTTTAAAGATGCAAAGATGTGTTGGACTCTCTTATGTTGCATTTGTTTAACTCTGTGAAGCTGTAGTTTTGCCGTCTAAAATACTTGATTGGTCTAATGAAGAGCTGATCGACCAATAGCTAGACAGGAGAAAAAGATAGGCAGCGCTGGCAGGCAGAGGGAATAAATAGGAGGAGCAATGGGGGGGGGATAGATGAGCAACAGAGGAAGGGGACACCAGGGGCCAGCTACCAGCCACAAAGCCAGACACAGAGTAAAAAGTAAAGAAAAGCTATACAGAGATAGAAAAAGGTAAAAGCCCATAAACAAAAGGTTGATGGGATAATTTAAGAAAAGCTGGCTAGAAACAAGCCAAGCTAAGACTGGATACAACTCCGTGTGGTTTATTTGGGAGCAGGGTGGCCACCCAAAGAGCCAAAGAACAAAGAGTTAAAACAAAAACCAGAGCTGGGCATTGGTGGCGCACGCCTTTTCGGCAGGAGGCAGAGGCTGGCGGATCTCTGTGAGTTCGAGACCAGCCTGGTCTACAAGAGCTAGTTCCAGGATAGCCTCCAAAGCCACAGAGAAACCCTGTCTCGGAAAAACAAAACCAAACAAAAGTAAAACAAAACCAAAGACAACTACACAGGGAGGTGCACAGTAAGCACCGGAAAGAAGGCCCTTGCGGGACCCCAATGCACAGGGAGTCAGACATGGTCCTGCCTGTATCAGGGATTTGGAAAGGGAGAAGGGGGTGGAGGAGGAAGCCCTGCAGGACTTGTTCTTAAGGGTGAGGTGAACTTTCGGCAGAGGGACACGTGAGCCTGGAGGGCAGAGGAGATGAGGAAGTGGAAAAAGGCCAGAGCCAAAGCAACCTGAAAAGGCTTTCCGGGAGCAGAGCCGGGAGAGAAGGCAAGGCCAGCTTTGAAGGTGGTGCCAGCTAATGAGCATTTGTATAACTTTTCACTGATGGCACATCTGATCGCTTTAGGGAGTATACTCTACTTGGTGGGAAGGGTCTATTAATATTTATTTGATGATGCTTTCTCAAGGCTGGAAACACTTGGCTTGATTTTTTCCTTCGGATCAGGATCTAGCTCTGCCCTCTCTACAAGAAGCTGTAAGGATTCAGACATTATGCTGGTTTGACCCTGTCACCTGGCAGAAAGCACTCAGGCAGTTCCCTGGTCAGCCCCCCTGGTGCAAAGGACCCCTTTAAAAGAAAGACCCCCACCCACTTATGCTCTCGTTCTGGCTTCTTCCTTTCCAGCTCTTTTTGCTCTCTCCCCGGCTCCTCTGTTTTCCTCTGTTCCCCTCTTCTCTTCTGTCCTCTCTCTGTCTCTGACTCTTTACCTCTGTTCTCTTTCCTTCCCCATTTCCTCCCCTTTCTAATAAGACTTCTCACTTAAGCGCTGTCTGCCTGGCATGTTTGTCCCCTGCCTTGGTCACCCTCGCTCGCCATGGAACCCGCCAAGGTTCTCCACACTAACAGTAACTCCAGCTGCACAGGCAATTCGACTGCACAAATGGAGATGCCCTGGACGAAGAAAAACCCCACGGGGCTGGATACGTGGCACAGAGGTTAAGAGCATTGGCTATTCTTCCAAGTACATGGGTTTAGTTCCCAGAACCTACATGGTGGCTCGCAACCATCTGTAACTCCATTTTCAGGGTATTCCCTTCCCTGTCCTCTTCTGGCCTGAGCAGGCATCACACTCACATAGCACACACACATAAATGTGGACAAGCACTCAGACATATGTAAAGTAAGTATACATTGCTTTAAAAAAGAAAGGAGGGGCTGAAGAGATGGCTCAGTGGTTGAGAGCACTGACTGCTCTTCCAGAGGACCTGGGTTCAATTCCCAGCAACCACATGGCAGCTCACACCTGTCTGCAACTCTAGGATCCAACACCCTCACACAGACATACATGTAGGCAAAACACCAAAGCAGACAAAATAAAAATAAATAAATTTTTAAAACATATAAAAGGAGTGCCAGGCGTTGGTGGCTCATGCCTTTGATCCCAGCATTCAGGAGGCCCGAGGCAGGTGGATCTCTGTGAATTCGAGACCAGCCTGGTCTACAAGAGCTAGTTCCAGGACAGGCTCCGAAGCCAGAGAGAAACCCTGGCTCGAAAAACAACAACAAAGCTGGGCATTGGTGGCACATGCCTTTAATCCCAGCACTCGGGAGGCAGAGGCAGGCAGATCTCTGTGAGTTCGAGGCCAGCCTGGTCTCCAGAGTGAGTGCTAGGATAGGCTCCAAAGCTACACAGAGAAACCCTGTCTCGATAAAAACAAAAACAAACAACAAACAAACAAAAAAAGAAAAACAACAAAAGGAACCTGAAATATTGTCACTCACTTTTTTATTTTGAATGCATGTTCTAATATTATTTTGCATATGTTAGGTAAACATATACTGTTAAACTGTTGGTATTTATTTCACTATTTAACATTTTAAAATACACAAGTATTGGTGTGTGTGTGTGTACGAGTACATGAATGTGTGCAGGTGAGCATGCATGTGTGTGCCTGTGTATGTGTAGGGTCTGGAGGACAGCTTCAGGGTTCACCTTCAGGAGCATTCTCTGCCTCCATTGAAACAGGCTTTCTCATTGGTGTGGATCTCATTAATTTAGCTAGACTGTCCACCCAGCAAGGCCCAGACATCCTCCTCTGTCTGCCTTCCCAGGGTTGGAATTACAAGTCCTACAATGTCTGACTGTTTTTGTGGTGGCTTGAGATTAAATTTAGGTCTTTATTCTTGCAAGACAAGGCCTTTACTGGCTTAGCTAACTCTTCAGCCCTAATTATTGTTTTATTATTTTAAAATATGGCCACTTACTAGATGCTGACATGGCCGCACAAGCTTTGATCCCAGCACTCAGGAGGCAGAAGTAGGCAGATCTCTGTGAGATGGAGGCCAGCCTGGTCTACCTAGTGAGTGTATCAATGAATATATTACATATATAATATAAAACCATTACAGTTGGATATGGTGGCACATGCCTTTAAGCCTAGCATCAGGAGGCAAAGGCAAAGGCAAGCAGTCACAGGCCACCCAGAGTATCATGGTTTGAGAGATCCTCTTTCATAACAAAACTATAAAGCAATAAATAAAGTAAAGGCTGGGCATTGGTGGCTCAATCCTTCAATCCCAGCACTCAAGGGGCAGAGGCAGGTGGATCTCTGTGAGGTCGATGCCAGCCTGGTCTACAGAGCAAGTTCCAGGATAGGCTCCAAAGCTACACAGAGAAACCCTGTCTCGAAAAACCAAAATAAATAAATAAATAAATAAATAAATAAATAAAGTAAAATGTGTATGCATATTATGTGTGTAGGCATGTATATATGCATGAGTGTGTGTGTGTGTGTGTGTGTGTGTCTGTGAAAGCTACAGGCAAACTTCAAATGCCATTTGTCAGGAGCCAACAACTTTGATTTTTTTTTAAAAAAGATTTCTTTCTTTTTACTTTATGTGTATGAATTTTTTCCTATTTGTATGCATGTGCACTATGTGTGTGGCTGGTGCTTAGAGAGGTCAGAAAAGGGCATCAGGTCCCCTGCAACTGAAGATAAAGATGATTGTGAGCCACGATGTGGGTGCTGGGAACTGAACCTCAGTTCTCCGGAAGAGCTTTGTTTTCTTTTTGAGACAAGATATCACTATGTAAACCAGGCTGGCCTCGAACTCACAGAGATCCACTTGCTTCTGCCTCCTGAGTAATAGGATTAAAGGCATGTGCCACAATGCTCAGTTTAAAACTTTGTTCTTTGAGAAAGGTCTCTCTGCCCAGGCGTTGGTGGCGTACGCCTTTAATCCCAGCACTCTGGAGGCAGAGGCAGGTGTATCTCTTGTGAGTTCGAGACCAGCCTGGTCTACAAGAACTAGTTCCAAGACAGCATCCAAAGCCACAAAGAAACCCTGTCTCAAAAAACTGAGAGAGAGAGAGAGAGAGAGAGAGAGAGTGTCTCAGTGACCCAAGACTGAACTCAGGTCATCAGGTTTGGCAGCAAGTGCCTTTACCTGCTAAGCCATCCTGCTAACCTGATTTAATAATAAAAATTTTAGTGCCAGGCAGTAGTGGCGCATGCCTTTAATCCCAGCACACAGGAGGCAGAGGCTTGTGGATCTCTGAGTTTGAGGTCTGCCTAGTGTACAGAGTGAGTTCCAGGACAACCAGGGCGTCACAGTGAGACTTTAGCCCAGATACTGCCCAGAAAACTTATTCTTAATTAATTGGCTGCGAACAAAGCTTTGCAGAAGCTTGGTTGAGAGCATTGCTCAGAGGGTCAAGGAAATACGCTAAACATCCATTCTTCGGCATTTTACAAGCTCTGTCCCTAAGTCAAATTTGTCTAAGCATGCTTAGAGGATTTAGTGTTGTGTGCAAGCACTTGACTTTATTGTGTTCTGCGTTAGCAGCCCTGATAAGCTCTATAAAACTACTGAGGCAGCATTTGCCTGCTGTTCCCCAGTATCCCTTGTTGGAACCTGGTATGCTGACCAGGCCCCCTGAGAATGGGTGTGACAGGCACATCGGCATTCAGGCAGATACTTAGGCAGCTCAAATGGGCCCTGTGTTTCGTGGCCATGTCATGGCTACATCACGAGTTACGGAGCTGTGTAAGGACTCAGTAGGCATGTGCAAGCTTCCCCTTTTAAGGGTGTACCTCCACATTCTCTCTCTCTCTTTGCTTGTTCTCTCTCTCCTCTCTCTCTCTCTCTCTCTCTCTCTCTCTCTCTCTCTCTCTCTCTCTCTCTATTCCAGAGGTTGAGCACTAATTCTTCTCTTTTTCTCTCTGCTCTGCTCTTCCTCTTCCCTTCCTCTCTTTGCTCCCTTCCTCTTTCTCTTACCCTCTCTCTGTCTCTCCCTATCACGATCTCCCCTTCCCCCACCAGGAATAAACCCTATGGTTAATGTATCTCTCGTGTTCCATGAAGCCAGCACCATCTCTTGGCTTATTTTTCTAATTTTTAAACTTTTACAAAATCACAACATCCCTCACACAGGAAACTGCTTAGTAGACCATCTAGGATCAAGTGGCAGAGTTCCTGAGTGTGGTCCCCATATCTGTAGGTACCCTGTACTCAGGAGGCTAAGGCAAGAGAGATAGATCATTTGAACAAAGAGTTTGAGACCAGCCTGGGCAATAGAGTGAACCCTTTTCTCCAAAAATAATTTAGTGGCAGAAAAACCTCCATTATAAGCCAGGCAGTGATGGTTCATTCCTTTAGTCCCAGCACTGGGAAGCAGAGGCAGTCAGATCTCTGAGTTCAAGGCCAGCCTGGTCTACAGAACTAGTTCCAGGAAACCTTGTCTTGACAAACCAGAAAAAAACCTTCTTTTTGTGATAAACAAGTGTCTTGTACAAGTGTGTGTGTGTGTGTGTGTGTAGAGTATGTGTGTATATAACATGGTTTATGTATACTTGTGAGTGGAGACCAGAGGTCGACTTCCAGCATCTTGCTCAGTTGCTTTCTACCTTTTTCAAAGACTAATCCTATTTATTTATTGCTTTGTCTGTATGTACGGTATGTCTGTACCATATGCATTGGTGACTTCTCTAACCAAAATCAGGTGTTGGATCCCCTGAACTGTAGTTATAGATGGTTGTGAGCCGTCATGTGGGTGCTGGGAATTGAACCAAAGTCCTCTAGGAGAGCAGCTCTTAACTGCTAAGCCATCTCTCCAGCCCACATACCTTTTGTTTTTTGTTTTTGTTTTTGTTTTTTTTAGATAGCTTCTTTCACTGGGACCTGGCTATCTCCCCCACCACCCACAGCCCAGCACTGGGTTGCAGAAGACCTCAGATTTCCACTTTTAAGTGAGTCCTGGGGATCCAAACTCAGGCCCTCATGCTGGTGTGGAGCCATGTCCTCCATGTCTCCAGCCTTAATTTATTTCTTCTTCTCTGAGAGGGACTCTCACTATGGCATCTCGCCTGACCTCAAAGTAAAGGGTTGGTGGCCTTAAACCATTCTCCTGTTTCATTCTTCCAAGTAGCAGGGCCTGCAGGTAAGTGCTGCCTTATTTGCGCTACTGAAGAACTCAGGACTACACAGACTGTCAACTAACAGCTCAGTTAAATAATTTTTTGTGCTATTTATTTATTTATTTATTTATTTATTTATTTATTTATTTATTTATTGTGTAGTCCTGGCTATCCTGGAACTCATTCTGCAGACCACCATTGTTAGATTTTTGTTTAAATTAGATTTAAAGAAAAAGAGGAGGCGCAAGTTGAGACATATTAACCATTTTATTATAGGCCCGACAGAGTAGGGAGACCAAGAAGAGAAACAGAGCTAATGGAGGACCGCCATGGCGGGGTCGCCATAGAGAGGCAGAGAAAGCACGTAGATGGGAGAAGAGAGAGCGAGGCAGCAGCAGAGAGAGAGAGCAAAGCAGGGAAGTTGGAACTTTTAAAGGGAAGACTGAGCATGTGCACTGAGGTTCCACGCATGCCCAGAGTCCTCACGCAGGCTGTAAATGCGTGGTGGGTGATGTGGTGATGGCATGTCCCTGTGCGTGCCCTGACTGTTGTCAGGGGGCGGGGTCTGTCTCTTAAAGAGGTAGAGCCGATCAGCGTTAAAGCCTGAACCTTTCAACCATGACCTTGAACTCAGAGATCCACCTGCTTCTGCCTCCCAAATGCTGGGATTAAAGGCTTGTTAATTGTTGTTTCTTTTGAGAGATGGTCCTTGGAACTTGCTATGTAGCCCAGGCTGGTTTCAAACTCCAAATGATTTTCCTGCCTTAGCGTCCTGAGGGCAAGGCATAAAGTTGTGCAATCTTATACTAGTTTCTCATGACATTCTCTCTCTCTCTTTCTCTCTGTCTCCTGTTTCGTTCTTTTTTTTTTTTTTTGAGACAGGGTCTCTTTGTGTGGCCTTGGCTGTCTTAGAACTTGCTCTGTAGACTGAGCTGGCCTTGAACTTACAGAGATACACCTGCTTCTGCATCCTAAGTGCTAGGATTAAAGGTGTGTACCACCTCTGCCTGGCTTCCATGACATTTTCAAACATGGATTAAGTAGCCAGTTTTAAACTGAAGGGCCCAGACCCTCACCCAGCCCCCTACTTTGGCAGCCATGACAGGTTGCAGAAAAGACCCAGCAAGATATAGGTCTCTGAGTCATCAACATGTGCTGAGCTCCCGACCTTGTCCAAATCACTAGGAAACCAGACACTCTTCATGTGGCAAGGAACCAATGAGAAGTTAGCTGGTGAGCTCTGGATGTGCTTTACTGATAATAGTGAATGCAGAGCATAGCAACTGCCCTGAGAGGGCCTCTGAGAATAGCAACCTTTCTGCAGCTGCCCTGACCAATCAACACAGGACAGGTTGCCCAAGCCCAGAGGGGCACCAATCCTGAGACTGTTACTGTGCAAGTAGCAGACCCCCAGAGACTCCCCTTGCTCTACCCCAATATATTCCCTGCCCACTACTGCTCAAGGTCCCTCTTGCTCCACAAACTGTTTTGGAGAATAGAGGACCGGAGATAAAAAGTTATAAATCATAAAAACTCTGCTTTTTCATTGGATCTGGCCTTGTGGAAGTTGTGTGGGGATTCAGAGTCTGAGCACAACAGGCACAACAAAACCATGATTGACTGAGGGGCCAGGAAGACGGCTAAGGCCATGAAGTGCTTGCAGTGAAGGCCTGAGCAACTGAATTAGATCCTTAGATTCCAGCCTGGAATCAAAGATTTGCCATCCTAGCACCTGAGAGGTGGAATCAGGAGCATCCTTGGGGCTCTCTGGGCACAACCTAATCTTCTTGGTGAACTGAAGGCCAATGAGAGACACTGTATCAAAAGACAAAGAAAGGGGGCTGGAGAGATGGCACAGGGGTTAGAACCACTGCTCTTCAGAGAACCCAAGTTCAATTCCCAGCCAACCACATGGTGGCTCACAACCATCCGTTATAAGACCTGGTGCCCTCTTCTGGTGTGCAGATATACATGGAAGCAGAATGTTGTATGCATAATAAATAAATAAAATCTTAAAAAAAAAAGACAAAGATAGACTCCATGAATTCAATCAGTTAAAAAAAATGGAGTTGGGAGGAAAACTTGGAGAGCAGGTGGATATGAAGAAAATGCATGTGTACATGTATAAAATGCTTGAATATTGAATAATATATTTTAAGACAAAACAATGACGGTAGATGGCCCCTGAGGAATGGCATCTGAACTTCTGATCAACACACAGCAACATCAGCACAACAACACACAATTATGATTAAACTATAATGCTGCAAAGCCAGCAAACTTTTTCTGTAAAGGGGAGATAGACTTTCGGAGCTCTCAGGCAATTTAGTCTCCTTGATAATATAAGAATAAACAAATGTGACAGGGCTCCAAGGGAGCTGACCACTTAGGGACACTTAGCTTTGGAATTGATGTGATTTTCACATGTCAGAAAATATTATTGCTCTTTTGATTTTGTTTAGGCCATTTAAAGTTTAAAAACCAATTTTAGTTCACAAGGAAACACTAACGGGCAGAGAGCCAGCTTTGGCCTGTGGGCTGTAATTTGCCTACCTCTGCAAATTTTAATGAAAAAGACCAGGCTGCAAAATTGCTTTTACAGTACAATTTCAAGTAACTAAAACGAAGTATCCAATACACAAAGAAAAGGCTGGGGGGTGAGAGAAGGGGCTAGAGAGATGGCTCAGAGGTTAAGAGCACTGCCTGCTCTTCCAGAGGACCTGAGTTCATTTCCCAGCAACCACATGGTGGCTCACAACGATCTACAATGAGATCTGGTGCCTCTTCTGGCCTGCAGGCATATGTGCAGGCAGAACACTATATACATAAAAAATAAGTAAATCTTTTGTTGTTGTTGTTGCTTGTTTTTGTTTTTGTTTTTCGAGACAGGGTTTTCCTGTGTAGCTTTTGAGCCTGTCCTGGAACTTACTCTTGTAGACCAGGCTGGTCTGGAATTCACAGAGATCTGCTTGCTTCTGCCTCCCGAGTGCTGGGATCAATTCTAAATAAATAAATCTTTTTTTTTTTTTTTTTTTGGTTTTTTGAGACAGGGTTTCTCTGTGTAGCTTTGGAGCCTATCCTGGCACTGGCTCTGGAGACCAGGCTGGCCTTGAACTCACAGAGATCCGCCTGCCTCTGCCTCCTGAGTGCTGGGATTAAAGGCGTGTGCCACCAACTCCCGGCATAAATAAATCTTTAAAGAAAAGAAAAAGTTGAGGGGCTGGCAAGATTGCTCAGTGGGTAAGGGTGCCTGCCACCAAGCCTAAAGACCCAAGTTCCATCTCTGGGATCTGTATGTCAGAAGGAGAGAACTGACCCCGTAAATTGTTCTCTGGCCTCAATTTCACATGTGTGTGGTGACATGTGATTCCCCCATAACATCCAATAATAAGTAAATTAATTACTTAAAAGGCTGAGTATAACTACCAAAGTGGTTTTATGTTTCTTTGAGACAGATTTTTTCTTTGGAGCCCTGGCTATCCTGGAGGGCTCCATCCCCCTGCCTCAGCTTTCTGAATGCCAGGATTACATGGCTACTGTGATTGATGTTTCTTCCTTTACTTTGGTGGTTTGAAATTCTATGGATGGGAGCCATGTGGTGGTGGCTCAAGCTTTTAATCCAAGCACTCGAGAGGCAGAGGCAGGCAGATCTCTGTGAGTTCGAGACCAGCCCGGTCTACAAGAGCTAGTTCCAGGACAGCCTCCAAAGCCACAGAGAAAAAAAAAACCTGTCTTGAAAAACCAAAAAGAAAATAAAAAAAAGAAATTTTACTGATGGGTAGGGGCTAAAGAGATGGCTCAGTGGTTAAGATCACACATACTGCTCTTCAGAGGGTTCAGTTCAGTTCCCAGGACTCACATGGTGGTTCACAACCTGTGACTCCATAGCTAAGGGATCTAATGCCCTTTTCTGGCCTCCAAGGGCATCAAGTATACCCGTGGTACACATACACCCACATAAAAAAAAAAATGTTGGCATGGAGAGATGGCTCAGTAGTTGAGAGCACCGACAGCTCTTCCAAAGGACTGAGGTTCAATTCCCAGCACCTACATGGCTGTTCACAACTGTCTGTAACTCCAGGATCCAACACCCTCATATAGACACATGTAGGCACATAAAATAAAAATAAGTAAAAATGAATTTAAAATTTTGCTGAAGGTTATATTTTACTGTAATGCCAGAAATAAGGAACTCACGTGTTAGCACACATCCTTAGTGCAGATACATGAAAATAGCAGAGAGAGGAAAGTACAATGATTCTTATGGCATTGATTGAAACTGGAGTCTATCCAGTCACATATATATATATATATATATATATATATATATATATATATATTATTTTTTCGATGTAGAACTCCATAATCACTCCATATTATTTTCTATATGTCATCTAACTCACCTATTGGTGTATGAAATGTCATCTGAGAGGACCCACAGCAGGAACTCTGTAAAAGCTATGAACTCACATGTAAACCTTGGTTCCTTTTTTTTCTTCTTTTTCTGCCCTTCCTCCTCCTCCTCCTTACCTCCCTCTTCTTGACAGGTCTCACTGTATAGCCTGGCTGGACTGGAACTCACAACTCAATATGTAGACTCAGAGATCTGTTTGCCTCTGCTTCCATGTACTGGGATTAAAGGTATATATATGCTGCCCACCATGGCTATTTTTGTCTTTCTCTTCCTCACTCCTTCCCTCCCCCTTTCCCTCCCTCCCTCCCTCCCTCCCTCTCTCTCTCTCTCTTCTTTTTTTTTTGGGGGGGGCAGGTTTGAGACAGGGTTTCTCTGTGGCTTTGGAGGCTGTCCTGGAACTAGCTCTTGTAGACCAGGCTGGTCTCAAACTCACAGAGATCAGCCTGTCTCTGCCTCCCGAGTGCTGGGATTAAAGGCGTACGCCACCACCGCCCGGCTTTCTTTCTCTTTCTTTCTTCTTTCTTTCTTTCTTTCTTTCTTTCTTTCTTTCTTTCTTTCTTTCTTTCTTTCTTTCTTTCTGTGGGTTCTCCAGTAGTGGCATCTTCATCCACCTGTGCCAGGATTATAGGTATGCATCACACAGGGTTCAGATCTGGGTTTCTAAATCCCCATTCTCTGGTGGTGTCTACCTACATAATTCTAGCATTTGGGAGGCTGAAGCAGAAGGCTTCAGAATCCAAAACCAGCCTGAGCCACAGAGGAAGACCCTGTCTCAAACTAACATGTTCTTTATTAAACACAACTATGACACTCTGGAGAAGCACTGGACTCTAAACCTAAGGTGGGTCAGGGAAGCATACACAAGTCCACAGCAGCCTGTGTCAGAAGAAAGGAAGGATTCAAAGAACAACTGGGACACATCAAATGGGAACACAGACAGCTGACTTGCAAGGGCTTTCATTGGCGTAACTTTCAACATTAAAAATGAATGATATAGCAGATCACAACCCAATGAATAAAATAGGAAATGGTGGGTCTGCATTAAGAAAAAAAATGACTACATCTAAAGTGTTTAAAAAGAAACAGGTGTGGCTGAAAGACCCCCCAACAAGGTGAGACCCCGGGATGAACACTCGGGAATGCTTCGAACCCAATCACCAGGCAAACCCAATCACCAGGCGAACCCAATCACCAGGAGGAGGCGAGGACTTGATGCAAACAGCAAGAGGCTTTACTCAGTAACCGGTGTGCCCAAGGCCCAACTCCTTACTCACACAGGAGCAGAGGAGTTGGACCCCGACCTGGGGTCTAGGGGCTTCTTAAATGCAAAAACTGCAAACAAATTGGGTCTGGTGTGAGCGAGGGTAACAGTTCTGATTGGCTCATTCTAGGTGGCCGACCATAATCTCCGGGCTCATGGGGCGTTTAGGGCAGTTACGTCTCTATCTCCGGGAACCATTTGTCGGGTGGAATTCCTCAACCCTAATGGCCCTTTCCTGTTAAGGTCATAAATTCAGGTTCTCACATATCTGCAAAGAAAACATCTAGGCTGGGGTCCTTCAGGATCTCATTGCATGGCAGGCAAATGTGATGTCACCCTGCCAAAAAGAGAAGCTTTTAAAAGGGGCAGACCATAATGTTGTAGGCCACAAATTACAGCGTTTCCATGGTTACTTAAGGTCATATAAAAGTACAGAGTTAGTAACTATACATTTTAAGAGAGATACATTTGACTGAGATAAGACAGGGCATGGGCTTACAGAGTTACAGAGTCACAGGATCTGTCAGTCATCCCCCCCTCCCCCGAGCTGGGGGGATCTTTATGACCAGCAATTAGCAAAGGAATGTTAACAGGAGTGGTGGGCAGTTACCTCTTCTCTGAGAGCAGGTGCCAGTCATGGCACTCCTGATTTAAGGAGTTAAATTTTCCTTTATCATTAGAGGTTCCCTTTTCAGGGCCTAAGGTTTTAAACTTTTATTAATTTGAATTTTTGCTGGAGAGATGGCCCTGCAATTTAGAGCCCTGTGTTCCAGGGAACCAGGGTTCAACTCCCAACTCCTACTTGGTGGTGGCTCAGAACCATTCAAAACCCCAGTTTCAGGGAATCAGACACCCTTCTCTGATCTCCAAGCACTAGGCACACACGTGGTGCACATACTACATACAGGCAAAACATTCATGCATATAAAATAAATAATCTTAAAAATAAATTTAAAAGAAGAGAAACTCCCTGGGCGTTTAATCCCAGCATTCGAGAGGCAGAGGCAGGCGGATCTCTATGAGTTCGAGGCCAGCCTGGTCTCCAGAGCGAGTGCCAGGACAGGCTCCAAAGCTACACAGGGAAACCCTGTCTCAAAAAAAAAGAAAAAAGAAAAAAGAAAAAAGAAAAAAAGAAAGAAAAGAAAGAAAGAAAGAAAGAAAAGAAAAGAAAAGAAGAGAAGAGAAACTGGTGGTTTAAGTACAAATTTCTTTTTAATTGCCAGGGGTAACTTTCCATCGAGGAATTCTGGCAGACATTGCCTTAATTTAAGACAAAAATGAACGTTCTCAGTAATGAGACCTGACAGATATTTAATCCGTGTACAGCTGGATACCAAGCTCCGAGAAGGAAGCAGCATCCCTTCTGCCACCCAGGCCCGACCTTCCTGCAGACAGGCTTGCCTCATCCTCCTGGCTGCTGCCTCCAGGAGGCTCGGGCATCTTCCCGCCTTTCCCCAAGGCTAAGGCTCGGCCATTATTCCACATTATTCCATGATGGAGGAGCATCCATCATGAGGTCCACCAGGAGTCCAGAAACAGTAACTGAACCTTTTCTTTTCAATATGGTAAAATACATGTCGATGTGTCGCATGATAAAAATTTAACATTTTAAAAGACAATTTAGCTAGGTGTGTCCTGCACACCTGTAACCCCAGCCTTCAGCAGGCAGAGGCAGAAGATCAGGAGTTCAAGGTTATTCCTCAGTTGCACAAGGAATTCAAGGCCAGCCTGAGTTACGTGAAACCAGCCGTGAGCTCTAGTCCCTCCTCCCTCAGCCTCACCTACCCTGCCCACCATAGAAACAAGCAGCCTTGGAAATTGGGATTTCCTCTCCAGGTTTCACATACTGGGAGAAGGAAAGTGCTGAAGCCTGCTGCCAACCAAATAGGGAACTTATCTACATGAAAAGGGAAGTGACTTCAGCTGCAGCCAAGACAATGGTGGATCAGTGATGGGCAGAGCCACACTTCTTTGTCTGCGTGTATGCCTGCAGGCCAGAAGAGGACACCAGATCTCATAATAGATGGTTGTGAGCCACCATGTGGGAATTGAACTCTGGACCTCTGGAAGAACAGCCACTGCTCTTAACCTGTGAGCCATCTCTCCAGCTCACTTTGGAATTTTTCTAACCTGTGCCAGGCAAGTTTTCATCCATTAAGCTACATACACTCTTGGTCCCCTCGGGAAGAGTTTTGGTTTTTTTCTTCTCCCAGTACTGGGGAATCTACCAGGGCCCTATGCATGCCAGGCACCACTCTTCTACTGAGCTCTCCCCAGTCTCTTTTAACTTCTAATTTATTTTTTTATTTATTTTGTATACAACATTCTGCTTCCATGTATATCTGTACATCAGAAGAGGGCACCAGATCTCATTGTAGATGGTTGTGAGCCACTATGAGGTAGCTGGGAATTGAACTCAGGACCTCTGGAAGAGCAACCAGTGCTCTTAACCTCTGAGCTATCTCTCCAGCTCCCTTATCTTCTAATTTAAACTGAGTTAGTTGTCCAAGCTGGTGTTGAACTCACTTCACAGCCCAGAAGGTTTTGTTTGATGTTCACTCTTCTCACCCCAGCCTCCCAGGTCTATGCCACCAAGCCTGCCTCTCCCTGAAGGATTTTATGTGTTTTGTTGAAACAAGATCTCACTATGTAGCACTGACTGTCCTGGCACTCACTCTGTAGACCAGGCTGGCCTCGAACTCACAGAGATCTGCTTGCTTCTGCCTCCCAAGTGCTGGATTAAAGGTGTGCGCCATTAAGCTTGGTTTTGTTTTGTTTTGTCAGACAAGGTCTCAGTGTAGCCCTGGCCTGACCCAGAACTCTCTGCACAGACCACACTGGCTTTCCTGAAGGGTTTTTAACTGTGGAAAGGGCAGGGGTCAAGCCAGAGCTGGGGCAGCTGTTTGGAGTGGCTGAAAGGGAAGAAACAGGCCTCATGAGAAAGTCTGGGAAACCTCATATTCACACAAATGGATAAGCAGCAGTCAGGACCACAACCAGCAGGTGTAGTCTCAGCTCTTACCTTATAATCTGGGCAACCTACTGGAGGTTTTCCAGAATACTAACAAAATGACTATTTGTCTGAGATGGGATCTAGTTACACAGCCCAGGCTGCCTCAAATTCATGATCATCCTGCCTAAACCTCCCAGATGCTGGGAATACAGACATATGTATGCCACAATGCCCAACAAAAACCACACTTTTTATTTCTCATTTAATTTTTTAGATAGTTTCTCGCTATGTAGCCCAGGCTGGCCTCTATCTCATGGCAAGCATACTACTGCCTCAACCTCTAGGATGGTAGAATTATAGGCATGAGCCACAATCCTTAGCTTGAAATCACACATTCTAGCTTGGAAATGTGGGTTATCCATCAGAGAAGACTGCTGGGACATGGATTTAAGACAATAGAAGGTCTTTATTAGGCCAGATGGTGGTGGCACATGCCTTTAATCCCAGAACTCTGGGGCAGAGACAGGTGGATCTCTCTGAGTTTAAGGTCAGCTGGTATACAGAGTTCCAGGACAACCAGGGCTACACAGTGAAATTCTAACTCAAAACCACAAAACAAACAAAAAAGAAAGTCTTTATTAGTTGGATGTTTGTGATCCCACTGCAGCTTTAAGTCTTTCTTCTCAGGGTGAATTTTAAAGCACAAAAGCCATGTCCTGGGCTGACATACCTCTGTTAACAAGGACAGCTAACCAGAGGCAGGCAGATCTCTGTGAGTTTGAGACCAGCCTGGTCTACAGAGTGAGTTCCAGGACAGCCTCCAAAGCCACAAAGAAACCCAGTCTCGAAAAACCAAAAAAAAAAAAAAAAAAGAAAAGCTAGTCAGAATTACAGAAGCCAGAAAGCAAGGTTAGTAAATTTAGAGACTTTCCCAGGACTATGAACTTCTATGGATTAGGTCTTTGTACTCATTTTGGCTGATGGTACTGTCTCCATGCTGAGTGTTACAGCCTGAATGGTACTTTCCATCATGAGCCTGATACAAAACACAACTACTCTCAGACAGACCTTAGTTGTCTCCTACTCCCCCATATGCTGCTGCAGTTGTTAGTTCTGAAACACAAACCACTCTGAGGCCCGCTGCCTTAATATTTCGAGTATTTGTTCCTTGAAGTCAAAGGCACTATGATCACAACAGATGCTCCAAGCCAGTCATGGTAGTGCATGCCTTTAATTCCAGCTCTTGGAAGGCAGAAGCTGGCAGATCTCTGAGTTTGAAACTGATGTGGTCCATATAGTGAATTCAGGACGGCTGGGACTATGTAGAGAAACCCTATCTCTACCATTCCTTCTCCACACTGTGCCCCCCCCCAAATTCCAATGCTCTGGCATCCCTCTGGGATGTCTACTGCTAAACTGGAGGTGCCTGGAAAAGCAGGTCCTGAGAATGGGGGTGTGATTTAATTGATAGACTACTTGCCTAAGATGAATGAAGCCCTGGTTTCAATCCCCAACAGTGAATAAGATGGGCATTGGTGGCATACACCTGTAACCTCAGCACTCAGGAGGTAAAATACAAGGATTGGCAGTTTAAAGTCATCAGCTACAGTTTGAGGTCAGACTAGACTACAACAAAGCAGAGCGTAGCGACTTAAGCTCTCTGCCACCATCTGCAAGCCAGAGGGGTACTAGGAATTACACTGAGGTGATGGGTGCTGTGGCAGAGCAGTGCCCTGTCCTCCCTCCTGCTTCAGGTGTGAAAAGCAAATTAGAGCTCCCAGTACCCCCACATTCCCCACCCCACCCCGGACCCTGGGTCATGTTTCCCCTGTTTCTGCTGGTGTCTCCACACTGAGAATAGTTCTTTGGAACTGATCAAAACGACCATCTTTATCTTAGCCAGATCCTTCTAGCCTCTCTCCTGGGAGTTCCCTACAGATCTGCCATGTTCTTACTGACTGACCCTCATACACACCATTCGCATTAAAGCCTAGTGATGCTTACAGGTTGGTTTAAACCTCCTGGAGGAAGAGTAACAGATCTGCAGTCTCGTCCACAAGAATAGATAGGTAGGCAAACTCTGTAAGTAATATTTTAGTGAACAATGTATTTGTTATTCTTCTATTGCTATGCTAAAACACCATGACCAAGGCAACTTATAGAGGAAAAGGTTGATTTGGACTTACGTTTCCAGAGAGAGTACATGATGGGTGGAGCAGAGGCTCAGCCATAGGAGTAGTAATCTGAGAGCTCACATCTTGACCCACAAGCCCGAGGTAAAGAGAAAGAAAATGAGAAACCACGTGATGAGTCTTTAAACTCTCAACACTTGCTCCAGTGGCATATTTCTTCTGGCAAGGACTCACCTCCTAAACCTACCCAAATAGCACCACTAATTGGGGACCAAGTATATAATGCCTGAGGTTATGGGGTTCATCTTAGTCAGAACTACCACAAACATTTTAGGCTTTGCAGATGCCAGTCACAACCACTATACATTCCCACTACAATGGAAAAACTGGTATTTGCGACACAGAAAGGAACAGACGACCCTGTGTTGCAATAAAACTTTATTTACAAAAACCAGGCAGCAAGCGAGAAGTGGCCTAATCCCTGTTCCACCAGTAACACAGTATGAGTTTTTTTTTTTCTTTTACTAAATGAAGCTAATGAGTCTTCAGACAGATGGAAAGTGTATTTAACATTAGCAGTTCTATATTTCTATATTGTTATGTGAAATCTTTGAAGAAAAATCTACAGCCTATAAATGTTTTTTCTCAAAAGCAGGCAACGAGCCCAGCTAATCTTAAATAAACTCAGCTTCAACATTTAAAAAAAATGTAAAATTATATCAATACATTGCTGAAACTGGACCAACTTCCTGCCTTCAAGAGAGAAATATTTGAAACTGTTGTTCAGCCGAAATCATTTTAAAACACAAATATGCACATATGTTTTTAAAACATTAAGACAAAATGCTGGGACAGCAGAAATAAGAAGTCAGTTTTGTGTGGGTTGTATCCACTGATTTATTACTTTACTATCTCTTGGTTTTAGTTCTTTATATACAAAAAAAAAAAAAAAAAAACTTGAAGCAAGGGCTGGAGAGATGGCTCAGAGGTTAAGAGCACTGGCTGCTCTTCCAGAGGTCCTGAGTTCAATTCCCAGCATCTACATGGTGGCCCACAACCATTTATAATAAGATCTGGTGACTTTTTCTGGCAAGGAGGCATACATGCAGGCAAAACACTGTATACTTAATAAGTAATTTAAAAAAAAAAAAACTTGAACCCATCTTTGACCCAGCACTCGGGAGGCAGAGACCTTCGGATCTCAGTGAGTTCAAGGCCAGCCCGGTCTACAGAGAGAGTACGAGGACAAGCTCCAAAGCCACACAGAGAAACCCCGTCTTGAATAACAAAACAAACAACGACAAAAAGCTTGAAACAGCAAACAGCACACAACCTGGACACCACTGGACCAGAGGACCAGACCTGGCTTGAACAGAAAGGCTAATCCGGTCCCACAGTTCTTCATTTGGAGGGAGGAAGGCTTGAGACAGGGTCTGGCTATGTAACTCTGTCTGGTCTCAAATTTGCGGTGATCCTGGACACCATACTTGCCTGTCTCCCATGTGCTAGGACGACAGGCATGAGCAGACATGCTGGTTGCTTCCCATGTTTTCAAAAGGATTATCAGTTGCTGTTTTGCTCATGGTCAAGATTATTACCAATTTTTGCCTCCTCCCCCACCCCCGCCCACTTTTGAGACAGGGACTCGCTGGCTGGCCTGGAACTGACTTATTTAGCCCAGACTGGCTTCAAACTCACAGAGATCCACCTGCTTCTGCCTCCTGAGTGCTGGAATTGACATGTGCCACCGTGTCCAACTCTTCCTCTAAAAAGAAAACATTAGCCATTTTAACAAATGCCTGGGGCTGGAGAGATGGCTCAGAGGTTAAGAGCACTGACTGCTCTTTCAGAGGTCCTGGGTTCAATTCCCAGCACCCATATGGTGGCTCACAACCATCCGTTATGAGATCTGGTGCCCTCTTCCGGTGTGCAGATATACATGGAATCAGAATGTTGTATACATAATAAATAAAATCTTTAAAAAACAAAAACAAAAAAACCAAATGCCTGTGTAAGATGAAGTAAAGCCACTAGGAAACTTGGTGACCAAAAAAATGAAGTCAGGCTTTATTATGGAAAGTATGTGGCTGTAGAACTCAGAGCTTAGATTAGTTACATATCCTGTGATGTTTGTGGTATTTGCCAGCCTTTTTAAAATTTATTTTTATTATTTTCTGTGCATTTCGTTTTTGTTTTGTTTTGTTTTTTTGAGACAGGGTTTCTCTGTGTAGCTTTGGAGCCTACGCTGGCACTTCTCTGTAGACCAGGCTGGCCTCAAACTCACTGCCTCTGCTTCCCGAGTGCTGGGACTAAAGGCATGTGCCACCAACACCCACCATGCATTGGTATTTTGCCTGTGTGTATGTCTGTGTGAAGATATCAGATCTTGGAGTTACAGACAGTCGTGAGCTGCCATGTGGGTGCTGGGAATTCAACTGAGTCCTCTGGAAGAGCAGTCAGTGCTTTTTAACCACTGAGCCATCTCTCCAGCCCCTTCTTTTTTAAAACATTATTTTAAGGAGCCAGGTGGCCGTGACGCAGCACTTGGGAGGCAGAGGCAGGCGGATCTCTGTGGGTTTGAGAACAGCCTGGTCTACAAGAGCTAGTTCTAGGACAGCCTCCAAAGCCACAGAGAAACCCTGCCTTGACCCCCTCCACACACACACACACACACACAAAAACCAAACCAAACCAAACCAACAAACAAAACCCCCATTATTTTATGTGTATGGGTGTTTTGCCTGTATGTGTCTGTACACTTGGTGCATGCTGCCTATAAAAGCCAGAGAGAGCATCAGATCCCCTAGAACTGAAGTGATAGACAGAACCTGGGTCCTCTGGCAAAAGCAGCCAGTGCTCTCACACTTATTTAAAAGTCTAAAGTTCAAAGTCTCTTCTGAGATTCATGCAATCTCTTAACTGTAATCCCCTGAAAAATCAAAAAGTAGATCATACACTTCTAACATATAATGGCACAGGATATACCGTACCATTCCAAAACATAGGGAAGGAAGGGTAGTGAGGAAACACTGGACCAAAGCAAGACTGAAAACCAGCTGACAAACTCCACATTCTGCATCCCCATGTGTGATATCAAAATGCTCTTCAGATCTCCAACTCCTTTCAGCTTTGTTGTCTGCAACACACTTCCTTCTCTTGGGCTAGTTCCACGCCCTGTTAACAGCTCTCCTCAGCAGGTATCCCATGATTCTGGCATCTGTAATATTTTGGAGTCTCCAAGGCAATCCAGGCTTCAACTTCACAGGCTTCATGCAAAAGCATCGCTAGGCCCCCATTCAGGGACACCCCTGGACCATGCCTAGCCTCAGCAGCTTTCCTTAGGCATGGAGGGAAATTCCATAAGCCAATTCTTCTATCCTTCACTTTAAAGCTAAAACCACATGGCCAAAGCAGCCAAACTCTGCTCCTTGCTGGGGCTGGAACATGGCACCCTCGTTGAATTACATCTTCACCAGCTTTCTGTTTTCCAGTTTCCTTCACTGCCTAAGCGTGGATGTCTTGAAACTTGATTTGTAGACCAGGCTGTCCTCAAACTCAGAGATCTACAAGCCTCCTGTCTCTGAGTGCTGGGGTTAAAGGTATGTGCCACCACACCTGGCTCTAAGCTTTTCTTAATTCCTTTTCATAAGTTGGAGACTCTTTTTAAAAAAAAGATTTATTTATTTATTTGTGTTTTTTTGTTTTTGTTTTTGGTTTTTCGAGACAGGGTTTCTCTGTGACTTTGGAGGCTGTCCTAGAACTCACTCTGTAGACAAGGCTGGTCTCCAACTCACAGAGATTTCCCTGCCTCTGCCCCCCAAATGCTGGGACTAAAGGCATGCTCCACCACCGCCAGGCTTGTTTGTTTTTTGTGTGCATTTGTGTTTGGTCTGCAAGTATATCTGTGTGAGGGTGTTGGATTCTCTGAAACTTCAGTTACAGACAGTTGTGAGCTGCCATGTGGGTGTTGTAAAATGAACCCAGGTCCTCCAGAAAAGCAGTCAGTGCTCTTAACTGCTGTCTCTACAACCCCACAAGTTGAAAACTTAGTAGGGTGGGATCTTGCCCTGAGGTCATCGCTCTCTTTACTCTATTTCTTGATCTGTTTATCTCCTTGAATATAGGATTTAGCTTCATTCCACTTTCTGATGCTCCTTTTCTCCTCAAATACTTTCCTTGCTCAGCTTGCTCCTTTCATTATAAATCTTCATTAGAGTTAACACTAGTAACCACATAACAGAGTTTATACTCGGCTGTTTGAGATTTCATCTGCCAAGGGATTAATCCAAAACTCTCCACTTTAGCCTCAGGCAAATTCTTCAGACCAGGGCAAAAAACCAGCCACATTCTTTATCAAAATATCACAAGAATGATCTCTAGGCAGCATACCAAGATTCTTCTCCTCTGAAGCCTCTGAGCCATCAAATCACTCTTAGCATCACTGTCTTCCATGATCCTACTGGCATGGCCCATTGAGCAGTTCTTAAAACATTCCCCTGCTTTCCTAACCTAAACTCCCCAAGTCCAGTTCTTCCAAACAAAAGCACGGTTAGGCCTTTCATAGCAAAACCCCACTCCTGATACCAACTTCTGTCTTAGTTAGGGTTTCTACTGCTGTGAAGAGACACCATGACCAAGGCAACTCTTACAAAGGGAAAACATTTGATTAGGGTGGCTTACATTTTCAGAGGTCTAGTTCATTATCACCGTGGTGTGACATGATGACATGCTGGCAGACATGGTGCTGGAGAAGGAGCTGCTACATGTTGATATGAAGGCAACAGGAAGTAGACTGTCTCAATGGATGTAGCTTGAGCATATATGAGTGCTCAAAACCTGCCTCCACAGTGATACACTTCCTACAACAAGACCACATATACTTCAACAAAGCTACACATCCTAATAGTGTCACTCCCTTCGAGGGCCATTTTCTTCCACAACACAGTCTGTGAATTAAAAAAAAAATGTATTTACTTATTTATACACATATGCATGTTTTGCCTACATGTACATCTGTCCACTACATGTGTACCTGGTACCCACAGAGGCCAGAAGAAGGCATTGAATCCCCTGGAACTGGAGTTACAAATGGTTTAGAGCTCCCATGTATGTGCTGGGAATTGAACCCAGGTCCTCTGGAAGAGCAGGTAGTGCTCTTACACACTGAGCTGTCTCTCCAGACCCTGGATTTTAAAGGAGATTTTGGTTTTTGTCATTTGGTTTTGGTTTTGGTTTTTGAGACAGGGTTTCTCTGTGGCTTTGGAGGCTGTCCTGGAGCTAGCTCTTGTACACCAGGCTGATCTCGAACTTACAGAGATCCACCTGCCTCTGCCCCACCCCCCGAGTGCTGGGATTAAAGGAGGTTTTGTTTTTAAGTGTGTGTGTGTGTGTGTGTGTGTAGATAAGTGAACGAGTATAAGTGTCTCTGGAGGCCAGAGAGAAAAGATCCACCTGAAGCTAGAGTTACAGTTGTGAGTCACCCAACATAAATGTTGTGAATTAAACTTGGGTCCTCTGCAAAAACAGTATCTGCTCTTAACCACAGAGCAATTTCTCCAGTCTGTATCTGTAGATAAAATAAAAACACAACTTTTTAAAGGCTTTTTGTTTGTTTGGTTGGTTTTGTTTAGCTGGGCAGTGATGGTGCTCTCCTTTAATCCCAGCCCTTGGGAGGCAGAGGCAGGCAGATCTATGGGAGCTCGAGACCAGCCTGGTCTACAAGAGCTAGTTCCAGGACAGGTTCCAAAGCTACACAGAGAAACCCTGTGTCAAAAAACAAAACAAAACAAAACAAGGTTTATTTTTAATACACACACACACACACCACCTGCTTGCAGTACAACCCCTGGAACTGGAGTTTCAGATGCTTAGGAGCTACTGTGTGGGTACTGAGAACAGAATGCAGGTTCTCTAGAAGAGTAATTTAATGCTCTTAATTCATATAACACAACATTATGTAATTAAGGATGACCTTGAACTTCTGATCTTCCCACCTCTGTCTTCCAGGTACTGGGAATCAAACACAGAGCTCCATGCAGGTGAGTCAAGCCCACTAGCAACTGAGCTATATTGTTAGGTCTGGAAAACAATGATTTCAAGAAAATGTTGCATAATTTTACTTTTGAAAGGTTTTAACAAATAGAATGAATAGATTAAGATAAAACACATGATGTGTATTAGATAACTAGACAAGTAGAAATTACTGTGACATTATTGGCATGTGTGTGCGTGGTGGTGATGGTAACATAGGGCAAAGTATACATATGACAGTACTACAGGGCAAAGAAGTCAACTTCTCTTCTCCCTGTCTAAGCATGACACGAGTGCGGGCCATGATCACACAAAGCATACTTTATCACACTGGCCGAAGCAGCAGTTTGGTCTCATAGGTAATCAAGGAAACAAATGCTGTCTACAGATGGGATTTTCTGCCTGCCCAGTCATTTTTGTTATTAGTGTAACCCTGTCAGGACCTGGTTTCTGATCTTACCCAGCCACGGGGGAACTAGGAACTTCACTTCATGTCTCCGTACAGTGGGGCTTGTCCTTCCTACCCTTCAAACCCTTTGAAAAATCCTGTCCTAGAGCTATCCTGATTCCTGGGGTGTTGACTAGGTCACATGGGTAGCCAGAACCTAGTCCAGAGGCTATGGGGCGTCTCTCCGTTTGTGACAGTAATAATATTTCCCTTCTGTATATCATACAACATCAACCAAACAACAGTTATTTCCTGTTGGTTTAAATCTAGTTAGTTGGTTTTTGTTGTTGTTGTTGTTGTTGTTGGGTTTTGTTATTGTCCTTGGTGTTTTGCTTTGTTTTTCAAAACAAGGTTTCTCTGTGTACCAGTCCTGGCTGTCCTGGAACTCACTGAGGTCCTCCTGCCTTTGCCTCCTGAGTGCTGGGATTAAAGGTGTGCACCACCACTGCCCAGGCGGTTTAAATATAGTTTTAATAGACAAATACTAATATTTTTTTGACAAATACTAATTGTTTTCTTTTTTTTACAATGAGCAGTTTTACTTTCTTATGTAGATGCTGATTTTTTTTTTAAGTAAGAATGCTGGGGTGTCTGAAACATATTTCCTAAAGACTAGGATATTCTGAAATGTCTGGGTTTTTTGTTTGTTTTGTTTTGTTTTGTTTTGAACACAGGCTAGTCTCAAACCCTATTCAGTTGACAATAACCTTGAATTCCTGATCCTCCTGCCTCCACCTCCCAAGGGCCACAACGCCGGGAATAGCAGAGGACTATGCTATCAACAGAGCTACATCTCTAGCTGTGAAGTCTGTACACCATGTTTACATAACTAAACAAAACAGGTTATTAAAACACTGCTAGTGTCTGCAGCCACCACATTTGTGAAAGGCAGTGAGTTTCAGAAACTATTTAAATTTGAATAATGGAAAGTTCACTGCTGTGGGGTCACAGCAGAGACAACTTAGACAAGAAAGCCTTTGCTGAGGACGAAAGCCTGAGTGAGGGCTCCCGTCAGCCTGTTCTCAGAGCCCCCTGCTGTCACCTACAACACACTGTCTTATAGCTGCTTTACCTTAAAAGCAGGGATGGGCTGGCTCACTGAAAACATCTGGCCTACAGTAAGAACTTCATAAATAATTGTTGGGTAACTGCTGAATAAATAACCAGCTATCTTCACTCACTGATGGGCCATAAGCAACTGAAGCAGGCAAAGGGACTCAAGCCCTTCGTGACACAGCAATCACGGAGCACACTGTTTGCTGGTTACGGGGTGAGTGCAGGGTCCCTTCAAACTACCAGAGGCGGAACCCTCAGAAGTTTCCAGTCAATAATCTCCCTATAGTGAGATGTACATACCTGTTACAGCACACGTGTGAATATGAGCAGCACCAAAGAACATGTACTTTTTTGAGGGGGAGGGGTGAGACAGGGTTTCTCTGTGTAACAGTCCTGGCTGTTCTGGAACTCACTAGGTAGAACAGGATGGCCTTGAATTCACTGAGATCCGCCTACCTCTGCTGGGATTAAAGGCTTGGCACACCCCGACTTCCAGGTTAGAATATATGCTTTAAAAAAACAAAAAACAAAAAACAAACAAACAAAAAAAAACAGGTTCTTAGTAGCCCAGCTGGCCTCAAACTTGCTATGGAGCAGGAGCAGGATTGGACTTTTAAAAATAATTATTTTATGTGTATGGGTGTATGTCTGTGCATCGCTTGTATACCTCGCCAGTTAACAAAAGAGAGTAGGGCTGGAGGGATGGCTCAGTGGTTAAGACACTGGCTGCTTTTCCAGAGGACCTGAGTTTAATTCCCAGCAACTACATGATGGCTCACAACCATCTATACAGGTCTACATACAGAGCACTTATACATAAAATATAAATAAATAAAATTAAGAGTCATACATTTACTATGTTGCTAGGCAACATCACATATGGTAGAAAATGCCCCCTAAATGGTAAACTACACCTGGAATGAGAGAGCTACACACACCTTAACAGAGCCACAGCTCTGGGATTTCTTGAGTATGGTGACTTTAGGAACAGGCATGTCACACTGAGACACTGGAAGCTATGTCTGAGGTTGTATTGAAGATTTAAAATCCAAGGCGACTTCCATACTTTTGTTATCTGTGTTGTTATTTTGTAAAAGTTTAAAAATATATAAAAAAAAGAAACGGACAGATGGAAGCCGGTGAAACACGAACTATAGAGAGTACATTAACCAGTATATTATTACAGGGCGGGAGACGAGAGAGAGAGAGAGAGAGAGAGAGAGAGAGAGAGAGAGAGAGAGAGAGAGAAAGTAATAGACAGAGAGCAAAGAGAGGAAGGCAAGAGGAGAGAAGTGGGCGGGGGTCTGTCTTTAAAAGGGGTCCTCTAAACCTGCGTGCAGACTTAGAACCCTGGGCTGACCAGGGTGGGGCCTGAGTGGATTGTGCCAGGTAACTGGGGCGTAATGCCTGAACCTTTCGATCTGTGTACTGCCCATGAGGCATGCATATGCATAGCTTCAGGGATCCAACAGGAGCATATTAACTGGTTCTCTCCCTTTCCATGTGAATCTGATGTCAACTACGGGAGCTCACGTGTCTGAAAATATCTAAACTTTTGAGGCTACAGGGTGTCAGGAAGGCAGAGTAACCCTATTTGCCTCTTTTTCTTCGAGTAGAGGATGCCCCACAAGGGCTATGATGGACAGTAAAAGATGTACAAGTGTCTGGAATGTTTCTTCTACTGCTAAAGAAAAACCCTGATCATACCAGTCTCTGACAGATACTTCACAACCATTACATGTCACCAAGATGTGTATCTCAAATACATACCTTCCTGCACAATCTCCAAGCCTGTTTCCACCAACCCGTCACCAAAACACAGAATTCTCACCGTAAGCCAGTGATCAAGATCTCTCTGTCTTTCTGTCTTTCTGTCTGTCTGTCTGTCTGTCTGTCTGTCTGTCTGTCTGGTACTTGATATTGAATTAGGCTGGTTTCAGAGTAATTTTTTTTTTTTGAGACAGGGTTTCTCTGTGTAACAGCCTTGGCTGTTCTGGAACTCACTTTGTAGATCAGGCTGGCCTTAAACTCACAGAGATCACCTGCCTCTGCCTACTGGATGGCCCAGCTCAGAGTCATTTCTTAATTGACTCCCTACCCCTCAAGAGAACTAGCTCACTAAATATTCGGTTTTGAACTTCATTTAAGTTTTATCTTGGGCCCATCCATGCCCTATATCTACTATGAGACAAAAATATCTTTTTGTGAACTTTATGTTCTAGAATTCTGAATGTGCTAGAATGATGCAATAATACAAACTCAGTCACTAGTGGTCAGTGTTGGGCCCAACTGTGAATTTACTTATAAAAAATGTCACCATGGACAGCCAAAGTTACACAGAGAAACCCTGTCTTGAAAAGAAAAAAAAAAAAGTGACCACAGGCTGCAGGTATGGCTCAGTGGTGCACTGCTTGCTTTGAACCCAGGGCAAGTGAGAGGCCCTGGGTTCAAACCCAACACTCACCCCTAACACTTTTTAAACCTTTAAGACCACGAGTCAAACACTGAAGATACTAGGATGATAAATACTGACCACCAAATGTGAAAGCATGTTTAAAAAGGGGACCAGTTCATGATCTGACAGTACACACCAAAGAAGCAGCTCTTTAAAAATGACAGAATACAGCGACCCAGTTATTATAACATACATTACACAAACTCCAAACAGTCAACTAGGAATGAACAATCTGAGACATCACATTGATACAATACACACATTGGGCTTCACAGCCTGTTTTCCTCCCAAGATTCTGCCACTGTGAGGCAGAGTCATTTAACAAAAATGGCCACATATGGTGGCTTGTATCAGCACCCAGGAGGCAAAGGCAGACAGTGCTCTCTGAGTTTGAGGCTAGTCTGATTAACAGTGAATCACAGCTGAGGTGAGTGACACCCTGAATTAAAACAATTAAAACAAAACAAAAACAAAAACAAAAACAAAAAACAAAAAAACAAGAGAAGGTCAGAGACAGGAAAGAATGGTTCTGGGATATGAACCAGAGTCGGAGTCTTTTCCTTCCTTCCTTCTTTCCTTTCCTTTCCTTTCCTTCCTTCCTTCCTTCCTTCCCTCCTTCCTTCCTTCCTTCCTTTCTGTCTCTCTCTCTCTCTCTCCCTTCCTTCCTCTTTCTCTCTCCCTCCCTCCCTCCCTCCCTTCCTTCCTTCCGGGATTTTTCTCTTAGATGTACTTACATGTGACTATGTGGGCAGGAATATGTGCCTATATGCACAGGTGCCTGTAGAGACCACAGGCATCAGATGTTCCTGGGACAACAGTTACAGGCAGCTGGGGTGCTGGGAACTGAACTTGGGTCCTATGAAAGAGCAATAAGAGCTCTTAACAACTAAGCCATCTCACCAGCCCCTCAATTTTATTTTAATTTTTGAGACAGGCCCTCGTCGGCCTGTAATTGGTTATGTAGAGCAGGCTTACTTTTAACTCACAGAGATCCACCTGCTTCTGCCTCTGGAATGCTGGGATTAGGGTATGGGACACCATGCCCTGCTGATACAGATTCTTAAGCATCCCATACTGGCCTTGAACTTGTTTTGTAGTTGAGGTTGACCTTGAACTCCTGATCGTCTGGCCTCCTCTTCATTAGCACTGGGATTCCAGATGTTTCCTACCATACCTGGCTGAATGTCCAAGTTTCTATATCATAAACCTACATCAGATATCGGGCAATCAGTGAAACATCTGGTCTCAGAAACAAAACACAAAATTTAAAAATGAAAGATAATTTTAAAAACCCTGCTTTATCATATACCTAGAATTTCTCAATCTTGGTACTATTGTTTTTTTTTCATTTTTATATTTATTTATTTTGAGACAATGTCTTACTCTGTACCCCTAGCTTGCCTAGGGATAGCTATATAAATCAGATTGGCCTTGAACTCACCAAGATCTGCCTGTCTCTACCTCCCTGGGTGCTGGGATTAAAAGCGTGTGTTACTACACCCAACCCATACTGACTTTCTTTTGGGACCTTCTGCTATGTAAAATGTTTCAGCAGCATCCCTGTCCTAGACCTACTGGATGCCAGAAGTTCCCTGTCCCTGCTTCATACATCAAAGGTAACCCAGATGACATCGAATTTATATCCAGCCAAGAAGCACTGTCTTACAGTTAAGTCTTTTTTTTTTTTTTTTTTTCTTCACCAGAGACATGATAAAGATCAGTCATGGCTCTACCCATGGAGGTAGGAAGCAGACAGCATTCAAATTGTGAGGTAGAAAGGTCATTTTAAAACAGAAACAGGTTAAATACAGAGTAAAACTATCAAATATAAGTCCTGTAAGATCAATTTATACATCCATTTGACTTTCCTTTAAGATCTCTCTTAGTTTACTAAAGATACCATCTTGCTATGTACCATGTAGCTCTGGCTGGCCCACTGCTTGCTTTGTAGACTAGGCTGCCCTCAATCTTCTTGCTTCTGCCTCCTCAGGACTAGGCTCACAGATGTGGGCCAACATGTCCGGCTGCAAATAACAGCTAATATTTTTGTTTCATGCAAGAAAAGTGTTTCTGGACCCTGATAATATTCGCTGTGTAACTTATGATCTAGTCAGTGAATTTCTTTTGCAATGCTGAGGACGGAATTGGAGCCCTTGCATGTGCAGGGAAATTGCTTTACCATGGAGCCACCCAGGCCCCTTTAGTCATTTGTCAGACACCATGTGGTAGGAGACTGTCCTAAAAAATGTGCAATACTTTTAATAAAAATCTCAAAACTTCGTGCATTGATTTATTTGAGAGAGAGTCTTGCTATGTATCATGGACTGGTACTCGGTAGACCAGGCCGGTCTTGAATTTAAGAGAGATCTGCCTGTCTCTACCTCCAGAGTGCTGGGATTAACACTATTAGATGTGCCACTAGGCCTGTCTGGTACTAGTGTTTATATGTGGCTCACTAGGTAGCCACAACTGGGCTGGTCCATGCCTTGTTCAAGAAGATGAAGCCACTAACTGGTTGTGGGCATCACAGTAACATCAAAATGTCATCACTGTTCCAGAGAGCTGTCCTAGGATTCTACCACTAAGGACAGTTTTAACACCTTCCCAGGGGCTGGGGGCATGGGTCAGTAAAAGCACCTGCCCAGTTTGAGTAAGGTCCTGGATAAAATGCCTACGACTGAGAAAACCAAAATGAAACCAAACGACTACTTTGCTTTCTTTTTTTTTTTAATTTTTTTTTTTCTTGTAGACAATCAGGTATCTATTTATCGAAGTACCAGGGATTGGACTCCAGACCTTTCTAATGACAGACAATGAGCTGGACCTCCAGTCATGACATGTGTGGTGGCGCACACCTTTAGTCCCAGCACTGGGGAGGCAGAGGTAGGCAGATATTTCTGAGTTCAAGGCCAGCCTGGTCTACAGAGTAAGTTCAGGGCAGCCAAGGCTACATAGAGAGACCCTGTCTCAAAACACAGACAACCACTTGAACCTTCAAATGACCGGACAATACCTATCAGTCCATTTATAAATTCTTCTGATTTGTTATTTGTTGTTCAAGAGGCAGAAAGACGGTGATTTCACTGCCTTTTGAAACTGTATCAAAATTAAAGGAAGACAAGGATTCCTTTTAAAATCCACTTTGGATACTTTACATAAGAAAATTCTATGAAAATGCCTTCTAACATGTCCTTTATCCAGTCTTTCCTGCCATTTGACACTTTAAAAAGACATCTACTTTGCTAGACTTGTAACCTAGCAGTAGCATGGTTAAAAAGTAGACTGGCCTTAATACATAAATAAATCTTTAGCCAGGTAGTGGTGGTGCACACCTTTAATCTCAGCACTTGGGAGGCAGAGGCAGGCGGATCTCTGTGAGTTTCAGGCCAGCCTGGTCTACAGAGTGAGTTCCAGGACAGCCAGAGCTGTTACATAGAGAAACCCTGTCTCGAAAAAAAACAAAAACCAAACAAAAAAATCTGATGTAGTCAGCTCCTTCCTTCTAGAAGGTCTTCTAGAAGCAAAGACATAGACAACATTAGATAGGCCTGTGTTTCTCCCCAGTTCACGTCTGAGCGTAAACTAGGTAAAAGAATGTCAGTGGGACATACAATCCCAGATTGCACTGAGTCACCTCTTGGAAATGACTAAAGAAAGCAGGAGAGCAATTTTGAGTTTTACCCAAACAACTTGTTTTATGATCCCAGAATAGGGTATTTGTGTGTATGCAATTGTCAAATAGCCTACTAGAGGGACACTTCCCTGACCTGGCCCACAGGCTCTCTTTTGGAGGCTCATTTAATTTGATTTAATTTAATCCAGCTGGGAAAGCATGGGGGGCCCTAACGAACTTGCAACTCATTTCAGTGTTTGCCTGCACGTGACTCCCAGCCATTAGGTGCACGGTCTTAGGTTTAGGGAGTTACCTTTTATGACCATGAAGTTGGCCCTACCTACTTTGTATCAAAGCAGGTTCCCCTTCAAGTCTTTGCCAGAAAATTAAGCTGTGGAATTTGTTATGAAAAGCTTGGCAGGGGAAAGACAGATGCCCTGATAGCGTATTTTCCTACCTCTTCAGAAAGAGGTAATGATAAAAGAATGGAGACAGTTGAAAGAGTGTGAAGCGGGGAGGTTATTGTTGTTTCCCTCTTACCCAGAGTCCACTTCTCCCCTGGGGAGGCTCGGGGCCAACCTTGATTTACTCAGAACCAAGGTAGTAATGGCCAACAAAACCCTCAGAATCCATGCTAAAAAGTTAGCAGTCTTGAGTCACAAAATCCAGACTCTGCTATGTAGTCTAACAAAAAAAAGCAATAGGAACAACACCGAGGGGTAGACAGCCCCTAAGCCCCACCAAATTAGATGAATGGTGGCTTTCACCGTAGGACAAGCAACAACACCTAAAACCTCTCTCCCACCCATTCACTGCTATGTAAGCGTCTCGTGGTCTGGTAAGTTGGGCCGAATGTGTGGCTTATCATCGGAATCCTCCACAGCTGGGTCATTCTCGTCACCAGACTCCACATAGATGGGCCAGTCGTCCGTGTCACTCTTCTCGTGACTTTCGGATGAAGCCTCCACCAGGCTAAGGTTGACGGGGATCAAATCATCCTCATCCTGAGGATCTGTGACACAGGTGCAGCTGTCACACAGCCCGAAGCGCCGCAGCCCCTGGGACAGGTGGCTGGTAAAAGTTCTTCGACAGCCTTTGCAGATAATTGGACGGTTGGATCTGTGGACCTGTCATCACAAATGGACACGGTAAATGTCACAGAAAAAGGGTCAAGGAGCTGGAGAGATGACTCAGCAGTTAAGAGGACTTGCTGTGCAAGTGGAAGGTACATTGCTCTCCCACCCCGAGGTGCTGAGTCTGGTGGAAAATTGGGGATACAGCTTACTCTATACCCGTATCAGGGGAAGATGCCCACAGTCTGCGGGCCCTACCAATTCTGGCCTCATGACAGCCATCCTTGAGCAAAAACTAAGCTTCCTACACCAGTGTTAATTTTCTAAGTGCTGCCAACCTGGCTTTAATTGGTAAAAGCAAACATCACCAAATTCTCTAAAAACTTCCAGGGGACAGAGAAGTGAAAGACAGGCTCGCCCTCCAATTAGAAAGTAGGCATAGCCCTTGCAGTGGCATCACTGACACTTACACTCAGGGCATGGCTCCGAAGGTGCTCCTGTCGTGTGAACCTCTTGCCACAGGTCTCACAGGGGTATGGCCGCTCACCAGTGTGCGATCGGATGTGCCGCTTGAGGATACCCTTCTGCTTGGCAGTGTAAGGGCAGAAAGGACACTTGTGGAGCTTGACGGGGACCACCAGCACGTCACCTGAGGAATCCAACAGACTGTAAACAGCAACAACCACAGCCACCTTTCAGGGTGGGACTGGAAAACCCCATCAGACCAGACAGAGAGGGAGGTCACCAACTCTACCTGCTAGCAAGGGGCAAGACACCGCCCACAAGTCCAACTTTTCTGGCTCCCAAAATGTCAAAGGTTAAGTCAGCTAACTGGGCTTTTATTCTTCCCTCCACTTCCTTCCCTGTGCTGGAGACTGACGCCAGGGCCTTGAGTGTGGTACACAGACATTCTATCTCTTAAGAGTCATCCTCACACACCCAGCTTGGTTTCTGGTCTTGAGCCTTATTAGGCTTTAATAGCTGAGACATCTCTCCAGCCCAGACAAGTTTTTTGCTGTTGTTTAAGATATACATTTTTTTATGCTGGGCAATGATGGTGCACGCCTTTACTTCCAGCATTCAGGAGGCAGAGGCAGGAGGATCTCTGTGAGTTCAAGGCCACAGAGGTCTACAGAGTGAGTTCCAGGGCAGTCAGAGAAACACAGAGAAACCTTGTCTCGAAAACAAAACAAAATGGAATAGGTGTGGTCTTGCTGGAGGAAATGTTGCTGGGGCAGGCTTTGAGGTTTCAGAAGATCAAGCAAGGCCTAGTGTCTCCCTCAGTCTTTTTCCTGCTGCCTGCAGATCAAGATAGGGAACTCTCAGCTACCTCTCCAGCACCAGGTCTGCCTGCACACTGCCATGCCTCACACCATAATGGACTAAACTTCTGATATTGGGGGCTGGAGAGATGGCTCAGCGGTTAAGAGCACTAACTGTTCTTCCAGAGGTCCTGAGTTCAATTCCCGCAACCACATGTTGGCTCACAACCACCTTGAATGAGATCTGGTGCCCTCTGCTGGCATGCAGGCAGAAGACTGTATACGTAATAAATAAATAAAATCTTTAAAAAAAAAAAAAAAACTTCTGAAATTGTAAGCCAGCTCCAATTAAATGTTTTCTTTTGTAAGATTTGCCGTGGTCATGGTGTCTCTTCAGAGCAATGGAAACCCTAACTAAGACAAGTTGTTTGCTTGGTAACAGATGAGCAGAGAAGTGAGAATACAAGTGCCGTAAGGCATAGTAAACTTGTGCCTGTTCCAGGAAATTAATATTTTAAACATGATGTGCTAGGATTCCTTGGTAGCCCCCGAAAGAAATCTAAAACCTCACCAAAAGTCTCAGGAAAAGGCATGCTTTCACTTTAATTATTATCGTTTTCCAGAACTAGCTCCAAAGCCAGGACCAGAGTCCAGACACCCACTCAAATGCCAGGGGCACTTCCCAAAGCAAGGGGCCATCTAAACTACCAAGGCTGTGTCCAGAGCGTTGAGAACCTCTGTTGTAATTCTCATAAAAACGCATGAAGAGAAGTCACGCCATACAGCAAGGCTCATATGGGAGGGTTAATTGAAGAGGAGAGACTGGGCAAAGAAAAGGGCAGAGATGGGGCTGAGACCAGTCTCTGGCGGCAAGAGTGGTGGAAGAGAAATAGAGATGGGAGATGGGCGGGGCCCTTTTAAAAGGGAATATAGTGAATAGGCACAGGTGGTGCTCTTACTGGCTGGGGCTAAGGGTGTGTCCTGGCAGAACCCCAAGGGCAGGCCAGTACAGATGCCTGAATAGTAAGACACTCTCCAAATCCTAGGAGCCCACTGGAACTATATGGCTCAAAACCGGGAACTTTCAGTCAAAACCGGGAACCAGGCAAGCCACTATTTGAAACTGAAAGCATACTCCCCACTCTGCAGGAGGGGATACTGGCTCAAAGGCAATCAGGCCCACCAATGTCACCAGGCAAGTTCAATGGAAGGAAGCCCTGTTGGCCTTCTTTATCTTACAGTCAGCAAGGCATGCTCTTCCCCTTGGGTACCAGGTATTCCAGCAGCAGCAGCAACCCCTCATTAGGCATTCCTGGTACAGCAAGTTGACTCCTCGAGAGTGCTTTTTCTCTGTGAGCCAAGGGATTTTTCAAGACCTCTCATAACTTCTAGAACAACATGAACAAAAGTCCCCCCTTTAACTGTTCAAATATTTTGATCAAAGATGTGTAACATCTTCGCTTAAGTTTTTTAGAATATTATTTATTATCACTGTTATCACTGTATGCTTACCAGGCTTATGTGAACATGGAGCACATGTGTGGGAGCTACAGTGCACATGTGCAGGTCAGAGGACAACTTTTGGGAATTGCTTCTCTTCCTTCCCTGTGGATTCCCAGGTTTGAACTCAAGATGTCAGGTACAGATGACATACTGCGACAACCCACTGGTCCCCATCTTTATTATTAAACTAAGCCAACAACGCCCATCCTAGACCATGCTGGTATCATCAATAAGAACATGGATAGCATTTTCATCCACTGGGATTCCTTCTAGGCACTGAAGAGCACCCACCTAAGTGATGTTAAACAGCATATTTGCTATGTGGACACAGAGTTTGGAACAGAGGGTTTTTTGTTTGGTATTTATTGGAAGGTGAATGGCTGGGTCTCGTGTAGCTCAGGCTGGCCTCAAATTCACTATGTACCAAAGGTCTTAAACAACAATAACTACTACTACTACTACTACTACTACTACTACTACTACTACTTTTTTGAGACAGGGTTTCTCTGTGTAGCTTTGGAGCCTATCCTGGCACTCACTCTGGAGACCAGGCTGGCCTCAAACTCACAGAGATCCACCTGCCTCTGCCTCCAGAGTGCTGGGATTAAAAGTGTGCAACACCAACACCCTGCGGGTATTAAATTTCTGATCCTTTACCTCGCAAAGTGCTGGGATTACAGGCATGCCCTGTCAAAAGTTTTTTCCTTGTCCTTTTTATCCTAGACATTAACAACTATTCACATAGCCTTACTTCCCACCAGGGATTATAAATAACTGAAGGATGATTTAAAGGACACGGGACATCACAAACAAACACTGTATCACTTTATTTACATATTGTAAAAATTATTTATTTGCTTGTCTATTCATTTATTTTGGTTTTGAGGCAGGGCTTCTCTGTGTTACAGAACTCTGGAACTTGCTTTGTAGTCCAGGCTAGCCTGGAACTGAGAGATCCACCTGCCTCTGTCTCCTGAGTGCTGACATTAAAGGCGTGTGCCACCACCGCCCAGCTAAAATTTGTTTATGTGCTTAGATGTCTTGCCTTCATATATGTCTGTGCATTGTGTACATGTAGTGCTCATGGAGACCAGGAGAGGGCGTTGGAGTCTCTGGAACCAGTTCCAGATAGTTTGCAAACCACCATGTGGGTTTTAGCCATCAAACCTGGGTCCTCTGTGAGAGCAGCAAGTGCTGCTAATGACGGAGCCTTCTCTCTAACCATTTACTTTTTTTTTTTTTTTTTTTTTCAAGACAGAATATCACTAAATAGCCCTTTTTGGCCTGGAATTTGCTATCTCACCAGACTGGCCTTGAACTCACAGAGATCTGCTTGCCTCTTTCTCCCAAATGCGTTTAATGTCAGTACCATTTTCTAGAGGACCTGAGCATCAAGTGGATTTTACTGTCTAAGGGGAGTCTTGGAACCAAGCACTCATGGATATCAAAGGAGGACCACACTCTGTGCAGGTAATGACAAGATAGATAGATACACAGCAGGCGGACCACATGCTGTCAGGTAACCACAGGATACACAAGACACACAGCAGATACACAGCAGGAGGACCACACTCCATACAAGTAACCACAAGATATACACAGCGGGAGGACCACACGCTGTCAGGTAACCACAAGATACATAAGATACACAAGCAGGAGGACCTGATCTTAATCCCCAACACCTGTGAAAAGCCAGAATGGCAGCACACAAGTGTAATCCCAGCACTTGGAAGGTGGAGAGAGTTGGATCTCTGGGGGTCACTGGCCAGCCAATTGAGTAAAATTAGCAAGCGTTCGATAACAACAGATTCTTTCTCTAAAAACAGAGAGAGATGGATGAACAGCTTAGAACACTGGTTGCTCTTCCAAAGGACCTGAGTTCAACTCCTAGCATGCACATGGCAGCTCACAACCATCCGTAAGTTCATCTCTAGGGGATCCAATGCCCTCTTCTGGCTTCTGCATGAGAATGATGTACAGATGTACACACAGGCAAAACTTTCATAAACACCGGGCGGTGGTGGCGCACGCCTTTAATCCCAGCACTTGGGAGGCACAGGCAGGTGGATCTCTGTGAGTTCGAGGCCAGCCTGGTCTACAGAGCAAGTGCCAGGATAGGCTCCAAAGCTACACAGAGAAACCCTGTCTCGGGAAAAAAAAAAAAACAAAAAAAACTTTCATAAACAAGTTTTCATAAATTTTCATTAAAAAAACAAAAACAAGGGCTGGAAAGATGGCTCAGCGGTTAAGAGCTCTTGTTGCCCTTTCAGAGGACCTGGGTTTGATTCCCATCACCTACATGGTAGCTCATAACTGTCCGTAACTCCAGTTCCAGGGGATCTGACACCCTCACACAGACATGCAGGCAGGCAAAACACCAACACACACTAAATAACTAAATAATTAAAAAAAAAAAACAAAATAAAGACAGACAGTGGTGGTGCATGTCTTTAATCCCATCACTTAGGAGGTACAGGCAGGCAGAGAGTGAGTTTCAGGACAGTCAGGGCTACAGAGAGAAACCCTGTCTCAAAAACAAAACAAAAAAAACAAAAACAAGGAGGACAAGTTTTGAGGTGCAACATCTAATATTGTCCTCTGGTGTCCACATGCTCGCCCATGCACACACAGGCATGCACGCACACACGGTACACAAAAGAAACAATAGTCTATATACAACAAGGACGCCACTAATACTTATTGACAGTGTTAGTTTCAGCAGCAGTGGTGGTGGTGGCAGTGATGGGATGACGGAGGTGACAATCATGACCAGGGGAGAACACAAGACACAGATGAAATGTTGGGAGGCAGAACGCCCGTGATCAGAACTCACCTGAGTCCTCTCTATACCAGTCATTCTGAGCATCCATCACCGAACTCATGGCCACTCCGGCACCTTCCAGTCTTCCCTCCAAACTCTGTGAAAAGTGATGATCCGAGTCATCTTTGCTCTGGACAGCACCGCTGCGCAGGAGAGCCTCCAGAAACTGCTTCACGTGGTAGTTGCTGTAAGTCAAGTCCAAGGCCTGGCTACTGGGCAGGCCGTCCTCGGCATGGGCCAGTGGGGTGGCATACTGCTGCAGCTGTTCGCCGGCCTCCACCTCCGCCCTGGCAACATCAAATTCCACCTT